>NC_048597.1:104268268-104868268 GCF_003668045.3 Cricetulus griseus | reverse complement strand
TGAGATGAGCAGAGGTTCTGAATTCTCCAGGCAGACAGCACATCCTGTTTCCTGCAGAGGCGTCCCAGGAGGGAACTGAACGCTGCGGGGTGGCAGATGGCTCATGGCATCTTGAACTTGCCACTGTTGGAGATTGGCCTCGGGCCCACTTCTTGCAGCTCCCATCTCTCTGCCAAGCTGAACCATCTGGCCGTGCTGGACTAAGGACTGAGGGTCACCCCTGGCTGCTTCTTTCCCAGCCTGTTCTCTAACCGATTCATTAGCCAAGACCGAAATTCCTCATTCCAGATCCCAGCCACCTTTGTTGCTTGGACCCACGCAACAATCCAGTTCTCTGGGCTCCCAGAGGCCACACCTCCTGTTAAATCTCTTAAGGCCTATAGCACGATAATTCTCTACTCTAAAACCTCTGTGTCTCCCACATTCCTCAGAGCAAAGACCCTGGGTGTCCTCACCTCACACCAGTGACTGCCTCCCCTCACACAGGTGACCCCCTGCCCTCACACAAGTGACCCCCGCCCCTCACACCGGTGGCCCCTTCCCCTCACACAGGTGATCCCCTCCCCCATACAGGGTCACCCCTCCTTTGCTGTTCCCCCTGCCTCCTCATCTCTCCGGGGAGGGACAGCCCTGTCGCTGGGCCTCTTCCTTGGCTGCTCCACATCCTGAGCTGCTCCTGGCTGGAGCTCACCCCTTTGGAGTACAGGAGAGTTCAGCTCTCCTTGCTTGGGCCTTCCTGCTGCTTGCTTAAAAGCCTCTGGGTGACCCTCTGTGCCCTGCCCCAATTCTCATTTTTCCACTCTTGCTTAAGACTGCGGCCTGTCACCAGAACAGGACCAGCACACAGTGGGTCTCTCTGACTGTCAAGCGAATTTGTACATTTGTGCCCACACTTTTCCAGGCACTGTGTGTGTGTGTGTTTGTGTGTATGTGACACAGGTCCATCAGAGAGCAGACTCAAGGTCCACACAGTTCAGCACTGGGCTCAGAATTCAGCCAGCCCCCAATGTGGCCTCCTAGGATCCTGGAAGAGGAGCAGGGATGCAGTGTGCTTTCCAACTGGCTCAAAATCCACTTCACATCCGGGTCGGGTGCTGTGTGATGCTGGGTCAGCTTTACAATTTCTCTGAGCCCAGGACTGTCATGGATGGATGGTCATGAGGCCACCCATTTCCTGTCCTGGGAGGAAGAGGAGACTCAACTGGCCTCCATTCCTCACTTGGCTGGGGAAACACAGGCATGTGATTGTGCCTTCTGGCTCACTTGACAAGTAGAAGGGTGTCATATTCTGTGCATACAGAGTCACCATCTTCTCTGATTTGGAGAGAGCAGGGGCTATAAGGTCTAGTCACTATCACAAGCCCTTTCATCCCAAGGCTGAGGTGCCTCTGTGCCCAAGCCTAGTCCCCTGGCCTTCCTGCTTCCCAGCCATCTTCCTCTGTGAGCAAGCCCTTGGCCACAGAGCCTTTGCACCTGCTGCCTCATAGTCTTCTTCCTTTCCCAGAGCTACCACACACACAGCCTTCCACCCCGCCCCACATCCTGGGCCCTTCGGGAGCCTCCCTTTCCCCGGCTTGGCTTACTCCTCTGCTGTGGGTCCCCATGCTCTGAAAAAGAAAATCTATTTAAGACATGAAGAGAGACGGGAGTTGTGCCACATGCTCTGACATGGAGACTCAGCTAAGAAGCAGCCAGCCCCCAGATGGCAAGAGGCCCCGTGGGAGGCAGCTGCAGCTGTCACATGCACAGATGGGAGGCGGGACACTGGGTGCCAGGGCTGAGGGAGGGGCGGAGCTCAGGGGGAGCAGAGCTGCTGTTGAGGGAGATGAAAAACCTTCTGGAAGGGGGTGGCAGGGATGATTTCACAGAACAATGGCTGCTCCATAAACATCACACACAAGCTTGAATACACGTGAATACACAGATACATATACCCACAGATAACACACACACGTACAAAACATACATATGCAACACGCATGCATACATGCACATGTAACGCACAAACATACATATATAATACACACATGTATATGCTCCAGCCAGCCTGGCTTCTGATAGGCAAAACCCTAGTGCCAGGCATGCTCTAGTGCAGGAGAGGACTGGCCTGAGGCTTCCTTTTCCCCAGCAAGCCTGTCCTGGGAAAGCCCCTCTCTCTGCCCTGCCTCTGGAGCTGGGGGTCTACCTGAGGCTGTGACTTGTTTTCTGGTGCTAAGGATGAAAACCACAACCTTGTGCTAAGCAGGGGTCTTTCCAGTGAGTTATGAACCACTCTTTTTTGTTTGTTTGTTTGTTTTTTTCGAGGCAGATTTCTCTAAAGGTTTGGAGACTGTCCTGGGACTCTCTTTGAAGACCAGGCTGACCTAGAACTCAAAGAGATCCACCTGCCTCTGCCTCCCCAGTGCTGGGATTAAAGGCGTGTGCCACCAACGTCCGGCTCACTCTTTTGTTTTTTTTTGTTTTTTTAAACATTTTTACTTTATGTGTATGGGTGTTTTCCCTGAATGTATGTGTGCCATGTGTGTGCACATGGCCCCTTGGAACTACAGTTACAGGTGGTGTGAGCTACCACGTGGATGCTGGGACTCAAACCGCTGTCTCTAGAAGAGCAGGCAGTGCTCTTAACTGCTAAGCCATCTCTCCAGGTCTGCCCCCCTCAGCTGTGATTTTTAAAGCATGCAGCAGGGAAGTCCTGTTGAGGTGGAATCTGGGAGTTTGTTTTTCGTTTATTTGTTTGTTTGTTTGGTTTGGGTTTTTGAGACAGGGTTTCTCTGTGTGGCTTTGGAGCCTGTCGTGGCACTCACTCTGGAGACCAGGCTGGCCTTGAACTCACAGAGATCCTCCTGCCTCTGCCTCCCATGTGCTGGGATTAAAGGCGTGCATCACCACTGGCGGCTTTTTTTGTTTTTTATTTGGGAAGTTTTTAAAAAAGATTTATTTATTTATTATGTATACAGTGTTCTGCCTGCACACAAGAAGAGGGCCCCAGATCTCATTACAGACGGTTGTGAGCCACCATGTGGTTGCTGGGAATTGAACTCAGGACCTCTGGAAGACTAGCCAGTGCTCTTAACCTCTGAGTCATCTCTCCAGCCCTAATTGGGAAGTTTTGAGGGCTGCTAATATCTCATGGTGAAGCTGAAAACATGATGGGGTGTTTAGGAGCATTTACAGCTCTTACAGAGGACCTGAGTTCAGTTCCCAGCAACCATATTGGACTCTGGCTACAGGGGATCTCCTTCATTTGAGCTCCATGGGCTTCTCTCTCTGTCTCTCTTTCTCTCTCTCTCTCTTTCTCTCTCTCTCTCTTTCTCTCTCTCTCTCTGTTCCTTAAATGTTTTGAGACAGATTCCTTGAATTTTTTTTAAAGATTTATTTATTTTGTTTTGCCTGCATGTATCCTTGCAGGCCAGAAGAGAGCACCAGATCTCATTACAGATGGTTGTGTGGTTGCTGAGAACAGAACTCAGGGCCTCTGGAAGAACATGCAACACTCTTAACCCCTGAACCATCTCTCCAGCCCCTTGAATTTTTAATTTAAAAAACTTTATGCTCCAGAGACTTCACCAGACCCATTATGCTGGGTGAGGATGGCAGTGGGGGTGGACCCATGGAACACAGGCCTCCCTTACCTCCCTGTGTCTCCTCTGCACTGGCTCAAAGACCATGGTGGCTCATTGTGGCCTGACTCTTGTTGATCCAGCCTGGCATAGTGTGGCTCACCATGTCCTGGCTCTGGACCACCAGAGGATGCTTCAGCTGCTAGGAGAAGATCCGGTCTGGGAGCAAATGGCAGGACAGTCAGGCCCAGCACATTCCTGCCCTGTAGCCCCATTCACCCCTTTAACACTGTGCATCACCTATCCCTGAGGGACTCTGACCTGAGAAGCTGCCTGCCAGCCACTTGGCCAGAAGCCCACACCTGGGAGCTGTCAGGCTGTGGGGGGAGCACCAGGAAGAAGATGCTGTGGAAGCCAAGGGGCCTGGTTGGTGGCAGCAGTCAGAGGCATCAGAAGCAGTGGCCCTAGATTCCATGCAACACCAGGACACCGGACACAGACAGGCCTGGTGGGCTCAGTGTGGCTCAGTTCCAGATCCTTGTGTAGCCTTTGCCACTATCTCGTATAAATGCTCTAAAATACATTCCACCCTTGGGAAGCCCCAGACAGCCCTGCACAGCCTCCACCCCAGCAGCCCCTTCCCCTCCCCTGCAGCCAGTCTCCATATCTCCTTTGCCATCCAGCAGGAGGCAGGGCACACCCAAGAGAGAGAGAGTATGGCCACTCACTTTTCCACAGGGAACTTCCTGCCGTGTTTATTCCTGTATCGTTCCCTTCCCTCTCCATCTCAACTGCACCCCTGCAATCCTTGGCTTTCTAACAGGGGTGCCTTCCCCCGACCTCCGACTCAGAGAGGGAAGCAGCTAGACTGAGATCACACAGCAAGGGGAGGTGACACATGAGTCCTTGAGGGGCAGGCCATAGGACTCTGGCTGATGAGGGGGTAGGATGGGTAGGATTGGTCAGGTGAGGCTAGTGGTCAGGCAGAGGTCTCAAGGTCTGTGGCAGGATCCACTGAGGTTCCTTCCAGTGTCCCTCAGCACAGGGTACCCTGGGGGGTGTCTGTGTTGCACACTGCATAAAAACAGCCTTTAATGAGGAAACCAGAGGAGACCCCACTCCCTTGCTTGCCCACTCACTCTGAAAGAAGAATAGATTTGGGTGGGAGCAGGTCAGCATGCGGACTGCCCCCCACTCAGGAAGCAGATGTCACAGTGAGACACCGAGTGCCTGGTGGGCTGCAGGCATCAGGATGGGAACAGCAGCTGTTCCAGGCACTGTGGAGGAGAAGGGATGCTCACACAGTTTACCTGACCCAGCATGCCCCTGTGTCTCTAGACATAGGCCACATAGGCCCTGCTCCTGTCGGAGCTGTCAGATCCAGCTCAAGACTCAGAGTCTCTTGACCTATGTTGAAGACAATCCCTCCACCCCTTTCCTCTTCCATCCCTGTCTCTCCACCCACCTGCTCTGATCCGAGCATCGGAGCTCAAGGACCAGCCAAGGGAAGCTGGCTGTTGGGTACCACTTGACCTGAGGTCAGTCAGTGATGAAAGCTGAGCTACAATGGGAGAGGAGCAGCTGCTGTTTGTTGCCTGTAGTGGAAAGAGATCCACTTGCCACTCGTAGAAGCCCAGTGAGCAGGAGCAGAAATCAAATAGCTTTCTTTTTATGTATATAGGTATCCTGTCTGCATGTATGTATGTGCACCATGTATGTCCCTGGTGCCCAAGGAGGCCAAAAGAGGGCATTGAATTCCTTGGGACTGGAGTCACAGTGTGAGCCACCACGTGGGTGCTGGGAGTCAAATACCCAGGTCCTCTGGAAGAGCAACCATCTCTCCAGCTCCTAGCTCTTACTTGGAATTCAGCCCAGCCCAGCTGCTCCAGTGGTCAGCCATGTTGCTGAGACTGCAAGGTCTCTGTCTCTCTTGCTACCACCCCTTGCTCTCTTCCCTCATACTGTGTCTGTTTGGCTTCAGGTACTTCTTGAGTCATGCTATTTAGCCAGCGTCTGCCTGTTTTCAACCTTATGTTACTCTGGCATCATCTGGGCTGTTGTGTGGTCTTTTTTTAGAAAAATATTTTATTTATTTCTGTAATTTGTATTTATCAGTGCTCTGACTTCATGCATGCCTACATGCCAGAAGAGGGTATCAGATTTCATTACAGATGGTTGTAAGCCACCATGTGGTTGCTGGGAAATGAACTCAGGACCTCTGGATGAGCAGCCAGTGCTCTTAACCTCTGAGCCATCTCTCCAGCCCATGTGTGGTCTTAACAACTCCAAGTAAGCCAATCATTACAATGTGTACACACTAAGCTAGTAATAGCATGCGTATGCTGGCTTCTTTTTCATGATATGGAGATTATGGAATATACAATACGAAAGTGGCCACATCCATTCCTCATTCTCCCCCAGTAGGAAGACCCTGCTTAGAAGCCAGCTCTACACACAAGGAAAAAATAGAACAGGACACATTAAAAAAAGGCAGTTCTCATGGACTGTGAATACCTGGACCCAGTGATACCTGAAGCTAGCCATTCCTTGCTGTGTTCCAATACTAAGAAAGTAAGCTTTTGGCTGGGGATAGAGCTGGGAACCCATGATCCAGGGAGTCTCCCCTGGCTCTGCCAACCCCTCCAATTGTGAAGGCCCAGCCTGGGACCTCAGAATAAACTATTCTCTGTAGACATGGAACCCTGGCTCACTGTCATCCTCACTGGTCCCCACCTGCATGCCGGCTGTGCGATTGGTTGCTAAGTTATGATGTATAGTTAACAATGGCTCAGAATCAAATTAATTCAGATCAGTTAATAAACTCCAACCTCTATCTTCCTCTTGGGTGGCTGAATCTGTGCGTGTTGCTTTAAATTGCTGCCGTTGTGGTCCTTTAACACTGATGAAATTATGAAAAGGTTACTAGTGAAATTACCCAGATTTGATTAGGTTTGAATGTATTAATAAGCTCTTTCCCACTGTCTCTGGAGATAGTGGGGCAGAGGAGCCTGTAGGTTTTGAGTGTTGGGAGCATAAGGGACCACCCAGAGCCCAGGTTCACCCTGTCACTCCAGATAAGCCCCCTTTGAGGGTGAGGTTGTTGGGGTTTTTTTTGTTGTTTTTTTTTAAAGATTTTATCTATTATGTATACAGTCTTCTGCCTGCTTGCCAGCATAGGGCACCAGATTTCATTCAAGGTGGTTGTGAGCCACCATGTGGTTAGTGGGAATTGAACTCAGGACCTCTGGAAGAACAGTTAGTGCTCTTAACCATTGAGCCATCTCTCCAGCCCGAGGGTGAGGTTTATATCAATTGAGTGCTGACTGTATGCATGGCCCTGGTTGTGAAAGTTCTTATTGAGTCTACAGGACCAGGCTGGGACTGGGGGTTATAGGGTGAAGTCACATCCTGGTTCAGCTCCAGGTAGCCCTTGGATGTCCCAGTAAGCCCAGCCTTGTCAGAAGAAGGGGCTCCTATGCAAATTAGCTTGATCTTTGATAGTGAATTGGGTGGTCCCAGTGAGAAACTGCCCTGTCTCCAAGCCACAAACGGCCAGGCAGAAGACAGAGACCCAATCAAAGCCCACCCTGGGGCCAGCCAAGGGACACTGGTAGCTGAGGGGGCTCTCCTCCCTCCTCTCCAATCCTGTGGTTGGAGTGCCATCACTCTGGAACGTGTGGCCATGCCCTGGCATTCCTCAGCAACCGAGGGATCCCCAGGGGCCTCTGCCTGTTTTTCAGAGGCCAGCACTGAACTAGGCCGAGAAATGAGCCCTAGGATGAGTGGTATAGATGGTTACCCATCATGGCCAGTCAGAGTATAGTGTGGGGGCTCTAGTGTCCCCAAGAAGGACTCCTGGGTTCTGGCATTTGTGACCACCCAAAGAATGTCAAACAAGTAAAGCCGGATAGGGAGTATCTTTGCCTCATGTGACCCCATGCAGATCTGCTGGGGTCAGCAGAGTCCAGCTTCTTATTGTCTTGCTTGGAAGGCATACCAGTCCCCATAAGAAACGGCTCTATTAGGACCTACCACACATGGCCATTTGCAAGGGTGACCTCCTTCCTCAAACCCTGCTTCCCCCACCCCAACCTTGACTGAGAAGCCAGGGAAACCAGAAATAAGCCTGTGTTGTTCACTACCCATGGTAATGCCACACCTGTGAAGTTGAGGCCAGAGGACTCAACACCAGCTTGAGGAAGTAGCTCAGCTCGTAGAGGTCTCACCTTAACAGGCCTGAGTTCAGCCCCCAGAACCCATGTAAGAAAAGGGCCAGCAAGTGCACACCTGGAATCCCAGTGCCTGGATGAAGAGACAGGAGGGGCTCCATGCTCAGCCAGCCCAACCTAAAATGCCAGAGACCCAGGCCAGTACTGCCTCAAAAGGGAGCGTGGAGTGGGCTGTGGTGGCACACACCTTTAATCCCAGTATTCGGGAGGCAGCGGTGGGCAGATCTCTGTGATTTTGAGGCCAGTCTGGTCTACAGAGGGAGTTCCAGGACAGCCAGAGCTACACAGAGAAACCCTGTCTCAAAAAATAAAACAAAACAAAACAAAAATGTGGGGTGTGTGTGTGAAGAGCTCACACATTATCCCAGTATTCAGGAAGCAGAGGCAGGCAGATCTGCATGTGTTCAAGACAGGCCTGGTCTACATAGAAAGTTCCAGCACGACTAGGACTGTGTTTTAAAAAAAAGAGGCGGGCAGAAGGGGGGGGTCACTGAAACGGCTTAATTGGTAATGGCACTTGCTAAGCAAACCCAGTGACCTGAGTTCAATCCCTGGAGTCCACAGAAAGGTAGAGAAAACCAACTCCACAAACTTGTGTTCTGAACTCCACACACACAGTTCATGGCAGGAAACAAAGGGAGAAAGCCACTTTTTCTATCTGCGACTATCTCAAAAATCAAAAACAAAAACAAAAAATCCCAAAGAAAGAAAGAAAGACAGAAAGGAAGGAAGGAAGGAAGAAAGAAAAGGCTGAGGGGGATGGAGGAGACAAATGGATCCTAGCCAGGCAAGTTTTATGGGGGATGTTTGGAGGATAAGATGAGAGAAGGCTGAGGTGATAGGGACATAGGATGTCCAAGTTTGCCAGGTGTTCATCACTTGTCCCCACCCAGCCCATTTTGTGTCCTGTGGTCCATACTTGGTCCACAGCACTGGCCATGTCATCCAGACAGCCTCGTCCCTAGTGGGCATCAGCCCCTGGAGCCCAGTCCCTGTATTTGCTCACAGGCTGCTCCAGCAATTGCTTGCTTTTATTAATCTTGTCCAAAGCAATAATTCAAGAAAGCTATTTAAATCTGGCCAGGAAGGAGGGTGTTTATCCCACCTGTGCCACATGGTCTTTCTCCTTTTCATTATCAGTCACTGAGCCAGGAAAGAGGCGACTCCTGGTAGTGAGGACTGTGCTGGCTTCAAACCTGCCAGTCAGTAACCTGTGTGAAAACAGAGGCTTGTGCCTTGTGGGGCAGCAAGGGCAGGTGCAGGCATGGCAGCTCATGAGAGAGGCCCACTAGGTCTCATCCCAGCCAGATCACCTCCTCCATTTCCCAGACTTAGCTTAGTTTAGGAACATGGATCTGTAACAGCGGGGATTTCCCACTGTTTCACTCACATTTAAACTCTTTATAAATACAATTTCATTTTATGTGTACAAGTGTTTGCCCTGTGTGTATGTAGTATGTATGTGTACCACATGCCAGCTTGATTCCTGCAGAGGCCAAAAAAGGTATCAGATTCCCTGAAACTGGAGTTATAGATAGTTATGAGCTGTCAAGTGAGTGCTGGGAATTGAACCCAGGTTCTCTGTAAGAGAAGTCAGTGCTCTTAACAGCTGCTGTCTCTCCAGCCCCCTTAGCTGAAGTTCAACAAAAGCTGAGGTTGTAGCTTGTGAGTGACAAGTGAGATCTGTTGGGGGGCAGCAAGCAGGCTTGGGGCTGTGACAGGGTCTACATGTCACCAGCACATCTGGCTGTGACAGGGTCTACATGTCACTCATGTCACCAGCATGCCTGTGCCTGTAATGGGGTCTGCAATGTTACCAGCACACCTGGCCTGTAATAGGATCTGCCTGTCACCAGCACACCTGGTCTATGACAGGGTCTACATGTCACCAGCATGCTAGTGCTTGCTTCAGACAGTACTTACAGGGTCCAGGAGAACATGGCATCCCCAGAACCATTGATGGAATGACCTAGCTGTAGGTTAGCCAGCCTGATACTTCTGGTACAGTGTCACATTGCTGTCTGTGGGGGAAGTTATAAGCCTTCCTCTCCGAAGTCACCTGTCACCCCTTTTCCACTCTGCACAATCTGGGAGACCCCTGTGAGCTACACCGCAGGTGTGGATCCCCTAGTGCCCTGCTGGTGACTATAGATGGGACTGAGAAAGACACTATTTATCCCTGGGTCCTCTGGGTCTGCTGGCCTGCAAGGTCATTGTGACAAAGACTATAGTCCTTGATCTGGCTTCTCAACTACAGTCCCCAACCTCCAGGCTGGCTTGGAACCTGGGATCCTCCTGCTTCCTGAACAGCTAGATAGACAGACCTCTTTCACCTCCCAGCAGTTCCCTACAGTGGATGAGGCCATGCTAAATAGTGGCTAGGTAAGGTGGCACACACCTTTAATTCCAGCACTTGGAAGGCAGAGATGGGCAGATTTCTGTGAGTTTGAGGCCAGCCTGGTATACAGAGTGAGTTCCAGGACAGCCAGGGCTACACAGAGAAATCCTGTCTTGAAAAACAAACAAATTGCTGAGTGAGCAGTTTCCTCATCATCTCTGGGGATCCCCTGTGAGCTGCTAGGGCCTCTCATCCTGTTAAGGCCACTTCCTGTCCCCTGCTTATCTCTACTTTGGAGTAGCTGCAGGCCAGCAGGAGCAGCCGCCTCAGTATCAACTAGCCAGAGACTATCAGGGTCCAGCTGGCCTGGGAGGTGCTGGCCTGTGGTGGCAAAATTCCTTCTCTGAAGAGATGTACCTGTCTCGAAGGCTCTAATGACAAAGCCACCGCAGCGATCCTTGGGAACCAAATGAGTTTATTGGGCTTCCCTACAAAGCATGGGTAAGGGGTGACTGACAGGAGTGTGGGGGACCCTAAAGCAGCTGCATTGTAAAGTCCACCCCCAGCATGAACAATGGCTTCTCCATAGCTGCATGGTGCCTCCATGGTCAGCCTTCCTTCCCAAGCCTGTATGGAGACCACAAGGCAATCTGGGTGGAATCACATGCAGAATAGCAGAGGGAGTCTCAGGGCAAGGTCCACTCATCCTCCTTGCCTTATCCTTCTAGAAAAGATGTCAACAGCCCACAAGCCAGATGGTAATGGACTCTCACAGCAGGCATAGCTGATCTCATGAAAATGGTGGCAGTGTTGCTTTGATGAGAGCTACTCAATGCTGAGGCAGGAGGATCTCAATGTCAAGGTCTGCAAGAGCTACAGAATAAATAGGTTCAAGACCAGCTTGGGCAATGTAGTAAGAAATGTATCAAAATAAAAAGAAGGGCTGCAGAGATGGCTCAGCAGTTACAAGCACTGTGTGCCCTTCCAGAGGACCTGGATTCTATTTCCAGCATTCACATGGCAGCTCACAACTGTCTGTAACTCCAGTTCCAGGGGATCTGACACCCTCTTCTGACTCCTGTGGGCAATACACATAAGTGATATAGAGACATACATGTATCATACACATAAAATATTAAATTTTTAAAAAGGAGGGCTGGCAATGCAGCTCATTTAGTAGGCACTTGTCTAGGATGTGGGAGGACTTGGGTTCTGTCCCTAGTACCATGTGTGTGCATAGTGGGAAGAGCAGTAGGATCTGACACAGCTACCCAGGGACCTTGGACTTGCTCAGTTATAGGAACCACCAGCCCAAATGGGAATTCCTGGGACCTGGAGGGATGACTCAGCACTTAGGAGCACTGGCTGCTCTTGTAGAGGACCTGGGTTCAGTTCCTAGCATCCACATGGCAGTGAACTGCTGTCTATGACTCCAGCTCCAGGGGGATCTGTCTTCCTCTTCTGGCCTCTGAGAACACTGCACTCACAGATGCACATAAACTCAGGCAGAGGCACACACATACACAAAAAAGCAAATTTTAAGTTAGAATTCCTGTGAACGAGAGTGTCGGTGTGCCTGGTCTACAGTGATCCCACCACACACACACACACACCCTCCCCCTAGTCCTAAGCCCCTATTTCTGTTCAACACCACACAGTTCCCTGTTTCAACTCCTTGTCCAGCCTCTGCAAGTGGGGGCTGCCCTGTGGCACTGCTCCAGCCAGGAATATAAAGAGGATGTCCCTGGGTGGAGCTTTGAAGGGGGATGGGAGAGTTAGCACAGATCTCTTGTCCTTTGCTTGGTCTGCTCCTCCTGCCTGGGATATAGATGCAATGCTGGAGTTAGAGATGCTGCCAGCTTGTAACAATAGGGAGTTATGAAAATGAAAAGGGGTAAGGCCAGAGGCTGGGGCTGAGAGCCTACATTTTCAACCTGGGAACAGGAGACCTGATAAACCCTGGGTCAGCTGCCTCTGCTCTCAACTGTGAGTGACCTCTTAAGAGGCCCTGTATAGGACTGCCACCAAGTTCCTTCCTCATTTTCTTTTTTTTTTTTTCTCTAAGATTTTATTTATTTAGCTGGGCGCGCCTTTAATCCCAGCACTCGGGAGGCAGAGGCAGGCATATCTCTGTGAGTTCGAGACCAGCCTGGTCTACAAGAGCTAGTTCCAGGACAGCCTCCAAAGCCACAGGGAAATCCTGTCTCGAAAAACCAAAAAAAAAAAAAAAAATTATTTATTATATATACAGTTATCTGCATGCATGCTTGCACACCAGAAGAGGGCACCAGATGTCATTACAGATGGTTCTGAGTCACCATGTGGTTGCTGGGAATTGAACTCAGGACCTCTTGAAGAACAGTCAGTGCTCTTAACCTCTGAGCCATCTCTCCAGCCCCCCTTCCTAAATTTCAGACTCAGAAAATAGAAGGCATTGGTCACTGTTGGCAGCTGCTGGGGAAGGGGACTTTTGTCTCTTCTGTCCCATACTTCGTGCCTGTGGGGAGCTCCATTCCTGAGTGGAGATAAGATTTGCCAGTAATAGGCCATTATTGAGTCACAAGGTTGAGAGGAGCCCGGTCTCTGCTTGGGGATGTGACCGTCTTGGACTAGAGGCTGATTCACCTGTGTGCTGTTGTGTATCTCCTGAAAGAAGCCAAGGCCCAGATGGGCTTGGTGTCGCACATCTTTAATGCTTCCACTTGGGAAGCAGAGGCAGGTGGATATCTATGAGTTTGAGGCCAGCTTGCTATGTAGAGAGACCCTGTCTCAAACCAAAAAAAAAAAAAGGAAAAAGAAAAGACCCTCCCCACTGAGTAAGTTTCAATCCCCTTGTTATCTATGTCATTGCTGTGGAACTGTGGGCTTCCTGGCTTCAAATCTCAGATTGGATGTTTCCCAACTGTGTGTGCTGGCTAGTTTTATATCAGCTTGATACAAGCTAGGGAGATTTGGGAAGAGAAAATCTTGAGTGAGAAAATGTCCCCACTAGACTGGCCTGTGGGCAATCCTCTGGTACATTTCTGTCTCTGTCTCTGTCTCTCTCTGTTCCCCCCACCCCCTGCTCTCCAAGGTTTCTCTGTGTAACAGCCCTGGCTGTCCAGGAACTCACTCTGTAGACCAGACTGGCCTCGAACTCACAGAGATCGCCCCCCTGCCTCTGCCTCTGCCTCTGCCTCCTGAGTGCTGGGATGAAAGATGTGTGCCACCACTGCCTAACTATGGTGCCTTTTCTTAATTAGTAATTGATGTGAATAGGCCCAGCCCACTGTGGTGCTTCCCCTGGGCAGGTAGTTCAGGAATACAGAAGGAGACAAACTGAGCAAGTCAGGGCACAGAGAGCCAGTAAGCAGCATCCCTCTGAGGCTTCTGCATCCCCTCTGCTTCCAGATTCCTGCCCTCAGTAATCGAGTGTGACTTGAGTGAGGCATTTAGACACTTCGACACTTCGAGACCTTGGAGAAGTTACTGACTCAGTCTGCTGCCTGCAGCAATCCAATCAGCACCCTCCCCCTTACTGGGTTGACAAATGTGGAACCACACAGACACAGCATGAGGCCAACCACCAGCTGGACCTCGGTAAGCCACAGCTCAAGCCTCCATCCAGTCACCTCTGCTGAAAACTGACCACAGTCACATTGCCCTGGCTTTGATGGACTCTGGAGGTACCTCAGGTCCCCAGGGGGTGGCTCAACCCTCTGCTGTGGCTTTTGTGCCTCCTGGAGCAGGACCCAGGTGGGATGGCCATCCTGAGGCTCCTGTCAGAGGGGAACTCCACCCACAACTGGTGGCTCTGCTCAGCAGTGCAGGAAGCTGTGTGTCCCTTTAAGGGGGCAGAGGCTGCTCTGCTGATGGGAACATTCAGAGCAAGGTCCCTGTTCTTACAAGAGTCACTTGGGAAACACACAGCTCGGTTCATGTTGACTTTGTGACAGCCGGACCCCTTGGTGCCCAGCCAAGCCAACCTCCACTGATGAGGAGCAAGGCTATGGCCCCTGATTCACCCAGGTCAGGCCCTGGGTGAATCTGGCTGTGGACTTGCAGGCAGACTGTGGGCTGCTCTGTGAATTTCCATCCAGTGGCTCAAGGAGGAGCCACAGGGCTATGAAGGCCACATGTTCAGAGCCCTTGTGTATGAATCAGACCAGACATTCCATGTCACTCGTAGGGGACCTTTGGAGCTGGAATGTTCTGGACTCTAGGACTGGGGCACTATGGACTCTTTCTTTATCACACAGTGTAGGATTTATTCCTGGGTCGTGGGTGTCAGAGCACTGGAGCCCTTGATGCTCCAAACCAGATGTGACCAGCTTTCCCAGATGTGCTCACAGACACACAGACACACAAAGGAACTTTCCCCAGAGAATTTAAGATGATTAGGAATGGGCTGCCCTGAGTCGATGGATGCTTGGGACTCCGACTGGAACAAAAAGTGAAGACTATTCAAAGAACGAAGTGGTCATGTCTGCCTGGTTCAAAGAATGACACAAAAGAAAACTGGGCCGAGGAACAATATACAGAAAGAGAAAAACAAAACATAAACAAAACAGACCCAGGAATGGTGACTCATGCTTTAATCTCAGGAGAAACAGGTGGATCTCTATGAGTTAGGGGCCAGTCTGGTCTACATATCCAGTTCCAGGCTAACCAGGGCTACAAAGGGAGACCCTATCTCAAAAACAACTGAGACAGAAATTTCCGAAATTTCCCCCACCTATGCCTGTGGCATAGAGATGGTTGGCTGTGACCCTGTCCCACTGTTAGCTAGCTCTGTTTGTCAGTCTGTGTAATGGGCACAGGTGTGTGTGTGAGGGGGGAGAGGGAGGGGGAGAAAGAGAGAGAGAGAGAGAGAGAGAGAGAGAGAGAGAGAGAGAGAGAGAGAGAGAGAGAGACTTGGAGGCATATAGACTGTCCCTAGGATTGGGTTTCTTAATGATTCCAGCCTTGTTGGCGGTGGCTGTCACTGCTGCAGCCAGAGGTGGGGACAGGACCTTTGAGATTTTCTGGGATTTTCCACGGCTGCTCATGTGGGTTTCGTGACACATTTTTAACAAGGAAGAAAAAGAAAATGAGCTCTGCTCTGTTTGCGCAGTTAACAGCGAGGAAGTTGGGAAGCCACAACCTGTGACTCCCTGGGGGCCCAGTGGAGACTAAGGTAAGTTCAGGTGGGCAGCCCAGTGCCGTGGTTGTCTGGTGAAGACCGAGCCTGTTAAGGGACACAGAGGGACAGGCAGAGAAGCCTGCCTCCCTTCCCAGCTCTGTGCTGCCTGGCCATTTTAGGGGCTTCTAGAGAAGCAGGCAAGGTATGAAGCCCCAGAGAATAGTTTCACCTGGAAAATTCCACAGCAGGGTAGATCTGGCCTCAGAGGCCTCTGGCCTTGCACTCAGATGTGTAGGAATGAGGAGGTTTATTGAGCATTTACTAGTCTCAGATCCCAAGCCTTGAGGGCAGGCAGTAGAGAAACAAGTTAGTTCAATGGTAATCCAGCCACTTGGGAGTTAGGTAACCACTGGCCCCATGTGCCTGGTGTCCCTATGAGAGGAGGAGACATGTGAAGAGAAGCAATTGAGGACGGAAGAGTGAACTGATGAAGATACCAGCCAAGGGCTGCCTGAGCAACCACTATGTCCTCTTGCCTCTTTTTGTTTGTTTGTTTGTTTTTCGAGACACATAAAAAGCCAGGCATGATGCATGTACCTGTGATCTTAACACTGGAAGGGAGAAAATGATCACTGAGGCTCCTGGCCAGCCTGACTAACCTAAATGGGAGAGCTCCAAGCCTAACATGCACAAGGTTAGAACCCCAGAATCCAGTAATGATATAATGATGAAAGAAATTTGAGGAAGTGGCTATCCTTCATTGGGCTATACTTTCTCCTGTTGCAATGAGTTAACCATATGAAAGACCCAGGTCCTAAATCCACTCACTGTTCAGCTAAACCCCTAGCTCCTCCCCTGTGGCTTTGGAGCATGTCCTGGAACTTGCTCTTTAGACCAGGCTGGCCTCAAACCTACCTCTGCCTTGTAAGTGCTGAGATTTAAAGGTGTGGGCCACCACCGCCCCTGTGTGCTTCTTATTGTAGGAATGAAAATTTTTTTTTTTATTAGACAGGGCCTCTCTGTGTAGCTCCGGAGTCTGTCCTGGAACTCACTTTGTAGAGCAGGCTGGCCTCAAACTCACCCACCTGCCTCTGCCTCCTGAGTGCTGGCACTAAAGGTATGTGCCACCACCGCTGGTTTAGGAATGAAGATGTTTGATGGGCTGGCAAGATGGCTCATCAGGTAAAAGTGCTTGCCGCCAAGACTGACAACCTGAGTTTGATTCCCAGGACCCACATAGTGAGAAGAAAACTGACATCTACAACTTGTATGCACATACACAACAAATACATTAAATTAAGTATTAAAAATAAAGTTGCTTGGGGGGCCGGAGAGATGGCTCAGAGGTGAAGAGCACTGGCTGTTCTTCCAGAGGTCCTGAGTTCAAGTTCCAGCAACCACATGGTAGCTCACAACCATCTACAATGAGATCTGATTCCTTCTTCTGGTGTGCAGGCAGAATACTGTCTACATAATAAATAAATCTTTAAAAAAAGAAATTCTCTAAATATTAAAAAAATAAAGTTGCTTGAATTGCTTTTTTTTTTTTTCTCACTTGCTAATACAATCTCCTCCTTGTGCCACAGGCCCCACGCTGAGCACCTCACACCCCAGCTGCTTCAGTAGCACAAGGACTGAGAGATCAGCTTCTTGCCCCGAGTCTCCAGAGACTCCGGTCGAAGCACCGACACTCCATGTGCAGAAACAAGGTCAAGTGCACCGGTTGGGCAGGTTGGCTGTGGACTTCAAAGCAGGTAAGCTTGGAAAGAGCCAGCATCTCTCTCCTGTCCCTCTGGTGCCTAGGTGTCACCTCCTTCCACACCTCCTTTCAGCCCTGCTGGGATTCCTTTGCTCTCACATCCAGTAAGCTAGCTGTGATGGGATGAACATGGTGGACTTCAAGCCTCAGGCAGAGGGAATTGCAGGGTGTGTGGCTCAGGTCAGCACCCACCAAATCATACTGAAGCTGTGGTTTTGCCTGCAGGGACCCCATCTCTCTGTTGCATTTCTTCTCTGTCTCTACCCTTGGGCATGTCCCCACTGTTTATATTAGGGCCTTCTTCTGTGGAGCCAGGCAATGGCCTGTGATACCCTGCAGACACCCTCACTTTCAGAAGGTTTGCACACATACACTAGTCAGCAGTTCTTGGGGGGTAGGAATTGATTTTCTCTCCCCTTTGGCTGGAGATCAAGAGCAGCTCTTCCAAGGCTCCAAGGCTGATGTCATTAGCCCACACGCTCAATGAAGATGCTGAATTAAAGGCCAGAAGGGTTGAGTAAGTTGCCTGGGGTCCCACAGCTCTGGGGGACAAGCCTTTTATCCCCCTCCCAATACAGGTCTCATAATGCTGGACAAGCTGTTTAGCTTCCTGGGCTTCAGTCTTTCCACCTCTGCCATGGTGTCTCTGGTTAGGCAAGGGGCCAGGGCCCTGAGCTGGTTTTTCACCCTGCTAGCTTGTGCTTGTCCAGGGATCCATGGAGACCCCCCAGATGACCTGGAACAGGGAATAGGGAGAGGCGTCTCCAGAGTCCTGGTCCTGCAGTCTCTAGAGAGGAAGGATGTGGCCCACGCACAGGGAGCGGGCCTAGCCCTGTCACCATGGCAGCGGTCTCCAGTGTGTGTGCCAGCTGCCCACGGAGCTACAGCTCCACCCGGTTCCCTGTGAGAACTGCCACGGTGGCTGGGCTTCATGCCCACGGCAGCCTCCTGCCTCACAGCTGGGAATGCTTGCTGGCCCCAGGCACACAGTGGGCTGTTAAAATCCAGGTGGCACCATGCCAAGGCATTCAGAGCTGCCCCATCAGGTTAGCACACAGGCTGGCCCTCTTTCCTGGGTCCTTTGTCCCTTCTGGGTGTGCACCTCAGTCAGCCATACCACCTTCTAGCTGGTGGCTTTGGGCATGGGACTTCATTTCTTGGAGAGTGTTTTAAATATGCACTATTTTTTAGGTGTATGGGTGTTTTATCTGCATGGTTGTATGTTTGTATGTATGTGTGTATGTATGTACGTATGTATGTTCCATATGCATGTTTTACTTGCATGTATGTATGTGTACCATGTGCATGCCTGGTTACAAAGAAGGCCCAAAGAGGGCATAGGATCCCCTGGAACTGGAATTAAAGACAATTGTGAGCCACAATGTGGGTTCTGGGAATTGAATTCCAGTCCCCTACACAGTTACCACCACCACTGACCCTTGCATCCAGGCTGTGCCACCATGCCTCAGACTTATGCCTCCCTGAGTCTCAACCTAATATCCTTTGCTCTGATGGTCCTGCCTCTAAGTCTTGGGGACTCATGGGAAGCAGGCACTCTGTGAACTACAAGGTACCTTCCTCACCTAGACCAGAGCACAGCCACTGAAAAAGACCCCAGAGAACGCTAAGATTTCTCTACTGCCTCTTTCTTCCTTACCCATCCCCCCACCCTTAGGAGTGGGGACTCTGGGCTCACTATCACAGCCATCTGAGCCGCAAGCACCCCTCCTCTGTGAAGTCAGAGCCTCCCCAGCACTTTCCCCCTCCAAAGTGCTTCCTTCCGTGCTAAATAATTAATTCTCGCCACGCTCTCAGGCGAGGGAATAAATAAATGTCATTTGTGTGGGGTGACTAAAAGAACAGGGAACTGAGGCTGACAGCTCCAGGCTCCAGCAGAGGGGTCAGGCAGGGACGCAGCCTCAGAGCTCACAGCTAAATAAGAGGACAGGGCCCCTGCCACCCCCTCCTCGCCCCCATCAGGTTATCAGGGACAGAGCCAGAGTGAGGCTAAGGGACCACACAGGGTTCCCTGGCCAGACACCAAGCCAAGTGGGGACAGATGGGTCTGGCTCTCATAGGAGAGCACCCACAGCTCTGTTCACAACCTGAACCACCTCCATGTGAGGCCCATTGTCACTGGGAGATGACTTGCTGCTCCTGGCCACCAGGCCCCTCTTCCTGGCTCCCACAGAAGCTGCCCAACGTTCATCCCTACCCAGCTCTTCTACCTCAGCCCATCTGGGGCCTGGGGTTGTCCTTTGCTCAAATGTTCTTCCTTACCAGCCAACTTCAGTGTGTCCTTCCTGGCTGCCACTCTGAGAGGACCATAAAGTGATATCTCCTGCACCTTCTACCCTTTTTATTTCAGATCACCTGTCTTGGATCACTCTCTGCTACAACCCTGACCTGGCATTAGGTCTCTGTGAAGGTCTCATCATGACCAGTTTTGTGTCTGGCATACAGGAGGGGCTTAGAACATGGTGGTTTTCCTTCTCTGTTCCCTCTCTAGCAGCCAGAAATGTACCTCGCATGTAGGAGATGGTCAGTCAACATCTACATGATGGATGTTGCCATCATCCTGGAGCTTGAAATACAGTGTCTAGCATACTTACTTGGAGTGTAGCTGGCTTCTCAGTTCCTAGAGCAGTGGCTGGCATACAGTTGGCACTCAATAAATACCAGTTGACTTTTCCTGCTGCACCCCTGACACTTAGTAGGCAGTGGCTGTTTACTGAGTGAATGGTTCAATGGATGGACAATCTGTTCCCCCAAGTCCAGAATGTTTCAGAATACAGGGGCTACAGTGAGGAGAAGGGGGCCTATCTAGACCCAGCCAAACTTGCCATGACTTGTTGTCCCTCTGTGAGGAGCAGCCCTCTCCTGTCAGGTCTAGTTTGCCTGCCATGCAACACCTGACTCCAGAATACACTCTGCAAGCTGGAGCAGCCTAGCTCTGTGGGGATGAAGAGTGGAGGTGAGGACAGAGGAGGAAGAGGAGGAGGAGGAGGAGGAGGAAGCAGAGTCTAGAAGGAGGACGGGGAGGGAAAGGAGGAGACCTGCAGATGCCTGGCCATCTGGCTACTCAGGAGTGGGCCACCAGCCATACTCACCAGTCCATACCATGCTGATGTCTTCAGCTCAGCTGGGCCAGGCAGGGACTCCAGGGTAAGGAGAGATCCCTTGAAACCTGTGGTTGCTGGCTCCTTATGTGGGGTCTGCAACTGGACCCATGCCTGGCAGGTTGGCAAGTATTAGCAATCAGGGTGTCTAGGGCACCAGTGCCATCCCAGGACTCATGGAGGTATGGCACACAGCTGGAGGGTGGACAGGGAGGACCCAAGGACATCTACATGTGTTTGCTGCACACAGACACATGGAGATGAGAGAGGGAGACTAGCCGGGTACAGAAGGGGACAGAATTGTCCAGATTCATGATGTTCAGTTGATGTAGTTTTCTGTTTATAACTGAGAACATGGATCATGAGAACACATGTGTGTCTGCATGTCTGAGCGTGTGCAAGGTGTCATAAGGATTTCACATGGACATCCAGGTCTCAGTGCATGGATATGGATTACAACCCTTTCACAGGGGTTGCCTAACACCATTGAAAAACACAGATACTTACATTACAATGGATAAGAGTAGCAAAGTTACAGTTATAAAGTGGCAACAAAAATAATTTTATGGTTATGGTCACCACAACATGAGGAACTCTATTAAAGGGTTGTAGTGTTAGGAGGTTTGAGAACCATTGCTTTGTAGGGAGAGAGAAGACAAGAATTTATAGATCTGAGCACCCCGGGGGTCAAGTGGACAATGTCAGATCTGTCTACATAGCTAGCAGGGGTGGGGTGGGGATTCGGGAATGGGGGGGTTTGTGTTAGTGTTAGAAGGCTGACTATGGTCACTGCTCGAGCTTAGAGTCCCCAGTGGTGTGTTTCATTACACCTTCAAAGGACCCTATCACTTCTCCCTCTTGGCATTCATACAACACCATCTCCTTGCTTGCTCCAAATAGCGGGCCAGCAGGGTTTAGGGGGCCCTAGCCTGAGTCACAGATGCTGGGTAAGACTGAGCCATGGCGGCTGCCCTCCGTCTCACACCAGTCTCCATGGATATGTCTGTGGGCCTCTCTGGGTGGCAGATTCTACTGCCAAGGTTTAATAGCCACATTATAAGTGACAAGTTCCCTCCTCCTGGGAGTGGGAGCTGAGATGGCCATGCCTTGAGGGAACAAGGAATGTGCAGTATGTGGGCCACACTGTCCCTGGGCATTGAAAGTCATGGAACATGGCAAGATGGAAGGTTAGCTGTGTGGCTGTCAGGCTGGGTGGTGTCAGGAGACTTGGTGAGCAAGGATTCTCCTTTCTTACCATGTCAGCAGCTGATCTGGGGGTCAGTCTTCCCCATCTTCACTCTTTTGCCACTGAGTATGAGCCTCCAGAGAGCTGGCAGTGGACACCAGCAGAAAGGGGCTAGCTGGTCCAACTGGCCTTAGCCAGACAGTTCTTGAGCAGGGACCATGATGCAGCGGCAGGCTCATGGTTGCTGGGGCTGAGGCCTCTCCGTCTACACTCCGTCTTGGTGGGGGTGGGTGGGTAGTGCTAGCTGCCAGAGAGAACCTCAGCTGGGTAGAGGCCACCATGTGTGGCTTGAACTTCAAAAGCCAATGTCCCAAGAGGTGGTGGAACAGTGTCACTCTCTGCAAGGCAGATATAGGAGTCCCAGGGCACCTCTCTTGATGTGGTTGGATCCTGGATCCAGCCAAGGACTGAATGTCTAGCACTTTATCCACACTCCCCCTCTAAGGTACAGAGGTACAGAAAATTAAAACAGTGACCCCGGGCTGGAGAGATGGCTCAGAGGTTAAGAGCACTGGCTGCTCTTCCAGAGGTCCTGAGTTCAATTCCCAGCAACCACATGGTGGCTCACAACCATCTGTTATGAGATCTGGTGCCCTCTTCTGGTGTGCAGATATACATGGAAGCAGAAGGTTGTATACAAAATAAACAAATAAAATCTTAAAAAAAAAATAAAACAGTGACTCAGGGTGGGCTGTCTTTGGGCTGTCAGCCACTACATGGCTGTATCACAGCATACCTGTGACTAGATATAGCGACTTCTCCCAGCAGCCCCTTGTTAAAATTTCAGTGGATGTCACTTTGTTCTAAATAACGTGATCTGGGGTTGGAGAGATGGCTCAGTTGTTAAGAGCACTGACTGCTATCCCAGAGGTCCCGAGTTCAATTCCCAGCAAACCACATGGTGGCTCATAGCCATCTATAATGAGATCTGATGCTCTCTTCTGTTGTGCAGGCAGACATGCAGACAGAGCACTCATGCAAATAAATAAATAAATAAATAAATAAATACATAAATACATAAATACATAAATACATAAATAAATAAATAACATGATCTGATACAGCATTCATGAAGTAGGTGGTTAAATTTTGTCTAGCACATATTAAAATAAATTCACAATTATTAAAAAATGTAAGTGCCTATCAAGACCAACTCCTGTCCTCTTATGCATGAGTAAGGTTCACTTTGGCCTCCATCTCAACCCTGTGGTGGTCAGCTTAGAAGGTCAGGGGTCGGGTTGTAGCTCAGGCTTGGCTATGGGCAGAGAGACCACGACTGCCTTCCTGTCCCTCCTTGGCTTCTGGAGCCCTCTCTTGCCTGGCCCGGTCCCAATCACTGGAGGAGACACTGGGCTCAATTCATCCTGTCTTCAAAGAACTTCTGTGTGGAGCAGGCTCCAGAACCCCAGCCAAGTCCTTGACAGGAACACACTGGGCCCTTGTGGAGGCCACTGCTGCTTGCTCAAAGGTGGCCAGCTGCCAGGGAAGAAGCCTCAGTCCCACTGTTTGTGGCATGGGGGCTGCTTCGCTCTTGGAAGCTGAGGCTACCTAGTGGGAGGAGGCCTCACATCAGGGCCCCAATGAGCCCAGAGGCTGCCAAGTTGCTGTCCATCACCACTGGTGTCAGCCTCTCAGAGACTATGCACAGTTGGTTTTCCTTTCTTCCTCTTGAGCCTTCTGCGGCTTCTTCTCAGCCAGTCTTTTGCTGTTGCCAGGCACCCAAAGACCAGTTGTAGGTTCTGGTGAGCCCCCACCCACGCCCAGGTCACTGTGCAAGACAGAAGGCTCTGTCAAATAATCCTGGTGCCCTTCTAAAAATAGGAAGTGTTAACCCAGCCACACACACACAGGCAGAATGCATCAAGAACATGAAGGTAGAAATCAGGGTGAGGTGTCTAAAAAGCCAAGGAATGCTAAAGATGGCCAGCGCTCTCCAAAGTCAGGGAGCCCACCCTGCTGACACCCCAACCGCAAATGCCTGGCTCCAGAGCTGTGAAAATAAATTCACCCAGTTTAATCTGCTGGTGGGGCTTGATGATGGCAACAAACACACCCAATTTTTAAGTCCTAGGGGCACTTATGGAAAAAGTCCCTTGATCTCTGTGGTCTCTTGTTTCCCAGAGTGCTTCACTTCAGCCAGGGGTGCTCGCTGGCTGCTAGTTGTACAAGGTTTGCCAATCAGTGGCTTCAACAAACAGACATCTCTTTTTTACCTCCAAGGAGAAACTCAGCTAAAACACATGGGCTCATATTAATAGGAATAGGAAAATCAGATGGCAAACTACAATGTCTGACTGTGGAAAGCGTGCTCAGCAAACTCCCTGAGCTTGATAAAGAAGATCCACAAAGATGTGCAAGCTGGTACCTCACTCACAGTGAGATGCTTGGTGGTTCCTCCTACCTAAAGATCATGAAGGAGACATGAAGGCCACTCCACCACTCTTTAAAGTCACCACAGAAGTCCTAGCTAATGCACTGTGACCAGTGAGTAGATGCATGAAAACTGACCAGAGCCACTTTAAAAAGGTTTATTTTGGCTCAGAGTTGAGGGTACAGTGCATCATGGAGGGACAGGGGACCAGATTGTCAGGGGCTGGACGCAGTGTGGCCCCAGTCAGGGACAGAGAGGTAGACAGTGGTGCTCAGTTTGCTCTCTCCTTTTAAGTCCATCAAGACCTCAGCCAAGTAATAGTACCACCCACATTTAGGGTGGGCCTTCCCTGCTTAGTTAATCTAACCTAAAAACTTCCTCACAGGCATGCTGGGAGGTGTATCTCCTAGGTGATTCCAGAGCCTGTGAATCATGGGAAGGAAGACATAAAACGGTCTTCACAGGGGCCAGGTTTGTTTGTATCCCAGAGACTCAAGGGCAAAAGCAAGCTGGAACCTCAAAAACAAATCCCTCTGGCGTGAATAGACAACTGAGCAGGGTTGCAAGATGCCAGGTAAGCACACAGCATCAGCTGTTCTCTGGTCCATCAGTAGGGCATGAGTCGCATCCAGCTCCAGGCCTGCTTGGTGGGAGGCTGAGGCAGGGGCATTGCATGCTTGTTACCTGTCTGGGCTACAGAGTGAGTTTGAGACCAGCCTGAGCAATTTAGTGAGACCCCATCTCAAATGGGACTGAAGATGTAAGTCAGTGGCACAGTGCTCTGGGTGACATCCTCAGAGCCATGAAAGAGATGGCAGAGGAAAAAACAGCTGTCACCATCTGGCAGAAGTTGGCAGCTGTTGGCATTATTTTAAAAGATTTATCCATGTATGTGTGTAAGAGACAGACAGACAGACAGACCATACACACACACACACACACACACACACAGAGAGAGAGAGAGAGAGAGAGAGAGAGAGAGAGAGAGAGAGAGAGATAGATTTTATGTGCATCACACATGTGTCTAGTACCCTCAGGAGCCAGAAGAGGGCATCAAATCCCCCAGAACTGGAATGCTAGGCAGTTAAGAGCCACCCGACATGAGTCCTGGGAACCAAACCGGAGTCTTCTATGAGAGTTGTAAGCACTCTTAACTGCTGATTCAACCCTGTATCCCCTGCTGCCATTATTTCAGTAGTTGGACTCTGTCAAAGCCTTAGTGGCTCTCTCTCTTTCTCTCTTAGGATTACAAGAGAGCTAGAAGATTCTGGGACACCCAAGATGAGGATGAGTAGATATGCTGGCCGTCACCATTGGCACTTTCTGAGCCTACTCGGAATCAGCCTGGCTGCTGGACACTTCAATACCCTCAGCCAAGGCTAAATGGGGCCTGAGAGGATAGAAGATTCAGGCTTGCATGCAGACCTCTCAGGGTCCCCAGGAGAGCTAAGTCCCAGCTGCCAGCCATAATAATGTCCTAGATAACACATTTTTTCCCTGTGATGCTGATGAACCTAGAACCACAACCATGCTAACCAGACACACCCAGCCCCTCCCTAGGGGATTCTAGGCAGGGGTCCTACCACTGAGTCATGCTTATAGCCCTCTTTTTACTTAAAAAAAAACTTTTATTTTTAATTACATGTATGTGTGTATTGGGGGGGGGGGTTTGTGCACATGTGAGGATAGATGCTTGCAGAGGCCAGAGAGGGTGTTAGATTTCCCCGAGGCTGTAGTAATGGGTACTGGGGATGAAGCTTGGGTCCTGTGCAAGAGCAATAAGTATCCTTAACCACTGAGCCATCTGTCCTGCCAGCACACACTTCTACTTTTTGAGGATGGTTACTAAGTAGCTTGGGCTACACCTCATCCTGCCCTGAGTCTTCACTGTTCCTTCCCTATTCTGTCTTCTAAGGCCAACCACTGTCTGCTCACTTGTGTGAGCTCCCCAGGGATCTACCAGGTTCCTGGCACTTGCATCTACCTGTCCCCTGTCAGGAAAGTAGAAGCAAAGGCATATGGCCCTTGGCTGGTATCACATGGGTCTGTTTCTTGTAATCTGCCAGAGCAGGAGGTAAGGAGTAGGGGATGGGAGGGCCAGGGAACCGGTCTCAACATGCTCTTACCCAGCTAACTCTCATTTCCTGTGGTTCTGCCTCAGGGCCTTTGCATGGGCTGTTCTTATTGTTAGAATTTTCTCTACACAGCCCTGACCCAGTTGCCATTGGCCAAGCTTAGCTCCTTCTGGATGTTGAGTCTTTGGAGTGTCCCCTGATGCCTGTGTCTCCGCTAGTGTCTCCTCTGGGCTCACGTGGGGCCAGACTCTGTCTCCATCACAGCCCAGGCACTAGGCTTGCAAGATACCCAGCCCTTTGCAGCACCCCTGGCTATGAGCCCCACCCATGAGCAGAGAGATCACTTTAGCCTCTGCTGCAACCAGCTCCTATCACATCACCCATGCTGGGTAAATAGTATTGAATGAGAAAATGAGTGCAGTCCAGCTCCAAGCAGGCAAGGGAGGGACAGTGGCTGTAGAACATCGGGCATCCACAGGACCGTTTGTGGGGGAGAGGTACAGCATGGATGCACGATGGTCCAGTGTCCACACTAGGAAGGTCTCCTCCAAGGCAGGCGCCAGAGAGGTCACACCCCTCAGAGCTGGTGATGTGGGCCTGGACTCCAGGCAGGAGATAGTTGCGGATGTCCTGGGTGCCATCTGAGATGACTGGGTACAACAGTGAGGCATTGTGGGTAATCCCTGTAGGCTGAGGTATGCCTTTGGAGGGTGCTGATTTGTGGGTGGGTTTGGAGCTGTGGGTGTGGGTGACACAACAGAGTACAAAATTAAGGGAAGGAGCGCTAAGAATGGGGGTGATGGAGTTAGAGGAACCCAGAGACCATGGGGGTGGGGGCAGAGCCCTGGCAGGCCATTTGACATTGAAGAAACAAGCTTGAAATGGGGCTCTGGCCCTGGCTCATCCTGACTTCATCTGGCTTCCCAGAATGCCCTGGGCCTCCTGCAAGAGCTGTCGGTAGCCATCACTTATGTGGCCAGGGGGACACCCCTATCCCCACAAGACCTCAAGGATTGTGAGCCTGCTGGCAACTGGCACATAGAAGGTGACCTTTTGCAGGCTTGGTGGGAATACAAGAAGGTGTGGCTGGCAGTGTAGACATCTAAGTTCCCTGGCCATTCATGGGCCACACCACACAGGTAGCCCCTTGGCCAGGTAGGTGTCCATCACATTCTATACAACTTGTGGGTTCTGTAGTCCATAGAGCTTTGTTCCATTTTGTCACTGGCTGCATGTCCCTGGGGCAAGCGCTTGCTCACTCTGTGGTTCTGTTTTTCCTGGTCTACGAAGTGGGGTCTGTGACAGTCCTTTGCTCTGAGGCTTGTGTGAAAGTTCCCTATGAGGTTTTCTGAGCCCTAAGAACCTGGCCTCCTCCAGTCGACAAGCTCACTATAGTCCATTCTGGGCCCAGTGTTGAAATGACACATGGTGATCAGTGTCCTAGGCCCAGATGACTCTCGGCTCAGGGCCTGAAACCTCACCTCTCACACTTGCCCTGCTTGGTGGCAGCATGCTAGGTTTTCAGCTGGCTGGGAGCCAGTGCATTTCCAGCTGAGTGGACCTAACTAATGTCTGCGTCCTGCCATCAGGATGGAAACTGGCGCTCCCCCGGCAGGCACCCAAGAGGCCCAGGAGACTCCTCTCTGGAGGGGGGACCAGCTGACTCTAAAGGCACAGGCAGGTCACCTCCCTGTGGGCACAGAGGACACATCCCTGTGTCTTGTCACAGTGCAAGGGGGCTCATTAATTACAGGGCCATTAAGAACTCGTCTCCTTGTAGACTCAGCTGCAGCTGTCTGAGGCCCACCAGCAGGGGTGGGGAAAACCTGTGTCCTTGTCGTTAGGCACTGCAGTCAGCTACCAGATTAGGGAGACTTTTAATTTTATCATGGCCATCCATCCGTGCTCCCTTCTAAATCATGTTAATGGAGGATTAAAAATATGTAAGCTTAAATTAGTAGGCATTTTTCTCACCTTCATAGATATCTTAAATCAATAGACTGACTTAATTGCAGCTGGAGTGCAGCACGAGTGGGGGGGGGTAGGATGAGGCTTCCTACCAGACACTGGCTCTTCCCTTGTGGTCCAGGTCTGGCCTGGTGCAACCGGTATGTCTCCATAGCAACAGCCATCACTGACACATTCTGTGTCCCGAACAATTCTGGGTACTTGGTGTCATTTAATTGGCTCCATTTCTATGATGTAGTTGTGAGACCCACTTTATAAATGGTTCTGGGAGCTCAGGGGAGGTGGCAGGAGGGCCCGAGTTTGATCCTCCAGACCCTATAAAAAGCTAGAGAGGTGTAGATGAGTGTGCTTATAATCCAGCACCGGGGAGGCAGAGATGGGTGGATCACTGGGGCTCAGTGACCAGCTAGTCTACCCTAGTTGGGGAGCCTCAGCCTCCTAGTGAGAGACCCTATCTCAAAAACCAAGGTGCAAGCCAGGCAGTGGTGTCCTACGCCTTTTATCCTAGCACTTGGGAGTCAGAGGCAGGCAGAGCTCTGTGAACTCAAGGCCAGCCTGATCTATAGACTGAGTTCCAGGACAGTCAGGGCTGTTACACAGAGAAACCCTGTCTCGAAAAACCAAAACAAAACCACAGTGCAAGGGCAGTGAGTGGTGACTAGAGATGGCTCAGTAGTTAATAGTGCTGACGTCTCTTCCATGGGATCAGGGTTCAATTCCCAGCACCCACATGGCAGTTCACAACCATCTGTAACTACAGTTCCAGGGGACCTGGTGTCCTCTTCTGGCCTCTGTAGGAACTGCATTCATGTGGTGTGCATGCACAAAACACATAATTTTTAACATGTGCATTCATGTGGTGCACATATGTACAAGCAAAACACCCATATACATAAAATAAACATTAAAATGATTTTTAAGCTGTTCCTACCTCAGGGCCTTTGCTCTTGATGTATGAGAACCCTTGCCTTCTATGCTCTTCAATTTATCCTCTCTCTCTCTCTCTCTCTCTCTCTCTCTCTCTCTCTCTCTCTTTCTCTCTCCCACCCCCCACCCCATGGTTCCACTATATAGTCCAGGCTGGCCTGGAATTCACTACACATAAACCAGGCTGGCCTCAAACACAGCGAGCTCTATCTGCCTCCGGGGTGCAGGGGTGAAAGGTGTGTGCCAGCTCATTGTCCTGGCTCATTGCTGTCATTTCTGAAGTACTTATGAATCTCCCAAACCTAAAACTAAAACCCAAGGTCAGGGGCTTGATGGGGCTTGCCTTTGATGTCCCCAGCAGGTGCAGGACACTCTCTCTGTTGAACATCTGTGCTTGGACTTTGTGATCTCAAGGTGGCCACACCCTCTCAGAGGCCACTGCCTTTTCATCATCTATATCTGGGATCTTCCTGAATGATTAGCAGGCTTAGGGTCTGTGCAGGGACAGTCCTCAGATTGCCTCAAAATCCTACTTCAAAGAGGTGGCCCTCGACTTCTACCCTACTCCATTTGGGAAAAGTTCTATTTCTGGCCTCTCAGCAGAAGCTGCAATCCCAGAGGGCTCCATGGAAGAGAAGCCATGATCCTCCCGGTTTCATCTCTTTGAGGCTCCAGGTTGATGCCTTTATTCCCAAACTCCACTGAGATCCCCAGCCTCGCTTCTCCAAGCCGAAGCTGTTGTCTCCAAGCCCATGGTCCTTGCCCAGCTTGGACTGAGCAATCTCTTCAAGAATGCCCACAGTCAAGGTCAGGGCCCCTAGCCTGGGGAATTAAGAGTCTGGGCCAAGCCATCTGCCTGAAAACAATTAGCAATAACTGAGCCAGCTCATTGGACTCAGGTCACAGGGGGATGGAGCTGTGGGGGTGAGAAATCCCAGAAGGCTCCCAGCTGAATAAGCTTTCCTGTGTGTGGGCCAAGAAAAACCTGCCGAGTGGGAGCAGGATCCCAGCGCAGGAGGAAGCTTGCACCAGGTTCCACCAGGCAAGCCTGGCAAAGGGGGCGGGGTAGGGAGAGGCGACGCTCTCTGACGCAGGAAGGCGGGCGAGCCTCACAAAGCGGCCTCAGCTGCTGAAGCGTGGGACCATCTGGTGAGGGCTGGCGGCGGAGCAGCCTGTTTGCACAGTGTTGGGCTTCCTTTCTACAAACACGCCACACACTGTGAGGGGGTGGCTGGTGGCCACCTGGGTG
This sequence comes from Cricetulus griseus, assembly GCF_003668045.3. Lineage (NCBI taxonomy): Eukaryota > Metazoa > Chordata > Mammalia > Rodentia > Cricetidae > Cricetulus > Cricetulus griseus. The sequence goes on along the minus strand of NC_048597.1, from coordinate 104,838,326 downwards.
AGGGGAGTGGGTGAGCGAGGGCCCTTCCCAAGCCAAAGAGGAAAGAGGTCCCCTGGGTGGGGACCCGTTTAAACAAACATCTCCCCCTTCCAGGCTTTGCTGTGAGCCTGATGCTGCCATCCCCGCAGAGTCCTCTATGCCCTAAAAGGGAACAGTAGTTTTCTGGCCAACCTTGACTATTTATCCACATAAGGTTCAGCTCCCTGACGTTTTAATTTGTGTTAATTGAATAAGTTTCATGTATTATTATTATTATTTAATGAAAGTTTTTACAGCAAGAGCTGTGTACCTGATGTCTTTTGGAAAAAGAAAGATCCAGAAGGTCAGGGCAGCAGCTCAGCAGGTCAGGGCCAAGGTCAGCTGGAGCTGGGCAGAAGCGGCTGCAGAGCAGCCATCTGATAGCTCTGCCAGTTTTCTGCTCATTTAGTCAGTGGTTCAACACCCTAGAGAGAGAGCACCCACCATCCTGCTGACTCCAGTCAGCCTGAGGCATTCTAGGGTCACAGGACTCCTGATGCAAAATTGGGACAATCCCAGGCAGGCGTGAATAGAGCTGTCCACTAAGCTGACCCTGTAGCCACCGTATTTGAGACAGGAGAGGGAGAAAAGGATTCACACTAGGCTCCCAGGCTCCCATCAGTGGTGCCGGACAGGTGGGAACAGGAATGGCTGAAGCAAGCTTCATGGTGAGGAACTGTTAAAGAGACAACTTCACCCGCAGAGGGGGAGGCAGCACAGGCCAAGGCCAGGGTAGGACCAGGAAGAAGGGACATACCACATACCCTGTGCAGACAGAGCTGACAGAGTGACCCCGTGGCCCAGGATAGTGGTTGCTTCTAATAGTTTTCAGATACCAATTGAGTGAAATCTCAGGCAGAGACCCTCTGCTGACATCAGAAAGCCACAGTAGGTGCTATTTCCTGTCTGGATCTCCCTGAATGCTAGTTTTCATTGTGGCTCTCTGACAGGGAGGTGGAGTGGGATCCACTACTTCCCAGCTGTGGGCCCTCGGGCTAGATACCTGCCCTCTCAGAACCTCTTTGCCTGCCTGCATTCCAGCTTCAATGTATAACACTTGTGTGAGATGTAGCTGAAGAGGCCAAAGGAAAGAGAATGACCTGGGCCACAAAATTATCTAGAAAATTCTCCTGGTGCTGAGCAAGGGAAGCTGGGAGCAGTGGGGACTGTTGGCATGCTGACACTGACTCGTTTGGAACCTTGAAATGGGCTTTCTAAATAGTGAGCCCCTGATGAGAAAAACAAAGAGGATTATGTAGAAATGCAAACTGTTAGTGTGTGTGTGTGTGAGAGAGAGAGAGAGAGAGAGAGAGAGAGAGAGAGAGAGAGAGAGAGAAAGAGAGAGAGAGAGAGAGAGAGAGAGAATACTGGCATACACATAATAAGATGTACATGTTGGGCATCAGAGAACTTGTAAGAAAATTCTTTCCTGCCGGGAGGTAGTGGCACACACCTTTAATCCCAGCACTCAGGAGACAGAGGCAGGTGGATATCTGGATTCGAGGCCAGCCTGGTCTACAAGAGCTAGTTCCAGGACAGCCTCCAAAGCCACAGAGAAACCCTGTCTCGAAAAACCAAACCAAACCAAACCAAACAAAACAAAACAAAAAAATCTTTCCTTCCGGGCTGGAGAGATGGCTCAGATGTTAAGGGCAATGAATGCTCTTCCAGAGGTCCTGAGTTCAATTCCCAGCAACCACATGGTGGCTCACAACCATCTGTTATGAGATCTGGTGTCCTCTTCTGGTGTGCAGATATACATGGAAGCAGAATGTTGTATACGTAATAAATAAAATCTTTTTTTTTTTAAAAATCTTTCCTTCCACTGTGGGTTCTGGGGTCAAACTCAGGTTATAGCTACTTTTTTTTAAAAGTTTTTTATTGCATGTGTTTGTCTGCAGGTATCGCTGTGCACTGTGTACATGCAGTGCTGGTGGAGGCCAGAAGAGGGCGTCAGACCCCTGGAACTGGAGTTGCAGGTGATTGTGAATCATGGGAAACTATTTTGAAGTTTCTAAGCGTATGGTAGCAGTCATCAGTTATCCCATCATGTGGGAGACTAAAACAGGAGGATGTTAAGTTCAAGGCCATCCTGACCTACATAGCAAAACCCTGTCTCAAAACAGGTCCATGAGCAGAACTAAGTTCTGGTCTGATCTGCCACCTCCACAAGAGCTAGGCAGAGTGGTTACCCCACCACACCCATATCTGTTAGCCCTGGGGCAGGGATCCAAGCTGTCTGATATCTGTGCTACTCCCTCATAACTCAGACATTGGCCACATGCACTGCTGGGCCAGGGCCTGAGCCCCTGGGCTCGGTTTCCTCATCAGTAAGATAAAGGCCCTCTAGAGCCTGTGTCACAGTTCCCAAGGCCACACTTGGTGTCAGTGGCTAAAAGAACACCCGACACTTTCCCAGAACAAACAGCTTTAGGCACTCTGCCCAGTGGAACCATGGTCATTGATTTGTTCTCCCGAAAGCCTGGGTGACCATAAGTACAGTGACCTGCCAGCCGGCAACACTCAACTGATATCTGGTGTCTGGGACTTTTCTTGGGGATCAGTCACAGCGGCACAAGGTGTCCATATGGCTGGACTCAGTCACTGAGTTCCTCTTGGTGTCCAGCCGCTGCTTTAGATGCTTTAGAGGTCAAACCCATACAAGTGTGGCCAGGGGCCCAGGCAAACAGAAGCAGGTCTTCACTGTGACCCATAGTGTCAGTGCCAACTCTGGCAGGACCACATCTCCAGCATAAAAGGACACTAAAAAGGAGGAGAATTCTAACAGCTAGGACGTCATCACCCAGAGCTGGCCAGGCGCCATCCTTCCTTTAGCCTATGTGGAATGTGGCATTCCAGACCCCCACAGTGAGCCCTTAGCACACAGGCTGGAGGGTCACTTCCATGATTGTCTCCAGAATTCCCTAGTGCTGAGTTCCATGGTTACAGCATCACCGTGTGTTTCCCTGTGGGACTGTTAGAAACTTGAGGACCAGGACTGTGCCTGCCTGGTTTCTATGTGCTCTTGGAGGACCAGAGGGGACATGACAACATTTAGCATGACACAGGATCCTGTAATGAATTATGTGATGGCTTCCAGGACCTGGGGACAAGTTGGTGTGAGATTTTTCCATTTGCTCTCAAAGCCTAATTAGGTAGGGAGCAGTAATGTTTGTCGAGTGAATAATTGATCATAAATCCTTTCTTGACAGCATGTAGTTCCTGACTAGAAGGAGGAACTAAAAATAGTGGTTATGAAGGCCTGCTCAGCATCTCCATCAGCCAGCACTGGGCCAAGTGAGTGAGCCTCCTTAGACCTCAGGGCCATCCTTGTCTGGGCTAGTGGCCTCTGATGGGAACAGTTCATAAGAGGTTGAGTGAGGGACAAGAGGCCTTGGTGAGAGGGCTGAGTGATAATGGCAAGCATCCGGATGGTTGTCACCAGGGGTGGTCCATGGTGACTCGTGCCTGTAATCCCAGCACTGGAGAAATTAGAGGTTCAGTGTCATCTTCGGCTACATGGTGAGTTCAAGACCAGCCTGGGCTAGATCACCCACCTTAAAAATAATAAGCTAGGTAGTGGTGGTGTATTTCTTTAATCCTAACACTCAGGAGGCAGAAATAGATGGATCTCCGAGTTTGAGGCCAGCCTGGTCTACAGAGCAAGTTCCAGGACAGCCAGGGCTACACAGAGAAACCTTGTCTCAAATAATCAAAGTAAAGAAATTAATAACAGTAACAACAACAACAAAGGTCTGGGAAGGGATGAGATGATATCGCACCTGCTGTGGGGAAGGAGTGGGGTGGGGGTAGGGCTGGCTCTGGAATATGAAATCTCCAGGAGCCTCTAGAGGAAACCAGCTCTGTCTATACCTTGAATTGGCCCCCACAAAACCTCCAAGAGGCCTCAGACCTCTAAGGCTGCAAAATAACTGTCCTGAGCCCTAGAGCTGGGTTAGCCACTTCTGAAGCTTCCAGAATTGAATGTGGCAGGTGAGAGCAAGGCCACCCATAGCAGCCACAAGCTGCCACAGAGGACAGAGCCTCCAACTTCAGCCAGAGATGAGGATGCTAGCCTGTCCTGTACTGACAGTTCACTCTACCAGGGTGGGGCCTCAGATACATCCCTGTGGCTGACTCAGAGGATACACAGCAGGCACGAGGCAGAATGAGCCTCAGCTCTATGTAGAGGATGCCAGGCTGAATCTGGACCCTGACTCTGGCTGCCCTCTGGTTTCTGGGTGTTTTCCCAAAGAAGCCTCACCTATCTTGCTCTTTAGTGCTGGTGTGAATTCAAGGCTGTAGAACAGGATAGGAAGATGACACTGGCCCACCCTCGGTGGGCTGTGAGGAGCTGGGCCTCCCCTAGCCAGCCAGGTCTGTTTTTGTCTCCCTGGGACAGGAAGGTGTCAAGATGAGCCTGCAGGTGGGCTCTGCCTACTGGGCCTCCTGTAGCCACAGAGGCTTCCTCACAGGTGAATGAACAAGTACATTCCCTAGGCTCTGTGCTTTAGAGGCAGGTTCCTCGGGGTTGAAGGAGAAGGGGAAGGAATGGTCTCAAGACAGAGCCACACAGGACTACACACCCTGTCAGCGTATACCAGGAGGTGTCCTTCCACCATTGGAGGCCACGTCAGTCATTGGGCTCCACCCTCAGCTCATCTCAACCTTCCCCACAAGCTACTCTAGCCTAGAGCATGCTAGTTCCGTGATGGAAAATGCTGTTCCTTGCTTTCCTGACTGTCATGTATCTGTTATAATAAAGACTCATTCACTAGGTAAAATTTCCTCAGATCTAGAGTATATGGTCTCCTGGGATCAGGGCGTGGACACAATGGAATTCCTTTCTTCTTTGTCTGTCTTTCTTTCTTTCATTCATTCTTTCTTTCTTTCTTTCTTTCTTTCTTTTCTTCCTTCCTTCCCCCCTCCCTTCATTTCTTTTTCTTCTTTTGGTTTTTGTTTGTTTTTGAGACAGGGTTTCTCTGTGTAGCCCTAGAACTGTCCTAGAACTCCCTCTGTAGACCAGGCTGGACTCCAACTCAGAGATCTGCCTGCTTCTGCCTCGATAGTGCTGGGATTAAAGGAATTCTGATGAGGACCTCTTCCTGACTTGGGGATGGCTCCCCCTCCATCTATGCTTCCTGGAGAGTGAGGAGGCTCTGGTCTCTTTCTCTTCCTGTGGTGGGGAAACAATGGTCCCTTTACATGACCTGATCACTTGCACAGCCCATCTAGACTTAGCTGCCTCCCAGTGTCTCACACCAGCTTTTTTGCTTTGCCTTGGAACTTTTGACAGGGCAGGTGACTTCAGGACACACCCTATCAGCCAGCTATACACTTCCATAGCCTAGAAGCAGGCTTCAGACTTAGGTTCAAATCTCAGCTTGGCCATGTGCACCAGGTAACAGATACACCAGTCCTTGCTTGTGGACGGCACCGTCTTGGATGGGTCTTCCAGCCCCATGGAGCTTTCATGGACCCCCTGATCGCATCTCACTAGGAACACTAAGCAGAAACCTCCAGCTAAGGTGCCTCCAGGCACAAACTGATACAGATTCACTTCTGCAGAAGGAACTTGAGGCCAGCAAGCACCCATATGAGGCTGTGCCCTGTTTTGTGGGCCTGGAGCATGGTTACACATGGGTTACAGCCCACCAAGATCCTACCACTCCCAGAAACTCTTGGAGGTCTGCACACAGTCTCCAGGTGCCTGTGAGTGTAGCCACCCCTCCTTTCCCTCTATCTTGTTACCCTGAGCCTGAGCCTATTGATCCTTGGCACCCATCTCCCCAAAGGACTGCCAATCAGTGGGCCACCCTCTTAACCAGAGGTGACCACAAGCCAGCCACTCTGTCCTATGCCAGACTTTGAATATTGAAGGGAATGAAGAAATGGATAAGAGATACTCTGCAGCCAGGCGTTGGTGGCACACACCTTAATCCCAGCACTCGGGAGGCAGAGGCAGGCGGATCTCTGTGAGTTTGAGAACAGCCTGGTCTACAAGAGCTAGTTTCAGTACAGTCTCCAAAGCCACTGAGAAACCCTGTCTCGAAAAACCAAGAGAGAGAGAGAGAGAGAGAGAGAGAGAGAGAGAGAGAGAGAGAGAGAAAGAGAGAGAGAGAGATATGCTCTGCAGGGTTTGGTACCCGTGTGTGCCCTCCACTCCCTTCCCAACCCCAATCCTGCTTTCATGTTTTTAAATTCTTGTTTTTATGACATTACTGGCTTATTGTGTATGCGCATATATGCACATAGAGGTCAAAGGGCAACTTGAGGGGATCGGCCTCTCCTGCCATGCAGGTCCCAGGACTCAAGTTCAGGTTGTCAGGTTTGGTGGCAGGCATTCTCCCTACCCTGGCTGAGCCATCCCACCCCCAATCCCCAGTTTGCAATTTGACCCTGGTTTCTTTAGCTCTCAGCTACCCACCTCTGATTGGCATGCATGGTTTCTGATGGGTTTTGCTTTTTAATCCCACAAGTTAATTTGTGCCGGCCATACAGTTGGCGCTCACTATACATGTTGATGAGCAACAGATGAGAGGCACCAAGGGGAGGCATCAGGTGCCAGGACAGGTCAGTCATGTGGGGTTAGTTTTCCCAGGAGCATATTTCCAGAGTTCTGCAAGGCAGAACTGAAAACTTCAGCAGCCTCTGGAGCATCTGGCAGCCTTGGTGATGGGATGCCTTCCTCACATCCAGCCACTGGGCACTGGCTGCAGAGAAACACTCTTTTCCTTTTTTAGTTTTTGCTGGTGCTGCCACTGCATTTAATTGTATAGACATCTATGGGACAGTGGCCCTTCCTGAAGGACAGGCCTGTAGGCTGCAAGTCGGGGACTTGCTTTTCATCCTTTCATACTGGGCCCCAGTTTTCATACATAAAGTAAAGACTATACACAGGCCTAGGTGTGTCCCCAGGCTCTGGGGAGTGCAGAGTATAGGTGTGTATACAGACTCAGGTGCATATACGGGTCTGGTCTGTGTGCACAGGTCTGTGTATGTTTATAGGTCTTAGTGTGTGCATGGGTCTGGGTGTGTGCACAGGTCTGTGTATGTTTATAGGTCTTAGTGTGTGCATGGGTCTGGGTGTGTGCACAGGTCTGTGCATGTTTGTAGGTCTTAGTGTGTGCATGGTTCTGGATGTGTGCTTGGGACAGTGTTTGCACAGGTCTGGGAATATGGACAGGTCTCTGTATGTGTGTAGGTTGGAGTGTGCACAGGTCTCTATGTGTGCATGGATCTGGAGGGTGTGTGCACAGGTCTGGAGTGTTTTTGCACAAGTCTATGAGTATACATGAATCAGTGTGTGTGTACAGGTCTTTGTGTGTTCACAGGTTGGTGTGTGTACAGGTCTGGAGTGTGTGCCTAGGTCTGGGGCTATACACAGGTCTAGGTATGTGCACAGGTCTGGAATGTGTACACAGGTTTGGAGTGTATATATAGGTCTGAAAGATATGCACAGGTCTGGAGTGTGTGCACAGGTCTGGGTATGTGTACAGGTCTGGAATATGTATATAGGTATATATCTATCTGGAACATATGCAGAGGTCTGGAGTATGTGAGCAGGTCTTGAGTGTGTGCGTGCACTGGTCTATGAGTATACACAAGTTGTTAGGTCTCTGTGTGTGCACAGGTTGGTTTGTGCACAGGTGTGGAGTTTGTGCATCCTCTGGTCACATTGGTGTGACCCCTGGACATCCCCTCCCATCATTTCTCTGCTGAGATACAGACCAACCTCTGTTCCCTAAGAACTCTCAGGTATGATGAACAATGACCAGCTCCTGCCTTCCTCCCCAAGAGGCGATTTCTTGATGACCTCTCAACCCTGCTGGCAGGAATGTGGGGCCTGTCAAATAGGGGACCTTTGTGGGCATGGATGGGCCTGTGCTGGAGAGGAGGGGGAGGGTGGGCAGGTACATACAGGAAAGGTGCCCCGCCTGTCCTGTCCACACACCAGCAGGCCCAGGGAGAAGGAATCCATTCGTTCATTCATACCCAAGTTGGCTGGGCAATCACTTGTGCAAAGCAACTACAAGACACAGACTTTGGAAGAGCTCTGGGAGTCAGGGGTCTCATGTGAAGTCACCATCCTGAAGACACATAGCAGGCAGAAGGCCTAGCACCTGGCTGGCCAAGGCTGGCTTGGGTTTCCTGGGGTGAGGGTGGGGGTGCTCAGTGGGAGATGGATGCTACCTGCTAAGCCCATGGCTATGCAGGGACTCTGTGGTACCACAGCCACTTCCTGGTGAGCAACAAGCCATGGGCAGGCAAAGGGGTGGAGCTGCGGGTGGGCACCCATCTCCTTAGCTGCCTGCTCATCTCATCTCACTTGTTCCAGTTCCATCAAGTAAGTCATTATAATTTTATGCTTTTTAGATGAATATTTTTACACAAGGGTGCAGTAATTATCTTGGCTGGGTGTTTAGTGATTCTGGGCTCCATTGAAAGAAAGTTTCCCCATAAATCAATATCTCCCTCCCTCCCCCACCCCCCTCTGGTGCCTAAGCAGGTACTCTGTCACTGAGCCCCCACCCCACCCCTCTCTATCCCTTTCCTGTAAGACAACCTCACTCAGTTTCTCAGCTTGGCTTTGAACTCACTCTGTATAGCCTGAGGGGCCTTGAACTTTTGATCCTCCTGCCTCAGTCACCAGGTATCTGGGATCCCTGTGGCCCTTTGGGAAGGCAAGGTCTACAGTCTACAGACCTTCTTCCTAAAACCTCATCAGCAGCCCCACGGCCCCCAGACAGACTGAGCTTCCCAAGTCTAATCCTGTCCACAGTGGAGTCTCTCTGCCTTTCAGGCTTCCCAGTGCCCCCTCACCCCACCTCCGGGGTGACTGCTCCAAGGCTGATGACCTGAGTGGATGGAAGGGACTGGCTGGTGACTTCCAGGGCATGGATAGAAGGTCCTGCCAGCCCAGCTTGAGTACAGGACTACAGCTTGAAAAGAGGACATTTTACATACAACCAAACCTGCAGCCAGGAGAGCCAGGGTTTCTGGTCTCATAGGATAGGGGTTGGGTAGGGTGCTAGAGGATAACTAGCTCTTCCAGGATTAGGGTGGGAGCTGTCCAATATGCCACAGTCACCACTGCTGCTTGTCATCTGACCTCAGAACAGCTAGGATTGGTATTTAGGTTGTTGTTGTTGTTGGTGGTGGTGGTGGTGGTGGTGGTGGTGGTGTTTGTGTGTGTGTGTGTGTGTGCATGCATTTGCAAACGCACACACGCACCCTCATGCATGCGGTATCAGGGCACACATGTGGAGGTCAAAGGACAACTTGTAGAAGTCTGTTCTCTCATTTCACTATGTGGGTCCCAGGGATCGCTCAGGTCCTCAGTCTTAACAGCAATCACCTTTAGCCACTGAGCCATCTTGCCAGTCCCAGGTGCTCATGGTTCAGAAACTAATATCACAATACTCTCTGGCCCATGGGGCAGGTGAGGGGCAGGCAGCACCAGGTGGAGAGACTCTATTCCTCATGGTCATTGAGGCTTCAGGCTGCTGCTGCTCTCTGACCTTGCCATGCCTCAGGGTCTTGCTGCAGCTGGTAGAAGGAGAAAGGAAGATTGTGGAGGGCTAGGCCCACGATCTGGCTTTTAAAATGGAGTAACCCTCTGGTTGCCGGTCCATCCTGCCTCCCTGAGGAACAGGTGTCTCAGGCTGTAGATTGGCAGTGGCTGGGGTTAAAGGGCTTTGGTAAGAAGTAATGCCTGTCAATACAGTATGGCTGAAATGTGATAGAACATACTCTAACTCCAAGTGCTCACACTTTGATATACACGCTGGAAAAGGGCTCTGACTATATCCACACAGATGTCCACAGCAGCATCACAACAGAAAACTATACACAGCCAAAGGTCCATCAAGCTGATGACCAAAAATATACTGCTGGTTGCCAGGTGGTGGTGGTGCACACCTTAATCCCAGCACTTGGAAGGGAGATGCAAGCGGATCTCTGCAAGTTTGAGACCAGCCTGGTTTACAAGAACTAGTTTCAGGACAGGCTCCAAATCTACACAGGGAAACCCTGTCTCCAAAACACACACACACACACACACACACACACACACACACACACACACACACACACACACACTGCTGTGTAGGGAGAAATTCTGATTAGAGGTACAGCTGACCACGCCCCCTTGAGCCTGGTCAGAATTATGTAACAAGGGTTTAAGCAGGAGGGAGGTGCACATGCGGCTCTCTTTCGCCTGGCTGGGCTGACTGGGAAGCATCTTCTAGGTCCGTCCTGCTCAGGTGCAAACCTGGTCACTGGCTCCCTTGCGTGAGTACTTTTCCCCAATAAACTACCGTTTATCAACCTATCTCTGTAATCATCAATACTGCTGGGTAACCACACCATGGAATACTACTCATCCATGAAAAAGAATGAAAGAGTATATCCACAAAAAAGAATACTATTTATCCAGGAAAAAGAATGAAGAATGAAATCTATAAAACATTATGTTGCTTTTGTTTGGTTTGCTTTTTGAGACAGAGTTTCTCTGTGTAGTCCTGGCTGTCCTGGAACTCATTTTGTAGACTAGGCTGTCCTTTAACTCAGAGATCTGTCTGCCTCTGCCTCCTAAGTGCTGGGGTTAAAGGAATGCACCACCACCGCTCAGCTAAATTGCTGAATGTGGTCATGTACACCTGTGATCTCCATGCTCAGGAGGCTGAAGCAGGAGGATTGCAAGTTTGAGGTCAGCCTGGATAACATAGTGAGCCCCTGTCACAAAACACCAAAAACAGGGAGTTAGCAAGATGGCTTAGCTGTTAAAAGCACTTGTTGCTCTTGCAAAGGATCCAGATTTCATTCCCAGCACCAACATGGTGATTCACTATTGTAACTCCACTTCCCGGGGGACCTGGTGCCCTCTTCTGGCCTTCATGGGCATTGCATGCGTATGGTACACATACACATACACACAGGCAAAACACTCGTATACATAAAGTAAAAGCAAATCTTAAAAAAAAACTCAGAATAAATTATTATTATTATTATTATTATTATTTGTTTTTCAAGAAAGGGTTTCTCTGTGGCTTTGGAGGCTGTCCTGGAACTAGCTCTTGTAGACCAGGCTGGTCTCAAACTCACAGAGGTCCGCCTTCCTCTGCCTCCTGAGTGCTGGGATTAAAGGTGTGTGCCACCACTGCCTGGCTCAGAATAAATTATTATGTTAAATCAGGGACTAGTCAATCTTCTGGTGAACCCAGATAGGCTGCTGTGAGCTTTGAGGGTCTGCACTATCTTAGCTGTTCTTCTCGCTGTGTCAAGGAATCTAGCATGGCTAAGAGCAGCCCCAAAGGAGACTGTAGGCATCAAAGCACCATGTCACTTCAATGAGACCAGGAATGTGAGCCACCCTCAAGGAGGAAGGTCAAAGTTAAAAGGAAGATGACACATTTCCAGTAAGACTACGGTGTCAGCTCCAGGAAGTGCCATCTGCTAGGAGCCAAGGTACCCTGTACCCTCTTCCCCTAGAGCTTGAGGCTCAGGGCCAGCATGTGGCTCATTGTAGCCTCCCAAGTGTTGCCCTTCATGGTTCAGCAAAATGCCACTTCCTTTGGGAGTCACAACCTACCTACCACCTCCAGCCTTGCAGAACTGACTGACCAGTGCTCTAGCCTACCATCCAGGATGCCTGGAGCTTGATGGTCAGCCAGCCTCACTGTACCTATGAGCTCTAGGCCAATGGAGGACCCTGTCTCAAAAAAAAATTAATGTGGATATCTCCTGCTGAACAATTCTCAAGGCTGATCCCTGACTCCCTGTGTGTGTTCACAAACATGCATTTGAACCACATACATAAATTCACACAAATACATTCAAGTAAAAAAAAAAATAGGTGGTGTCCAGTGTCCAGCAATGGAGGAATGCCAGAATATTACTCAGCTAGGAAAAAGGATAGCCTGCCAATGTGAGGCACAACCTGGGTAAGCCTCAAAGACCTGTGCAGTGTGACAGTCCACCACAGGAGGCCAAGTGCTCAGAACTGGCACATCCACAAAGACACCAGAGGCTGGGGAGCTGGCGACAGGATGGCCTGAGAGACATGTCATTTCACTGTGGGGAGAATGTTCTAGCGATTTGGGGAAATCTAAGAACTCTGAGTCACTCACTGAAGAAGGTGAGAAGCTAGGGACAGCGGCATTCGCCTCCTTCAATCCCAGGACTTGGATGCAGGAAGATCAGGAGTTCAAGGTCATCCTTGGCTAAAAAATGAGTTCAAGGCTAGCCTGGGCTATGTGAGACCCCGCCTCAATAGCAACAGCCAAATAGAAGAGTGACAGTACAAAGGAGGCCGTTGACACTTAGAGGCCACCATGACCTGCCTGGAAGAATTCAGAGATGTGAGTTCAGTGGCTCCTACCCCCAGGTCCTGAGTGGCCTCTGGGCCTCTCTTGTCCCCTCATTGATGCCAGACTCACTTCAGAGGGGCTGGAGGAAGTTGGGCACCTGTGGGCCCTGGTGTCCCCTCCCCACTAACTCCCCTTATGCTGCTGGAAGAACAGAGCAGTCAGTTCTTGGGAAGGCCATCAAAGGCCCCTTTCCTGCAGCTGTCCCCAAGCAGACTGAAGCCGAGACACCACGTTCCTGCTGAAGCCCGTGGGTGTCTCCTGACTCCCCCTTTTGTGCTCAGACACTTCTCTGGTGACGTCCCTGTTGCCATGGCGAGAGGTGCCCTATTCTATCAGAGTGACAATCACCACCTCACTGGGACTGGAGCCAGCTCAGCCCAAGGGCAGATTAATCCTGCCATCACAGTCTGATGCTGAGCCTCAGGGGACACAGCTGCCAGCCACCACACTGCTCCTGGGCAGGGGCAGAGCAGAGTGGGGGCATATGGGGTCTCCTCTAGAGCCATCCCTGGGTGTTCTGGGTTGGGGGAGGCCAAGCTGGTATGGGTCCCTCCTCCTAGGTGCTCTGTGTATGATCTACCTAACCTTGAGCCTTGGATACGTTATTTTGAAAATGTACTTCTAAAACCTGCCTCGCAGCTCTGTGTCAGGGGTCATGTATTCACTCGACCAACATTTGCTGAGCTCCCGTCAAATGCCAAGGTGAGAGTCAGTTCCAGAGGCAAGCTCCTTGTTCCAGAGATCAAAGGAAGGGACAGGGGGAACTTTGTTGTGGAGCCAGGAAATCCTGGTGCCGGTGAGGATGATGGACAGCCTCAGGTGTGCTGGGGAAGATTCTGTAGAGATAACCGGAGGAGCCCTGAGGACAAGCCAGCCAGCAGAGAAGCAGGTGTGTGCAAAGGCCCTGGAACAGGACTTGCTCAGTGTGTTCAAGGAGTAGGAAGGTAGATGCACATGACTGACTGTGTGAGTCCAGGAGGTCAGTGACCCCTCTGGGTCTTAGAAGAGCAAAGGGAAGACATGGAAAGTATTCTGGAAGCTCAGCCTTGCTTTTGCCCCTGGTGTGGGCTCGGGTTTCATTGGATTAACCCTGATCTGACCTCTGATAGTCAGCTACAAGAACAAAGCGACAGAGAGTACTGCACCCTTTCCCGAGGCTTCCTCCCATAGAACTTTTCAGAAACAAACAAACAAACAAAAAAGACAACCAAGACAACTATTGCTTCCCTGGGGTACAGAAAAGCTTTTGGCCTTGAGTGTCTGGCTAGGGGGACTAAGTAAATACCACCTGTGTCCTGGGGCAGGTTTCTGACAATACCATGCTTCCATTCTGCAGTCAAACGGGATCTGTATAATGGATCTATGTTGTGAGATTGTGGGGCTCATAGGAGACAGTTTGCACAAATACTTGGCTCTGTGCATAGTCACACTAGCTGTCCCAATGTGACCTGAATGTCTGAAGAATGTGAAGATGGGAGCTGGCCAAGTGACCAGCTGGAAACCCAAGAGTCTGGCAAGGTGCTGATGGGGACACATCTGGGGCTCAGTCACCAAACATGTGCTCAGGCCCCACAGTAGCACCTTCTAGGAGGAAGCGAGGTCCCTAAACCAGGCCACACACCTTGTACCCTATCACCTGCCAGACCTCAACCTGGTCCAAGAAAGCTGGTGGCCAGTGTCCCATGTGAAGGGCTTGAGGCCAGCCAGATACCGAGTGGCTATCTAGGTGAAGAGTTCCGGCTGGTGGCAAAAGTGATGCAGAAGCCCTGGGGTGAAGCCAAGAGAGAGCGAGCAGGAAGGAGATGACATTCAGTGGGCAGAGACACTCTGGGGGTCCCAGCGGGTCTTATCTTCAGGGCTCAGTCAGGTTCAACAGTCTTCAGTCACATGCACAGAAGACATGGAGGTGGCACCCCTGGCAGGCAGCATAGCCGCCTGCCCCTGCCCTACCCCTGCAGGGGTGAGTCTCCCTGTTCTCTAGCTCAGGTGGCCTTTCTTGATACTTTGAAGTAGCAACATGTGGAGTGACTGGCCCAAATTGTTCCCCAGCTGCTTGTGGGCACCCATGGAGGCCAAAAGAGGGCACCAGGTCCCCTGGAACAGTTGTGATCAGTCTGTCATGGGTGCTGGGAATTGAACTCAGGGAGCCACAAGCTCCCTTAATTGCTGAGCCCTCTCTCCAGTCCCACCCCACTCCTGATTTGCTTTTATTTTGATTTTTGTGACAGGATCTCATTGTGTAGCCCAGGCTAACATTGAATTCACTATATAATGTGTAGTATAAACTGGTCTTTAACTTTCAGCAATCCCCCTGCCTCAGCTTCCAAATGCTAGGTTGGCTGGTGTGAGCCTCCATGGCTAGATCCCCAGAAGTTTACCAATGCTTCCTCAGACCTGTCCCCAAGCCTCTTCTCTGGTTCTTTCACAGCACTCATTTCTGGCCCAAAGGTTTTTATTTTCATATGATGACCTGAGAGACAGGACTCACTCCGTGGTGTCAGAGCAGTGGCCCCTCTGCTGGACAGCCACTGGATACAACTTCTCCAGGGGTTAGAGCTAGGGGGCAGGCTGCAGTCACAGCGTTGGGGCTTTGTGTGGAGGCCTATCCCTGGGTTCCCTGACACCACTAGGAACCCCATGCGTGTACCTGGAACACAGCCTCACTTGGTCCTGCACAGTGTGCAGGGCCCAGTAGGACCTGGCAAATGGATTATGTCAAAAAAGCCAATCAAACCAGACATGGCAGCACACACCTGTAATCCCAGCACTTGGGAGGCAGAGGCAGACGGATCCCATGAGTTCAAGGCCAGCCTGGTCTATAGAGCGAGTGCCAGGACAGGCTCCAAAGCTACAGAGAGAAACCCTGCCTTGAAAAATAAAAAAAAAGAGAGAAAGAAAGAAAGAAAGAAAGAAAGAAAGAAAGAAAGAAAGAAGAAAAGAAAAGAAGCACAGATTGTAATGAAATGGACCGGCTATAACAACTTCCTGTGACAGATTTTCACGGGCATAGCTTGTGGAGGAGAGGCAGGAGGGTGACCATCTCACAGGGTTAGGCTTCCCCTTGGGGTGACAAAACAAAAACATTCAGGAAGGATGTGGTGATAGTTGAGAGTGTGCTATTTGTCCCTTGTCCCGTGTGCACTGTGTAAGTGTGTGTGTGTGTGTGTGGTGTGTGTATGGTGTGTGTGTGTGTGTGTGTGTGTGTGTGTGGTGTGTGTGCACTCTGTATGTGTGGTATGTGTGTGTGTGTGTGTGTGTGTGTGTGTGTGGTGTGTGTGTGCACTGTGTGTGTGTGTGTGCACTCTGTGTGTGTGTGTGTGTGTGTGTGTGTGGTTTTTGTTTTGTTTTTTGCTGTTTTTAAGACAGTGTTTCTCTGTGCAGCCTTGGCTGTCCTGGAGCTCGCTCTGTAGACCAGGGTGGCCTCGAACTCACAGAGATCCACCTGCCTCTGCCTCCCGAGTGCTGGGATTAAAGGCGTGTGTGCCACCACCTCCCCAGTGTGGCTTTAATCTCAGCACTCTTGTTACACAGGGAAACCCTGTCTCAAAAAACATTGTGTGTGTGTGTGGGCGTGGTTGTGTGTGCTAGGTATGTGTCTAGTGCTTAGAGAAGCTGGAACTGGAGTTCTAGATGATTGTGAGGCACCATGTGGGTGCTGGGAATTGAACCTTTGTCCTCTGCAAGAGTAACCGCTACACTCTTAACCGCTGAGCCATCTCCCCAGCCCTGACGATTTTCTGCTTCTTCTATCTGCTGCTCTGTATTTGTTCTTTACTATGTTTGCTATGTCCTTGGTAGATTCACTCAGCCTTGTAAGTAGCACAGCTCTTGTATCCTTCTAGAACCGTGAAGAATGCCAGTGTGCACATGTATCCTGTGATATGCCCAGTATGTCCCTGTAAAGGCGGGCCAACCTGTGTCTGCCACTGGGGACAGAAACCAGGGCTAGGGAGTCAGGAAGGGAGGGCCTTGGATCTGTGGGGTGTGTTATCTCATCCACATGTTGCCTTATGGAAGCAAACAGCTCCCAGGTGGATTGAAAAAGAATAAGAGAGACCAAGAGCACTGGGAGCTGGCAGGCACTCCTGCGTGGGGAGTACGGAGGCTGTGTGTTCAGATGTTGGGAGGAGTGCCAGGCTCAGCCTTTGTACTGAGGACAAATGTCCTTTCTGTCCCAGGAGAGGGTCTGTTTTGAAGGACAATTGACCCCAATAGCAGTCTGGGAAGCTTTATAGAACCCAGTGGTGCCTGAAGTGGGTCAGGACCCAATTTTATTTTTTATTTATTTTCTTTTACGTGTGTGTCTCACCTGTATGCATATGTGTGCACCACATGTGGGCCTGATGCCCTCAGAATTCAGGAGAGGACGTTTGATTTTCCAGAACTGGAGTGACGGGTGGTTGTGAGCCACCATGTGGGTGCCAGGAACCAAGTCCAGACCCTTGGTAAGAGCAACCGATGCTCTTAACCACAAAGCCTTCTCACCAGCCCTTTCAAAAACAATTTTTTTTTTTTTTGAGGTAAGATCTCAGGTAACTCAGGCTGGCCTCCATCTCAATAGATAGGCAAGGATGGCCTTGAGCTGCAAACCCTCCTGCCTCTCTCTCATAAGTGTTTAGATTACAGGTAAGCGGCACCATGCCAAGTTTAATGCTGGGGACAGAACTCAATGCTTTGTACATGGCAGGCAAGCCATCATTGGCCACATTCCTAGTTCCCTCTATTTACAAAAGAAAAAATAGTGTGAATTCTGGAAGCACAGGGCGGGGTGGGCTAGTGGGGCAAGAGCAGGGTATGGCCAGATGGCTCAGGACTCTTTAAAAGAAAGTCAGATTGTCACGAGATCTACAGACCGGCCTTCTGAAGATCCTGTCAATTTCCTGTCTTCCTGAGAGTCCACCCTGGTGGCCCAGATGGCTGCTGAGGACCCAGGCAGAGCCTCTGAACTGCTTGCTCTTCATTGTCCTTGCTATAGGAGCTGTCACCTAGCCCTGCACCCACCCTGTCTGGTCAAGTCATTCCCAGGAACAAGTTTTTAGGTAATTTCCATTTGTAAAGACACTCAGACTTATCTAAATAACCTGTATTAGTCAACAGACTTTTGGCCAGGGGAAGAAACCCCCTTCCAATAACCTTCATCAAGTTACAGTTTCAGGAACAACTGAATCAGGGTGCCTGCACACTCTTCCTGCGGTGGGGGTGGAGGGACAATAACAACTGTGGCTGATGTTGGATTTCCTCAGGGGAAAGAGAGATGGAGCTACTGTCCCTGTGACAGCCCGAGCTGGAAGGGAGCTCCTCTGAGTTGGTGGCTCAGGTATCCAGGCCCTGATTGGCACCCCCTCTGAACCAGAGTTGGGCTACTTCTCCACAGAGAGCACATTAGAGGTTGTGAAGATATGAGTTGTCTTGGGGACTTTGAGATGCTCTTTATTAGGCAGGAAGAGGTGGTCCCGGCCAGGGCAAGCCATGGCTCTAATCAACTTATGATTAATTTTTCAAATGTCTTAGGAGAGAGGGCGGGGTCTGACGGGTCCTAGAGTTAACCAGAATGCTCTGTAGTTATCTCTCTGTACTGCATCCCACCACTGATACTAAAGGGCCACCCAAGTAAACCTCATGAGGCCCATATGTCCTGAGACTCTGGTATTGGTGGAGGGAGGAAGAGCTGGGGTTCAGAGTAGCAGCTGTGCTAGGTGGGAAGATGACAACGGGAGGGGGTGTGGAACGGGGATGGTGGATGAGTTGAGAGCGATGGTTTCTGGGAGTTCACTATGTGGCTGCAGCTCCTGATAGAAGCTTCTCTGGCCTTTAGACTCCATGGGACTATGGTTTACAGCCTCCTGCTTGAGGCACGAGTAGGCATTTAGATCTGGAACTCTGGAATGGCCAATGCCAGGTGTAACTACCTTTGACATGATTGTAAGGAATTAAAAGATAGATTTGGAATGGCTGGGTGAAAGTGCTGGGATCAATTATTGATGCCTGTGCTGGGAGTTGAAGACCTGGTAAGCATACATGTATTTGCTGAGATGTCTCCTGGTCCTATCAAAGAGATCACCCAGTGACAAGGACACGGTTTTCTGTCAGGTGCTAAATGAAACCCTTTTGAATGGTACTCAAAGGCAACATCTGTCCCAGCTTCTACATCAGCACATGAGCATCATCTGTGCTCAGTTCTCCGAGCACCAGCCCCCACCTCAGGTGTGGTGATTATGGCAGTTGTTGACTTCAGCTTCCCTGGTGCCTCAAGCACCTCCATGCACCTCTCTCTCACACACTGGCTCCCAGGCAGCCTGTGTTTCTCTTCAAGCTGCTACACTTTTGACATCTTTCTGTGGGTGTCCAGCATGCATTCAGAAAAGTTCACAGGCCTCCCTAAAGAAAATGTTGAGTGTGTGTGTGTATGTATGTGTCTGTGTGGCTTTTGCCACTGTGCACGTGTGGAGGTCAGAGGACAAGCTTCTGGTGTTCTCTTTCCACTGTGTGGGTTCTAGGGATCAAACTCAGGTGTCAGGCTTGCTTAGCAGCAAGCACCTTTATCTACTAAGCCATCTTGCCCACCCCCAATTCTTTTGTTGTTGTTCTGTTTTGTTGAGATGGAATCAAGGCCAGCAAGGGCTGGCCTTGAACTCACTATGCAGCCCAAGCTGGTGTTGAACTTGCAATCCTTCTATCTCAGTACTGAGGATACAGGTGTGTGCCACTACTCCTGGCTAGGAATATTCATAAAACAACCATATGAGTGGGGCTAATCCTACTTCAGCAAGTATTTCGAGCCCCTGCCTTTACCCCAGAATCCTCCTAATCACTGCTCCCTAAATGCCCCTTGTTGCTCATTTCCCACTGGGGTCGGTTGTACCTGAATTGGTACTCTAAGTCAACAAAAACCTAGTGAGCTGCATGTCTCTGTGTCAGGTCTCAGTCCTATCACCATGGCTTGTTCTACACTAGGCTTCTCTGTTCCTGGGTCCAGGTGGACAGGCATCTTAGGAATATCTCCACGTGGATAACCCTTCCACAGACACCTTGTCTGCCTGCTTGTCTAAACACAGGGACATGTTTCTCAAGGGATTCTCCCAGGATGGAGGTTATTCTCCCAGGATGGGTGGGTCACAGGGTAGGCGTGAGGTCACATAGAATGGATGGAATTTTCTGATGCGGCCAAAAGACCTTATACTGTTATATGAATAACCCTGTGTATGTATGTGTGCATGCACATGTGTGTATGGTGTGTGTGTGCTCTAAAAGGAGAACTGACTGTAGGGCCTGCTGAGATGGAAACCTCAGACTTCCTGCTGCACACAGGAGGGGGAGACAGGCAGTTACACTCAAGTCCATTGGTGTCTACCAAGCTCTCTGTTCTGCCTCAGGACCTTTGCACTTCCCCTTGCCCTTGCCTGAAATGTCTTTCTGTGAATATCCCCATGGCTGCTTCTTTCTTTATAGAGGGCTATGTGTCCTTGCCATCTCCCCAAAAGGCTTCTCTGATATTCTCACTTCCCCTTTATTCTTTGCTGTGTAGGTGTTAGTACGCACATGTGTGAGTGTTAGAATGTACACATGTGTTAGTATATACACACACGTGTCAGTATGAACACATGTGTGCAGGCCTGAAGACAACCTCAGGCATCATTCATGTGCCTTGAACTTATTGTTGAGACGGGACCTCTCGATGGCTTGGAACTTGCCAAAGTAACTTGGCGGGGGGTGGGGGGTGGGGGGGGTGTCAGTGAGCTTGAGGGATCTGCTTGTCTCTCTGCCTCTCTAGCTTTTTAGGATTTTTAAAAATGTGTATTGATGTTTTGCCAACATTTATGTCTGTGTGAGGTGTCAGATCCCCTGGAACTGGAGTTACAGACATATGTGAATTGCCATGTGGGTGCTGGGAATTGAACTCAGATCCTCAGGAAGAACAGCCAGTGCTCTTAACCACTGAGCCATCTCTCCAGCCACCACATACAGCTGTCTTTTGTTTTGTTTTGTTTTGCATTAGATCTGGGAATCCAACTTAGGTCCCTGTGTTCATTACACAGCAAGGACTGAACACACAGCACCATCTCCTACAACTGCTGTTACACAATACTTTCTTTGTGTAGTGCCCCTCACTAGGACATAGGTCCCCTAAGAGCAAGGAGTAACTGCTCTCAGCAGAGCCCCAAGTCTGTTCAGTGTCAGCTCTGTCCTTCACACCATGGTTTCTGAGCCTCAGTTTCTCCCTTTGCCTCTAGTGTGCTCCATAATCCCCATGAAGTGCTGTGGATGAAGGTCAGACAGTACTAACTGGAGCTGAGCCTAATGCATCAGTCAGCTAGGAAGTTACTGCTATGTAACAAGCAGCCCCAGCATCTCCAAGCTTAATTGGATAGGTGCTTATTGCAACCTGTCGAGGAAGCCACGGGGTTAAGTAGTGTGGTTATCACAGTCACAGAAGATCCTTACAGAGTTCTCCAGGCTGTGATCCAGGTGTCTCTTGCCTCTCTGGCTTTGCCCATCATGGCTTGGAACAGGTAGTGGATATATGCCTTGTATAGGGTTGAACAGGCCCAGCAGGAGGGAGGAAAACCCCCCAACCCCCACCCCACCCCCTGCCTGTCAGCCCACCTCCTATAGGGACACCTAGCTATGAGGATCTGGGAAGTGCAGCCTGGCCCCATCCATAGAGTATGAGGACAGGATTTGGCTCCTTATACAATGTATCCTCAGGAAGTCCTAGACCACTCAAAGTGAACCTTGCTCAAGCCTCAGGAAAGGCTTGAGGTGAAGGTAAAAAGCCTGAATGTGTCCTGCCTGGGTATGACCTGCCCTGGCCTATTTGGCCTGTGCTGCAGGCAGTGAGTAGGGAGGGCTGTAGCATCCTGCTGCAGGTTCCCGGTGTGGGGTCTGTAGATGCATTGTCAGAGCCCCCTCGTCTCAGGCCAGGCTGTGGGGGACCAAGATGGGTAGGGGAGGAGAGGAGTGTCTGTCTCCCCACTGTAGTTGCCTGGTCCACTCCAGACCTGCATGAGCCGTGGGGGAGGGGCAGGTCATTCTTACCACCGGGTAAGCTGAGGCTCAGAGTTGTAGCTGGTCTGAGGCTACAGAGCTGGGATGCTCAGCAGGAAAGGATTGGCACTTTGTCCTGTGATCTCCTCCTGTGCCTGCCTCAGTTTACCTTGAAGTCCCAGGATAGTCTGGCTGGGCTGTAGCTTGGTGGTGGGTGGAGTTGGGGGGTCTCTCAAACTTGAGGTCAAGGATCTTGCTGGATCATGGCCATCTTGTTAGATGTAATGAGTGGCAAGAGGCCCTGGCTCTACATTTTGGGGACATCTCTGAGACCTATACGTGTGTTCCCAGAATGTGACCTTCGCATTGACAGACACAAAATCTGTAAGGCCTTTTGTGAGCCAGTCCAGATGTCATGCCATATCTGCCAATTTCTGCTGGCTGCACAGATCAGCCCTGTTCTGTGTGGCAGGGTGGACCCCAGGTTTTAGACACTCAGGCTAAGCAGCTGGGATGATGAATTTGAGTAGCTCCCTCAAGGCTCCAACCCCAGCAGGTGGTGCTGTTGAGAGGCGATAGAAGCCAGAGGGCAGAGGGTGGGGTGTCTGTCCCTGGAGGAATTGTGTCACTGGGGGGTCCCATGCTTCATCTCCTCTGTTGCTTCCTGTCCACCATGATGAAAGTAGCCTTCTCCACATGTCCCTGTCACTATGACCTCTGCCCAAGTGACCCTGGATTGACTGCCCTGAAACCCTGAGCTGAGCCCAAAGAGCAAATCCTTCAAGATGTTCCTCCCAAGAAATCTGACTCAGAAGTTAACACTGTTTTTGTTTTGTTTTGTTTTTCCAAGACAGGGTCTCTCTGTGTAGCCTTAGCTGTCTTGGAACTCACTCCATAGCCCAGACTAGCCTTGAACTCAGAGATAAGCCTGCCTCTGTCTCCCAAGTGCTGGGATTCAAGGTTTGCACCTCTGCCAGCACCAGCACCTGACTGAAGCTTACTTACATTTACATTCCTTACACCCCTGCAGTCACTCAGTAAACCATTATATCAGCATTAACTCTTTGCTAAGTGCTCTTCTGGGTCCTGCAGACAGAGCAGTGGACAAGATGGGCCAGGCCCACGTTCCCACAAACTTTACACACATATCAGAAGGGACAGATCATCGACAAAATACATAACCTAGAGAGAGGCCCTATCAGGAAGTGGGATGGTGTCAAGACCTTTGGCCAAACGTTATTCCGGGTGACTCTGGAGGCACAAACTCTTGAGTGAGTGCATAGAATGAGTCAGGCAAGTTGTGACCCCCAGTGTGGGTGGGGCTTTCCCAGACAGCAACAGTTTGAGAAGAGTGAGCTGAGGATCCTGGGAGTGAGAGAAAGTTCTTTGTCTGACTGCCTGAGAGCCAGGACAGCAGGTGTCCCCGTGGGTCTGAGCTGAAAGATCAGCTTCTCTTTGGCCTCCAGGCTTTGGATGGGAGTCCATGGCAGCTGGCCTAGGTCTTAGGTCCAGACTCAGCGGGAACCACAGCTCAGCTTCCTGGGCTTCCAGCTGGCAAACTGCTGACCCTGGTTTTGTGGCCTTGATGACTGTGAGCCAGGTCCTAAGACTCTACCCATCGATTGCCTATCTGCCTATCTGTTGATCTATATATCTACTGCCATTTATGTATAATCTATCTTCTATCAATCTTTCTATCTACCTTGTATTATCTATCTTTCTTCCTATCAGTTATCTACCTTCCTTTCTTTCTTCCTTTTTACCTGTCTTCTATTATCTATCTATCCATCTTTCTATTTCCCTGTCATCTTTCTTTTCTTTCCTTTGTCTTCTATTATCTATCATCTATTTATCACCTACCATTTGTCTCTATTTCTCTATCTTTCTATTATCTATCCATCTATTTGTCATGTATCTATCCGTCTTCTATTTCCTGTGTCTATGTATCTATCTTCCAATCTATCAACTATCTGTCTTCTCTAGTCATATCACATGCCCTCTTGGTTCTGTGACTTTGGAGATCCCTGACTATATAAGGGTGACAAGTCATAACAAACATGAAACAGGGGAGTCCCAGGGGCTGGGGAAAGGGCAACTTTCTTTAATCACACTCAGGAAGTGAAGAACAATGACCTGGATTATCTGGGGTAACCTTGAGTGCCTGGCATGTTCCTTATAGGTCCTGAGGCCCAGGTGGTTGTGCTGGAAGGGGTGATGTGGGGGGTAATTGTGGAAACTGGGTTGCCTCCATGCCTAGCTCTTTTCTATCCTGGTTGTTTTCATGGCTTGCTTGTCCTGACACAACCTGGGCTATGCTGGCTGGCCCTGGAATGGCAGGTGCCATGACAAGAGGGCCCCAAACCATCTTATTGCTGACTGATGCCAGTCTGTGTGGACACATCCCGGGGGTTGCTGTGGTTTGCACTAGTGTGCCACTTTCTTAAGGAAATTGGAGCCTTGTCCCCTGGACCTCGTGCAATGATTCCTATGGCTCTGGAATCCTATGCAGCTGTGTGCTGGTGGTGATGGTTTGTGGTGGTTTGGTTGAGAATGGCTCCATAGGCTTGTATGTTTGAAGGTTTGGTCCCCAGTTAGTGGAACTGTTTAGGAAGGATTAAGAGGTGTAGCTTTGTTAGAGGAGGTGTGTCAACTGGAGGTGGCGCTGATGTTTCTAAAGCTCCATTTCCAGGTAGCTCCTCCCTCTGCTCATGGTTGTGTCTTAGCATATGAACCCTCAGCTACTGCTCCAGCACCATGTCTGCCTGCCTGCTGCCATGCTCCCCACTGTGATGGTCATGGATTCACCCTCTGAAACTGTAAGCAAGGCCTGAATAAACCCTGTCTTCTGTAAGTTGCCTTGGTCATGGTGTCTGATCTCAGCAATAGAAAAGTAATCAAGACAACTGCTTCTCATGACACTGTGGTCCAGATGTGCATCTCTGAGCTTCACTTTCCATGTCTGTATGGTGATGACAGCAATCATTCCATCTTTAGGTTCCCAGCAGGCTCAGCAACATAGTTTATCATTTAATTCCCACAGTAAACTGTGAGACTTGGAAACCAAAGATCAGAGGGGTTGAGTGACTTGCCAGAAGTTGCACAGTTAGCAGTCTAGTTGTAGATATATGTGCCCAAGTACCACATCACACAGCTCTCTAGACCAATAACCTCTGTAAGGTGCCTAGCTAGAAAGCTTTGGGTGTGGCTCCTGTTCTTCCTGGTTTAGAAGAGAGTGTTAGGCAGAATCTACAGCCAAGCATGCCTAGTCCTCTGTCACCACCATCCAGAAGGCTGCCATATCCATCTTCAACATCAACTCCTTAGCCAGACACCTCTAGATCACTCTGCTCTTTGAACCATCGAGATCCCTGGGAAGTTGCCTCCCAGGCAGCCACTGGTGCTGCTTTCACCCATGTTCCATCTTGGTGCTTGCTTCCTGACACCATCCATGCTCTATGCAGTAAAGGCATCTCCAAAGATGCTAAGTGGCCTCCGGGCCCCAGGAGTCTATAGCCCTAAAGAGGCATGAAGCTACCCTCTCAGTAAGGCTAGTACCTACCCACCAGCCCAGGGCCAGGACCTGTCTCCAGAGGATGTCCACACGATGTAAGACACCACTGCCTCCCTGTGTTAGGATGGGTGGCTGGAAGACAGCTTCTCTCAGAAACCTCAAGCTGAGGAGCCTGCAGAACAGATCCAGTGGCTTCAAAGGGCCAGGTGACAGCCAGATGGGGATGATAGATGGGGCATGCTGGCCATTCTGCTATTCCCTCCCAGGTTTGCCAGAGGGCTGGTTCCCTGTGCTGGAGTCAGGCCAGCTTCATCTCTATTAGCAGAATGGCATGATGAAGTCTCAGCTGGGGGTAAAACCCAGATGTGTCCCCTTGGAATCTGAGTCCTATCCATCTTAGATGGCTTCTTGTGATGTAACCCCTTTCTGGGTTGGGGGTGGTGTGGGGTTTGTGACCTTCCCTTAGCCTAGTGAGCTTTTAGGTCCTTGAGATATCTGGAAGGCCCTGCTGAGCCACAGGACAGCCTTGAAGCTTCCAGCTCCTTTTTTGTTTTTTTGTTTTTTGTTTTTGTTTTTTGAGACAGGGTTTCTCTGTATAGCCCTGGCTGTCCTGGAACTCACTTTGTAGACCAGGCTGTCCTCAAACTCAAAGATCTGCCTGCATCTGCCTCCTGAGTACCACTACCCAGTGCCTCCAGACTCTTTAAGAGACCTGATCCAAGGGTGGTCAGCACAGACTAGAGGGAACACCCATGGGCATGTCCTGCCTAGCCTCTGGATTCTGATTCAGTCCTTTAGTTTTTTGAGACAAGGTTTCTCTGTGTAGCTTTGAAACCTGTCCTGGAATTTGTTCTATAGACCAGGCTGGTCTTGAACTCAGAGATCAGCCTGCCTCTGGCTCCCGAGTGTGCCACCACCACCTGCTCTGATTCAGTCTTGACCTGGGCTCTTCTGTAGGTGTCTAACTCTGAGCTGCTTTGGGCCCCAAGGCAATGTAACCAGCCAGGCCCTTTAGAGGTTTGGGGTGGGGGAGGGGACTTTCCATCAACTGTGAAGCTGCCTTTCCAGACCCAGTGGGGAGGCCAGGCCACCCAGGGACTCATTCCCCACATTCTCCAGGAAGCTGAGAAGCTGGGAATGTGGTACAAAGATGCTAGGGGAGCCTGCCTCTCACAGCAGTTCCAGACCCAAGGAAACTCACACACAGTATGCTTAAAAACAGATGTCTGTGCTGGGAGAAAAATAGGAATTTTCATGACCCATCGTCATTGTCAAAGATTCCACATGGGATTTAGTGGAAGCTAGACTCTCCCTCCCTCCAGTCCTGTTCCCAGCCCCGCCTTCTCTGTTCTTACCGCCCCCCCCATCCCTATTGCTCTCCAGGCCCCTCACATGTCCCTGAGACCCAAGACAGCAGAGCTGCATCCCTGGGGTCCTTGCAGACGCCCTGTCCTGACACCAGTTTCTCCCTTGACCTTTCTGATTGCAACCCAGACCTCACAGCTTCTCCACCTGCTCTTCTCCCACAGCCTCTCTGTTGTTCCTGGTCTACCCCAGGGCCTTTGCACTGGTAGCCCTCACAACCTGTTCTTTTGGCTGTCCGGGCTGTTCCAGGGCTGGCCTCCCACCCCTCAGCACACTGCTCTGCCTTCTTGATTCCCTTTTACTCCTTTTGTCTCAGAGCACATGCCACCTAGCCTGGCTTCTAGTATACTCACTTATATTTAAATATGCCACACGGGGCAGGGGATGTAGTTCTGTGGACGGCTGTTTACCTACTGTGTACAAAGTCTTGGGTTCAAAAGAAAACCAAAAAGTACCTGCCTGTCCTCCCAGCAAGGTCACACTGCATAGTAGGTACCTGGGGTTAGAGACCATCCTTCCAGAAGTCCCTGTGTAAACAGGTGCATACAGTAGATTCCATTATCCATCCCTGATTTTGCATGCTGTGTATGGGGCTTTTGCATGAGACCTCAGGGCATGTGGCTGGGCTGCTGCTGTCCCAGAAGCCAGCAGCTGAGGCATCCTCTGGGTGCCTGGCCACTGACAGCCAGGGCCATGGCACTGTGGTCCTCACAGTTGCCTGCTCAGCTCCTTCTGAAATGCTGGCAGTGCCACAAATAAAGTCCAGACAGACGAGGAAGCGAGTGACATTGCAGTTTCTTGTGGTGAAGTAAGTGTGTGTGTGTGTGTGTGTGTGTGTGTGTGGAGGGGGGAGGCTGGGGACTCCAAACCACATCCTCAGAGATGCTCTCGAAGGGCTGTGAGGACAGAAGGAATGATCACCCTGTGGCTTCAGCATCCCACTGTAGGCTTGTTCTCAACTGCTGTAGTCACAGGACCCTGGTACACAGCAAGTGCCTACTCTGTAGTAGGAAATGATAGAAGTTAGGGCTTCACCTCCTCATGCTGATGCCTATGCTCTGGGGGTGGTGGTGGGGTGGGGTGGGGCGGGGTGGTGGGGGCTGGGCAAGTATAGCAGTCACTTTCTCCCAAGTCGTTTAGCATTTGGTTTGCTTAACATGCGATGTGAAGGAGCATGTGCTCAGGCTTGGGGACACATATAGGGTATGCAGCAGGCTTCTGGATTGTCCTCTAGACTGGGGTTGGCTGATCCTATCAGGCCTGAGGACTTTTAGCTTGCTAGCAAGGTTGGAGTTTTCTGAAGACACAGTTCTGTGTGAGTGTGAGACCTGGCCCCAGGCCTTTTGGCATCTTTCATTGTAGACAGCATACCACAGACCCTTTGCATATGCTGTGATGTCCAGCTCTGGTCCTTGGGGTGGCAGGCCAGAGCTCTTGTGTCTCAGGTGAGCTCTGAGCCCGTCATGCTGGCTTTTCCAGATTAGCCCAGGGGAACCAGAGGTCTTATCTGACAGCTTGTCTGCCGAGAACTGTTAACTTGAGTAGATTACTGGAGGAATAGGCAATTGTCTGAGGACAACCCCCTCCAGGGGTTGAAATGATGGACAGTTGGGAGTGATCATGAAATATGCCAGAGAGACAAGTTCTAAAAAAAAAAAAAATCAAGTGTTTTTTGTTTGTTGGTTTGTTTCCTGAGACAGGGTTTCTCTGTGTAGCTCTGGCTGTCTTTGAATACACTCTATAGATCTGACTGGCCTTGAACTCACAGAGATCTGCCTGCTCCTGCCTCCCAAGTCTCAGGTTTTTATCATCTGGATCCCCAGGGTACTTGCATACTAGCCCCCTCTTGCTTTCAAATCCACTCATTTCTTTATTCAGGGATTTGTTCCTTCCCTGAACTTTCCTTTTTGGGTCAGGGCTTCTCTGTGTGTCCCAGACTAGCCTTGAATTCTCTCCCCAGCCTCAGCCTCCAGAGTGGTGGGGTGACAGGCCTGCACCATCAAGCAGGGCTCTCAGCCTATCTTTGTCTGGTACATGCATGCCCTGAATGCAGCAGAGAGCTAAACAGATGCGGTCTGGGCTCTCACTGACAATATCTAAGTGACAAACAAACGCCCACAGGAACTTCAGGTGAAGAATGAAGGAAATGAACAGGTGTTGAACTGGAAAACAGTTTGGGGCTGGCTTTTAGACAGGTCAGTGAAGGGCTTTTGGAGATGACATCAGAGGGTGGGGCTGAAAATGGTTGGCTTTTGCTACTCAAGGTCACACAAGTGCAAGTGACCTTGAGTAATTTGTCAAGTCCTTAGTGAGAAACAATAGGATGATTAGAAGGCAGAAATGGATTTTTTTGTTTAGAATTATTTTTGCTATTATGTTGTTGGGTATTGAAAGTAGGACCTGACACATGCTGAGCAAGCACTCTACCAACCACTGAGCTACCTCCCCTCTTCTTCTAAGACAGTTTCTCAAATTGACCTTGAATCTACTCTGTAGCCCATCTAAGCTGCCTGCCTACCTGTGATCCTCCTGTGTCTCCCAAGTATCTTGGGTGACTGGTGTGTATCGCCAGGCCAGGCTCTCACTTGGACTCATTTTACTTTTTTTTTTTTTTTTTTAAGACAGGTTTTCTCTGTGTAGCCCTGACTGTTCTGGAACTCACTCTGTAGATCAGGCTGGGCTCAAACTCACAGAGACCTGCCTCTGCCTCCAGAGTGAGAGGTGGGATCAAAGGTGTGCACCACCACTGCCCAGCCCTCATTTATTTTACTTTCTAAAAAAATTCTTTATTTATTTTACCTGCATATATGTTTGTGTATCATGAGCATGCCTGGTTCTTGCAGAGGCCAAAGAGTTTGCTGGACCCCCTGGAACTGAGCTACCATGTGGGTGATGAGAATTGAACCAGGGTCCTCTGGGAAGAGCATCCATTGCCCTTTACCACTAAGCCATCTCTCCAGCCCCTACTTTGTAATGTATTTTTGAGACAGGGTCTCATGGATTCAAGTCTCCAAGCTGGGCTTGAATCTTGATATTTGGACAAGGATGACCTTGAACTCCTGATCCTCTTGCCTCCACTTCCTGAGTGTGTACCATAATGCTTGGTTTGTGTGGGGCTTCTCCTGAAACCCAGGCTTGCATCGGGTTAGGCAAGTGCTCTAACCACTGAACCACAGCTGCAGCCCCTTCCTCTGGTGTTTATGGGGGCATTATTAGTAGATTGGATACGCTGCAGAATATCCTTGAACCACTTCTGGAATTCAGGCTCTTCAGTAGTTGCTTGAAGCTAGCTGCCTTCCTATCTGCTGTCCTTTAGATCCCCAAGGCTGTTCTTCCTCCTACCCCCAAGAGCCCAGTAGCTAACAGTGTGCGGGTGCGGTGTTATGAGAGAAGTAGCTGTTGGGGTGCCAGTGTGCAGGGATAGGGTGGGCCCAGCTCAGCTGAGGCTTCTTGCTGCCAGCATGTCTCTCTAGAACCCAAGTGGGAATGCCCATTAGGAATTTGTGGTTGGGGGATTTGGGCAGGGAAGATTCATTTCTCAGGCCTCAGCCTACTACTAGGTCACAGGGAATTAACATTCGACTCAGCCAGGGCTTTGTGGAAAGTGAGTTTCTGTCCTTCCCTGTGGCTCAGGAGGACAGGGCTCCATAGTTTATAGCAGGACACTGTGGAAAGAAGCCATTGGTTCTGTTGAGGTCAGTGCCCTCCTCTGGCCTCAGCGGCTTTGCCTTACAGAGAATTATGGTGTGAAGCTGCCCCAGGGCTCCTGGCAGGGAACCCTGGTCTTTGCTTGATCCTCTCCCTGACCCCCACTCCAGTGCCTGAGATTGGCAAAAGCAGGGGGGAATCGGAAGACACCCCAACTCTTCCTCCCTAAAAGAAAAATCTGAGCGGATGCAAATGAGGGGGTGTCCCTAGATGACTCCAGGTGACCAGTAGGAAAGCTGGAGAGAGGGCTAGCCTTGTCTCTTCCCTCTCCAGACAGGTCCAGCCGGCCTTCTCCAGGTCTGGTTTTGGGCTTTTTCACTGTCAGCTGGGCAGGCACAGAGTGGGTGAAACAAGATGGGTGTGTGCCCCTGACCTATGACTCCTGTTCCAAAGGGCACCCGCCCACTGGTACACTTCCTTTTTTTCCACTCTTAGACTCGGTTCCCCCTCCACCATCTGCCTCAACCCCCAGCCCCTATTCAAAGCTCAGGGGTGGAGAGGGAAGCCGCTGCATGGGTGCAGGAACCCCAGCACCCCTGAGGAAGAGGTCCCTGCCCTGGCAACCGCACTCCAGCCGCAGCCATTCCCCTGCTCCCTAGAGGCTTTCTTGTTGGCAGAACCGAATCTGCTGAGACTTCACTCCAAAAAAGGAAAGTTAAATTGAAAAAAAAAATTCAAACTCTCCAACGCGTCTAGGGAAAGCAGAAGAGGGAGGAGGCGGCTGCAGGCCTGGGCTCCCTTGCCTGGCTGCTGTTAAGATCTAAGGCTGAGAGGGCCCACTGTGGGGTGTGTCAGTGAGCCCCTGCAGCTAGAGGGTAAGCTCCCACTGGGGCTGAGTGGTCCTGGTTGTGTGTCTAAGGGTGGACCACTGGCTCAGAGCGCAGCCTACGCAAGCGTCCTGGAAAATTCGTTATGGGTGTTGACTCTAGGACGTTATGGAGCCCCGGTCACAGAGCACCGCACCCAGACCCGTGTGCTGTGAACTTGCGTGTGCCTCTCCAGGATCTCAAATACGAGTCACTGAACCTGTTCGCCACTGGCTGTGGTCCGCGGAGCGTTCCCCAAGGGCTGATCTCCCTGGCGAGGCCCAGCTAGTCGTTGAACATCTGCATGCATCTCTGAGGGCTCCGTGGGTGGCCCTCCCCGGGGCGTCATCTCCGCATCCCCTGGACACTCCTGAGTTATAATTTAATAGCTGAAACGCGATTCCCGTGAAGTCTCTGGGGTTCGCGGAGCAGGAGGGGGCGGGGAGCGCTTGCTCCGCCTTCCTCCGGCCAGAAACGCTGCCTGCCCGCCGTGCGTGCACGGCGGCGGGGTGCGCAGGCCTGGAAGGCGTGCACGCGGGCCCTTTAAGGCGGCTGGGGCGGGCCTCCACGAGTCCCCGCCCTTCGCCCCGCCTCCTCGCCGCCAGGAGCGGAGCCGCGGGGCAGCGCAGGCCGGGCCGCATCCCCGTCCCGCGCCAGCCGCCCGCGCCCGCCATGCGCGCCCCGCAGCGGCTCGCGCGCCCAGGCCCCGCGTCGTAGCGCGGCGGGCGGAGACCGCAGGCTCCCAGCCCGGGCCCGCCGCGTCCTCGAGCCCGATCGGCGCCGCCGCCCGGCGCCAGCGCCCGGTGCCGCTGCCGGCGAGGTGAGTCGGGCCGAGTGCGCGGAGGGCGGCGGAGCGGGTGGCTTCCGGGCCGGGGCGGCGCACGCGGCGGAGTTGGCGCCCTCGAGGGGACAGGCGGCGCGGCGGGGCGCGCGCGGGGGCGCGGGAACTTCGGGAACTCCCGGGACCTTGCAGGGCGGTGCAGGCCGCGACCCGGGCACCCGAGACCCTGCGGGATGGAGCAGGCCGGGACTCGGGGACCCTGCCGAGTGGAGCAGGCCGAGAACCGGG
Source organism: Cricetulus griseus (assembly GCF_003668045.3). Lineage (NCBI taxonomy): Eukaryota > Metazoa > Chordata > Mammalia > Rodentia > Cricetidae > Cricetulus > Cricetulus griseus. The sequence goes on along the minus strand of NC_048597.1, from coordinate 104,806,493 downwards.
GACCCTGCGGGATGGAACAGGCCAAGAACCGGGGACCCTCCAGGCGGTACAGACCGGGACCCGGGTACCTCCGGGGTGGCGCAGCCTGAGGACTGGGGAACCCTGCAGGGAGGTGCAGGCCGGGACCCTGGACCCTCCGGGATGAAGCAGGCCGGGACCCCGGGACTCTTCTGGGGTGGTACAAGCCAGGACCTGGGGATCTTCTGAGATGGCACAGGCTAAGACCCGGAGAGCCTGCAGGGAGGTGCAGGCCAGGACCTGGGGACCTTTCCGAGTGATTCAGGTCAGGACCCGGAGCCTCTGCGGGCGATTTAGGCTAGGACCCGGTATCCTCCGGTATGTCGAAGGCCAGGCCCCAGGGACCCTGCAGGGTGGCACAGCCTGAGGACTGACGACTGATGGACCCTTTGGTATGGAGCAGGCCAGGACCCGTGGACCCTCTGTTGTGGCGCAGCCTGAGGACCCGGATTCTCAAGGGTGGGTGTAGCTACCCGAAGACTTGGGGCTACTCCCGGGCAGCATGCCCCGGGGACTCTGGGGCGATGCAGGCCAGGATCTGGGACCCTCGGGAATGGCGCATCCTGGGCAGCCGAGGATCTTGTGGGCGGCCGCGCCCCCCCTCCGGTGACGCGGCGCCTCCTCCTGTTCCCTCCCCTTGGCGGTGCGGATACTTCGGATGCCACTAGTTTGGGAAGTTGCAGATCTGAGCCTAGCGGGGCAGCCCGGAGCCCCAGCGCCCCCGGACGCGCGTGGGAAGCGGCTTCCCCTCCCGACCTTGCGGGAGGAGAGCGGGGCGGGCGTCCAGACGGGCGGTCCCCGGGGCTCCGGGAGCTGGGGGCGCCAAGCAGCGGCGTCTGCATAATCTTTACATTGTAGCTTTATTCGCGCAGCCAGGTCCACCCGCCGGCGTGCGCGCGCCCTCCCCGAGAGTCTGGTGCAGGCAGCGGGGGCGGATCCGTTCGGTCTCAGCCTCCTCCCTTCCTCCCCTTCTCCCCCCCTGTTGGTGAGAACTGGTTTTATTACGATTACGATTTTTTTTTTCCCTCTTTGCAGATTTGGTGGAGGGATGTGTGAGGGGGGAGGTAGGAGTGGGAGGCGGAGGATCCCTGGGGGCTCTGTGGGCAGTGTTAGGGTGGCCTTGACTTTGCCCTTTTGAATCAGCTCTGGGCCCTGCGGCTGCTTTGATGAAAGGGGCTCTGAGGCCAGGCGCGTGTGTGGGGTGGCATCTCAGGCCGCTGCTGGGGACTTCGTGGGTGGCCCCCCCTTTTTTTCAATTGTTGAGGAGGGCAGAATAGTCAGGCAGAGGCGAGCCTGAGGTGGCCTGAAGCCTTAGCGTTCTTGCTGATTCTGTAGTTCAGTCCCTGGGTTCGAATCTTGGTGTGCCTGTTATGGGGGCAGATGGACTTCACCTGTTTGTGCATTCTGCTTTCTCATCTGCAGAGTGAGGGTAAAACAGTTCCCAGGTCTGGGGTGCTTCCGTGACTCCAGTCTGTGTAGAGAGATGATCCTTGGATAGGTTACTATGACTACTGTATTTCCGGATTCTCATCCTTACTTTGTAGTCGGATTGGTGAAACCCATGAGGAGTGTCTGCCCTACCTTTGGGAGCTGGGGGCTCTGAATGAGGAGGCCCCCTGATGGAGAAGGGCCAGGCCTCAGCTCATTGAACACAGGCAAACACGGAGTTGGCAGCTAGCTGAGCTGCAGAGCAGTGGAGCGGGTAGTGAGGGCATTTTGGGTACTGCCTAGCTTCCCTGCATTCCTGCCATGTCCCTGCTTGGAAATTGACCACTGTTGCCTTGGGGTGCCAGGGGAGCCTTCGGTGGTTCAGGTCCAGACTTGGGGGTGGCAGTGAGTGTCCAGACCTGGCCTCTTCCCACGGAGCTATTTACGCTTGCCCAGGAATCAATACTATTGATAAACCCATGTCCGTGGTAATGTGGCTGTCAGGCCCTGGTGAGGGATGGAGACCCTGCCTGGGGCTGTGCCCCTCCCCCACTTAGTGAGGGCTCATGGCTTAATCCCTTCTTTTCTCACAATGAATACTCCTGCCTCCTCCCAAAGGTTTCCTAGCTCTGCAAACAGGAACTGAGCTGCAAGACTACTGGATCTGGGATTGTCCTGGGCCAGCAGGTGCCTGCCATTCCACATCTCCTCCTCCACAGGGACCCTGGAGTCCTGGCTGGAAATGGACTGGTTGTTTCTACCGGGGTCCCAGCCGAAGCTGCTGGTGGGGATCCTGGTGCTAACCTCCCTCGGAGCCAGGGTGGCTCCTTCTCATCACCCAGTTTGATCAGCTGGTTCATCCCATGTGCTATCCCCAGGGGCTGGAGCTGGATTTCTTTTTTCTTCCTCCCCTGTATGTGATTTTCCCTGCTGTGTTTCCTCTCCAATACCATATAGCGGCCTCCCCAGGTGATACCTTGGAGACAGTTCCCTTCAAGGGTGTCAGCTTGCTTAAGGTGCCCAGAGGATATGTGTGTGTGTGTGTGTGTGTGTGTGTGTGTGTGTCTGTGTCTGTGTCTGTGTGTCTGTGTGTCTGTGTGTGTATGTCTGTGAGATGAGGCAGCTGTCTGGGGAGGGCAGGACTACACAAAGCTAGGCAGTGTGGAGGGTAGTTCAGAAAACCCACCTCCCTGGAGAGGAAAAGAAGCTTGGGAAGGAAGGATCAGGTGAGCCTCCCAGGAGGAGGCTGAGCGGAAATCCACTTTACGGTGTACCAGGTGAATTTTGTTCTCTGACCTGGCAGATCTGCACTGCAGTAGCAAAATGCTGACATCCAGCAAGCACTTACTGTGTGTGCCATCATCCAGCAAGCGCTTACTGTGTGCATGCCAGCATCAGAAAGCACTCAACTGTGCGTGCCAGCATTTAGAAAGTGTCTTTGTGTGTGCACTAGGTATGAATTTTCTGGAACATTCTGAGGTGGGCTATGGGGGTGTGAGTGTCCTATTTTATAGATGGTGTCACAGATGCCCAGAGAGGTTTGGTGACTGGCCTTGGAAGCTGGGGCTAACACCTGAGTTTTTCATGGGTCACGCAGCATACAGCCTTGGCCTTGCCCAGCTGCAGGGAGGATGGGAGCAGGAACCGACCTTTCTCATAAAGAGGCACCTGCTGATCTTTTGCAGGGCTGTGGGAGGAGGGGAGCCTGGAGACTGGGAACTCATTCTCCCAGGGTTTGGAGGGGGCGGTGCCAGCGGCAGGCTGGCATTTCTTTGAAGTCTCATTTTATCTCAAACATTCATGCAAATTTTTGGCATCTGCCTTGGCGACAGTGCTGTGTTTATTTTGAAATGAAAACAGGGGTTTGAATTATTTAGCATGGTGTCTAACAGGGCAGAAAACTGCAAGCGAGGAGCCCTGTAGCCTGGGGTGCTCAGCTCGGTGTCTCCCCAGGGAATCTGGTTGGGGACATCCCTGTGCTTGTAGAGGTCCTGCTCTGCTCATGAGTGCCACAGATCAGAGGGTGCAGTTGGTCCAAGGTCATAGGGGGACTGTGTGCCGGTGGTGGTGAGTGAAGTCACCTCTACCCCTATGGCAGAGCACAGTGGAGGCACTCCATACTGTCCTGACCTTGGGCCCCTGGCTGGTCATGACCTTCTGGTGCATCGATGGCCTGGAGAATCATGGAAGCATGGCAGGGCACAGGCCACCTGATTCACTTTGACTAAGCCAGTGGTTGGTTTAGGATTATAAAACTCAAAAATAATCTTTTCTGGCTCACCAGTGGTGTGCCCAGGCTGGTGCCTATAGGACTTGTAGGTCTCATCTGTCAAGTTGGAACCCTGCCCTTCACCAGCAGGAACTAGTGGGGATTGCAGAGGCTGAGGTTTGGTGCTGTCATTGGTAGCACCCATTACCTAACCTTAGTTTGTTCATCTGTAAGATGGGGCTACCACTATCTCTGCTACTGCTGCCACCATTGCCACTTGGGTGCTTAACATTGGGAGGGTCACACAAGTCCACACGTGGCTTCCGAGGTGCTGTCATTGGATGTAGCTTCCCCATGGGAGAGCAAAGACTTAATTTGTCATGGAGACCCATGTCCTTTTTACTTGCTGTTTGGTTGGAAAGGATGCATTTCACCACCTCCTTTTTTTCCTTGCAAATATTTACTTACTTATTTTTTGTAGTACTGGGGTTGAACCCATGGCCTTCTTTGTGCTAGGCAAGTCTGGAATCCTCCCTTCCTGAAGGGCTGCTGGGTAGGTTCCTCCTGTGTCTGTCTGTTTGGCCTAGTGTCTTCCCCTGACCCCAGGAGACTCAGGGCTCCTCCCCTCTCCCTGGTTGGTGACTCTTGGCTCAGCTCTTGGCTTCTCTCTGCTCTGGGAGCTGAGGTTTCCCCTCCTACCTGTAATCAACCAGCATGGGGATCAATAACAGCTTGGAGGATGGGAGAGGGCTGTGGAGATGAAGGTGGAAATGGTGCATTCTGGTATTTATGGGAGTTTCCCTTCCCTGTGTCACCCTGACCATTGGGTTACCTTAGGAGTGTTTTGGAAAGACCATTCTATGACTTCCTGTGTGTTGCTCTGTTCACAATGCTCCCATTGTGCCCAGAGCACCCAGCTACTGAGCAGGTGGCTTTATTTAATTTTACTTCACTTAAATAGCTTTGGTGGCTGTCTGGTTGTGCACAGTGGCCACTGGGGTGGAGCTAGGTGTAGGAGCAAGGTTGGCACCAAGTATCTCATTCCCTAACCCCTGTTAACAGACTTTCTGTGCTTCACGCTGTCCTGGAGGTCTGCCTGTCCTGTGCATGGCTTGATGTTCCTCTGGTTCTCAGCCTTTTGCCCTGTGGCCTTGGTACCCTAGTCATGGCCTCCTTTTCCCACCAGTCTCTGGTGCTGGAAAGTTAGTAGTGGTGGGAATGTCCTAGATCAGTGGTTCTCAGCCTTCCTAATGCTGTGACCCCTTAATACAGTTGTGGTGACCCCCAACCATAAAATTATTTTTGTTGCTACTTCATAGCTGTAATTTTGCTACTGTTATGAATTGTAATGTAAAGATCTGTATTTTCGGGTGTTCTTCAACCCCTGTTAAAGGGTCATGTGACCTTTCCACCGGTTGAGAACCACTGTTTTACAGTGTCTTTAGTTTATAGTCCTCCAGGATTGAACCCAGGTCAGGTCCTTGTGCGTTTTAGGTAAGTTTTCTATCAACTATGCCATATCCTATTTCTCATATCACCTTTTTATTTATGAAACAGGCTCTCATAAAGTTGCCCAGGCTGGTCTTGAACTTGGAGTCCTCCTGTCTTGGCCTCCAGAGTAGCTGAGAGGACAGACTCTACTGAACTTAATCATTAATGATAAGAAAAGCAAGCAGTCCATGGGACAGGGAGCCCAGGACTGTGGGAAGTGTGGCTGGAGAGCCCAGGTGGTGGTGGCTGCACAGCTTCTGACCACTCTGTGAGTTAGGCAGCTTTGTCAAGCCAAGGTCCCAAAACCCTCCTGCTTCCTTTTTCCAGGCTCAGCAGGCAGCTGGAGTGAACCATGCATAGGTGGCTCTGCCTTTATGCACTGGGTGGCACATGGTGACACAGTGGTCGCTGACCTAGCTGGGACCCTGGTGTGCTTGTATTCCTCTGGTCTTCTGGGGAGGACCTGCCTCCTGTAAGTGAAACTTATTTTCTTTGCTATGAAATAATGTGCCATGGACTCTTTTGTTTCTTCTTTCCCTTCAGTTTTTTTTTTGGGGGGGCGTGGTGGGGGGTAGGGGCAGGGTCTGTCTTAGTTGGTGTTCTGTTGCCGTGAAGTGATGCCATGACCAAGGCAGCTCTCATGAAAGAAAGCGGTTAGGGGGCTTGCTTACAGTTTCCAAAGTATAGTTCATAATCATCCGTGGTGGGAAGCAGGCAGGAATGGGACTGGAGCAGTGGATGAGAGCTTTACATTGGGATCCTCAGGCAGCAGTCGGGGAGGGGGAGGGAGAAGGGGAGGGGAGGGTGGGGGGGGAGGAGGGGGAGGGAGGGTGGGCGGGGAGGGAGAGGGGGGGGAGGGGTGAGGAGGGGGATGGGAAAGGAGAGAGGAGGGGATGGTGGGGGAGGGGTGGGATGGGAAAGGGGAGGGGAGGGGGAGGGGAGAGGGGAGCTGGGAGATACACACACCGGAGAGAGAGACAGACAGGGCCTGGTGTGGGCTTTTGGAATTTCAAAGCTGACTCTCAGTGACACATTTTCTGCAACAAGGTCACATCTCCTAATCCTTCAACACAGTCATATTAACTGGAGATCAAGCATTCACACCTATGAGCCTATGGGTGCCATTATCATTCATATCGCCGCAGTATCTCACACAGTCTGTGGCCCAGACTGGCTTGGAACTCTTGGCAATCCTCCTGTCTCAGCCTTATGAGTGCCAGAACAACAGGCATGTGTCACCACAGCTGGCTGCCACATGCCACACGTTTGCACATAGCTTTTGCTCACTTAGTTTGGTGACTGATGTTACCTTTTGAATATTTGTCAAGAAAAAGGTACACAGCTACAAGAAGTAACGCCTTCTAAACTGCAGAAGGCTCTGGGCTTCATCCAAAGCCCTTTTCATATAGGAGCCACTGGGACCTATAGAAAGAATGAGGGCAGTGGGGACTGAGGGGGTGGGGGTAGGGGATTTTGGGGGTGTGGCTGCTTCCCATTCCTGAGGCAGTCACACTGGGTTGTGCAGGCAGGCCAAGCATGAGCTACTTTCCTGTGTATCCCTGGCATCACATCATATATGTGATCCTATTGCATACTGATTGTCATGTCCTAGTTCATACTGGTCTATGTTCTAGAATACTTAGTACTAAGTCTGGAATACTTAGTACAAGGGTACCACTCTACTGCTTGGTGCTCTGGGTGCCTGGACTGGTGTGATGGCTGCACACCCCTCCCTCCCCCTCAAGACAGCTCTGGCTGTCCTGGAACTCACTATGTGTAGACCATGCTGACCTTGAACTCAGAGGTCTGCCTGCCTCTGCCTCCCGAGCTTTGGGAGTAAAGGCACACACCACTATGCCTGGCTTGTATTGACTCTCTGTCTGTCTGTCTGTCTCTTTTTCTTTCTTTATTATGATTCTATGAAATGCAGCTTTTGGGGTCCATAAATATTTATTGGATTCTAGCTCTGAAAATCTGGTCTGCACAGCTGGAACAGAGCATTGTTGGGGAGTTCTTAAGACAATGCTTTCATGCTCTTTCCCCTTTTTGTAGCTTAATCAGATTTTTGCAGTTGAGGACTGGGACCCGGACAGGGCTGCTGGAGGCCATGTGGAGTATTCCCAAGGCTCCTGCTGGGGCCTGGCCCAGTCATGCTTGGGCCGGTGGGTGTACCTGACTGTTGTATTCAGTGTTAGAATGAGGAGGTTTCTGGCTTTGTGCACGATTCATTTGTTTCCTAAGTCCCGACTGAAATACTTAAATCCTTGCGTAGAATGCTGAACAGTTTCTGTGTGACTTGATGGTGTTTTCAGAAGGCTTACCAGTTTTTAACCTGCCCTGTTTCCTCTTGGCTTTGGTGGCTTGGGAGCCCACAGGCAGCTCTGCAAGCCCGCAAAGCATAGGTCTGTGTTTGGGTTTTTCATCCATATCACTCTGGGGCCAGATTCCTTTGTCTTGGCTTCTAGCATTGATTTTTATCTTATCGTGGGGATTCCTAAGAATTGCCTCAGTGCTGAGGTCCAGGAAGAAGGTGCTATGTGGGGTATCTTTACAAAAACATGCCCCCTGAGTGTGGTGGGGGTGAGGGTGCTTTTCCCACCATTGTTCCCTGGGGGGAATTGAGGCTGACTGGGGCGTGGCTTAGCAAGTTAAACTCTGAGCCCTCTGTCTACCTTGGGGAATCACAGAGTGACTTTAGTGGCTCCTGGAGCCTGAGGAAGAATGTGCCCTGGGGTGGGATGTCACCCGTTGGTGCCCAGGGACCCTGGGGTACTGCCTCAGATGCTTTCGGATGCTTGTTTCCTCTTATTCACCTATGCAGTACAGGATTGGGAAGGGAGATGGTTGAGAGCCCCAGGGAGCTGGAGCTGGAATTAGGGCTGGGCCTGGTGTGGAGCTGTCTGTGAAGGGGAATGCAGCATCCAGATGCTCTGGGTCTTTCCTGGTTTGGGTGGGTTCCAGGGTTAATCTTTCTTGGGAAGGTAGCCGTGGGGTCAGTCTCTACTGGCCTGAGTGGCCTCCAGGGTTAATTGTTCCTTGGCAGGTGGCCCCTGGGGTTAGTCTCTGGTGTGCAGGTGGCCTCAGGGTCAGCCTGTGTCTTCCCCATCCCCCACACCTCAGGCTAGTTGTCCTAGGGCTGGTGGCTGGGCTCCCTCTGCTCTGTCTTTGGTTATACTTGGTTTTCTGTGACTTGTTTGTGCTTTGGACCCTTGAGTCTGGACAGGTTGGTGTGGAGGTGCAGGCTTAGAACAGAATGGGGACCTTGCAGAGTGTGAAGGGGCGTAAGGAGCCAGGGAGCTCTCATCCCACAGACCTGACCCAGCTGCTCTAGCTCATGAGCCAGGGGCAGTGGAATACTCCCCTTGCTGTCTTCAGCAGGGTCTCAGTGAAAGGTTCAGGCATTATGCTGGCCTGCCCCTGTTACCTGGTGAAACAGGCAGTACCCTGGTCAGCCCAAGGTTCCATGGGAACTAAGTCTGCACACAGGTGCAGAGGACCCCTTTAAAAGATAAGTCCCTGCCCATTTACGCTCTCTGTTTCTCTGTCTCTCTGTTTCTCTGTCCCGCTGTCTGTGCTCTGTTCCCCTCTCTCTGTTTCCCCGCTCTGTCTCTCTATGGCGACCGGCCATGGCGGTCAGCCATTTACCTCTGTTCCTCTTCTTAGTCTCCCCATTCTGCCGGGCCTTATAATAAACTTATAGTCTTATCACTCAGCCTCCCTGGATCTGAGTTGACTAAGATTAAGAGGGAGCCAGGGACCCCCTTACTTTAGTCTGGGCTTCTGCTCTTAGTGTGGGACCTTCCCCAAGGCTCCTTCTCAACCCTGAAGCCTGCTATCACCTGTTAGGCCAGAGCCTTTCTTGAGGCAAGTGGAGGGATATGAGGTGACCCCACAGGTGCCCTCTACCTCCTGAATGTCTGTCCCATTTATTGCCATAGAGGCCTCGTCTCATGCTTCCTGCCCTTGTGGGGAGATCCTGCCTTCCAGTGCTGGAGGGTGGGGGTAGGGCTGGAGTTTTGGTCTGTGTGTGGAGGTTCTTTATTGGGGTCTTTAAGTCCTAAGTCTCAGGCCAGGCCTACAGATGTCTTAGGTCTGTCTGTCTTCATGCTAGCCTACTGAGTCACTCTGGGACAATCCCCTGGTATCTCCATGCTTGACACTGGACAACAGCTCATTGGGCTAATGAGGCCATCCTGCTGTGGGAGAGTTAAGTTGGCCATGAAGTTGGATGGGTGTTATTCTAGGAGACCCTCAGGTCCTAGGGGTTTGCCCTAGGCCAGGAGAGCTGCACTGTAAACACAGTGGCTCCTGAGTGGTCCCTACTGAAACTTGGGGGTGCCGAGGCTATGGCCTCAATCTGCCTGGCTTACCTTTGCTGGCTTCCTGTCCCCACCTGTTTTCTATTCATGGACCAGGCTCTGGCCTGGGGTGACCGGTGTCTCTCTCCTACTCAAGTTCTCCTTTGGAGGAAAAAGCCTAGGATGTGACCTTCAGTGGCAAGAGTCACTGTGGACATCAGTATTTAGGGTGAAGTCACACTGCAGTGGGGTGTCCTCTGAATGCAACAGGGTGTCCTCATCAGAGGGGCTGACATGAAGACATGTGGACAGAAGATGGGACACAGGCAGAGGCAGGACTGCTGAAGACTGCAAGCTACTGGGAACATAGGAGGTTAAAGATGAGTTTTCATGGGATTCCCAGAAGGCCCAGCCCTTTTCCCGACAGAGAATTGTAAGTACCTGGGGGCTGTTCTTCTCCATAGTCACTCTGGGAAGTAGATTGCTTCTCAGCAGTCTGCCCAGCCATCTGCACCATAAGGTGCCTTTACAACCCCAGTCAAGCTGGGTGTGGTGGTACATGCTGGAAATCTGCACTGGAAAGCTGAGGCAGAAGGATGACAAATTCAAGGCCAGTCTGAGCTGCATGGTGACAAAAACCAACATGGCTGGTGAGGTGGCTCCGAAGGCAGAGGTGCTTGCCTTAACAAGCCTGGTGACCTGAGTTTGGTCCCTGGAACCCATGCAAATGTGGAAGAAGAGAACTGACTTATTAGCTTATTAGGCTTCTACATGCATGCTGTGTGTGGCCCATGTCCCCCATACAAGAGCACACACAAAAAGATAGAACAGTAACTCAGGCTGGGGAGGTGGCTTTGTTAGTACGGTGCTTGCTCTGTAAACAAGGCTCAGCCCCCAGACCCTGTGTGAAGTTGGCACAGACATGGCAGCCTCTAATCATGTGTTTCTCAGATTGTGGGTCGCAGCCCCATTGAGGGAGGAGTATTGCACCATCCTTTCACAGGGATTGCATATCTGATATCCTGCATACATTATGATTCATAACAGTAGCAAAATTACAGTTGTCAACTGTTGGGGATGTCTTTCTGTATATATATGTTTTTTTTTTTTTTTTTATTGGTTGATGAATAAAACACTGATTGGCCAGACAGGAAGTATAGGCGGGACTACTAGAGGAGGGAGAGAGAGGGTCAGAGAGAGACACCATGTAGAGACTAGGAGGATAGGATGTGCCAGGTGTTCTCCGGTAAGATAAGGCCATGAAGAAGTATATAGATTTGTTAGGCGGTGATGGCACACACCTTTAATCCCAGCACTTGGGAGGCAGAGGCAGGCAGATCTCTGTGAGTTCGAGACCAGCCTGGACTACAAGAGCTAGTTCCAGGACAGCCTCCAAAGCCACAGAGAAACCTGGCCTCAAAACAAAACAAAACAAACCCAACAACAACAAAGAAAGATTTATAGAAATGGGTTAATAATTAAGACAGAGCTAGCCAATAAGAAGCCCTAGCCATCGGCCAACAGTTTTATAATTAATATCTGTCTCTGTGTGCTTATTTGGGGCAAGGTTGCTGTGGGACCTGGTGGGCAAAAAAACACCAGCAACAATGAACTAGCAATGAAAATCATTTTATGGTTGGGGGTCCCCACCACCATACATTAAGGTTGAAGAACTGTATTAAAGGGTCTCAGCATTAGGAAGGTTGATAACCGCTACTGTAATCCCGGTGCTTGGGAGGTGGAGACAGGATCCCTGGGATTTGCTAGCTAGCCAACTTGGTGTAATTGGAAAACCCTGTGCCACAGTGTGAGACCCTGTCTCAGAAAACAAGGTAGATAGGATCTGAGCACTGGTACTTGAGGTGTCCTCTGACTTCCCCAAGCAAGTGTACACACCCACCCACATGTAAACAAAACCATGTCAGATTGACCCAGCTGGCTCAGTAGCAGAGCTAGACTTCACAATGGCTGGTAAGGCCTGCACAGCTGCTCACCGCCTCTGCCCCTTGCTCCCTCTGTGCTTGCCACATTGGCCTCAGCTGTTTCTCCTAATGTATGCCTCCACCCCAGGGCCTTTGCACGTTCTCTGCCTGAGGTGTTCCCCCTGAGGTGCTCCCCTCTGGATTATCATCAGCTTTGCTCCTGCATTGTCTGTCCTGAGGGCTCTTTCCTGATTTGTCAGCACATTACACCCTTGCCTGGCTGAGCCCCCCTGCTTTAGTTCTTTCTGCTGTCCTCTAATGCATGTCTTTGGCTGTCTCTTGCTGCTGTCTGTCATCCCAGTTACAAACCAAGTTCTAGAATGGTGAGACTACATGGTGGGTGCAGGACACCTCCCCCAGGACTGCCAGGGGTCTGAGGCTCCTGTCTGTCCTCATGTCTGATGCCTTTGTCTGGATTTCAGTGCTGGGGTCCTGCACACGCTTTCTCCAAGACTGTGACTACTATAGGTGAGTGTGGAGCAGGCCTAGGTGCTGACGGGCCTCAGTATCTGAATCTGTAAAATGGGTGACTGCCTTTTGGGGGGGGGTTCAAGAGAGTTTCTCTGTAGCCTCGGCTGTCCTAGAACTCTGTAGACCTGACTGGCCTCGAACTTAGAGACCCACCTGTCTCTGCCTCCCAAGTGCTGGGATTACAGGGGTGCGCCCCCACCACCTGGTGGCTGACTGCCTTTAACAGCATGGCATGTGTGTAGGTGGAATTTGTCCTTGGCCTGCGCCTGCCTGGCTCTTGGGTACAGGTGTGCATACTGGTGTGACATCTGTGGGTATTGTATGCTAGAGGCCTCACTTTGCTCTCGTGTCAGAGCTGGTTGGGAATATCAGAACCCTACAGTGCCTGTCCTGGACTGGCTCTTGTAAGCCTCAGGCACTAGGGTGCCCAGTTCCTCATTTTTCAGATAGGGAAACTGTGGTACCCAGTAGTATTATCATTGTGCCCCTTCCTAGGTGGCAGGTGGCCTGGGCAGGACCTAGTCTTGTCCTTGGAGTCCTTCCCTCTGACTGGCTAGGAACAGTCCCTGGCCTCATGTACCTCTGGTCTGCAGTTTTTTCTCTCAGGGTCACCCTCCAAGTCTCCAGGGCTTTGGCTGGCTCTGCAGTGTGGGAGGCTGACCCTTTTCTCTTGGCTTCTCCTTGTCAGTTATAAATAGCAGCCATAGAACTGACAGGAAGCTTCAGTCCCCCAGTGTGTCCCCCACTCTGTCCCTTGGCACCTGGGTTTTTTGTTCCTGTCCTTGTCACAGCTCTATGGGAACACCAAGGCAGGGACCGCACTGCAGGTGTGCTGTGTGACCTTCAGGTTTATGCTGCCTTCTCTGTGCTTTGATTCCCTTGGCTGGGCATCTGTACCCCTGGGTGCTGGAAAGAGTGCTCCTGGGTGTTTGGGAGACATTGAGATGTGTATGGCCAGGAGAGAGGAGCTGGCATGGGTGGGGACATTGTTGATCTGGGGAAGGGGAAGCTGACAAGGCGCTGTGGGAGGGGCCTTGGCACCAGAGGCCATCTTCTTTGCTGTGTTGCATCTACTACTTGCATACCCTCTCTGACCCATGGACAGTGCTTCCCTGGTTTTCTGGCCAGAAAGTGACAGAAAGGGCTTTGAAGCAAGAGACTGTTTCATGGGGTCCTGAGTCAGCCTTCAGTGTTCATTCTGTGCCTGTCACAGGCCAGCGCTGTCCTTTGTCCCTTCAGTACTGCCATAGGGGACCTGGTTCCCTCGTGGTCCAAGGGCCAGGATTGTCTGAACATCTTTGGGTGGCCGTGAGACCCCACGTTGGCTAAAAGCCTCTCCAGTCCTCATCCCTGCCAGCCACTTGGCCTTCTGGAAGCCTGTGCCCTGCCCCCATCACCTGGCCTGGTGATGCCTGGAGGGCTCGGTTGGTGCCAGTATTGTTCTTGTGGCTTCAGCTGTGCAGAGGGGTGGGGAGGACACAATTTCCTGTGCCCTGGTGGGTCTCAATGACTGATCAAAAAACAAAACCCAAACCTCCAAAACAGTTACTCAGGAACACTGGCTGATAGTTATTTCTTGTCAGCTTAGAGTGAGGTCTCCAGTGATGGGCTCTTCCTGAGTCACATTTTCATAAAAGGCTAGATTGTGTTCCTGGGGATGGATCTACGTCAGACTGGTGGCAGATCTGGGCATGCCCACTGTGCCCCGTGGGAATGGACAGAGAGGCTGAGTTACTTGGATCCCCAAATCAGATGAAGAGTTCAGGGTTCGTGGGGATGCGGCCTTGGGTGTTCTCTTGAGGCTCTGAGGTGCTTATTTTGGAGCCTCTTTAGCAGAGTAAGTCCCCAAATGATGCGGAGGGTTGGACGCTGTGTTTTGATGAATGGCAAAGGAAAGTGGAGGCTGCAGGTGAGACCTGGGTTTGAGTCAGCTAGAGCCGGGGGTGGGTGGGGTGATCTTGCTGATGTGTGCACCAGGGTCTTCATGACAAAGGGGGGCTGAAGAAGGTGGGGAGCAATGCTGTGTCCCTGGCTATGGGTGGTCCAGTCCCACCCACACAGTGTCTTACCCTTGCTCTGATGTTGTGGTTCCCACTCCCAGAGTGGAAATGGATTTATCTGTCCCTGGTCACATCACTTGTTATAACCAAAGAGGAAGCTCACTCTGAGCCAGTGCTTGCTTAGGGCTGGGGATGATGGCTGTCCCTGACCCAGGACATTGGTGGTCATTATGTCCTGGGATCTGGGGAGCAGGATGAGGAGCAACAGGAGAGAACTACATCTTGCAAGGGAGGCAGTGGGGTGGTCTGTGGTCCCATGTTCTCTTCTCTCTTTGTATTTTATTCCCTCAAAGCAAGTGTGTACCCAGCCCCAATGAATGGCCAGGGAACAGTATGTCTTTAGCTTATTTCATGACAGACTACAGTTGGTTCTCCAGGATGTGCTCCCCCAGCCATGGCCTTGTCTCCAAGGGGCAGGTGCCCTGGGTTCTCTGCTTCAGGCAGTGCCCAGAGGCCAATTCCCCAGCTGCAGAGAAAGGCGGAAATTGCCCGGCTCCTGTCCCAAGGCCTCTGGGCCCGTCGCCAGAAACTGGAGCAGCAATTAAATGAAATGAGATCCTTCGATGCAAGTGTCCCCCCCACCCCCAGGCAAGCTCTGGAGGCTTGGCTAACTGGGGGTGCCCTCGTGGGGCTGGGTGCAGAGGCTGCAGGGCAGAAGTGGGTTGTGTCTACCAGCTAGGAGGCAAAAAGAAAGAGCTGCGCTGGTTAAATAAAGATTGCAGGACACTCACTGTCTGCCGCCAGGCTCCCTCACAGGAGACCCGCTGAAAGCTGCCTGAGTTGGTTGTCGGCTTTTCCCACCCACATCTTTCTGCTTCTTCAGGCTGGTGTATTTCCCTGCTGGCCTGGGCTCCATTGTGTCCTCCTGGCAGAGTTCTTGGGTCTCGTCATTCTGCATGAGGCATGCTGTAGCCTGCTGTCACAGCGAGCCATGTGGCCCTGCCAGTGTGTAGGTCAGCAGTGGGTGAATAGTGGCAGCTTTATGTAGCACCCCACCTAGGGTTTCCCATGCTCAGGAAGATTGGCCTTAGACTCCAAGGGCACTATGGGCATCTCAGCATCTCCTCTTACCAGCATTCACATAGCCTCAGCATGGTTAAATCATGCTGCCTCAGTTTCCCTGTATGTAAAACTGGGATGAGACAGCACTACCCTTCTTTTCTTGGCTTGTTTGTTGAACTAGAAGGACTTTAGAATCAAGCCACTGGCTGTAGTAATTGTCCTGGGGACATCATTAGACCTGTGTCAAGACCTGTGTCTTGTGGGTTGATGTCATCTTCTGAGTAGTGCTTGTCATGGAGGGTATGCCTCGTGATTGGTGGATCATGGTGGGAAGAGGCCGCTGAACCCTCCTGCATACATCCACTGGGGAACAAAGGGAAATAGGTGTGGCACCTTCCCTGAAGGTGCCTGCCACTGTGCCGAGGAGGCCACTCTGCCAAGGCACGCCTTTGCCAGGCAGGACTTGAGCCTTGGCAGCCATGTTTTCCTGTAAGTGGGGAAGTTAGAGAGCCTGAGCGTAGCTCAGCCTCTATAGGGAACTCCTGGTGTGTGGGAGAAGGGGGATCTCTGTCTCACCTCCTTCTCCCTAGTGTTTTCAGACAGTGTCTCATGTAGCCAAGGTTAGCTCAGGCTAGCCTCTGCTCACATTCCTAGGGTGGGCATTGCAGGTCTATCATATGTAGTATTTTGTTCTGCTCATTAGTGCTCCCCTTTGGGACAGCCCGAAATGCCTACAGAGTTTGCCCAGTGTCCTTGGGGCACGCTCCTCCCACGGCTCTTTGTGTCTTCTAAGGCAGAGAAGCTGCTCCCTGCTGAGTGTGCTGGTGCCCAGGTCTGTTTGTAGGTTCTGACTCCAAAATGCTTTCACTGCAGATGCCCTGCTCCTGCTCCTGCTCCTTTGTTTTGGCATTTCAGTGTGGGGGGCATGGGTTATTCTGAGAGGGGCAGATGGTCCAATGAGGAGCAGTCAGCCTGCCGCCCCCCCCCCCCCCCCCCAGTATCTAGAGAAGGGCTCTGCTGCTTAGGATTCCATGAGTGGCCTTGCCCAGGATATGGAGCCCATGGTGTGTGGCCTCTCTAACTTCAGACATCAGTAGCCCTTCTCCGCAGGCCCTGGGAGCTGCTCAGCACAGATCCCTACGGGCATTAAGTGGGTTCACTTGATTGTGAATGTAAAATGGAGCAGACAGCTTATCTCCTTTGAGATAAAAGCTGGGTAGGCCATGAGCCACCTGGCCTGTGGAGGAAGCATAGGCTTTTATCCTCCACCCTCTGCTTGCCCTGCTAGGGGCCTGGAGCTTCCCTGTTGGTATTCCTTTCCAGCATCTGGGACTTGCCACTATGACCAAGATTGTGGGGGCAGGCAGCCTTGAGGCCTGTGCCTAGCTGAGGAAGCCCATGTTGTATCTATTTACATATTCAGTTCCATGTGCCCATGTGTTTGAAGAAAATCCTGAGGCCCAGAGAGATTTGTGGAATTGCCCAGTGTGTCCAGCAGCCTTTGACAGAGCCGATTGTGGAAGCTTCTGGACACAGGGAAGGGAAGCATTGTGCTTCAGTCCTAAAGAGCCTGTGCCTTCTGTGCCTGCTAGGCAGGATAGCTTTAATGGCCAGATTATTCAAAGCTTGTGTGGGGAGGGGACTTGGGTGGTGTGGGACTTCCATGGGCAAAGCCACCAGCATCCCTAGCAGTTTCTAAAATGTCTAGGGTGGGGGCATCGACATGGAGACCACCGTTCATGGCTCTCGGGTGACAGGAATGGTGGCCACCACTGTAGGTTGAGCACGTGTAGATGGAGGTTCTTTTTTCATTTCAGTCACTGCCAAGGCCAGGCCCTAAACTGGAGTCCAGCCCTGGGACCTTGGTTTGCAACAGTCCTACCTGAGAGATAGTGAGGGACTCCATGCTGCCTCATTGGTGGCTTCCCCATCTCTTGCCAGACTTTCTCACCTGTGGGTCTTCCTTCCCACAAGCTGTTCCACCTACCCTGAAGCCTTTCTCTAGAGATAGGCATGGTGTCTACTTTGTGCCCGTCAGGTCTCAGCTCATGGCATTTTCAGAAGGCCCCAAGTAGTCCTGGGGGATGGGGAGTTAGAACAGGGTGGGGCCAGTGACTCCCACAGACCCGTCCACCCCGTTGGCTGGCTCCTTCCGCTGACAAGATTCCACACCATTATAGGCATTAGGCTTGGCTTATAATTTTTTTGTTTTTCAAGACAGGGTTTCTCTGTAGCTTGGGAGGCTATTCTGGAACTCTCTGTAGATCAGGCTGGTCTTGAACTCACAGAGATCCGCCTGCCTCTGCCTCCCAAGTACTGGGATTAAAGGCGTGCGCCACCAACTCCTGACAGACTTGGTTTAGAATTTTCAAATTAGTTCTTAGGAAAAGATATATTTGTCCAGCTTACAATTCTCTTACGTTTCTGTGTGCATAGAATTTTTATTTTATTTATTTAAAAACTTCTTATTCATTTTACATACCAACCACAGTTCCTCCCCCGCATCTTCCCACAACCCTGTATATGAATTTTAAGTACACTTTGTTGCACTGTTTATGTGTGGAGTATGCACGTGTGTGTGTGTGTGTGTGTGTGTGTGTGTGTGTGTGTGTGTGTGTAGGTCAGAGGACAACTTCAGCGTCATTGCTCAGGTTCCTTTTGCATTCTGTTTAAACCGTGTATCTCTGGGACCTGGAATGTACCAGGTAGGCCAGGCTGACCGGCCAGGGAATCCCAGGTTCACTTGTTTCAGCCCCCCACATTGTCATCCCTGGGGCTACAAGTACAACACCTGGTTGGAGATCCAAAATCAGGTCCCCACACTTGGGAAGTCAACACTTTACCCACTGAGTCATCTCCCCTGCCCTGCCATTACTTAAAGTGTATTTCTTTTTCTCATTTAAAAATTAATTATGTGGCTGGAAAGATAGATGGAAAGCAGTTGAGCGTTGGCTGCACTTCACTTCCGCAGGAATCAGGTTTGGGTCCGAGCACCCACATGGCAGCTTACAGCGATCTGTAACTCCAGTTCCAGGGAGTTACACCCTCTTCTGACCTCCATGGGCACTGCATGCATGTGGTACATATACATACTTGTAGGCACTCATGCACATGAAATAAATACAAGTAAACCTTTAAAAACAAAACGATGACCTGTCCACACAGTTGAATATTTCTCCACTACAAACTGGAATGAAGCATGATGTCCCGGGAACAAGGCATGGAATGACACGGAAAAGAAGGAGTATGTGAAAGCTCCAGGGGTGTGAGCCCTTGAATCATCCAGAAAGGACAAATCTAGGGAGAATGGGGGAGCAGTGGGGAGGGTCACTTTCAGAGTGGCAGACTGTTCTGGAACTAGGTAATGGTTGTCCAGCATTGGGTATATCAAACATTGTTTTATTCACTTGGTAATGATTCTGTTACATAAATTTTATCTGAATAAATACATGTGAAAACTAATGAAGATTTATTTATTTATTTTTAGTTTTAATTTGGCATTATTACGGGGGCTGGAGAGATGGCTCCATGGTTCAGAGCACTTGTTCTTGCAGAGGACTCAGGTTCGATTCCCAGCACTCACATAGTGGCTTACAACCACTTTAAACTCCAGTTAAAGAGGATCCAACACTGTATGACCTCCACAGATATTAGCACTACATTTATTTATCTATTGTGTGTTTGTGTATTGGTGATGGCAAACACACACAGACAGACCTGCCATGGCACATGTGTGGAGGTCAGAGGAAACTTCTAAAGCCATGTGGGTCCCAGGGTTGAACTCTAATTGTCAGTTTTGGTGGCAAGTGTCTTTACTGCCAAGCTTTCTCCCTGACCCTAATATTTCTTTATTAAGCAGCCTTAGTTTTTCTTTGTCAATCTCCTTGGCTCAGCACTTTGCAGGCTCCCACAAGCGACACTCCTAAGATGAGAGACGGAATGTTGAGCCAGCCAGAAAGTGGTAGTGGAAGAATTTGAATTTGGAACTCGCCCTATGCTAAGATTAGGGGTTGTGCTCCAGGGCATCGATGCTGGTTAGGGACGGGCTGTTGGATGTCCCTGAGTGCTGCCCTGAGTGATGGCAGACTCACTTGCTTGTGTATGTCTGTGATCTGGAGTCCCTGGGACTTGGTCACAGCATACACAGCCTTGTCACCCCAGTGGGGCTGGAAGAGTCATGGGCTCATGTCCCAAAACAGAAACATCTAGCTAGAACAGGCTGTCAGTCAGTACTGCTCACCCCTGGAGTATAGTGCTGGGTCCTCTCTTCCCCTTTTCCCATGTGCCCTTGGCTTCTAAGCACATGCTAAGCTTGGCTCAACAGGTCTTTAGGAATAGTGTCTGAAGATACCCTCCACCCTACCTCCTTGAGCCTCAGTTCCTCCAGTTATATGATGGGCCCAAGAGGGAGGTCGGGACCCACATCTCAGAGTGCAAAGCTGCAAAACTGGTGTGAGGAGGGTGAAGGGGTGATGAGGTGTCACTCCATTTTGCAGGCTGGACACATTGACGTGACTCAGGGTACGTAGCTCAGCCCAGGCTGGCAGCAAGCACAGGGCAGAGTGTGGTGTGGCTAGGCAGAGGGCTGACCTCACTGTTTGCCTCAGTGCAGTGTTCAGGGAGATGGAGGGACTTCCCTCTTGGATCTTCACTGGGCACCGTGGGTGAGGTGGGCAAACATGGCAGGCAGTGTCAGCTCATGCAGGGGACTGTGTGTGAGGAGCAAGGGTCTGCCTCTCCCCGGTGACACCTTCAGTGCCAGCTGCCCTTTTCCATCCTGGGTTGCAGGACTCTTGACTGTCCCCTGAGCTCTGAGTGACAGATCTCTTTAATCCGCCTCTTGACCCAGGCAATTAATTGCATTCTGGCGATCGATCATGGCCCTGATGTCACGTTAGTCCCTGGCCCAGCACGTGTAGCCTCTAGTGGCCTAGCCCTGCTCCTGGGTTGAAACTGAGACCCTCTGCAGCATGCCTGTTTTCCCCAGTCTCTGGGTTGAGCCTCCTAGAGCAAGCTTGGTGGGGATTGGTGGGGATTTACCAGCCCAGCCCTAGGCCGAACCTGGTAACTCCGTAGGAGGCCTGTGAGGCAGCCCTGCTATGCCCTTTCTGCAGATGGGCCCCAAGGGCAGCACCCCCATGCCTGCCTTCCCCTGATCTTTGCCCTACTTGTTCCCCAGGTCAGGGATACATGGAGACAGCTGGGGAGGTGAAGTCCCCTCTGTGGGGCCTTGACCCGCCCCACCCTTCTTGCCTTTCCCCACCCCCATCTGGAAAGCAGGGAGGTGAGCTGGGGGATATAGTTGCTTAGTGATGGGGTGCTTGCCTGACATGCATGAGGGCCTGGGCTCCACTCCTAGTTGCTCAAAAACCAAAATTAATAATAAAATAAGAGTGGGACTTGTTGGGAGTGAAGCTTTGCAAGGGCCCAGGGCCCATGTGGGTGACTGCTGATGGACAGGTGGATAGCAGATGGCGTCTCGGGTTGCCTGGGCCTCTGTGGGCTCCCGGCTGGGTTTGTCCTGGCCTGGCCTATGCTTGGCTGTGAGCCAGACTGCCTCTGACCACAGAGAGGCCCCTTCCATGGGAAAGCGGTCGATGCGGCTTCTTCCCGGCCTCCGCCTCTAATTGCTCCCTCTGGTTCTGCCTTTTGTAGATCCCCCACCCCCAATGAGATGCTAGATGGCTGCTTTGAGAAGCCCATACCTGGGCCATGGGTGTAGGTGGAGGGCTGGTAACTTGGGTAGAGGGCCAGACCCCAAATCCTGAGGATCGAGGAATCTCCCCCCCCCCCACTCTCCCTGACTCTGTGGTCCTGGGGATGGAGGTTTTCTCTATTCATGAGATGGGGTCAAGATAGTTGGCACACCCTTCACAGGGTTGGTATGAAACCCACACGGTGGCTGTGGTTATGGTTCCTGTGGCTCGAGTTCCCCCTTGTCATTAATTATACCCAAACTGAAGAGTCCTGATGTCTTGGGAACCCAGGCAGATGCACCTGGAGGCCATGGGTTCTTGTGACAGTGGGGACTGCTTTTCATTTCTCTCCTGACCTTGTGATCTCCTTCGGTGCAGCATGTGCCCCCTCACTCTGTCACCCAGGCCCCATCATGTGGCGCCCCCCCCATCCCATACCTCCCCCATGCTGCTGATCCTCTTGGCCTTGGTTTTACAGCCCCTGCCCTGCTCGTGGGAGGGCTACAGGGGTGAGGCTGCTGCCATCCACCTCCTGCCGTGGCCGTGGCAGCCAAGCTGCTGGAGCTGAGACCTTGGTGGCCTCTCTGTGATTGCTTCTCTGCAGCTTCAAGGAGAGCCGCCGAGGGCGGGCGTCTCAGCTGTCACTTGAGAAGGAAAATAAAATATCCCTGTGGCTTCTAAATGGAAGGGTGGTGGAGCGGGCTCCTTTGCTTGGCTGTCTCAGCTGCTGGCTCCCACAGTGACACAGGCCCTTTGGGGACAGGGTAGGCTTCCTGTTTACCTGGTGTGGAAAGATGTACCCATCTGGGCTATCGTGGGAGAGTGGGGGATCCCCGAGGTCCCACAGAGCCTTGGGGCTCTGGCTACCCCAGCTTTGGGTAGCTGGGCTGTGTTGTTTCAAGTCCTCAAACTGCATTTTATAGGATTGGCACAGAGGTGGGGTGGGGTGGGCTGGGGTGTGTGCATTACATGCATGTTGAGGGTTGGGCCAGATCTGTGTCTAAGGGACATTGCTTCTCTTGGTGTTCCTGCAACTGGGCCTCTTGGCTATAGAGCTTGGGGTGGGGGTGGGGTGGTCACCTAGAGGAAGATGGGCTTCTGGTGAGAGATGTCTCTTCTCCAGGCACCTGCTGGGGGACTGAATGGAAGGAGGCTGAGGGTCCTGAGTGGGAACTGGGTGTTGAGTGCCTTGCTCCATGCACCAGAGCAGCGCTGGTCTGGTTGGAGTGTGGACTGGTGCAGGGCAAGGTCTGGGCCTTGCTTACGATTGGACTTCAGGGTCCCTGCCCATCCACACTTGTCCTCTTGCCTGGGGCCTGAGGTCATCTGTTCTATGGAGGGGGTATCACTGTTGGCCAGAAAGCCCCTGGGAGGTAATGGGGATTTGTGCCAAGTGCCTCCTGGGATCATTCCCAGTGGACAGTTTCTGTCATCTATCCAGGGACACAGGAACTGGGTGGCATAGGCCTGGCATGGCTGGAGCCTGGAGGAGCAGAGCTGGGCCTTGCTCCTGGGTCCCTGCAGCAGCACTTAGATCTAGACTGTAGAGCTCTTCTCAGGGAGGGAGTTAGATAGTGTCTGGGGAGCGGCACTGCTTCAAGTTCAGAGTCTGCCCTGGGTGTACAGGCTGGCCCTGTCACCCCGTATCTGTAACCCCTGAAGGTTAGAGCAGGTCAGTGCCCCTTGTCCCTTCTTGCAGCCTTGTCTTTCTCAGGCTCCAAGAAGTTCCTGACCCTGGCTTTGCCCTGTCTCCTCCACAGCCACCAAGCTGGTCCTTGACCTTGAGTGCCTCTGCGGCTTCACTTCTGCACCCCCTTCCCCAATCCATTGCAGGTTCATTGAGTGTCCCTGGAGCTGCCTTTCCTGGTGTCCCTGTGGAGTGTGAGGGTGTGGGCAGGTCTGTTCTGTCTGTCCTCTTTCTTGTTTATGGTCACATTTCTACCTGGCTTGGAGTAGAGGGCTCAGCTTCCTATCCTCTCTTGTGGCTTTGTTTCTGAGCTGGACAGGGGACAGTCAGAGGAGGAATTGGTGCCTGTCCTGTTCCTAGGAAGGCAGGGATGGGGTGTGGGCCAGAGTTGGCTATGTAGCTAATGGGCTTTGCTTTGAGACCAGCTCTGCCTGGGGCCTGGGAGAGAGGTGCCTTGGAAAGTTGCCCCTCCCCCAGTTGCCTTGCTGGGAACTGACTTCTAAGCCTCAGGGGGCAGGAGGAGCCCTTGGAACTTCCTCCAGCTGCTGGAGTCAGGAAGGAGGGGCACCCCACACTCAAGTGTGTGCTAAGGAAGGGTTGTTGGGGGGGGCACCTGGTGGGAAGTACTGGGTGAGAGGACTGATCGGTGTGCAGTTATGGATGTGAAAAGACAGCTTGCCAAGTGTGCACAGGGAGAGGTGTGTGCATGTGTGCCTTGTGCTCGTGAGCAGAGTGCTTGGCAAGAGGGGCAGGAGTGGCCAACTGTGGGTGTGGCATTACAGACAGTGGAGGGGATGAGTGAGAGAGAGATGAGTGAGGGAGAGTGCTAGAGACTGGCTGAGTGTGCTGGTGAGCAGCCGGAAACCCAGGGTGTGTTCCCTGCTTCCCTGCCACAGGACAGTGCTCCCTGTGACCTGAGGTGAGGCTACCTGCTAGGAGTATTGCACATGTTTTCTTTCTTTCTTTTTTTTAAATATTTATTTATTTATTATGTATACAGTGTTCTGTCTGCAAGTATGCCTGCCGGACAGAAGAGGGCATCGGATCTTTTTTCTTTTAAAGATTTTATTTATTTATTATGTATACAACATTCTGCTTCCATGTATATCTGCACACCAGAAGAGGGCACCAGATCTCATAATGGATGGTTGTGAGCCACCACGTGGTTGCTGGGAATTGAACTCAGGACCTCTGGAAGAGTAGTCAGTGCTCTTAACCTCTGAGCCATCTCTCCAGCCCTGTTTGTTTGTTTTCTAGACAGAGATTCTCTGTATAGCCCTGGCTGTCCTGGAACTCTGGAGACCAGCCTGGCCTCGAACTCAGAGATTGGCCTGCCTCTGCTTCCCGAGCGCTAGGATTAAAGCTGTGCGCCACCATTGCCTGGCAATGTGCCTGTTATTGTTTGATTTCTGTTGCTGTGATAAATAAAGCATGCTCATCAAAGACAACTTGGAGAAGAAAAGGATTATTTCTACATAAAATTTCCAGGTCACAGTCCTGTCATTGAGGGAAGTCAGAGCAGGAATGTAGGCAGGAACTGCAGTAAAACCCATGAGAAATGCTGCTTACTGTTTCACTTTGGCTCATGCTCAGCTAGCTTTCTTACACTGTCCAGGCTCAGCTGCCTAGGGATGGTGCCACCCACAGTGTGCTGGGCCCACCGATATCAATCATTAGTCAGGGAAGTCTCACAGACATGGCCATAGGCCCATCTGCTAGAAGCAATTCTTCATTTGAGGTTCCTTCGTGTAGGTGACTCTAGGTTGTATCAGGTTAACAATAAAAAGTAGGATAAAGCCTGTGTCTGGGCTGCACACACCCATCCTGGTGCCCCAGAAGCCCTGGGCCCAGGCTCTGATATAGCTGGGGGAATGAGCTCTGGGCTCTAGGCTCCGGGCTCCAGCCTGAGAAGCTGGAACTTGGTCACTGTCAGAAGTAAATGAGGGGCTGGTGATATCGGGCTATCTTTTTGTCCCCGCCCTGAGCTGTCCATAGGCCGTTCTGCATCCTACCGCAGGTGGAGCTGCTCTGGTCCTTTGTCTGCCTTCTGGAGTCCATATGGAATGGCCTCCTTCTGTCCATACTGCCCTCCCCGATCACTCACCCAGTTGTCTGTTGTGTGGCACTCCCTGGCTTACCACCTCACCTCCTGTGTTCCCAGTGCCTCCACTCTGTTCTCCAAAGCAGCAATGGGACCTTGTTCCTCCTCAGTCAAGACCTGGCTGAACCTTGCCTGCTGTTGGGCAGCCATGCCTGCCCTGTCCAGTGCCTTGCATGGAACCCTAGCTCTTGCTTTGTCTCCAAGTGTGGCAGTCACCTCTCTCAGCAGTTCTGCTGGGCTCCCCAAATGGGGAATACCTCCCCTGGAGTGCTGTTCTTCACAACTGGCCTGCACTGATCTTGTACTCACCAAACACTCCAGGCACTGTATTGAAGGGGCCACAGGCAGCAAGGACCTGGAGGGGCCACAGGCCCCATTTCCCAGCTGACCTCCCAGGGTAGGGGCCAGCCTTCCTACTGCTAGGAAGGGAAGGTGCCAGCCTTCAAGACCTGGCGTTGTCCAGGCCATTACAGACAGGCTGCAGGTGGCTGGCTGCTGAAGCTTCCGGGAGCCATGCCCGTCCTCCCCGTTCCAGCTTCCCACAGGGCCTGTCTCTGGAGTTGCTGCAGATGGCAGGACCCGGTGCCAAGCCCCGGGGCATCACAGCAAACAAAGGCTTAAAGAGGACACAGGGCAGAGAAAGAAGCGACTGGATGGTCCCCCATGAGTCGCCTGCAGCTGCCCCTTCAAGCCTGGAGTTTAAGGGGCCTGCCAGGGCAGGCAGTGTGGGAGTGCAGGCCCTGGAGCTGGGCCGCCAGCCGCCTGAGTCCTGGCACTGCCAGCCAGCAGTCACAGGAGCACGCAGTGTGCACATCCTGACTCCTTGTGTACTCACTTCCAGCATGCCTGTGAGGTTGATGTTTCTACTACTGTTAGCATTGCAGAGATGCACATGATGGCCCAGAGATGGAAGCGCCTGGCTCCCAGGTTGCACAGCTGGGAAGCTGGGGCGCTTGCTTCAGAGCCTAAGTGTGCTGCACGTCCCCCTTCTTTATTGGCCTCTTATCTTTGACTGGGCACAGGGATTCCCAAACTCCACTTGAGGCTGAGATGTTGGTGCGTTGGGAGGGGTCTTGGAGGTGATGTTGGGGGCCAGCTTGTTTCTGAGGGAGGACTGAGGTCAGGATGCCAGATATGCCTAGGGTCCCAGCTGTCACTGGCGTTGGACTATGTGGCACACTACCCACTGCACTTTGATCCTGCTCATCCTTTTGCCACACAGTAAAGAATTCATGAGTGTTGGTGGCGCACGCCTTTAATCCCAGCAGTCGGGAGGCAGAGGCAGGCAGATCTCTGTGAGTTCGAGGCCAGCCTGGTCTCCAGAGCAAGTTCCAGGACAGCCACCAAAGCCACAGAGAAACCCTGTCTTGAATCCCCCCCCCCAAAAAAAAATCATGAATGTTGACTGGCTGTTCATGGTTGTAACTTAACTGTAGTGTTTCAGGACGCTGAGGCAGGAGGATCTTGAGCTTTAGGCTAGTCTGTGTTACATAGTGTCTGTTTCGAAAATAAAGAGCACAAGCCTGTGGGTACAGGTCCAAGTTTGATTATACAGGTGTCTTCTATTGTTGCCTACAGGTTGGCCCAGCTTCTGTGGGGATCTTTTTTCTTCTTCTTCTTCTTCTTCTTCTTCTTCTTCTTCTTCTTCTTCTTCTTCTTCTTCTTCTTCTTCTTCCCTCCTCCTCCTCTCCTCCTCCTCCCTCCTCCTCCTCCTCCTCCTCCTCCTCCTCCGGTATCGTACAGGAAATGCCTGATTGGCTGTGTACAGATTCTACATGTTGGCGTTCTCAACGCCTGTAAGTTCCAGCTGCTTCCCATTTTGGTTAAAGACTTGATGTTGTCTCTAATTTCAGCCATCCTGGCAGGCAATCCTGGTGACTCCAGACTTAATCTGCATGCTGAGAGTATTGCCCTATGCCATCGTCCCTTTTGGGCATTTTAGATCCAGGTTCTCTGCTGCCTCTGTCTTTATATGTTGACTTGGTTAAGGATTTTTATTTGTTTTGACCTGGTGGCACTGGGGTTTGAACCCCACAGCCACCCCCTCCCCACAGCCCTCTTTTTACATTTTATTTTAGACAGGATCTCACTAAGTTGCTCAGATAACCCTGAACTGATTCTGTAGCTCACGGGCCTTGAACTCATGACCTTCCTGCCTCAGTGTCCTGTGTATCTGGGGTGACATTCCTGTGTTACCAGGTATAGCTCGGTTAGGTTTGTGAGGGTAGATAGTAGGTAGGCACCTGCCTGTCTTGGGATCCTGGGGAAGTTGCTAGGGCAGGGTTATGGCCATGATGGTCTTGCAAGATGGCCCCTGTCAGGGTGTGAGCTTCTTGGAACCAAACGGTTGTGGTTGTAAGCTCAGTTCTGTCCCCTCATAAAGCAGGGGTCCTGGGAGTGAGGTTTGGGTTGTCTGAACCTTAGTCTTTTTCTCTGTTGTGTGTGTTACGGTGCCTCCCTCAAAGGGCCACTGTGGGGAGTCCCTGTCCATGGGAAGCTGTGATGTTTAGTAACAAGACCCCTGTTTTCTCCCACAGCTCTCCTGAGTCTTTGAGGACGCAGCCTCCTGGTGGAAGTTTCTGGTAGGTTTATCTTTTTGTTTTCACTTGCTGCCTAGGGTGTGTGGGGGCACATACTACTTAGTGTTTCTGGTGGAAGCTGGTCTGGAGTGTTGCGGAGCCAGAGCCTGTCTAGCACATGGGAGAGGCACGAATGGTTCTTGGGTTGATATCTGGGTTGTCCAGGCAGGGCAGGAAGCAGCTGGGACTGTGAACCCCCTACCCTTTCCATTGGCCCCTATTGGGAGAGTTTGTTCTTTATCCATTGATTGATTATTTTGCTATTTCTTTTCTTCTATGGAACTGGGGATGGAACCCAGGCCTCACCCATGCTAGGCAAGAGCCTAGCTAACCCATGCTAACCATAGAGCCATGCCCACAGCTCTCTTCTCACGTTTTATTTTGAGACGGGGTTTCACTAAGTTGCCCTAGTTCGCCTTGAACTCACTTCACAGCCCAGGCAGGCTTTGAGCTTGAGATCCCCCTGCCTCTGAGATGACAGGCCTGTTTTCTTGAACTGTTACTTCTTCATGAAGCACGTACTGTATGTAGGTTGTGAAGTGGTTGATGGAGATAGCTGACAAGCTGGACGGGGGTCCTGTCCTCAGCGCATGGCAAGCCTGATGTGAGGTGCCGTTGGGTGAAGAGTTAGCTCAGACAAGAAGAGTGCGTGTGTGGGAGGAGGTACAGTTTCATATTGAGTCTCAAGACTCTAGCATTTGAGGCTGGAGAGATGGCTCAGTGGTTGAGAGAGCTAGATGTTCTTCCAGAGGATCTGGCCAAGTTTGTATCCCAGACCCCTGTGGTAGCGTACACCATCTCTAACTCCAGTTCCAGGGCATCTGACTCCCTCTTCTGGCCTCCACACACACCAGTCACACATGCGGTGCACAGACATACTTGCAGGCAAACACCCATATGTGTAAAATAAAGAAGATGGTGCTTGATTGAGGCCTGAGAAGGGGGGAAGGAAGTGTCTGGAGAAGGGCGTCTAGGCAGATGTTTCATACGACCTGGTACAGTCTGTGTGGGGCTGCCTGGTTGGCAGGTCTGCCTCACTTGTGGAGTGTCTGGCTGGGATGCCTCTCATTGTCTTGAGACTTTGAAGCACCCCAGTAGTCAGGGGGGGGGGGA
Organism: Cricetulus griseus; assembly: GCF_003668045.3. Classification (NCBI taxonomy): domain Eukaryota; kingdom Metazoa; phylum Chordata; class Mammalia; order Rodentia; family Cricetidae; genus Cricetulus; species Cricetulus griseus. The sequence goes on along the minus strand of NC_048597.1, from coordinate 104,778,358 downwards.
AGGGAGCACACCCCCTCCCCCGTGGTTCTCTTCCTTCAGGCTGGCGTTGAATTTGCTATGCACCCTTGAACTTCTGATTCTTGATTCCACTGCCTATGCACTGCAGTTAGATGTGTGTGCCACCACACCTGGTTTGTGTGGTCCCAAGGTTCAAACACTGCATGGCAGGCAAAGCACTCTGCCAACTGAGCCCCTTCTGCAGCCAGAGGCTGTGGTTTCATCTGAGGCAGAAAGGGGTGGGCATACGTCTGTGGGGGTGGGGCTGTCCATCAGGTCTTTGAGAGTGGAAGGAGCATCCTGGTTGCTCCACACTCCCCCCCTCCCTGCTCTCCATCCATCCGCATCTCGCCTAATGGGGAGCCACCTCAGCCTGACTTATCTGCCTGTCATGCCAGTGGCCCACCCGAGGACGATAAAAGGGCTTTTTGTCTGCAAGCACTTAGCTTCCTCCACTGGGGCGATCCATCATGCTTGTGGGAGGAGGGAAGCAGACGGAGGGGAGGGCGGGGAGCCAGGGACCCAGGCGACTCCTCCATCAAGACAAGGCTGTCTGGGAGCTGCAGGAACAGGCTAGGAATGTCCTGAGCCTCATCCCCAGGGGGCCATGAGGCCTTTTGGAGTCCCCTGTGCCTTGGGGTGATGTGGTGAGGGAGGGGACAGGAGTCTGGATGATAAACTGGCCACTTGCACACACTCTCAGGTTCCTGCTGAATACTTGGTGGGGTGACCTTATTTAATTCTCAGAGCACTTGGTAAGTGCCATGTCACTGTCCCCACCTCACAGTAAGGCTGGGAGGTGAAGTCCTGACACTGGCTCTACATTGCTGAGGACCTTGGGGGGGGGTGTCTGTGGTGGCCCGGCCCTGTTCTGACCTGCAGTGGGAAGTGGGGGCGCTAGGGTTTTCTAGAACAAGCCACCAGAATTATAGGTTCCAGTAGGAGACGGAGTTTACCTGAGCCTCAGCTGAGAGGTATACTGGGGTAGCTGGTATTGGGAAGGTTTCGAGGGGCTAGGACACTCAGGAGTACAGTTAAGGCAGGCAGACAAATACCCAGGACTGAGTGGATAGATTTTGGGGGTGCAGTCAGTGGGCTCACACTCTGGGTTGTGTACCCGATCTAGACAGTGGGGCTGGTTGTGGCTATTATGGGCCAAGGAGCACAGGACTCCCCCTCCCTTCCCTAGGGGTCAGTACCCTCCATCTCTGGCTCCTTCCCAGCTCAGGGTACTGAACCCTAGCCAGGCTCCTGCCTTTCTTCCCTGCCCTCCCCTTTTTTCCCCCTTCCCCCAGGGCCACCCTCAAATGACAGCAATTAATGGTGCCTGTGATGGTGGAGTCTGACAGCTGAGCCGCCTGCCTGCAGCTGCCCTGCTAATCGGGCCCGGGGGACCCCCCCTCCTGCTTGTTCTATGCATGCCCTCCCCTTTGCTCACTGGGTGGAAGGGGCCAGTCCCATAGGCCTGTGGTAGGCCTATGGGAGGCAGCAGGATTGCCCCAACCCTGCAGCATCTCCCTCTGTGTGCCCTATCTGTGGCTGTCCTTCTCTGTCATCAGGGAGTCTCTTGCCTGACTGACCTTGCTGTGCTCTAGTCAGTGACTGTGGCAGTGGGCACCCCAGCTCTCCTCACATGTCCTATTCCAGCACTGATGCTGGCCTGAAGTGATCCTAGGGTGACGGGGGAGCCTTTCTCACAGGCCTCTATGCTTCCTGTCTCATGAGAGGAGAGGGTTCCCATGGAACCAGACCCTTGTCCTGCCCTGCACAGCCACCATCAGTCAGATCCCTAGCCTGATCCTGGGGGATTTGGAGGCTGTTGCCGAGCCAAGCCCTGACTGTTGCCTTTGCCAGGGTTAAAAGAATTCCAGCATGCCCTGCCCACACTGGGTTTTGCCTTGCCATCATTTTGCAGCAGCAATGATAAGGCCCCTGCTGTATACCAGGGCCTGAAGCCAGTGTTTTCACCTTGCTTCATTTTAGGGCTTAAAAACAATTTTGATTGTGTGTGTGTGTGTGTGTGTGTGTGTGTGTCTGTCTGTCTGTCTGTCTGTCTGTCTGTCTGTCTGTCTGTCTACATGCATGCACATTGTCTTTCAAGAGAAGGTTGGAGGACATTTTGTGAGAGTCAGTTCTTTCTTCCCATCATGTGGGTCCCAGGATCAAGCTTAGGTTGCGGGCTTGGTGGCAAGTTCCCTTCCTCTCGGAGCCATTCTGTTAGCTCCATTTTCTGGTTTTTTTTGTTTTTTGTTTTTTGTTTGTTTGTTTTTTTTTTTTTTTTTTTAAACCTTGTTTTTGTAGATGGAGAAACTTAGGGGCAGAAACCAAGTGATTTGATAGGAAATCACTTAGCAAGAGAGGCACAAACGTGACTATTCCTATTCAGTGATTTCTTTTGTGTGAGAACAACCCTAACTCTGACAAGGAAGCAAGGAATGGCCCCTGGGCCCTGGGCCAGCATCACCGATTGTAAAGTGAACCTCTGCAGGTGTCACTGGCTTGCTGGAGGTGTGGCCATCTTAAGGGACACAAGGTTTTTGCCGTCATTGTCACGTGCAGGCATGTTTGTGTGTGTTCACGCACGTGTGTGCAAATATGCATGTTTGCACAGAGTGTGCACACTGTTGTGCCTAGCTTTTTTTTTCCCACATGGCGGTTTTGAGTTCTCTGTTTTTCATGCCCCTGGCTCATCTTTTCATCTTGCCAAGGATGGTTCTATTGTGTGATGTTCTGCAGCGTGCCCATCGGGTCTTCCCTAGCAGTGGCTCTGAGGAAGCTCCCTGGACCATTCTTGCTTGAGTCTCTGGGAACGTTTCTGTTTCTCCTGGACACACTTCTGGGAGTGGTTGCTAGGTGCGTGGTAAGTGTGGAGAAGCTGTTGGCTGAAGCGCTGTCTCACTTTGCATTCCCACCGCAGCAGGGTGTGGGGATTGCAGTTGCCCTGCTTCCTCGCCCGCACTTGATATTGTCGGTCTGCTCCATTGGCTGCCGGAGTGAGTTCTGTCGCATTTTCCATTACATGTCAACATTGGCTGTGTTTTGATTCTGTGTCTGGCCACCTGGTGGATGGTAGAAAGCTTGGATGGGTGAGACAATCACACACCTGCCAGTACTGGCTCTGTCTTTTCTTTGTAGTCCCAGGAGATTACTTATTTTTTCTTGTCTTACTGTGTGGGCCAGGACCGCAGTTGGGTAGAGGCGGGTTACCAAGCAGTAGATGATCTGAACATTCCCAGTTAGAAAAGGAGGAAACTGAGGCACATGTGTTTCTCCACAGGAGGGCAATTGGCACTCAGGACTGCAGCTTGCGCACTTTCTCCTGTGTCAGGAAGTTGCAGCCCCACAGTTACATGGATGCATTTGCTAGTCTAGAGGGTCGTGCCAAGAACTGATGGCCAGGCGGGGCCAGAACTCAGCCTTCGGTCCAGGGTTTCCTGTGCTCCAGAGCCAAGGGTGTGGAGGAGAGCCCGGGCCTCCGGGTTAAGCCCTGTCCTTTGGCACCCTGTACTGTGAAGTGAATGTCAGGCTGTGGTCTGCCAAGGGTCTGCTCTAATCTAGCCTGCCGTCTTAAGCAAAATCACACACACGATTCTGGGGAGCTGTTGTGGGCGAGTCAGGGGCCTTACGCTCAGAAGCCCAGGAATAGGGATGGTGGTAGGGGAGGGGATCCTGTTCTTTGCAACCCCCCTTCCTTGCCCGAGGGGGTGTCAGCTAAGACGACTTTTAGGGGAAGAAGGCCCGTAAATCAAATAAGCAATCCCGTAAATAAATAAGTAATGAAGTTAGTGGGGTGCCTAATTACATCAGTCGTAATTACGGATGGATGCCTGCCCGATAATTGTACTTGTTTTTAATCTTCGGCTCCGACATGTGTCTCCTCCATCTAACAGTGGTCGTTGGCCCCAGCTGGCCGCAAATCAGAGGTGCTGTTTTGGGGCCTTTGCGGGCCGGGTGGGTGGGTGGGGCTCCCACAGGGTTGTGTGCCAGGTCAGCCTTGCCTTTATCCCCGCAGTAGGGTTTGTAAGCTGACTCCAGCTCTGAAGTTGCTGTGAGCGGTGACAATGACAGGGATGATAATAGCAGCAGGGTTTATAATAGCACCCACAGTGCACTTGATGATAGTTTATTTAACCCAAACCCTCTTGAGTACTATCATCATCCCCTCTTTATGCATGAGGAGACCCAAGCACAGAGAGGTTTAATATCTCACCTGAAGTCACACAGCTCTCAGACCTGGGTCCTTCCTGTCTTGGCCTCCAGGTTGTTGTGTGTGGGGCATCTTGGGTACTTCCCCTGCTCTAGGCGCTGTGTTGAGCAGGAGTGGGAGCAATCTTGTCATCCTGCACGATGGCCTTGAATCTACAGTGAAGTTATTCTGAGCTGTAGATGATCTTACATCGCACTAAGGACAAAGCCTAGCCCTGTGCCTCTTCCCTCTGATAGTCATCATTGGGCCCATTCCACAAAGATGGAGTCTGGGGGAGGAAGGCCAGTCCAGGCTCCTACAGCTGGTAGGCGGTAGGGCTAGGGCTCTAGGATTCCATCACCGTCAACTCCCTACAGTAGGAGCAGAGCTGGTGGGGGTGGGTATGGGGTGGTGGCGGGGTTTAGGGTAGCACAGAGGCCACTCACCCTGTAGGTTTGAGCTGCCTTCCGCATGTGGAGCTGAAATCTGATTTCATCACTTGGTTTTCCCTGACTTTAGGAACTCATTTGCATTTGAGCATGTGGAATGTTGTAGGATTGGAGCATTAGATGAGTAGGCACTGTAGCAGATTCCCATGTAAGTGCCATTGATGCTGATGAGGGCCAGAAGGTGAGGTTCTTCCCTGTGAAGAGAGGCCTGAACCCAGTGGTTAGGAGCATTAGTTAGGGATTCTGAGGTCAGGTGCAGGTGCAGGTGCACTGAGATTGCGATGGACCCCAGAGGGAACTAACTGATGGGCGCTCAGAGTAGAAAGCCTGGAAGAGGACTTGTTCAGGCACAGCTGGATCCAGGAGTACAGACACTGCCTTGGGGGAGCTGCCACTGTCCCAGCCCTGTTTACTTCTGTGGTGCTTGTTCCTGTCACTAGCTGGCTCCTGACACCCCAGGGGAAGGAGAGGCACCCAGAACCTGTGAGGCTGCCCCTCTTTTGCCTGTTTTCTTCCTTCCCAGTGAGTTCTTTAACACCTTTCTTCCCCTGCAGGGAGAGGTGACTAACGGGTGGTGGTGGTGGTGGTGGTATGATTAGGGGTGTCCCAGACTCAGGAAGGGAAGGAAGGGAGTGAGCCCAGACGGGGGTTGGGGCTGAGCACCGTGTCAGACATTTTGAGCAAAGAAAGCTAGACAGTGGAGTTGAGAAGGTCAGAGCCATCCTGTTGGAATAACTAGATGTCACTTTTTTAAAAATGGTCTGTGACTCCTATCTTAGAGTATACCCTCCCCTTCCCTCCCCCCAAAAATCTGGATAAATGTCTCATGGAATATTCCAGAAAGTTCCAAGTCTGGGGAAGTCATATCTGACACTTCTGCAGATGCTGTTTTGAGAGAGCCAGGGGTCAGGGCTGTGACACTTCTTCCCGGAAAGGTCCTTCAGGTGCAGCGGGGCCTGGAAAGTACCAAGTAACTAGACTTGATGTTTTGTTCCAGGGGCAGGTCCTTCTTTTGTCCACTGCCTTAGTCTCTCCATCTGTGACATGGGGATAGCTGTGCCTTTAGGGATATCCTGAGGTATCATGAAGTTTGTATAGACTGCTATCCGGTGCCTTGCCTGGTCAAGTCCTTGTGGGAGTTTTGGGTGCCTCATGTTTCTGTCATGTCTGCCCGAGTGTGGTGTAGGTTCTCAGAGTCTCGGGCAGTGGCTACTGTCTTCCATAGCTCTGGCTGCTGCTGCTGCTGCTGCTGCTGGGGGAGACCTAGGTGGCTTGTAGTTCTGTTGGAGGGGATGGTCCCTTTGGGCATAGTGTACCACAGCATTGGTCCTGCTGTGCTATGGTCAGTGGGCCAACGGTTACTCTAGTTCAGTGTGAGAAGTCTCCTGTGCCTGGAGCAGGGGACAGGGACAAGGGTGTTTTAGGGCAGTGCTGGTTGCCTCATGCCTCTCTGAAAGGGCTTTGGGTTCCATGGGCTATGTCTCACCGGATCTGGCAGGCACTGACCACTAATGTGGTCCTTTGGCTTATATTTGGCTCTGTGGTAGCTCTCCTGATGGCTCCCTTGCACCCAGTGCTGGAGTGGGGGTGGGGTAGGGAGAGACGGCCATAGCATGGGCCACTGAAAGCCTGGATTGTGGTGTTCAGTTGAGTCATGAGATGTGATGTTTGGCTAGAGGGCCCTGGATCTGGATGGAGATGGACAGGGACCCAGTAGCAAATGCCCTGAGACTACAAGGAGATTCTGTGGGCTGGAGGCATTAGGTGGCTTATGCTGCCACAGCTGAGGGACACAGGACACCAGGAGCTGAGGGGAACGAGGGCCCTACACACCTTGGCTTTGAACTTCTGGCCTTTGGAATGAGGGAAGCAGACTGCTCCTTTAGTTCCCATCCCAGACCTCCCCCAAGTAGCTGGTCAGCTGTCACTGCAGCTCTGTAGGCCAGAGAGTACATATGGGTTTTATGTTTGATGATTGCTGCCATATCCACAGTGTTCCTTGATACAGTAGGGGCCCAATAACAAGTTTCTGGAATATCCAACAGCTCCACACCTGAGGCCAAGGAGTCTCTTCAGAGTGGGGGACACCTTGCAGAGTGTAGACCTCTGTCTTGCTTTGGCGTGTGGTACTTCACACCATCTCTTACTTGGTTTTCATTCAGGTAGATTCATGAGATGAACCTTGGTTGCTGTTTTAAGACCAGGTTTTACTGTGTGTCTGAAACTGGCCTGGAACTTACTCTGTAGTTCAGATGGCTTGAACTCAAAGCAGTCTTCTTGCCTCAGCTTCCCCAGGGCTGAGTTTGTGCTTGCCAACATATCTGGTGAGATTAATCTTTAATCTTTTTTCTTCTTTGAGATACACTTTGATTCTGATATCCCAGGCTGCTGTTAAACTCAATTCACGGTATTCCAGGCTGCCCTCAAGGTTGTGGAATCCTCCTGCCTCAGCCTCCTCTAACTAGGATTACAGCATGTACCACTATACCTAGTGAGATGAACCTTTGGTGTTTTTTATTTTTTGGTTTTTCAAGACAGGTTTTCTCTGTATTGTTTTGGAGGTTGTCCTGGAACTCACAGAGATCCGCCTGCCTCTGCCTCCCGAGTGCTGGGATTAAAGGTATGAGTCACCAATGCCTGGCACCTTTGGGTTTTTTGTTGTTGTTTTTGTTTGTTTGTTTTTTCCTTTTTTGAGACAGAGTTTCTCTGTGTTGCCCTGGAACTCATCTGGTAGACCAGGCTAGCCTCCACCTCAGAGATCTGCCTGCCTCTGCTTACCGACAGCTGGGTTTAAAGGCGTGCGCCACTGCTGCCTGGCTTGAGATGAATCATTTTCAGTGGGTGATCTGTGTGTCACTTCTAAGGACCCAGAATTGTGCCGTGGCCACCTCTGTCTAGTTAAAAAACCGTTCTGTGACCCTAGAGTGAGAGAGCGAGCCTGTGCCCTTTAGGGTGCCGTTGCCTTCAGTCCCAGGCTATGTGGCTAGTCTGTCCCTGGATAGACTCTCAGATGGGATCTTGTGGGTTGTTTCCTGGCTTTGGGACACTCTTTGAGGTCCTGCATGCTACAGTGTCAGGTCTTCATTCCTTTCCACTATGTGGTTATATTCCATTGTGTGGTGATGTAGCCATAGGACATCTTTGCGGGTGGGGAAACCGAGGCTAGCACAGCCACTGTGAGAAGGTGGCAACAGCAGTTTCTAGCTTTCTCCTGCTCATCGCCCCTGCCTGGCCAGCAGGCAGCTTGCTTGGGGGAGTAAGCTGGATGTTGAGCTGGCCGTGGTGACCTGAGGTTCCAGATCTCCCCACTGTTGCTCTTGGCTGGCTCTATCACAAACCACAGGCAATTGCCCTGTGGGGCAATGGAGCACTCATGTCCAGTCTCCTCTTTGGTTCTTGTTGACTCCAATCGACCACCTTCACCAGCTTTTCTTGCATGTGGAGCTGCACTGAGCAGCCAGGTTGCTGGGAATGGCATGTTGTAGATGTTGGCTGGTTGTGCTACTGGCCCAGGATGATGATGCCTTTGCCTAGGAGACTGCACGCTGCTTCACTGTGACCCTGAGCTTGGTTTTGGCAATTAATGCTGTCTGGAAGGCTCTGCATGTAGTTGTTTCTGGTTTTTGATGATTTGTTGTCATTAAGTCACTTAACAAACACAGAGCTGCCTGATATCTTACAAGAAGACGGAGCAGTGGGCATGACCAAAGCAGGGACATGGCCAGACTATGAGCCTGCCCTCATTGTGATCCAAAGTGTACTTGTGGGCTTCAGGGCAGCCTTTGTGGAAGGCAGGGTTTTCCTGCAGCCTGTACTAGAGTAGACGCAAGACAGAAAATGAGGGGAACCCGTGGCCCAGCTGCTTGCCTACACAGCTTGCTGGTGGCATTTAGATGGCATGGCTGTGGCCTGGTTCAGTCTTCTGGTGTAACAGTGAGAGCCAAGGTCAGGAAGGCAGTGGCTTGATTCCAAGCTGAAAAGATGGCCTCTAGTTGTCCCATTGTTTAAGTTTCCCCTACCTGTAAAAGATGGCTGGAAGGTGGGGAGGGTGTTTACAGAAGCCTCTGTCCTCCTTGGGACTGATATCACAGGCTGGCAGGAGGGATGGCAGGAAGGATATTTTGGCCTGCAAGGGCCTAGATGTCTCCTTGCTGGTCTCCCTGTGACTGTGGGTCTCTTCATAACCTCAGTAGTCACAGGTTTTTGCTCTATGTTAATCTGCTTTAGTCCTGATGCTGACTGGAGGCTTCTTGCTGACTGTGGCACTGTTTGTACTCTCCAAGACTCTGGTTCAAGTCCTGGGGTAGTCTCTTTCTGGGATTGCTTTCTTTGGGCTGAATAGCTTCCTCCTGGGCTCACAGTGTGCCCACTTTCTATCATGCTGTGGGGATGGCTGTGTCCCAGGCTCCCTACTTAGTGAGGTTGTGGTTAGCTGCTAGACACAGCATTGCCTGTTATCTTGAGTGGCTCCCGAGATGGGTGCTGGCGGGAGTGTGACTGCAAGTGAAACACACCTGCTGGAGGCCTTGCCCCCTCCCCCCTCTTCCTCCCTGACCTCATCTTTTCGTCTTTCAGACCTTTCTTGTTCCCATTCTGGCTCCTGTCTGTATGGCCTGGGCGCCCTACATGGTGCCTTTGGGGCACACATTGTTGGTCTGACTCCTGGGTGCTGGGATCAGGGAAGGGAAGTAGAAGCCATGAGATGCTGAGGCTTTCCCTAACAATCAATGGTTCTTAACCACCCCGATCTTGGCCCCTGGGGTTGTCAAACGGCCCTTTCACAGGGGTCACCTTAGACCACTGGAGAGCACAGATATTTACATTAAGATTCATAATAGTAGCAAAGTTACAGTTATGAAGTAGCAATGAAAATAATTTTATGGTTGGGGGTCACCACAACATGAGGAACTGTATTAAAGGTCTAGACTTTAGGAAGGCTTAAGACCACAGCTGCAGAGCCAGCCTGCCTGAGAAGATGCACAACCCACACCCAGAGGAGGTCGGGCTTGAGGTGAGTCACCCAGCAAGTCACGGCCAGTGCTGACGCCTGCCTGAGCATCCGGCCATCTCCTTTGGCCTCTGTGTGCATTTGGCTCTTTCTGGGCCTGTCACCAAGATGACCTGGGCCCTGAGCCCCAGGCCCTGTTTCCTTTAGTTGAGATTGGAAGGACGGGGAGCGTTTTCCTCTGGCCATCTGGCCCTGCAGGACTGGAGGATGTCAGGGCTGGCTGGGAGGAAATGGTTAAAGGAGGGGACGTGGCTGGCGCTGGTCCCCCTGCCAGCAGCAAGGAGGGAGAGGGCTTCTCGAAAGCTATAAAAAGGCCTCGCAGTGTTGAGCCCCAATGGCTGGAAACCTGCCAGGGTTACCATGGCGATGAGGAATTAGTCCCGACTGCCAAGGCTGCTAGCAGCTCGCTACTTTTGGCTCTGGAACAAGAGTGGACTTATGTAATTCCGTGTTTATAGGCCTGGGTGGCGGACGCAGAGCTGGGCCTGCGTCTCGGTGGCGGCCCACAGTGGGTCACACCACTCCACAGGGTGTCCCTGACATGCCTCCAGTGCCCTGATTTTGGTTGGGGGGCATTAGGACAGAAGCTTAGGGGCCTGGCAGGCTGCTGGTCCCTATTGGGGCCTCCCCAGCTGGAGTGGGAGTCCAAGTCTCGCGGGAAGGGGTGCGGCCACTGTGTGTGGCCGCCCCTTGCCCGCTTGGTCTGGAGGGAGGATGGCCCTGTTGCTGGCCAAGAGCTGGCCCCTAGACGCCTGTGGGCCAGGCCTCGGGTACAGGACATGCTGACCTGGGCTGGCACGCTGCCGGTCGTCCCTTGCTGCATGGGAGAGTTCCTGCAAGTTGTGTGGAGACCACTTAGGCTGTTGCTGGCCATGCACTGGTAAGAGAAGTTGTCTGCCTTGGGGGGAGGGGGGGCGGGGTGCGCTCTCATACCCAGACTTGGGGATGGTACCACAGACCAGATGGCTGTGATTTGCTGTATGTGGTTAAGGGGTACTGCCTTGGGACCACTGGAGTTGCCTGCAAGGTGCCTTAGCTCTGCTTGGGATATGGTGACCCTGTTCCTATAGGCTCCTGTTAGCCAGCTGGGTGCATGGGAAGGCCCCTGGCAGTGTAGATATGTGTCTCAGGGCCCTGTACATGGGACAGTAGGTTATCTTATTGGGAAAAGTTGTGGGATGTCCGATAGAGGCACTGGGTACTGGCTGGTGGCCCTGGGAGGGGATGTGTGGTATAGGCACTGTGCTCCCTTTTGGAGCCTGCCTTGAGCACGCCCACCCAGTGTTCAGTGGGATAGTTGGACAGTTTGGTTGGGATGTGGGACAGGGACAGGGACGCTTTTCGTGACTGTGGACTGCATGGGACCAGGGCCTGGGGACCTGGGGGCCTGAGCTAGGAGGAGCCAGGTGCAGGCAGCATGGGCCCAGCCTGCCTCCCCACTGAAGTGGAGCTTGGCTCAACGCCCTGTCTGGTTTGAAATGAGGGCCACCGGCCCAGGCTTGCCCAGGGCCTTGGCAGCAAGAGAGGGGTAAACATTGGAAAGTTGGAAAGGCTTCCTGAGCTCATAGCAGCCTGTGGCAGCAAGTTCAGGGCGGGGGAAGGACTTCTCCAGGCCTGGCACTAGGGTTGGGGGGCAGCTTCTGGTGACCCCCAAGCTCAGGCTGGTGTGGGAGCTTCAGAAGGCATGGCTCATTTGCCTCAAACTCTGGTTATCATTCAATCCCTTTTCCTATTGTGTGGCCTTCAGTGTGCCATCTTACTGTTTCCCTGAGTGCAGAATGAAGTGATGGGGTCTTGTGGGTGTTGTGTAATGGGAGGAAGAATAGTACCTTTAGGGTAGGCTCTTGGGAGGACCCTAGTTAGATTACCCTGACAAGCTACTTCCTGTCTGGAGTCTTAGTTTTCCCATCTGGCAAGTGGGCCCTTCTCAAGTCACATGGCTTAAAGGACCCGAGGAATGGATCTTTGGTTTAGGCTGGATTTGCAGTCGTTGCTAAGACTTGTGGTTGGTGGTAAGGATGATGATGACAGCAATGGCCTCACCTGGACCAAGGGTGGTGTGTGCTATCTTGAAGTAGCAGTATTAAGTAACAGGATCAGACTGAGGTTCAAGATATAGCCTGAGCCTTGGAGTACCTGTGGCCTTGGTCGAGCCCTGGAACTCCCCAGCCTTCAGGTGTGCCTTGTGGGAGCAATGGGAGCCCCACTTGGGGCAGTAGTACTGGGTAGAGTCAAGGGGAAGACCCTTACGTGTTCTCCCCATGCTCCCCTTGCTCTGTAGAGACTTGGACCTTGGGATGGGGCTGAGCTCCCCTGCAAGTCCATTTATCCTATTTCCCCTTGAACTTGGGTCCTTGACACTGCCCAGTGTGGCCTGGGGGTTGGGTCAGGGTGGGAGGATCAGTGTTCCTGCTGATGGTGGCAATGGTTCTGTGTTTGTAAATGACACCGGATGCTGCCGATGCTGGCTCAGGGACTCCCTTGTCTGGCCAGCAGCAGTCAGCTGGGAGTTCCTCTCTTGTCTAGGCTACCATGCCAGCTGCCCACTGCCATTTGTCCTGGGCCTCCCCCGGTCCTCAGGAAGGGCCTTATTACACTGTGTCTGCTTGGAGGGTGCTAGCTGAGTGGAGGCCACCTCTGTTCTGCTCTGTGGGGAGTAGTAATGATGTCCTTGCTCCTGAAAAGCCTGCATGGTTGGTTATGGGATGGAGGGGCTGTGTCAGCTGGTGGCCACTGAGCCTGCAATGTAAGAAGAGTACACATACATCCACATACACACTCAAATTTGTTCATGCTTATATGCATACATCCTCATGTTCACAGCAAGTATTTGAAGGTGTGACTGGACTGGTTGGCTCAGTGTCCTTTTCCCTGGTTCTGACCTTGATAAATTGAACTCTGGTGATTCAAGCACATGCCATTGGGCATCTCTGGGAAGGGCACATGAGATCATGGCTTGCAGTGATTTCTCTAAGGGCAGCTTTCAAGTCTCCATTTACCCTGAAATAACTGTGAAGGAAGGACCATGGCTCCCAGGACCAGGCTGTGGTGCGTTTCTGCCCTGGTCTGCTTTGTAGGCTGGGTGATTTGATTCAAACCTCAGAGCTCTGATTTTCTTATCTGAAGGATGGGATGAGAGGTCAGCATTTTGACAGGCTTATGTGACCATTAGGCCATAGTCACCTGAACTGAGTGCTTGTCAGAAAGATTTTATTAAACCGGGTGGTGGCGGTGGCGGTGGCGGTGCACACCTTTAATCCCAGCACTCGGAAGATAGTGGAGGCCGATCTCTGTGAGTTCCGAGGCCAGCCTGGTCTACAGAGCAAGCTCCAGGACAGCCAGGCTTACATAGAGAAACCCTGTCTCCCGAAAAACAACAACAAAAAAGTTTTTATTGCATCATTTTTGGATGCGTTGGCTCTCTACTTCCACAGTATCCGTCCTGGGGATGGAACTCGGGCGCGGATAGGTTTGGCTGCATATACCCCTACCTGCTCAGCCATCTTGCTGGCTGTAAGACTGTGTCATCAGATAGCGTGGAGGGCTACTATGGTCCACTTGTTCATCAGTGTGATGGCCTTGCTCCAAGGTTAGCACGATCATGTGGTTCGCCTTCCATCATCATTGCTGTGATTTTTGTGGTTTGTCTGTTCTGTAGTGATGTGATCATTCTTGTTCTCTGTAGTTGGCCTGATCACCATGGTTTGTTTGTTCTGCCATTGGCGTAATCTATATGGTTCGTCTGCTTTATTGTTGGTATGATCACTATGATTTGCCTGCTCTGTTGCTGTGGTCTGTGTTTTGCCTGTTCTGTCATTGGTGTGGTCTCCATAGTTCATCTGCTCTATTGCTGGCGTGGTCTTTGTGGTTTACCTACTTTGTCACTGGCATGGTCTCTGTGGTCCTCCTGTTCTGTCCTTGCCATGGTCTCCATGACTTGCCAGGTCTGTTGTTGGCTTGGTCTCCATGGTTCTCATCTGTCAATGGCATGGTCTCTATGGTTCTCCTGCTCTGTTATTGGCATGGTCTCTGAGGTTTGCCTGCTCTGTCATTGACATAGTCTCTGTGATTCTTCTGCTCTGTCATTGGCATGGTCTCCATGGCTTGCCAGCTCTGTTGTTGGCGTGGTCTCCATGGTTCTCCTGCTCTGTCATTGTCGTGGTCTCCATGGTTCTGCTCTGTTGTTGGTATGGTCTCTGTGGTTTGCCTTCTCTATCGTTAGTGTGGTCTCTGTGGTTCTCCTTTTTTGTTGTTAATGTGGTCTCCGTGGTTCTCCTGTTCTGCTGTCGACGTGGTCTCAGTGGTTCTCCTGCTCTGCTGTTGGCATGGTTATCTGTGGTTCTCCTGCTTTGTTGGCACAGTCTTTATGGTATATCCACTCTGTTGTTAGCATGGTCTCCATGGTTTGTCTTCTCTGTTTGCATGGTTAACCTTAGATATGAACTAAGGAACTTTGGTTCTAGGAAGAAATGCCTTCTGGGCCTGAGCTGTAGATGGAGCTGTTGTCCCGCCTGTTCCTAGTACTGCGCCCGTTTAGTAACAAATAAACACACAGAGATAAACTGTTTGGCTGATGGCTCAGTCTTCTTATTGGCTTGCTCTCTCTTGATTATTAACCCATTTCTATTAATCTTAAGTGTTTCCACATGGTCTTGGCTTATTGGAGAATGCCTATCTTCCCAGTAACTACATGGCGCCTGCCTGGCAACTCATTGCTCTCTTCTTGCCAGCATTCTCCTAATCCCTGCCTATACTTCCTCCCTGGCTACTGACCAATCAGCATTTTATTAAATCAGTAAGAGAAACATATATTCACAGCATATGGAAGAATATTCCCCCATCATTGAGCAGAACCTCACATGGCTACCCCCTAAAGTGGGCATACTGTTGAGCTTAATCCCGCCATACCCTGATGGTTCTTAGGTAGGGTTTCTAGTGCAGTAATAAATCACCATGACCAAACACAACTTGGGGAGGAAAGTGTTATTTGGCTCACATATCCCCAAGTCATAATCCACCAAGGGAGGTTGAGGGAGGAACCTGGAGCAGGAACTGAAGCAGAGGTTGTGAAGGAACACTGTTTACAGGCTTGCTCTAGGTGGCTCACTCAGTCTGCTTTCATATACAACTCAGGACAACCAGCCCAGGGTTGGCAGTACCCATAGTGGACTGAGCCCTCCTACATCAATCATTGATTAAGAAGACACCCCATAGACTTGTCTACAGGCCAGTTTGATGGGGACATTCTCTCAGTTGAGGCTCCCTCTGCCCAGGTGACCCTAGCTTGAGTTAAGTTAACAGAACGTACCTGAGAATTGCATAGGTTCCTCATCACCCTGAAGGGTTGGCCTGAGGATCCGTGGCTAATCTCTGGGGGAGTTTCTACCATTGTCCACATTACTTCTATAAATGTGGCCAAATGCCCAGTGAGAAGTGGGCCAGGGAAGGGAGGATTTGTCTCAGCTCACAGTTTAATGGGTACAGCCAGCCCATCACGGTGGGGAAGCTGACCTCATCAGCAGTCAGAAAGCAGAGAGCAGACAGGGCCCACCCCCAGTGACCCACATCCCCAGCCAGGTTCCATGTCCTAAAAGTGCCAGTGCCTGGGAACCAAATGTTCAGACCCAGGGGACCCTTCACCCTCAAACCCTGGCAGCCATCCTGTGGGGCGTTACAGGCTTGTTTCTGGGGTTTAGGGTCCTCTTTCCTTGGGCAGAGGCGAGAGGCAGGGAGGGGAGGGAGATCACTCTTCCTGATCCTGTGGACTGTCTTTGCTTGGAGACCCCAGCCATGGTCCCTTGTGAGGACCCTTAAACTTGTGGCACCTGCCTCTCCTGAGATGCCCTGCCCTGCCTGCCTCCAGTGACCCCTTCAGAGGCTGTGCTGTCTCTGTGCCTTCTGCACATGACTGATCCTGTGCATTTGTCTCCAGCTGGGACTTCATGGCATCCATTCTGTCTGACTCCTTGAGGCCCTCTGAGCTCTTACCTGTTGGCTGGGGCTTCTGAGCTGTGGCTCCCTCTTCTCAGTCTACCACCAAGGCACTACCTGGTGGGGGTCAGGTCAGGTGCTGTCCTGGGAAGGGCTGGTCTGTTCCAGCTGCAGACTTACTTGGAGGAGGGGTGCAGGGACCTGCCATGGGTGGCTTCTGTTGCAAGGAAGGACACTGGTCCTTCCCATGACCTCATCACCTTCCAAAGTCTCCACTCTCCTGGTGCCATCCATTGCTTGGCTTCTAGATGCCAGTGTAGGGAGCTCGGTGGGAGGGGTGGTCACAGATGTTCAGGCTGGGCCCTGGCAATTCCCTCAGCTGTGCCTGCAGTACCCGCAGATAGCCTTTTGGGAATTACCTGATTTGACATCCAGGGGAGTACTCTGGGCCTGTCCTTAGACTGAGGGGGTTAGCTTGGTGTGGTTTGTGTGTGTGTGTGTGTGTGTGTGTGTGTGTGTGTGTGTGTTGTATTTATTGTATTGTATATGTGTATGTATGTATGTATATATGTATTGTGTGGTGTATGTTTCTGTGTGTGGCATATATGTAGGTGCATGTATGTGCGTATGTGTGTGTGTGGTATGAACTTGGGTATGTATGTGTAGTGTGTGTGTGTGGTATGAACTTGGGTATGTATGTGTAGTGTGTGTGTGTGGTATGAACTTGGGTATGTATGTGTAGTGTGTGTGTGTGTAGGTGATGTATATGTATGTATGTATTATGTATGTGTGTAGGTTTCTTGTCTAGAGACAGGGTCCTCCATCCTGAGACTTAGTGGCTGGGCCTGATGGCCCCGTGACACTCTGGAAAGGTGAAACATACTCTGTGTTTGCTGGATGCCTACTTCTGGAGAGAAGTCATGGAGGTGTGGGGATGGGATCAAGGAAAGTAGGGCTCTGTGCTTGAGGTATGGGTGTGGGGTGCTGACAGCCAGCTTTGCCTTGGAGGGGGTGGAGATGTGAGCATTTGCACACCTCGGTTGAGCCCAGAATCACCGTATCGTTTAAGGCTCAGGGAGGGTAAGTAACTCCCCCAAAGACACACAGCTGGCACACAGCATGAAGGGATGAATGGTATTTGTGTGTCTGTCTGCCTTCAGGGTAATACTTAGTGCTTAGAGGATTATCCTGTTTCCTCCCCAGAAGGCCTTGTTCTTATCCTTGGCTCAGGGTTGGCCCTGAGCAGTTCTGTGAGGCCCACTTCCCAGGCTGAGCTCTCTCCTTGGCACAGACACTGCCCAGGCTACCCGCCCTGTTCTGGAAGAGTGGGGGTGGGTTCTGCTGCCACTCTGAGCCAGGCATGCAGAAGATCCGCCCCCTGCCTCCAGTTGTGTTTGACAATGCGCCCTTTGTCCCCTGGTCCAGTTTCTTTCCAGCTCCCAGCACAGTTCCTCCACCTGTGATGTCATGGCAGGCCTTTTCAGCCAGGTCTGAGGCAAATGGGCAGTGTGGGGGCTGGCAGGAACTACTGACATGTGGGTTACATGACTGGGCTACCCTGAACCTTTCACAGTTTCAAGGTCAGGGTTAATGTCCTCTGTGTGTGTGTGTGTGTGTGTGTGTGTGTGTGTGTGTGTGTGTCTGTCTGTCTGTCTGTCTGTCTGTCTGTCTGTCTGTCTTTGTATATAGGTTCCAGCCCTGTCCTCAGCTTTGAGTTTTCCTCCCCTCTCCCCAAGCCACCTCCAGCCTCTTGGCCTGTGAGTGGATGAGTCATTGAGCGGGCCTCTACCAAGAGCTTTGGGCGTGGGACTCTGGCTTCCTGCCAGCTAGAGGGGCCACTGGGCCATGACCATGTCCCTAGGTGTCTCTGCATGTGCCTTCCTGCTCTGGCCTCCCTAGCTGCATGGGGATTCATCAGGGCCTAGCTTTGGGCTTGAGGGAGCTGGCTTAGGAGAGAGCCTCAGAAGAGATTGGTGTAACACAGCAGAGCGAACGGGACCCCAAGGGTCTGGTCTGCTCAAGCCTGGACACCCCAGATCCTATGACAACGTTTAGAAAATAGTCACCTTTGCAGGGTCACTCCAGATAGGACCACTCTGGGTGTCCTGGGTGGCCCCATCCCTGAGCAGCATCATCATAAGAAGGGGAGAGTCTCAGGAAGGAGGCAGGGTGGAGCAACATGGCCACTGTGGTAAGGACAGCTGGACCACCTGTTGGTAGAGGAGGCTTCCAACCTGCCCTGGAACCCTGGGAACAGCCGATCAGGCCTCCATAGCTGTGGCAGAATCCATTTCTGTGTTTTGAAGGATATACTTTGTGGATTTTTGTGGGTTTTGTTGTTGTTTTTATTTTTCTTTGAGACATGGTCTCCATGGTTCTGCTCTGTTGTTGGCATGGTCTCTGTGGTTTGCCTTCTCTGTCGTTAGCGTGGTCTAACTTGCTCTATTGACTAGGCTGGCCTGGAAGTCACAGAGATCTGTATGCTTTTGCTTCCCAAGAGCTGGGATTAAAGGCATCCCCTACCACACCTGGCTCTTTTACAGCATTTTAGGAAAAACTTGGCCTGGAACTCTATTTCTGGAGTAGGTTTACCTGAGCCACCTGCCTGCTGTGTGACTTTGGGTGCGTCACTCACCTCTTTGTACATCTCTTATCTGCACAATGTTGTCAGAGTGGGAGCTCTGGTTAGGACACCAGCAGAGCTTGATGAGAGTTAGATGTAGGGTTGGCCACAGAGATGACAGGAGCTAGTCACATTGGTCTGTCACCATGGCGACCACTTAGGCCCTGGGATGGAAGCAGTATTGCCCTGTGGAAAGAGTCTCTTCTTCCACAGTGTGACATGGAGCTGTCCCAGGAACACAGATGGAGAACAGAAGCAGAGGCCTGGGGAAGAAGATACCTCCAGACTGGTCTTGAACTCAGAGATCCACCTGCCTGTGCCTCCTAGTGCTGTGATTAAAGGTGTGTGCTACCATGCCCACTGATCCCTTTTTATATTCTAGGAAACTGAGCTCCCAGCAAGGTAGAGGAGGGGTTTGGTGGGGGCAGGTGTATGGCCCACTCTTCAGGGTCCTTCTGGCCTGGCTGGCCTGCTTATTGGCTCTGGGCTCCTCAGCCATGGTCAGGCATAACTTCACAGCGAGGCCACCATGTTCTTGCAGAACCCTCACAGAGGCTTCAGTTACTGCCAGGCAGTGGAGTATATCTGCTGCCAAGGACTGACCCAGATCCTCAAGAAGTGTGAGGAGCAGGCACTGTCTACAGGGCCCGTGCCCCTGTTAGAGCCACCAATAGCAAGGAGAGGAGTCGTGCACGCCTGCTTTGGCTCCAGGAGGAGAGGCTGGCTGGGTTCCTGCCCCAGACGCTTGTTCATTTGACCACTTCCTCCTTGCTCCATTCCATATGGAGGAGGGACCTGGAGGCTGGCGATCTGAGCCTTCGAAGCTTAGCAGTTGGTTTCTGGGTATCTCTCATGGAGTCTGCCCATGGCAATGGCTGAACTCTCCTCTTCTTCCTGTGTTTAGTAAAGAAGTTTCAAGTAACTAAATAGAACTTCAGGCACAGTTGAATCCAGGTGCTTGGTGTTCATTCTTTGGAACTGTGCACTCATCAGCCGTGTGCAGTAGAGCTTGCTGCCCCTGACATGCCTGCAGAGTCATCGCACGGGCCCAATGATGTGACACTTACCTGTGATCCCAGCGTTTGGGAGGCTGGGGGCAGGAGGATCAGAAGTTCAAGGTCGTCTTCAGCTACATAGTGAGTTCGAGGTCTGCTTCTTGGGCTGGGGCTAACTCTAGGGTACTGTGGGGAAGCTGCCAGGGGTGTAGAAAGAGCCAGTGTAGACCCCTAACCAGCCTGATGTGGAACAGCTTGTGTGATGGTTCGCTGGGTGAGTTGGCCAGCTACTTATCAGGTAGATCATCAGTAGGTAGGGATCCCGGCCTAGCACGAGCATTCTGCCTGTTACAGGAGTTGTTCTTGTGCGGGGCGCTGTCAGAAGTTTGCAGAACTGGCTGTCTGAAGGCACAGGCAGGTCTGGCCTGGGTCTCTGGGCCCCCTTTGTGTCTGGGCAGAAAGGCTGGGTTACTGGTTATTCAGAGACCATGCTGGCAGATGTCCCCAAGTTGAACTAGCTTTCTGGCTTTGCCTGGAATATTTGGACTAATGTGCCCTCCTAGCCACTTTCCTGAGTTTCATCCCAGCCCCTGGGTCTATGTTGTCCATAATCTCTGGGGCTCCTCATTTGTCTTCTGTTTAGACCCTCTTCCCAGAATCTTTTGTGAGCTGGTCCTGTCTACTCTGGCATCCCCAGTGGGCTTAGGACCTGTAACTGCTTTTGGGAACTATGGTTATCTGTGTACTGCCTATGGCTCCTGGCCGAAGGGCCTCCAGACCCTTGATGGTTGCCTGACCATAGATCTGTAGATCAGCACTGAGTTTCTGGGGCCACCACTGGTGACTGTGTGTATGTGCTCCAGCTGTGCTGATCCCCTTGGCTAGTTGTTCAGGTGGCCACAGGTCTCTCTCCTGGCTGGCTGGCTGGCAGGGAAGATTGGCTAGGTAGTGCTGTGGTAAGCCCCTGGCTGGCTGGGGCAGGGAACTACACTGCAGGGGTCCCACCACTGGGCAGCTAGTCGCTAGCTGTTTTTGGCTGCAGAAACATTGGTTGTCATCCAATATGTCTGTCTGCTATTCCCTTCGGGCTGTCAATGATCTCCTGAGTTCTCCAGAAGCATCCTGAGGAGAAGAGAAGGACAGACAGGGTATACAGTGGCTATTTAGCTGTGGCTGGGGGGCCAGATGTATGGGTAGGTGGACAGGTGGCCACGTGGGGCTCTGGCCTTGTCTGGGTTGCAGGGTCGCATGGCTTACATTAAAACCAGAGGTTGTGAAAGGCTCCTCCCAACCTACGGCCTTCTGATGTATGTCCCTTAGACATGGCAAGCTGAACTGATGGGCAAATGGTGACACACTGCTGGATAGGCCCAGCCAGCCTCAGGTTTTGTGGGATAGGGTGGGTTGGAGAGGGGACTTTGTGTTCATTGTGCTGGGCGTGGGCTCTCTGGGACATCAGGGGGCCTCCTGGAGGAGGCATGAATGTGTGTGCGTGTACGCATGTCTGCCCGCATTGTGGTAATTACCTCAGTGTTTTAAATTGCATGGTTGGGAAGTGTTGAGTGCTTCTTAGTTTGTGCAGCTGATTTCCTGAGCCATATCCCCCTGCTCCTCGCTTCCCCATTCTAGCTGACACTATTTGTCTCTGGCCATCCGATTCTGTGTCCCCTTGAGTCCCTTGTGTAGAAGGGAGATGAAGGACCCAGGCCTGGCTGCTCAGCCTGTAGGGACCTGGGTCTTAGGCTGCATCCCTGCTGAGAGATGGGCCTATGTCCCTAGTGGTTTTGTCTGGTGACCTGCTTCCTTGCCAGTCTCTGTGCCAGGACCTAGAATAAGCAGTGTTTCAGAATCACTCAGTGTCACTACCGAACCCTTACTCCACCCCCACTGCATCTATACCCTAGCCCATTGTCTGATTCTTCTTCTCTCTGGGCAGAGTGGCCATGGAGATGGCCAGATAGAGGAGGGGCTTGATGGAAACCGGAGGCTACCCAGGGTGGCTGGGGAACCTGGTGTGGGGACCTGAGGAGTCCATGTCCAAGGATCACCAGCTATGGTTTAGCCGCCCTCTCCTATGTTTAAAATTAAATAGTGGGCTGGGGAGGTACTTCAGTCAGTGAAGTGCTTGCCACATGAGTTCCATCTCTAAGACCCACGGTAAAAAGCCAGACATGACAGCATGTTCTTGTAATCCCAGCGCTGGGGAGATAGAGATAGGCTGATGAGCCTAGCCTCCTCAGGGAGCTTCAGGTTCAGGGAGGAGATCCTGTCTCCAAACACAAGGTAGTTGGCTCCTGAGGGGTGACGTCCAAACTTGACCCCTGGTCTCTGTGGACATACACATACGCACACGCATGCACGAACTCGTACAGTAATAAAATTAAGGGCAAGGAAAGCTGTAAGAAGGAAGTGGCGCTGTCTGCCTTGGCAGGAACTGCTGGCTGGCCACAGCCCTGGGAACACCCATGTGGCTAAGCTGGGACTAGAACCTGTGGCCCACGCTTAGCCAGATTTCTTCAGGGGCCAAGGCCTGGGGGTGTTGTGCGATCCTGGGCAGAGGAGAGCCTCTTTCTGTGCCTTGATTTCCCCATCTTTTGAATGGTTCGGGTGTGCTCGGTGACAGGCTCACAACCTTCAACCACATTCACATGCATCAACAGGGCCGGTGATGGGGACTCACTGTGGCAGTGCAGGAAGTGGGGTCCTGGGAGGGCCACATGGAAGCTGGAGGATTTGGAGGCTTCCCCCGGGACAGTGCCTTTCTAGGGCTGTACCTCTTCATAGACAGTTTACCCAGCTGAAGCACAAAGAGGTCTATACCCAGCCTAAGGTTGCACAGCGGTATAATGGGTAGAGTTGGTCTCTGGCCTTGTTTCAGCCCTTTGGGACAGTAGTTTATGTGGTTCTGCTGAAAGGGGAACTCTTTTTTTGGTTTTTCGAGACAGGGTTTCTCTGTATAGCTTTGGAGCCTATCCTGGCACTCGCTCTGGAGACCAGGCTGGCCTCGAACTCACAGAGATCCGCCTGCTTCTGCCTCTGCCTCTGCCTCTGCCTCTGCCTCCTGAGTGCTGGGATTAAAGGCATGCACCACCAACGCCCGGCCTGAAAGGGGAGCTCTTGTTGGCATCATTTCTCCTTAGTGACCAAGAGATTGCTCTTGTTGGCCTTCAGTCTCCATTGCTTGATCCCAGCTGCGGCTGGGGTTGGGGAGGAAGAGTTCTGCGTGGTGGGGAGATGATGTGGGGCACAGGGCCGGAGCCTTTCAAGTTGCACCCAATGCCTAGTTTTAGTCAGGGGACTCAGAAAACCCCCTAGAAGGCATCACTGGAAGTTAAGCTCCTCATGTGGTGAGATGGTGTGCCTGGTGGTCTGTGGCTCCCACAGAAACACCGGAGCATGGAGGCAGATCTGTCAGGTAGAGTGGGTGGCCATTGTGGTTCCTGTCCACAAGGCTCTTGGTGTCTGTGGAAACTGGGCTATATATACTGTGTCCTGTTGGGGTCTCTCATCAAGGGAACATGGCAGCCTGGGTTCTGAAGGCTGCATAGAGACACTGGTTATGATAGATGTGAGCTCTGGCCTCTGACTGCCCCACACATTCTAATTTTGGGGGTGCCCTGCCATCTCCTGTCCTTCTGCTGTAAGTTTGGTGTCACTGGGTGCTGACTGTTACCAGGAAGCTGCAGGAAGAACCTGTCTAATATCACATAGCGTGTGCCATGGCTGTCACCCCAACCTCTCTCTGCTGTCTAGCTGTCCATTATTCTATCTGCCGTGTCTGAGCCAGGCCACTGACTGGCTGTGTCCCCAAGTGCCATATACCTGTCTGCTGTTTCTGAAGGAGGTTGCTTCCATGGGGTGGGGACACAGGTGGGCCTTAATATCACTGGGGCTGGCCTGCCTGTGCTGGGCATAGTCCTTGGCTGAGCACCGGTTATGCCAAGCAGACGGCCCTCTGAGGAGAAAGAAGTGTGCAAGAGATTTGGGCATACATGTCACTTAAGGTCAGTGATGCACAGGATGGCTTTGGAGGATGTCCCTGCCGGAGGCTGTGACTGTAGTGGCACACATTGCTGGATTCAGCCAGTCCCTGCCCTTGTAGTGTGACATTGTTTGTTCCACAGAAGCTGCTCTGTTTAGAGTGCCTTCCTTGAGAGCTTGCTGCCTTCCAGGCTCCTCCCTTGGCTCTGCCTAGACAGATTCTTCCTGGCAGACTGTGCAGCCAGGACCCTGCTGTCCCCAGGCTGCAGCCACTCCACCGTGAGGTGTGTGAAGATGTCCCTCCCCTGTCGCAAGCTTGAAAGGCTTCTGTCTGCCTCCTACCTGATGCTGTGCCATCTGCTCACTTCCCTTCCCAGTTGCTGTCGCCCCATCCCACAGTCTGTCTCTAGCTTGGACGTTTATAGTGGCTCGTCAGCTGTGCCACCCATGGCAAAACACTCTGATGCTGTACTGTTCCTTAGCCAGTGTTGGGGGCTCCCCATTGCTCCTGGAACAGAATCTATTCAAATCTACCATGGTCTGTGGTACCTTGAGTGACCTCCCTTCCCCCCATCTGACTCAGTTCTCAGACATACAACATCTTAGTCTTACCTCTGGGCTCCCGTGGTGATGCTCTCCGCCTGGACACCCTCTGCTTCCTTCTTCTCAGGACCTGGGTACCCATCCTTTTCCTTTCTGACCCATGCTGTGCCCCTTGTGGACATTTGTGTGACTGAGTCTTAAGTGTCTGGCTCCTTTTACTCAGTGTGGCATCCTGGGGTCATCTAGTGTGGTCTGTGACCCAGTGTTTTTTTTTTTTTTTGGCTAAGTAGCACTTGCATCGAATGGGTAGGCCATGCTGATGAGTGTTTCTACATTGTGATTGTTTGGAATGGGGCCATTCTGAACACGTTTGTGTCTGCCTGACTCTTGGTCAATTCTTTGGTGCCTAGGAGTGGAGTTGCAGATCCTCAGTAATTGTGTATTGCAGGTTTTGAGGACCTGACAAATTGTTTTCCTAATTTGTGTTTGTTTTCCAAGTGGGCTACAAACGAGGCTGAGAGTCAAAGAGGTGAAGTGTGCGTCAGATAAACTCACGGGGTGGGATCGCTAGAGTCTCTGGCTTTGGGGGACACTGGGGATGGGTTGGTGGGTGACTTTGGATGATGCAGTTCCTGTGTTCCTGGTGGATGCCCTGTGAATCTTGGGGCAGAAGCCAGTCAAGCCAGGCTGAGGAGTGAGGTTTTTCCAGAGGTGGCCTAGAGAGGCATCCTGTCTGCCTGCAGAGCCTGTGGGCTCCATGCCTGCATTCCCACAGGCTAAGAGAATAGACATTGTTGGTCATTTCCACTTCCCAGCCTTCCTGCGTACCCCCAAACAAAATGGCGGTTTTGAGGCCATCCATGGAGTGCATGGCATTGGACCATGTGACAGGATGGTCAGCCTTAGGGTGGGGTTGCACTGGTGGTGCTGCCAGCTCTGAAACCAGGCAAGAAGTGGGGCGTAGACTTTTTTTTACCCCTGGCCCTCCCAAGGCAGCATCTTGCCTCAGGCACAGGACAGTTGTCATGTGGGCCTCCTGCTCTTCTGTTCCTAAGTGCTGTTCCTATGTGCTGTGTCTCATTTTGGTGGTAGGTGGTCTGTGTGAGCCAGAAATCTTTTTTAAAAAATTTTATTTTATGTGCATTGTTGTTTTGCCTGCATGTCTGTGTGTGAGGGTGTCAGATCTCCTGGAACTGGGGTTACAGGCAGTTGTGAGTTGCTATGTGGGTGCTGGGGAATTGAACCCAGTCCTCTGGAAGAGAACAGTCCATGCTTTTAACCAATGAGCTATCTCTCCAGCCCGTGAGCCAGAATTCTTGATAGCAACTAACAGAAAGTCAGCCAGGGCCCTCAGAATAAAGCCACACCTGCTCAGGGATGGCTCTTCATTGGGCCCTCAGGTTGCGTTACCTGCTCATCCCTCAGCCGGTCACTGCCCCGGAGTCAGGGTTGGAATGTGAAGTTCACACTGGTAGGTTGGGTAGGGAGTGGTACATAGTCAGGATTTCCAGATTTTGGTGGGGAGGGGTTTGCTCATGGCTTCTTGGATCTGCAATCTTCACCTTCCCTGCTTCGTTTCTCTATGAGGGCATTCACTGGCTAATGTAGGCCATCTGCTGCTTGGAGGGCAGTTACAAGTTAGCCCAAGGGGAAGGGTCAGGATGAAATTACAGGGAGCTGGGGGCCTGGCCAGTCTCTTTATCTTTGACCTCTTGGGATACAGCCCCAGCCTTAGCTCTGGATTGTAGTGTGAAAAGGAAGAGAGTTTTACATGAGGGACTGGTAGGGAAAGGGAAGTGGGACCATAGGGGTGAGTCTCAATCTTCCCACTGGCCTCGTTGGCTCCTGCAGCCTCTAGGTTCCCATCCTTGAGACCACAGGGCTGTTCTCAGAGCATTTTCTATAGTAGCCGTGGAGTCCTGCCTGGAAGGTGGCATTTATGCATCCTGGATCTGTTTGGCGCCCTTCTGTCCAGCATGCCTGTATCTGTTCCTAGATGTCCCTGGTGTGACACTCAGCATCCAGCCCCCTGACTCCTAGTGGCACCGGGTCAACCAAATGTATTTCTTGTCCACATTGCCTGGCAATTTCTGGATGAAGACAACAGAGCAGCCTTGCCCTGCCTGGGTCACCCTGTGACCCATAGTGGGTCATTAGTGTGTACTGCTTTGCTAGCACATAATCCAGGGACAGGCCCGGCAGCTTTGAGCTGGAGTTGCCAGGGGCTTTTGGAGAACTTTGCTCTGGAGACCTGGAAAGTCCCTGCTGTGGAGTGAGCTGGCTGGCTGAGATGGGTGTGGGAGCCATCGGATGGCTGTTGGTATGGTGTTCATGTTGAGGCTCCCAAGTTTGCTGGTTGAGGCTCTGGCTAGGGGACGGATATAGCTTGTGGAAGGTAGACAAGGTGTTGTGGCTTTGGACTGTCTTTGGATGGAGGCTCAGGCAGGAGGAAGAACTGGGCCTCTCTGGCTATGGACCAGTTGCCCCAGGCTCAACTTGTTTTCTTTCTCTTTTCTCCACAGGCACCTGTGACAAGGTCGCCTGCCATCAGATGACCGAGACCAGCCCTTAGTCCTAGCTTCGGTCAGGAGTGTATTGTGCTTCAAAGCCTACCCGGACCCTACCACCATGTCAGGATCGACACAGCCTGTGGCACAGACGTGGCGGGCTGCAGAGCCCCGCTACCCGCCCCATGGCATCTCCTACCCGGTGCAGATAGCCCGGCCCCACACGGTAAGGGGCATGTCTGCCCAGTACCACCTCTGCTGCTCTCATGCATCTTCTGAAACCAGGCTACTATGGCCCATGTTGCTTTGGTTGCAGTGGGGACACTGGTGGCAGCTAGGTGTGGTGATGAAGGCCTGTAATCTCAGCATTGTGGAAGTGGAGGCAGGACAGTTGTGATTTTGAGACCAGCTTGGGTTACATAGCAAGTCCTTATTTCAGTGTGGGAGAGTAGAGTCTGGGGCTAGGCTGAGTGGATGCTCTGTCTGAATCTGATCAACAGTGGACTTGGTGTGCATAGTGGACACCCCCTTCCCAGCCAGACTCATTTCTGCTCTTTTTGTCGAGGTAGACTGAGGTCGCACCCCCGGCTTCTTCCTAACCGTCAAGGTCTTGGTGCCTACTTGACTGTAAGACTGAGACCCAGTGTCTGCCTTTGGCCTCTGTGTGCATTTGGCTCTTTCTGGGCCTGTCACCTTGAGTGTATATGTGTGTCTAGGCTCATGTCTGTCTCTCCTGGATGGTGTGGTCCATTTCTGTAACAGGGCTATATTTGTATGGAGACGTCTCTACTTGTGCGTCAAGTGTGCTTACCCATGAGCCTCAGGGCCTGGCCTCAAGGTCCAATGCACAGTGGCTCCCCAAGAACTAAGGGCCGAGGTGTAGAGCCAGCTGTGGTGAAGGGTGCTCTCTCAGAGTGGGAGGGCCTTGGGTGAAGCAGCCATGGCAGTGTTGGTCCTACACACCCTGGTCCTCGCCTTTACACCTTCACTTAGCGACCATCCATTGTTGAAGGTATTGGGTCACAGCCATCACCAGCAGCAAGGACATCAGCTCTCCAGGCCTTCGGGGAACTCAGACTTGGCATTTAATGTTGGCGTCTCTCAGTTCTGTCACCTGTAAAGTAGGGTTGACGAGAGCACCCACGAGAATGCCTATACATGCCCCCATGTGGCTGTGTGCTGCCACCATAACTCGATACTGGTAAAGCCATTTCCTGGAGAGGTCCTGCCTGGGGCTTTCCCTGCCCTCCAGGCTGGTGCCCTTCCTCTTTGTCCGTTTATATCGCTCATCTCCTTTCTCTGTGCCTGCCCAGCCTCAGGGAGCCTTCTAGCTGCTTCAGCCCCTTCCCTCTCACCTGCTTCCTGCTCTTTGCCCCATTTGTGTCCTCCCCCCATCATTTAGGGTCACTGGCTGACCCGAGGCACCTCCTGCTCTCCTGCTGGGCCATTGGTGACGCAGGATGTTGCCAGACAGGACCTAGTGGTTACTAACCCCATGGGGCGAGTGTGGCCTGATGGGATAGCTACAGGTTGGAACATGTCTGTCCCCTGGTGAGGCCCACGTGCTCCTTTTCCAGGGAACATACTTGCTCTTTGGCCTCTAGCCCTTGCCAGGCCATCAGCAGCCCTCTGCTGATTCCTGGGGACCATGGAGGGTCTCTCTCGTGGTGAGTGTCCAGGCCTCATCACTTTTCTGTACTGGCTTGGTGAAGGCTGGGGTCTGTGATCTGGAGCCGCTTGTCTCTCTTGCAGCCTTTCCTATGACCCTGTCCCCCAGCCCCCTCCCCTCTCCTGGGCTCCTCCAATAGCTCTGGTCTTCCTGCAGCCCTTTCTCTCAGCTCCCCCATCCTCGTTTCCCCAGCCTTCCCCAAAGCCCCTCCTCAAGTCAGCCCCCCTTTTGCCCCACCCCACCCCTGCCCACTCCTCCCCATCCCTGTGGCCCAAAGGTGGGTAGAGCATAGCCATGAGAAACTGCTGTGCTTAATACTTCTGTCTTGGGAACAAGAGAGGCAGAGGCATAGCAAGGCCGATGTGCTACAGGAGAACACAACATCCTGGGGAGCTGTGTGTCAACCCTGGTGCAATGACCAGCTTGGTCTGTGGTGTCCTGGGCCTGGGGAATGTGATGTATGGGTCTGGGCTACTGCACATGCTCTAGTAGGCCTCTCTTCCTGGAGGCTCTGTCTTCTTACTTCAGCCAAATGAGGTACTTCATAAAATGTTGGGGTTCCACTGGGGTGACATTATACTTGGACCACTAGCTGGTCTCCATGTGATATGATAATAGGAGCCCAGACAGTAGACACCCCTTGCCTCCAGCATCAGACAGTTAGTGCCCTCATGTCATCCAGGGGTAACATGCTTCCTATAAGCCTCAGGCTTTGTTGTCCAGATCCTCTGGTGTATCGTCATGTTTGGTCCCCGTATCCCCAATAGGCTTCTGCAGTGGGGTGCAAGAGCCATGTATCTACAGGTCAGTGCCTGGCAAGGTGTGTGCCAGGGACGCCTGATGAAGTTGGCCATCCCCAGCCTTGGCATTGGGCCTAGCTAGCTGACTCTGCTATGGGATGGACCCGCAGGCTGTTGTCCAGTTGGTCACAAACTCTGGTATGCCACATAGGGCATAGTGGGACTGGATGCTGGCTTGGGCTAATGTCTTGGGTATGTGGAGACACTGAGGGGGCCCTGTACCGCCTACATATGTCACAGCTCTGCCTTAGGGTCCTCATCTGGCTATCCAGTCATTCATTAACTTACTCACTCATTCATTTGTTCGACAAATGCTGATTAGGTTTGCCACCTGCCAACTTTGAAGCCCTGGGGACAGATCTGTGAAGGTGAAGAAGCCCTCTTACCCTGGGAAGCTGATATTCTCTTGGGGAATAGTGCGTAAAGATGAATTAAAGGGGGCCTATATTTAAGTGGGGAGCAAGATATTGACAGTGGAGTTGGAATCAGAGAGGAGGGACAGGCCAAGTCCTTCCTGGATAAGCAATGTACCAGGTTGAGTGAAAGCCCTGAGGTGACATTCTGTTGGAGTGACCTGTGAATCCGGGCTTCACAGGAGTGGACTGAACTCTGTCTCCATCTGATCTTGTATGATTCTCTACTGGATTTGTTCTGGAGTACAGTGTGCTTGTTGGGGCTCTCCACTTGTTCTGTTTCCTGTGGAAATATACAGGGGCTAGGGTGCGCCTTCTCTCCTGAGTCAGGCCTGCTGCAGTCTTCTGTGGGGTAGATTGGGAGCCTGCCACCTGTGGCTGTTCCATTTCCCTGTAAGTGCCAGCCAAGACTGCAGAACCCCTGCTGTCATCATGTGATCTGGAGGAGCTGCTCTTGCTCTCTGGGCCCATCATTCTCTCAGACCACCCATGATGTCCCCCTGACTGCATTGGGGGTCACATTAGTCAGCTGGTGCAGCTGGCTTGGCTGTGGTGACTTGAGTCTTTCCTTCAGAGTCCTCTCTGTGGTGCTTTCCCCTTGAAGTCCTCCTTGTAGGGTCATCCTGGTATCCGTGTCCTTCCTGTGGGTTCCACCCTGCAGGGTTCTCCTTCAGGATTTTGCAAGATCCCCCAGATCCTTCCCTAGAAGTCTGGTCTCAGGTTTCCCAGTTGTTCATTCTCCAGGGACAGGGTCCCAGCTGCTTCCTCAGGGCACCTGACTGGTGCCATTGACTGTGCAGTAAGAACTGCTTTAAGACCAGAGCTAAGGATTGGAGAGACACCTCAGCAGTTAAGAGCCAGTGCTGCTCTTCCAGACCATCTGAGCTTGGCTTCAAGCACCTGCATCCAGCAGTTCACAACTGCTTCTAACTCCAGCCCCAGGGAATTGGGTGTTCTCTCTGGCTTGTGTGGGCACTGCACGCAAGTGCATATACACATAGACAGACATACACACAGACACATAATTAAAGATAACATCTGAAGCAAACAAAATAAAAAGGACCAAAAAGGCTGGGGGTGGTAGCACACACCTTTAATCCCAGCATCTAGGAGGCAGAGGCAGGTGAGTTATAGGCCAGCCTGATCTAAAAAAAAAAAGTTCCAGGATAGCTAGGACTATACAGAAATCTTGTCTTAGAGAAAGAGAAAGAGGGAGGGAAGGAGGGAGAGAGAAAATATGTTTAAAAAAAAAAACAAACTAAGTTATCTATAGTCCATGCTATCTATAGCTATAACCTAGTCAGACATCACTAATCAATTGTCATGCTGCCGTGTAACCAAGCAAGTGTCTAGGCAGACAGAAATAGTTGACTGCCTGGTACAAGGTGTTTTGTTTTTCCAATTAGAGTTTATGTGCAGACTTGCTCTCTTTACCCTCCCTCTTCTCTCATTTTCCCATAATGATAAGGTCGGTGATCTTGGCTCTTGTGAAAGATGTAGGAAGGATTATTTAGGGACTGTGGGATCCAGGTTAAGAACAGGATGCTAGTGAGCAGTGAGGGAGCCTGGTACTGAGTTGAGACTTAAAGGATGGGGCAATTCCTCAACTGGGTTGACTCTCCAGCACTCTTGCTGCAAGGGTAAGCTGAGGTGGAGGCCTTCTCCATGGACCATGACGACCCAAGTGTGGACAGACCAGTGAAATGATAGCATTGTTCAAAGAGGGAGGGTCCAGCTTGCCTCTCCCTCCCTACACTGTGTATGCCAACTGTTCTTCCCCGTGGTAGGCGGGGCTCTCTTGGCTGAGACCTGGGTTTATAGAACCATCATTTTAGCCCCATCTGCACTGGCTATCCCTCCTTCCCTTGCGGTGCCTGAGCCTGGCTCTCACAGGGATACTTGTCCACAAAAATACCTGGGTCTCCACCGAAGGCTGATCTGTTTCTGCTCCTAGGGATACTTGATGCTAGTCCCTTGCTAGGGCAGTTCCCAGTCCTCTGTCCGTAGGCAAGGTCTGGGATAAGTGACCCATTCTCTGTGTGGTGTTGGGGCTATATATCCTTTTGTACGCAATAATTACTCTTATTGGTTGATAATAAAGTGGATTTGGCCTATAGTAAGGCAGAATAGGGCTAGGTTGGAAAGCCAAACTGAAAATACAGAGAGGAAGAGGGGTAGAATCAGAGAGAGAGGTGCAAGCAGCCACCAGGGAGGCAAGATGCTAGAGGAGAGGTAAAGCCACCAGCCATGTGGCAAAATATAGATTGATAGAAATGGGTTAATTTAAGTTGTAAGAGCTAGTGAATAATAAGCCTAAGCTATAGGTCGAGCATTTTATAATTAGTATAAGTTTCTGCTTGTTTATTTGGGACCAGGCAGTCAGGACAAAAGAAAAGCCCCGCTTCCATTTACAGTGTGGTCCTTTCTCTAAACCAGCAACTGGATGATGTGTGGACAGTAGTAAATGTGGGATTTGTAAGCTGACTGTCCAGCCCGTGGCCTTGGAGGGGCTGTGCTTGAGTGCACTAGCTGGAGAGTAGGGCAATACAAGAGTGCTGTAGGTCCCAGTAAAGCCTTGTGGGGAGGTGTAGAATCCAGCATTTTGTGGTTTATGACCCTCCTCTACATTAAGGGCTCAGAGCATGGTGGCAGCATCCCTGTGGCAGTGGTGGCTTGAAGATGTGAGCCTCTTGACGCAGGGTGGCAAGGAAGCTGCTATTGGTCCTGCACTTTGTTCACCACCTTTTCTTCCACAGGATGTGGGGCTGCTAGAGTACCAGCACCACCCTCGTGACTACGCCTCACACCTGTCACCCAGTTCCATCATCCAGCCACAGAGGAGGCGGCCCTCACTGCTGTCTGAGTTCCAGCCTGGGAGTGAAAGGTGAGGAGAAACTGTGACTCCTTGTCTAGGCTGTGGTGTCTCTCGGGCAGAAAAGGAGACGCTGTGGGGGTCCAGACTTCAGCCCTTCCTAGTGCCATGTGCTCCTAGTGGCATCCTAGGGCCGTAACAGGGCTGTGGTCTCCCAGGAGCAAGGGCTGTGGACTTGTAGCAGCAGTAGGAGGCAGCTATGATCACCCACCCAGGGTTGAGGAGGGTGGTTAATAGACAGAAAGCTCACAGCTCTCTAATTGCTGGTTTAAAAGCAGGAGAGCTGTGATCAGCTAATGATGTCTGCTCAGGGAGGGTGAGAAGGAATAGTGTTGGGTGTGCTGTTCTTTGCATGATCTCCATAGCACTTCTCAGATCTGTGCCTTAGAGTTCCCAGGGGTTTGTTAAAATGTAGAATGTTGGTCAGTAACAATGGAGGTGGGTCTTAGTTTTGCATTCCTGGTCAGCTCAGGAGGGTATGTGGAGTCTTCAGGCTGCAATGAGTTATTGAGGCTGGACAGTCACCACAAGACCTCATGAATCAGAATCATGTCTCCTCCTGCCAGGGAAGACAGAGTACCCTAACAAAGCTCATCATGAGAACCTGGCTAGGTGGACACCTGTAGTCTTGGTCCCGAGCCTCTGTCTCCTGGGTGATGTGCATCCCTGGCCTCCCACAGGTCTCAGGAGCTCCACCTGCGCCCCGAGTCTCGCACCTTCCTGCCTGAACTGGGCAAGCCTGACATAGAATTCACAGAGAGCAAGCGCCCGCGCCTGGAGCTACTACCTGATACTCTGCTGCGCCCGTCACCCCTGCTGGCCACTGGGCAGCCCAGTGGGACTGAAGACCTTACCAAGGTACACACCAGCCAGATTGGTGGGCTCTTCTGCCACTGCTGCTGTGGACAGGAGAGGGGCTTCGGGTGGAGGCAGGGAAAGGCTGGGTCAAAGGAGTGAGGACAGTTCTGGCATGGGGGTGACTGAGCACTGGGGCTGCAGTCAGGCAGTGATGGGAAGAATCGGGCAAGGTATCTTTAGCTTGCAGGAATGTGTGCAGACATGTGGCAGGACCCCATGTATAGCTGTTAGCACTGCCTGAAATGACTGGGGAATGGGAGTGAAAGCCAGGAACTGATTGGCATGACATCGGCCCCCATGTCCCTCATAGGTACATCCTCTTTGCTCCATTGTGGCTGGGCTGCATGGGAATAGCTTGTGTGGGACAGTGGCTTGGGACTCCTCAGGCTTCATGCAGCAGCCAGGACAGCCCAGACTGCCCCATGTATGAATGTTGGGGAAGAGGGGACTAGTGTCCCTTATAATGAGACAGGATGGATGGGATGGTGCCTGGCATGTCAGGGCTTTGTGCAGACTGTTAGACAGTCCTGCTGCTGCCCAGGTCTAACTGACTCCTTGGGTACCAGGTGGGCTGGGCAGGTCTACTTCTGCAGCTATGTGTGCCTGAGGAACCCTAGAGCACAGTCAGGTGGGCCCTGTCTCCATAGAAGCGCTCTGGACTGTTAGGAGGCAGCGGTTACCCTTGTCTCAGCTCTGTCCTACACGGTCACCCACCCTGGTGTGTGAGGGATGGAGTTTGGTGTTGTCCAGCATTGTCTGCCATTGTCAGTGTTAGGCCAGCACTCTACCAGCCAAGCTGTGTCTTTGACCCTATTCACTTTTTTTGGTTTATTTTTTTGTTGTCCTAAGTAGGGTCTTCCTAAATTGATCAGGCTGGTCTAGAACTTACTCTGTAGCTCAGGCAGGACTTAAAATCACAACCTTGCCCAAGCCTTGCATGCAGCTCCATGTAGCTCTGATGACAGGCCTATAACTGGGTCAGGCTTGATCTATGCCTTCTGTTTTCTCGCCACCACTCTGGTGTGGTGCTGTCCCAGGCTAGGGCCTCTCTGAGCCCTGCTTGCTCCTTGTCAGTCAGATGCTGTAGTAGGCCAACCCTAAGTGACCCAAACCCAGCTGGATAGAGGGTTCAGCTCTGAGCCTTGCACACAAACCTTAAGGCTGGACCAGGTGACAGGACTAAACTCCAGCCTCTATAGGAGACTTAAGATATTGGCATGAGTTCTGGCATGTTCTAGCTACAGAAGTCCGACCCATTCCCAGCCTGTCTGCTCGGTTGCTGTGACCCTGTCTGGTGACCTAAGGCAGGTGCCAGGATGTCAGGGGATATAGATGGGATTTGCTTCCCCGACATTGAGGTAGTCCTCTTTCCCAGCCCCAAACTATCCCTGGGAAATAGAGGTCAGTTACAGATTGACAGACTGACACTTGCCTACCTCAGGCAGCTCTCTCTGCTGCTCTAGGACCCCCTCCCCCTTCTTTCTCTTCTAGCCACTGAGCCTGTTGGCCAGCACCCATTTCCTGCCATGTGGATGCCAGGTCTAGCCACTGTCTAGCTTGTGTTGGCCTCAGTTGCCCTGGGACACCATCACTCACCTTAACTGTGGCAGTGGCCTCTCTCACCTCTCCCTACTGCCTGCTTCTGTCCCCCTCCACCACTGGGTCATGTGAGGACGGACAAGGCCCTGTCTGGGTCTCCAAACGCCTTTCTCAGGCAGGAAAGTCTAGTTCTTTTTCAAGTGGCCATCAGGTCTGGTGTGGCCAAGCCCTGAGGTCATTTCTCTATACCAGTGCCCTACACATCTTTGTGGTTTCTTAAACCTGGCTTGGCCCCGCCTCTAGGCCCTGACACTGGCTGTTGTGTGCCTGGTTCCCCTGTGTTTCCCTCAGGCTTGCTGGACTGATGGCAGTGGGTACCCAAGGCTGTCTGGGAGCCCCTGATGGGATGTTGTGAAGCCTTGGCATGGCACTCTGCTGACCATACTGGGTTTGGACTTGGGACAGGTGTGGCCACTGGACTGTCCTCCAGCCCTGCACTGTGGGAGATGGGTGACCTCGCTCCAACTGCTATCCTGCATCTCTTCTTGCCCAAATATTATTCCTTCCATCCACACCATCCCTTTTGCCCTGTGCTCACCTCCTCTCCCTCCTTCCCCCTTCTACCACCCCTCTGTTGGTTTTTCTTCCAGCTCCAGTTGCCTGTGTCCTTTTGTCTCTAAACCCTTACCTGCCCATTCCAGACACCGTCCAGCCTCCCTGCTCTGTTGGTATATACCTCCCCACAGGTCCCCCATCCATCCATCCGTCCATCCGTCCATCCATCCATCTGTCCATCTGTCTATCCATCCACTTGTGCAGTCTATTTTTTCTTGCTTCCTTTCCTCTCCCTCCAGAGGTTCTGGGTCCTGTGACTGGTGCCACCAGGATAGACATTTCCTGTACTTATAAGTGTCCAGTCTATGTGCCTGCTATGCCTCCAGTGGCCAAGAGGACTGTCTTCAGTGCTGACGGGAAGCTAGGAGGGATATCCTGATTGGGGGCAGCAGCTAGGGACTAGCTGGGTGTGTGGCAGCTAGGGACTAGGCTTGAGGGGGAAGTGGCCACTCAGGACAGTGGGGTGGGGTCTTCCTGCCTTGTACCCAAGCAGATGAATCAAGCAGCCCCAGGCTAGGGGTGGTCAGCAAGGAAGAGGTATGCCCAGGAAGGCTAAGGGGACAACAGGCTAACACTGAGTGTACATCTTCAGACCCTGTCATATGCAAAGAAAGCCCTATGGGGCCAACATAGGAGATCCCTGCTTGAAGCTCCTGGAGGCTCTTCTTCCCATCCTAGGACCCCTGTTAGCCCTGAGCCTGCCCTTGAGGGGCTGTGCATGGCCTCTTAGTGGTGGGTCTCCACAGCTGGGTAGCAGGTGGGTGTCTCCATGTTAATATGATCCTCTGCTATCACCAGCTGCTTGCCAGAGTGTCCCAGTCCTAGCCTTGGGCTCTTCTGAGTGTCTTGTCCTCACAGTCATCTAGTGCAACCACTTGTGGCTCAAATGTTCCTGTCACCCTGTCTTAGGGTGACTATTGCTGTGATGAAACACCATGACCAAAGCACCTTGGGAGAAAAGGGTTAATTTAGCTTACACTTCCACATCACTGTTTATTATCAAAGGAGGTTAGCACAGGAACAAACAGGGCAGGAACCTGGAGGCAGAGGTCATGGAAGGGTGCTGAGGTCATGGAAGGGTGCTGTTTACTGGCTTGCTCCTTATGGCTTGCTCAGCCTGCTTTCTTATGGAACCCAGGACCACCAGCCCAGGGATGGCCCCACCCACAATGGGCTGAGCCCTCTCCCAACAGTCACTAATTAAGAAAATGCCCCACAGATTTGCATCCAGCCAGATCTTACAGAGGCATTTCTTCAGTCAAGAGTCCTTCCTCAGATGACTATAACTTGCATCAAGTTGACATAAAACTAGCCAGCACATACCCCCTTTAGAAAGTTCTCTGCTTCACCTCTCTGACTCTCATTCTGTCTCTTTGCTTGATGGTGTGTCTCTGTCTCTCTCTGTCCCACCATCTGTCCCTCTCTCCCCCTGCCTGGGCCCCGGCTGGGCTGGAGCCAAGCTCCAGAGGGACTGGGTGGGTGTGGATGGAATGTACACGGCTCTTCAGAGCAAATGTGGTTTGTGAGGACTCCAGCTGGAGGCAGGAGCAGGGATTTGGGGGGAGTTCGTTTGGCAGTAGTGCCCTCCTGCTCAGGCTTCCCAGTGCTTGGGAGTTCATTGAGCTTTGTTTTAGGGGACTTGAGATGTCACTGCAGAACCTTCTCTGAAAAATCTTTGGGTGGTTGGGGCCTGGGACACCAGCTTAAATGCAAACCCTGAACCCTGGCATCTGTAATGAAGTCCAGGCTTGGTAGCTTCAGGCTGAGCTCTGCCCAGGTGGCTGACGTCAGCGTGGCCCATCCCGCTTCTTAGAGTGCGTAAAAGATAGAATGCGGAACTCTGGATACCCTCACCCCGTACCCCACACAGGTCTGAGAACAGCAGAAAGCAAGTCCTCCCTCCCTGCTCTCCAGTTGCAGCTTCTTCTGTTGATCCCGCACTCTGGCCTGGAACCTGCTGCTTAGCTGGCTTGGCTGGCCACAGACCTTAGCCTGAGGCCTTTTGTGACAGGTCTTTGTCAGAAACTGAAAATTTCTTATTGCTGTCTTGAAGCTTTCTGTCTAGGCATGGGGCAAGGAAGACTGACTGACTCAGCGGAGGCTGTCTGGCTGTCTGGGGAGAGTCTGTTTGACTGACTGGTGGACTGGGGAGGGGCTGGTTGGTGGACTGGGGGAAGATTGACTGACAGGGGAGATTATGACTGACAAGGAAGGAGACTCTGGGGAGAGAACTAAATTGCCACCTGGTTTCTTGTTGAACTCAGGGCTTGTCTGTCCTTGGGCTTGGGACCCACGGGAGGGTGAGCAAGCAGTCACCTGACACATAGGCTAGCCTGCCAGGTGCCCTCATTCTGGGCATTGACTTGCTCCCACCATTGGCTTGCTGTTTGTGAAGGAACCAGTAGGACAGTCAAGAGTCAGGGTGTTGCCCCCCTTCCTCTCACCATTCCCCCCAAAAAGAGTCCCTACATCTGTGAAGGAGTCATTCGCATGGCTTCCCCCAGCCCTGTAGACTGTCTTGGTGGGTGGATTCTCCCCTGCTGGATGTTTCTGTGATTGTGTTTCACAGTCCATGGCCTTTGTTCTTGTGGCCTATTATGTGGGAGTGTTTGGATCAGCAACGGGGACCTGCTGTGTGTTTGTGCACTGTGGGGGGTGTGGGTTGGGTTATTTCATGCCTGCTTCCAAGGATGAGCCACCATGAAAGACAGCCTGATCCAGCTGGTTCAGGAAGTGGGGCTCAGCCTTGGGGTGTGGCTGGGGTTGCCAGCTGTGTCTTCTAAACTGTGCTGCCTCAGACTCAGAAGGACAGAACCTTCTATAGACGGATGGCTTTGGAGACCATCCTGGGCTGCAAAGAGTTTGGCCCATGGTTTCAAGTTGGCCCCTATTCTCTTTCTGTTTCCCTCCCTTCTGCTTGTGGGGAACAGAGCAGAGGGGATAATATGACCACTGGGCTCAGGGGAATCATACTCACCACCACCTTCTGTTTCCAGATGCATATTGAGACAGTACCCTGGAGGATTCTGTGGGGAGGAGAGCCTTAAGTCCTCAGTCCCCAGTGT
This sequence comes from Cricetulus griseus, assembly GCF_003668045.3. NCBI lineage: Eukaryota > Metazoa > Chordata > Mammalia > Rodentia > Cricetidae > Cricetulus > Cricetulus griseus. Next base: position 104,740,307 of record NC_048597.1, on the reverse strand, counting down.
GCCATGTCCCTCTGTCCTCATATGTTAGATGGCCGAATGAGACCAGGGGCAAAGTGCTGGGCTGGGAGTGAACTGATGGGGACAGGGACCCCTAAAGAGGAGGACAAAAAGAAGTTGTAGGCTCTTCTAGTTACAAGAGGAGTGGGGGTGGGGGTAGGTGGGGCACCTGGTTGCCCAGGCTGCAGTTGTTCCCAGGAATAAAGTGTCCTGTGTCCATAGAATACAGCTGCTTGGGGGTGGGGAATAGCCGCTGACTTTGCCTGGCCATGCCTGCCAGCAGCTGCTGCCTTGGCCCAGAGGGAAGCAGGGTGGGGCTGGCCTTGCTGGGAGCCAGGGTAGGGACAGACTTTTCTAGACTCTGGGTTGTGCATTTTGAATGTACCAGGCTTACAACTCACTGTAGAGGTGAAATTACTCCTGCCTCTTTCCTTCTGCATTGTACAGATAGGGACACTGAGGCAGGCAGCACCCGTGTACTATCTGAGGTCACAGAGCTGAGTCCTACTGAGAGGGCCTGGGATTGGAGCCTGGCACTGTATAGATGAGAATTAGGCTGTTTTTCTAACCTCCTTGTTCCTAGAGCATCCCAGTGCAACCTGGGTGGTCTCTGACTCTAGCTAGAGAACAGAGGAAACCATGGAGGAGCCAGGTTCAGGGCCATGAGTGAGATACCACATTCAGCCTCAGGGAGGAGAAGCCCTTAGCAGCCCCCATGAAAGATTCCCATACATGAATAAGAGCCAGATGTGGTGGAACGGGACCATCATCCCTGTATTCGGGAGGCTGAGACATGAGGATCTCAAATTCAGGGACATCCTGGGCAACAGGGAGAGAAGGCCCAGCAGCCAGGAGCACTTGTAGAAGACCCAGGTCTGGTTCCCAGTATCCACATGGCTCACAACTGTCTGTAACCCCAGTTCCAGGGGTTCTGACCCCCTCCTTTGAAGGGACTGGGTGTGCACGTGGTGCATGTACATACATGTAGACAAAATACTCATAAAATAAATTTTTATAAGATTGAAAGTAAAAAATGACTTAGGTGATAGGTCTGTGGTAGAGCGCTTGCTTAGCATACGTAAGGTCCCGGGTTCCAACCCTAGCACTGCATAGAGAAAAGAAGTGAGTCCCGGTGACTCTGCTGGCTCCTATGTGTTATGACAGGTATGTTTTCTGAATAGCTGACTGCGCCAGTTTAGGGTCTGTAGACTGTTTGCATAGACTGTCATGTACCTGTGGAGGGCATATGGGACTGGTCTGGAGGGGTCACTGTTGGCCTTATTTCTGTTCTGGAGGCATAGGAAAGAGATAACCAGGAGGAAGCAATAGGGACTGTCATTGCTCAGGTGGCATCACAGCCTCCTGGAATTTGCCTTTAGAGACCACAGCCATGGGAAAGGTGGCCTGGCCCAGGCAGGCTCTATCTACATGCCCAGTTGTGACTGTTTGGGATAGGAAGCTGGTGTGCTGCAGCCTGAAGTCACAGCGGGAAAAGAGGTGCCAGGGTCACTTGGGTGAGCACATTCTGCTCCTGTCCACCTACAGGACCGTAGCCTGTCGGGCAAGCTGGAGCCTGTGTCACCTCCCAGTCCCCCGCACGCCGACCCTGAGCTGGATCTGGCACCTTCTCGGCTGTCCAAGGAGGAGCTGATCCAGAACATGGACCGCGTGGACCGTGAGATCACCATGGTGGAGCAGCAGATCTCCAAGCTGAAGAAGAAACAGGTGAGTAATGAGGATAGGAGGGGCACTCCAGTGAAGGCAGGTGCTGGTCCCCACATCCCCAGATGCCCAGAGTCATGTGATTTCCTGTTTTTCTGGGAATGTGTCTTGACTTGGGAAGCCTCTAGACTGGGCATGTCAATGGTTGTGTGAGAGGCCTTTCGTCAGATTCTCCACTTTCTTGAAAAGCTATCGGGACTCTGGGGGTGGAGACACACCTGAATTCCAGCAGAGAGTCCAGATCCTTCAGGGACCAAAGCTTCCTGGAAGAGGCACCTTGAGCTGCCCAGGGCGGATAAGGGGCCTTTGGCTGTTCCTTGCATGAGATGAATGGGATCTGGGAGCAGGGCAATGAGGTCTTCTAAGATGGTGGCCCAGAATCCCAGAGAGAGGCGGGGCCCTGGTGCAGTTAGGTCAGCCATGCCAGGCTGATGGAGAACTTGCATCTTCAGTCCTCCAGGTCTGGCTTGCAGGTGGCTAGAGCCACCACTAGAGACTGATGAGTGTCTAGAGCTGTTGCTGTTACTAGTTTTGTCCCTTCTCCTCCTCCTCCTCCTCCTCCTCCTCCTCCTCCTCCTCCTCCTCCTCCTCTTCCTTCCTCCTCCTCTTCTTTTTCTGAGACAGGGTTTCTCTGTGGCTTTGGAGCCTATCCTGGAACTAGCTCTTGTAGACCAGGCTGGTCTCGAACTCACATAGATCCACCTGCCTCTGCCTCCCCAGTGCTGGGATTAAAGGCGTGAGCCACCACCACCCGGCGGCCTCCTCCTCCTCCTTCTCCCTCCTCCTCCTCTCTCCCTAAATTGCTTTTTGAATGGCATTTTATAAAAGAATGTTTTTTTTAAATACTCATTTGTGTGTGTGTTGCTTGTATATATTGTATATACTTTTTGTACTTATCGTATATAGTTTTTCTTGTGTTAGTTATAACCTTTTTGTATTAGACAAAAAAGGGGAATTGTGGTGATATATTATTTATGATTTATTAAAGCTTGCCTGAGGATTCAGAAAGCAAAGCCAGCCTCAAGTGATAGAGGTCAGGCAATGGTGACACATACCTTTAATCTTAGCATCCATACTAACTAGCCAGGCAGTAGTGACACACCTTTAATACCAGGACTCAGGAGACCGGCGGATGGATCACATACTTAAGAATACTAGAGGAAAAATTGTGGTAGTCACTGTTCTCTTTCCATCTTGTGCTTTGCCCCCCCCCCATTTATTTATTTGTTTGTTTGTTTGTTGGTTGGTTGGTTGGTTGGTTGGTTGGTTTTTTGAGACAGGGTTTCTCTGTGGCTTTGGAGACTGTCCTGGAACTAGCTGTTGTAGACCAGGCTGGCCTCGAACTCACAGAGACATGTGATTTCTGTCTTGCTTCTGTCTCTTGAGTGCTGGGATGAAAGGAACATGCCCCCATGCCTGCATCCTAACCCCAGATATATTTTGAGAAGTATATATTTTGATCTAGCTTGTATGTACAGGTGCCTATACCCTGGAGTTGGAGTTGGGTGCTGAGAACTGAACTCAGGTTGTTTGCAAGAGTGGTACATACTCTTAACCAGTAACCTGTCTCACCACCCCACCCCCCAAACTAAAGTTCCCAAGCATAAATGAATCATTTTAAAATTTACAGTTCACTGGCAATGGACCATGTTGTGTAGCCCTCACTTCCATTGTTCTGAAAGACCCAGGGCCATTTAGCCCTGGTTGGGCCACTTCCCAACCCAGAGCCACCCTTGTACATCTGTCTGTTGAGCTACTGGACACGTCGCATACACCGCCTCACATATATTTGCCTTTTGTGTCTCTGGCTCTTGCCCTCAGCATAAGGATTTTAAGAACATAGATGAACCTCACTCCTCTTCAAGGAAAAGTACTATTTTTTCATGTGGCTGTATTGTGCTTTGTCGTATGTGTTTTGAATAACTGTTTCTGGTTCTCCCGGGTATAGATTTGCTGGGTCCTGTGATGGTGACTCTGTGTGTCAGTGAGGTATACTGTGGTCATTTCCACAGTGTGTCAATGAGGTACACTGTTCCACAGTGGCTGCACCATGTGCAGCCCAGCAAGTTCTCCTGAGGGCTGCAGTCTTTTCCGTTTGCACCCAACGAGTTTCCAGATTGCAGTGGTGCAGGGCTCATCTCTGTGTAGCACATGGTTGAGAGTTGTGTGAGGCCTTATAGCCACGCCCACACCAGGACTTGTACAAGGTCTTTTTGGATGTTCCAAACACTTTTATAGGGTATGCAGTGTCACTGCTTGGCCACAGTACAAAAGACACCGAGGGTCAGAGAGGTGCGGTGACTGGAGCCCTGAGTGTTGGAACTGAGGTCTGATGTCAGTCTGGAGAGGTGTGCTGTCTTAGTCAGGGCTCTATCCAAGTCAGTGTTTTGTTCTGGTGTCTGGGGAGGGTCTTTACACTTTGTACTTGTTACATTTCCTGACTTCATTATTTGGCTTGAATGTGAGAGCTGCCACCAGGGGTCACTGCAGGACAAAGGCAGCTTGACTCATCTGGCTTCAGTGCTGACTGTTCTGCCTCATCTTCTCCCCGTTTGGGGCCATGAAGCTCTGCCCCCACGTGACTGAACATGCCAGCTCTCTATGTGCATAGCAGGCAGAGTGGAGCATGCTCTGATGCACTCATGACGCCCTCTGTAGGTTATCACATCTGGCTTTAGCCTCTGATGTAGCCTGAGGATCCATGTCTTGAATGAACTCTCTGATCTTGGCTTCTATCTTTGGGGTAAAGTGGACAGCAGCAGCAGCAGCAGCAGCAGCAGCCGCAAGGGATGCCAGGTACGAGGGAATGAAGGAGAGGTCCAGTGTGAAGACACAGGCATGTGTTGGTGATGATGATGGCGATGGTTGGGGTGGTAATAAGCGTGATGGTGATGATAATGGAAATGGCAGTGATGGTGGCAGTGGTGACAGTGGTGATGATGGGGGTGAGGGTGGTGCTGAAGACGGTGGTAGTAATGACGTTGATAGTGACAGTGGCAGGTATGTTGATATCGGTGGTCATAGTGGTGGCAATGATGATGGTGCTGATGACAGTGATGAAGGAGATAGTGATAACGATGGGGGGAGGTGATGTTGACGGCCATGGTGGCGGTGGTGATGATGTGAACGGTGGTGACGATTGTGGGGATGGTGGTTATAATAGGTGATAGCGATGATGGGGATGGTGATGATGGTTGTAGTTGTGGCACTGGTGGTGATGATCTAATGATGTCGGTGTGGCCGTGATGGTGATGGTGATGGTGTGATGGAGAGCTGTCTGGTGAGTCTTCCTCTCTACCTCCCCCAGCATTCTCCACATATCTCCTGGTTTAGCCTTCTGTAGATTAGTAACTCTTCATTCCTGAGAGAGGAATACGAGGTTCAGAGACATTGTGTAGCTTCCCCAAGGCTGCATGGTTGTAAGAGTCAGGAGTGCTGTTCCAGGCTGAGGGCTTTACTCTCTGCTTGCGGCATGTCCTGGAGCCCTGGAGTTCGCAGTGGTGGTGGGTAAGAATGGCTGGCCCCTTGCAAACCCAGCACAGTGCTATACCTACATGACCTCATTAGTCCCCATTGCAGCCCAGATGGGAATCAAGACCTAGCAAGGAAGAGTGCCCCCCCCCCAATCTCTGGGCAGGATTTGAACCCAGAAAGCCTGGTCCAGGCTGGATGCATAACCACCAGGGAGCCTGGCCAAGGAGGGCACAGAGTTTCTGGGTGACTCACAGGAAATGGCGATCAGCCTGACTTCCTGTGTGTGGCTGTGGGCAAGGGGGGAACAGCGCCTCAGCTTCCGGCCTGTACTGCTCACACTGTCCCCTTCCCTGCAGCAACAGTTGGAGGAGGAGGCCGCCAAGCCGCCCGAGCCCGAGAAGCCAGTGTCGCCACCACCCATAGAATCAAAGCACCGCAGCCTGGTCCAGATCATCTATGACGAGAACCGGGTATGCCCTGCAGGAGCAAGCGGGTGGTGTGGAAGGGTGGCCCATGGGGCGCTGTATGACATAGGGATCAGGCTGGAGGAGAGAGATGTGCTGTCACCTCCCACACGCATAGCAGACCCAGCGACACACTTGGTGATACCAGTATTTTTATACTGCCAGTTAGCTGCCGGGGTGGTCCTAGAAGGTGCACATGGTAGACATTTCCATCATAACCCATGGAGGAAACTGAGACCCAGAGAGAGGGAGTGACTTGTTCAGAGCCACACAGCTGGGATGTGGTAGAAGTGAGATTTGAACCAGGCTCATGAGCTTTGGGGCTTGATTCTCAGCCTGGGCCTCTGCTGCCACAGTCCCCTTGGCTCAGGCTTGTAAGCTGCTGCCTCCTGGTGAGTAGGAGGGATGCTTCTGTCTCTACCCCTGTGGGATCCTCTGATTGGCTGATTCCCTGGCAAGCTTTGGACTACCTTCAGCTTTCTGTACCTGGGTAAGAAACTGAAGGCCAGAGAAACCTGAGAGGGCCAAGGCTTATGCCTCAGGGTCTGTAGGAAGTAGGTCCATGTTTTTTATTGCTCAGGAAGACACTCAGAGAGGCTCAGAGAGGGCAAGGGACCTGCCTGAGGTTGCACAGCAGGTTAGGTTTGGGGCTGCGACACAGACCTAAGATTGAATTGGCTCCAGGAGCCTGTGAAGGAGGTAATCAGAGAAGTGGCTTTCTCAAGTCGCAATGGACACATGTTTCTGAGGCCACCTTCCTGCTCCTCTTTGCTCAGCTCTCCTGCTTCATATAGGGTCCCTCTGCACTTTCCCTCTAACCCTGAATACCTCCCTGATTCTGCCTTTGTGCTAGCTGAGGGCTGCATTACAGCCAGGCACAGTAGGGGTTGGCAGGAGGGATAACAACTGTGACATACCCTTGTTGTCCCTCAGCCTGGGGTGGGCCTGGAGCTGGCCTTACCTCCCCAGCTTCCCTTGAAGAATGGTAGGGCCTGATGTCTCCCTGGAATCAGTAGGGTTAAATTTTAGCCCCCCTCCTTTCTGTTCCCCAAAGAGGCAGGACAAGGGCCTGTCTCTATTGCTCCTGTCCAGGTGGCCGGGATGCCCATGGCCTTGTACATTTTGATACACCTGTCCTCAAGGCCAGCTTGTGGTTTTCCCACCTCCCTGGGACTCTGTGGATGGCACAGATGTCTGTGCAGCAGCCAGAGGAAGGGTATGTCACAGTTGGGGAGGGAAGGGATCTAAGGTGGGTAGGGGGACAGGTACTGGATGGGCATGACCGTACCTTTGCTCTTCCTGGCACACTCTGCTTATTGTACCTGTTCACCTGTGTATATGTGACAATTGGAGGGTCTGGGGTGGGCCCGTGGGGTCACTATGCATTTACGTGGCATACACTTGTGTCTGCTTGGCATATGTATGGCTATGTGTGCACAGCCTGGGCTCATATGGACACATATGTGCACTCTGTGTGTGTTGATCTAGATGCTGGGGCTTACCTGTGACATCAAGGTGTTGTGCAGTATGTAGTGGTGGCTAAGGACATGCTGGCTCCACCTCGCCCCAGGGTCTCTGCCTGTGTGGCTCTGGATCCTGAAAAATGCCAGGGAACTCCAGACTTCTTGTTTGTTCTCTGGGCACCCTACCTGGTGGCCTTAAGCAGTGGTGTCCCCCTGGCTCTGGTTACCCTGTCTACAGGGTTAGACATTCAGGTAGATGCCTATGTGCTTAAAGTCAGAGCTGAGGCTTCAGGGGCTGATCTGGTGTGCTTTCCTTGATTGGGGTGTGTCCCTATGACTTCCAACCACCTGGCCAGCAGGCACCTACAACCCAAAGCTGGTGTTCTAGACCTCTAAGTTGCTCTGCTCACCCTTGTGAGAGAGCTGGCCTTGTGGGCGAGCTGGCCTTGTCTCCACATAAGGATGACAGATAATAGTGTCTAGGAACCTGGTGTATGCCAGGGCTAGTGTTGGTGTGGTGTCCAAGTGCCTGTTGTATGCCAGTATGGTGGGGTGGCTAGGGAGCCTGGCTAGGACGTGACCTGGGAGGACAGGACTGTAGATCCACTAAGAGCCCTGTGGTCCTGTCCTGGAGCAGGTGTGAGGGGCTCAGTTAAGCCTAGATGATGAGGCTGCTCCCTTGTCCTCTGTGACCTGATCAGGGAGGTGAGCATGGCAGGGCAGCTGCCTCCCTGGAGCCCCCACCCCATGGCTGTCTCTATCCAGTGTGCAGGCAGCATAAGGTCAGGTGACAGTCATCTCAGGGATTTGGGGACGGATGCTGAGACCTCTCTGGGTGGCGGAGCATGGCAGGTGGCTAGGACAGCATGGCAAGTAGGAAAGATGTGCAAGAGCCTGAAGTGGCTGGATCTGGGGTTTCTGGGATCAGCAGGGTTGTAGGAGGGCGGGGCCCCCAGCCAGCTTCAGCTCCCAGGGTGGCAGAAGATGGTAAGGAGGGAGTTTGTGGGAGTTGGGGTGGGGAGTGTGTGAGAGGATGTAGGCCTGAGGCAGTCATTGCCTCTGTGTTCCCAGCCACCCTTCCTGGGGTGTTCCCTGTCCCTGAGGAGGGACAGCAAACGTCACTCAGCCACTTGCAGCAAGCACACCCTCGTACAAGCTGTGAGTCCAGCCGCCTTAGTGGGTATGGTTTACAGGGCACAGGGTCCTAGAGCCTCCAGATCCAAGATCCTTCTCCAGCTGTTCCTGGGGGCTCCTTTGTGTTTGGTAGCACCCCTTTTACCTAAACACAAAGTTCATGCTTTGCCACAGAGCTTTGTGACACACACTAAGATACCACAGCTGAACCAATGTTAATCAAGGCTGTTAGTCTCAGGGTCCCAGCTCAGCACAAAGGATCCAAGAGTGGGGTGCTTGCTGTTTCTGATGGGCTGGGCCCTTGCTCTAGGATGAGGTCATTCTAGTTGCCAGCTTAAGCCCACCCACACCCCGCAGCCCCTACTGGATGTGGGTGGATTGTCTACTCTCAGCTGGCTCTGCAGGAGTACAGCTCTCGGGTAATGATGGTGACTTCTGTGGCAACTTGAATTTTCCTTAGCACCTGCTTGGTCACTCTGCTTCCTGGCACCATGGGTTCAGGCTTCTCTAGCTACTTCTGTATCCCCCCATTCCAGCCTCCATGCCTCCTTCACTCCCTGCTTCCTGTGAGTCGGTCCTGGTGGTCCCAGTCTGGGCAGATAGCCAGGCGGAGACACAATGTTGTCTTCATGTGTTGGCCTCTGAGGACGAGATCCAGCCTGTTGAGGGGTGCCCCCACCGCCATGGGGCCCTCTGTAGCACGCTTCTATTTTCCTAATGAGTCTTGGTTTGTGAAGGGAGGGGACAGAGGCCAGAAATAGTCACTCTATTATGAGACTGGATCCTAGACAGCTCTGGTATCCCCTTCCACTGCACTGGTTGAGGTCAGCAGACATCTGAGACATCCAAGCCTGGCAGAAGGTAGCGAATGAGGCTGTAGCCTGGTTAGCCATGGTCAGACCCCTAGCTAGGGCCAACATGGGATTCCTGCAGGGTTGACCTGAGTCCTCCATGCAGACTGGGTTTTATCCTCATTCTGGAGGCACTGGTGCTAGTCTGTTCCGAGCCCTGTTTTAATTCCACTCTTCTCTTTGCCCTGCAGAAGAAAGCAGAAGCTGCCCATCGGATCCTGGAAGGTCTGGGGCCCCAAGTGGAGCTGGTGAGCCAGGCTTGGCTGGGCAGGGTGGGAGGAATGGGGTTGGGTAGCAGGTGTTGGGTGGAGGAGGTGGGGGAAGTCATATACTGCCCAGCACTGTCCCCAGGGGGAGGCAGGAAGTAACACCTCCTGATAAGGATGCTGACAGATAACTCTGAGTGGCTGGGCAGGGAGCCTGTCCCTGCCTCTGAAGCCGGCCTATGACCACTCTAGCTCTGTATGAACATCCACCCCTCAGTTGACTGATCTGGAGTCCCTTCTCTGAGCTTGATGGCTGTGTCACCCTCTGTAGGATCGTTGACTTCTCAGTGCTTCTGCCTGGGACAGTGCCTGCCTGTGGTGGGAAGGGTGGCCATGACTGCAGTGATTATTATCATCGTCCTGCTGGTCTCAACTGTGTCACAGCAGGGTGGAAGCAGCCCCAGCCTCAGTGGAACTGCTGGAGTGGGTGGTGCACTAGAGCCAGTTCCCTACTGCCCAAACATGCCCCCTATGGGTGCAGCATTGGATCACATAGACTGCAGGCTGGTGTTGCTGGCCTGTTGGTGCACAGGGTGAATGTGGGTCTGGGGTGTGTGCAAGTACTCTTTGGGTATATGTGAGTCCTGGACACTGTATGCTTGCTGACGGCTGTCGGGAGGGGATCTCCTGGCTTGGTCCATGGTGCACCCTAATACAGTCTGTTCCCAAAGAATCTGTTCCCAAAGCTCCTGTCCTGCCTGTGGTCGTCTCTATGACCCCTTCCTGCACCTGGAACCTGGCCAGAGCTGCTGAGCCACCATGGGGTCTCTCACTTCCTTCATATTCTAGTCACCGAACTGTACCACCCGCTGTATAGTTCAGCCTTTCAGATGCCTGTGATACCATGGTCCAAAGGAGCTCTGTGTCATTGCTCTTGGTTCTTCTGGACATTTCCTCTGAATGGAGCCATGCAGCCCATGGCCTTTTGTTCTTGCAATCTCTTTCTGCCTCACCCTGCCCCCAGCCTCGGGTGCCTCATGTTCCCTGCACTGTTGACATTATTGGTGCTTCATCCCTTTTCAGGGCTGTGTCATATTCCATTGTTTCTGGACTGGATTTTATCTTTCCATTCTCAGGTGATGGCATTGGGTGGCCTTTTGTTTTTGTCTACTGGGAATAAAGCTACACCACAAGAATAGGAGCAAAGCAGCATTTGTCTCTCTTGAGCCTATGTCTAGGAGTAGAATAGCTGGCACCTGTGTTGTTTTATTACCCTACAGAATTTCCTGGCTGGTGTCTAAGGTGGCTGCTCCATTCTGTATTCATTCCCACTTGTGAGTGTGTCTCACCTCTGTTTCCCCTTTTTGCCATTCTGTCCAGACTCAAGCCTCTCTTTCCTCTTTATTTCTAGATAGATTTTGGGGGCCAGGTGTGTGTGCATGTAGCCTGAGGACACCATCCAGGCAGGGAGACCCGTGACCTCTTTGCTCTTGGGGAGAAAGTAATGTTTTTACTTGAGATGCTTACACAGATGGTTCCTAGAGGTTTTGCTATCTGGACTGAAGAGGCGATCAATGGCCTATGAGGGGGACAGTGTGGGGACATCTGCTGATGGGCACTTGCTGTGATAGGTCTCTGGGTATTGCCACCATCCTCATTTTCTGGAAGAGACTCAGGAATGGTGGTGCTTTGCCCAGCATCACAGAGGGAGAGGAAGGAGTGTGGCCAATCTTCACAAGGCTGCCATGTGTGTGCAGGGCTAACGTTGTATGCACCTGGATGCTGGTGACTTGGGCTTTGGTGACTGGACTGCCATGAATTCTGGTGCTGTGATAAAACACTTGGACCAAAATCAGCTTAGGGAAGGAAGGGGTTTGTTTCCGCTTATATGTCAGAGTCTATCATTGAACGAAGTCAGGGCAGGGACTCAGGTAGGAACTTGAAGCAGAAACCATGGAGGAACATTCTTTTTGGTTTTTCACAAGTTCATGCTTAGCTGTCTTCCTTATATAACCTGGAACCACTTGGCTAGGGAATGATGCTTCCCACAGTGGGTTTGGCCCTTCTGCATCAATTAACAGTCCCCCACCAACATGCCCATAGGCTACTTTGATGATCTAGGCCTATGGGTCTCAATCCAGGCTTTCTTCTCAGATGACCCTTGGTGGTGTTAGGTTCACAATTAAACTTAACCAGGACAAGTGCATCCAGGAACCTTGGCACAGCAATGACAAAGTAGTGATCATCATCTTGCTCTGTGTGCCCCAGAGGGAGAAAGAGGGGAGGTGGAGGGCTTCAGGGAGTCTTCCTTGAGAGCCAGGGTATAGTTTGGATATCTGCAAAGGTATTGTGTATATGACTCCCATGGCCCAGTGTTTCCCAAGAGGGCCCTGTGCTTGGCAGGGACCAGGCTGACCAGGTGAGAGGTGGTGGTGGGATGCTGGGGCCTCTCCTTTGCACAGCTCTGAATCACTTGCTTCCTTCCTGCTCTGAGGCATTAGTCTGAGAGCTCAGTGTCCCTGTGGCCTGGGCTGTCGCTCCATCTCTTACAAGCTTGGTCACCCCAAAGCTGGCTTGCAGCCAGAGTGAAGGGCACCCACGCCCACAGCTGCCCAGGGCTCCAGTGTACAGCTGTAACCATTTGTCTTTAATGGGGAGGGCAGTCATGCAGAGTGCAAGCTACCTAGTGTCCTTGTCCCTCCCCAGGTCCAGTCCTCTGCCCCTGTGAAGATGGCTTCAGGACCCAGGCTTCCCTCCAAGGTGTTCACTGGGGCAGCAGAGCCTCTTAGTGCCTAGGGCCACAGCTTTGTCCTCACTCCCCAGAAAACAGGTTGGGGTCTGTCCCCTGCTGCCCTCTTGGGTGTGGGTGTTCCCTTTGTCCTCCCATGCTGGGAACATGTTTTGCTCACTGCCCTGTTCTGGGGTCAGTGATCATGGCCTCCACCCCTTCCTGCCCCAGTAGGGCTGTTCGCCATCTTTACAACCAAACAATGGCAAACCTGTCGGTACATCTGGAATGTTCTGGGCTGTTCGCACATCCGTTAAGGTGGGTCCTCTCTCTGCACCCATTTTCTAGATGAGGAAATTCAGGCTTGTCTGTCCCTGGAGCCTGAGCCCTTAAGCCATACCCAGTCACATTGGCATTTTTTTCTATTGGCATCCGGGGAACACAAAGGATCAAGTGCTGCAGCCCTGAGTGCCAGGAGAGAGCATCTTCATAGGGCCCCTGACTCCTGAGACATGGCCTTACTGCCTTCTTCATTCAGCAGTATCGGACTCCTCATCTCCACTAGGCAGTTCTGCAGTGAGTCTGACTGCTGGTCCTCTTGTATCTATTCTTCCCCTCCTAGGCAAGGGGTGCTTCCCCATTTCAGGCTGTGCATCCATAGGAGGTGCTGGCCCACGGTCTCTTGACACCAGGAGAGCAGTTGAGCATCACTGTCTGATCCCCTGGTGAGTTGCCATGGGGTGCGAGAATTGGTGTCTATGATGCCAGCCTGGCTGCAGGTGACCTGCCTTGTCTCTGAGTCGTTAGGGTTTGTTAGGGACAGGAGGCTGGTGTGGTTCCTACACTGGTCCAATGCTGTGTCTGCCACCTGTGGAAGTTCTTCCACAGAGCCTCATGTGCCTCTACCCTGCCCAAGGGCCCAGGACTTCACCAGGTTCTTGCAGGTGTGGGTCATTTTACGGAACAGGCACAGGAGGCAGGGACAGGATGCAACCAGGGGAATGGGGTGGAGTTCAGGTTGTGGGCATGTTTTGCTACCAGCCTCAAGCTTCCCATCTGAGCAGTGGGTTGTGATTGCAATGTGAGCAACCACTCTGTAGCAAAACAGCAGGCTCAGTAGCTAGACACCTGCGGCCTTGTGTCTCTACAGTCTAGATGTCAGCGGAGACCTCTGGGAGGTAGTGGGTGGGTCCTTGTTCTATCTTCGGCCTCTCCATGTCCCTCCAGCAGGCTGTGTAAGGTCTATACCTTGGACGGAGGAAGCCATTGCATGGAGGACACAGACATTGGTGCAGCTTCTGACCCATGCTGGGTCCCATGACCGCCCGCTGCTCTTGCTGTGCTCTGAAGCTCTGTTCTCCCGTGTAGGTGACCCTGCCTTGTGGGTCCCTGCTGAGGTAGCCTATAGTGTCTTCAGTCCTTGGCCCACCCTTGTTCCTTGCAAGGCAGACATTTCTCCGATTTTTATCTGCTGCCACTGTGGATAATATGTGCACACTCGGGTACATGACCCAGGGTTCATGGGCATCTGACATCTCAGGCCAGCTTCTTCTGTCCACAGCAGAGACCTTGGTGGCCCGCTGCAGGCCAGTGGGGAGAGAAGTCACTTCTTGGCAGTTGTGGCTGAGCTCTGCAGAGGCTGTGTATTTGTCTGTGCCTGCCACCTGCTGTCCACAGCTTCCTACTCTTGGTTTGTTTTGGTCTTTGTGGTCCAGGGAAAAGGCCTTGTTAGCACTAGGGCTATGGGTTTCCATGGTGATCTAGATGCCAAGCCAACCCTAAGCATCTTTGAGATAAACTGCTTTGCCTAGGATGGGGGCTTGGCCTGGTCCCCACAACTGAGCACCATAGCAGTTTCAGTCTTTTCCTGGCCAGGTCCTCCGTTTCCCCGTGTCCTTGATGATTCAGCCAGTGGACAGTGAATGGTGCAAGTGCTGCAGGCTCTGGGGCTGGGGGTGCATAGTCTGGGTTCTGGCTGGTGACACTAGCCCCATGCCACCCCGTCACGCACCCACCCCATCCGTCTCTGACATATTTTTTCTTCTCCTGCAGCCTCTGTACAACCAGCCATCCGACACACGCCAGTACCATGAAAACATCAAAATGTGAGTCACTGCTCCGGTGGACCAGCCCAGTCCTAGGGATCGGGAGACCAGGAGGCAGTCTGGGTGGAAGTCCCCAGCTGAGCCAGGGCTCAGAGCAGACCTGAGGCGGAGGGAGTGGCAGGTTGGGAACAGTGACTGGAGGCAGGAGGCCATGGTGTCAGGAGACAGGCTGGGCAGAGGGAGTGTTAGCTGTGGATTGCTGTGGAGCACACTCCGTGTCCAAAGCGGCTGTAAGCACTATTCGAGAGGCTTCATGAGCCATGTCTCCGGGATGGGCCTTTCCTCAGATGGAGGGAGGGAGGAGATAATGTCTCTTAGGTACCATACAGTGGGGTGCAGCAGGGGTGCCAGGCTGTGCTGGGGTCTGATGGCTGGTGTCCTTATGCTGGGGGAAGTGGAACTGCTGGAAGGTGGCCTGCTTCCTGCGATGCTTTAATAGGAGTAGCTCCCATCAACAGGCTATGGATAATTCTCATTATCTAGAACCCGAAATGTGGAAGGGCCTGTAGCACATGGTGGTGTATTAGGTGTGGGGAAGGCTGGAGGGGAAGGTGTTAGGGATGGTTGGAAGAGTCAAGTTTGCCACTGTGGACATGCACAGATATTGGCTGGTGGGCTCAGTAGGTGGCGGTACAGTGCTCTGGTCAGTGTCCTGGAAGCTAGTGTCCGTCCCTCTTGGTTCTCAAGTATCACTGATGCTGGGCTCTAGGAGGCCCCTGTGTGGCTTCTGTGATCACACCCCTGCCACCCTCTTGTGTCTCCTCGAGTATCTTTCCTTGCTTACTGACACTGTGGGCCCTGAACTGGCATTGCAGTTTTTGGTCCAGCTGCTGCCATGCTGCCTTTGTTGACTGTGGTCCCTTCATTGCCCAGGCCCCAGAGTTCTTCTGCTTCTCCTCTCCTGGGGCCTGCCCAGCTGGCTGCTATCGGTGGTGACAGGCCATTGTAGGGACTTATCACAGTTGCTTTGGGGTCTACTGGGGCATGTGTCACCAATCCTGGCTACATTTATTTATTTATTCACTCACTCATTGGTCCTTTCATTTACTTATTAACTCATTTATTCATTAATCTGCTGGTATCACCTATCCTCACCCCCTGGAGTCTGAACAATCTGGGCCTATTCTCTGCTCACCTGAGGCTTGCCCGGCCCTAGCCTTCATGCTCTGACACTTCTGGGGTAGGTTTCTTATATGTGTTGGGACAATATGAGCTCTTGTGAGTAGCCCTGGCTAGCCTGGAATCTCCCGAGTTCTGGGATTCCAGGATGTGCTGGCATATGGATCTGACAGTCTTTTAACAAGCCAGTGATTTTTTGTATAACTTTTAGTGCTTAAAGTAAGTGATGTTCATAGGGAGAGTCATGGGGTATTCCAGGTTATGGAAACAGCCATGGATCCAAGCTGTAGAGGTGTGTGTCCTGGGCAGTGAAGGTGACATTGGCCATAGTGAAGCTGACTCTGCTTACCAGGATAGAAATGGAATGGAATTTTTTTGATACCCTATGGCTCTCTTTATTAGACACTGGATCTGTCTGGGCATGGTGGCATAGGCCTGTGGGCCCAGTGCTCTGAAGGCTGAGGTAGGAGGGTGGTGAGTGAAAGGTAGCCAGGGCTACAAAGAAAGACCCCGGTGGCTTAAACAAACAAATGAATATGTAAAGGCCCAAAGGAGAAGGGAGGTGCTTGAGTGTACACTAGTTGGTACGATCACCCAGCCACACAATTCTAGCTACTAAGTCACAAACGTAGCTCTGAGGGAATGAGCTTTTCTAAGTAAAGTCAGTTTTCTGTTCAGCGAGTTCATATGTGAGTGCATTATGAGCTGCCTTATGCCCAGAGCACCAGGGCTTGTTATAGGCACCATTAGCATCATAGCCAGTGTTGCCCATTTCAGGGTTGTACTGTTAAATCCACGTAGTCTTTCACTGTGAAGAAGTCCTGAGAAGCATAAATGGAGTCATAGGAGAGAGGGGGAAAGGGACTCTGGCCAGAGACCTGGGGCAGGATGTGCTGGCTGAAGACTGAGCAGCTGCTGGGCCGTGTGGAACATCCCAGGCAGATGGGACCAGTAGTGCAAAGGTCCTGGGGCTATGCTGAGCTGGTCGAGATTGCAGCCTGCTGCAGCCACAGGCAGGATCTGTCAGGCCCAGGAGGGTGCTTCTTGTCCTTCCTGCTTGGTCACCATCTGCATAGATGTGGCCTTTACTGTGGGACGTGCTGTCCTGGGAGTTTATCTTCAGGTTCACTCTATTGGCTACTGGGAGAAAGGGCCTGGGACACTGTGGGAAAGCCCTGAGGAGCTATGGGTAGTGAGGTGTGGAGGTTTAGGGCATGGGGTCCCCGGTTCCCAGCCCAGGGTTGGGCAATATGTGATAATACAAAGCCACTTCTAGAAAGGTAAAATAGTGTTATCTCTCACTGGGGACCAAGAGACTTCAGCTGGGGCCATTGGTTCCTTTGATTCATACCTGCTACCCAGGTATGGCCTACGGTTGAGTCTGAGGGACAGTGAAGCCTGGGGCTGGGACACAGAGGTCCTGGCATCTGTTTTGCTTTTGTTGTTGTTTTGGGGTTTGTTGTGGTTTTTTTGTTTTGTTTTGTTTTTGAGACAGAGTTTCTCTGTGTATCCCTAGTTGTCCTGGGAGTCACTCTGTAGACGAGGCTGTCCTTGAACTCAGAGATCCTCCTTACTCTGCCTCTGGAGTGCGGGGACTATAGGTACGCATCACTACTGCCCAGCTTTTGGATAGAGTGTGCAGGATACCCTTTAAAGTCTGAACGGCTTTTACTTGGTCGCTCAGCATGGGTCTAACAGTGCAACATCACTCAGGGATTCTCCGTTTCTTCCTGGTCAAGGATTCCTCTTGTCTTTTCCCTGCCCCTTCCTTGTCTGGATATTTCTCATGCATGGGGGTGGGCTGTCCCAGTCCCAGCTGGGCACAGTGGGCAGGGTGGGGTACAGTCCACGCTCAGAAGGTGTAGGTGGTTTCCTCTGGACTGAGACTATTCCCAGAGGAGCGCTGGGTACGTGCCCCATGACACAGTGAAGGTCAGGCCCTGGAAGCTACTTGGAAGGCAGTAGCCGTGTGACCCAGGTGAAGTGTCAGAAGCTCCCAGGCCTAAGGGGATAAGGCCCTTCTTGAGGCCTGGGGGCCTTTGGGGCTACTGCCTAATTGGGTGAGAAAGAGTCAGAATGCTTAGCTAGGGGTGGGGGTGGGGGTCACTAGGGGAAATGAGCAACCCTGAAGGAGGAGCCAGGACCTTTGGTGTCATATGGCTACGGAGACTCAGTTCTGATAAAGTAGACTGAGTGGTGTCAGCTTGGGGGTGTGCCTGTGATCCCAGCACTCAGGAGGCTGAGACTGTAAGGGTGAGGTTGAGGCTAGCCTGGGCTGCCTAGCAAGAGTCGGACAAACAAACAAACAAACAAGCAAACCCCGCATAAAAGAGTGTTGTCAGAGCTGCTGGTGGAGGTGGTGAGTGCCTCGTCACTAGGAGGTAGGCAACCCCAGAGTGTCATAGATTGGTGTCTTTGGTTTGGCATGTGACGGGCTAGGAGACTGGGCCGTCCCTTGCTACTTGGAAAGCCAAGGTCTGCCTTGTGAATGCTGCAGAGCAGGGCCTCTGTCTCACCATCTATAAGGTGGGACTAGCCCTGAGGCCACTGAGTGCCCACTGAGTTAACACCCCCACTCACATTGACAGCTGTACCCAGCGTGTGGGAGGGGTGTTGGGGGTTTTGTTGCTCTGAGTCCCTGACCATCGAGACAGTTATTCCTCATGCATCCCATCCTCATTCACAAACATGTCTCTGTATATCTGGTCCTTGCCAGTCACTGCCTGTCCCTGGGAGACAGCTGTGAATGGGTCCCCACTTGAAATGGGGAGATGGGCAAGTTCAGTACTCATGTGGAGTGTGACAGCTGTGACAAGGACAGTGAGATTGATCCAGGGGTTGGTAGGGAGTTCCCGCCACCCAGGGAGCAGAGCCATCACTGCTCCTTGGCTGTCTGCTATAATTGCTGAGGTGGGAAGTCTCCCTTCCCTGGGGACCTGGCCCCTGTCATTTTAATTTCTCTGCCTGCATGCCTGGCTATGACTTTCAAGTTAATTTCATGCTTGGCTTCCTTGTGTGGGTGATTTCAGACCTATGGAGGTCACTTCTGCACTGCTCGCCTCTGCTGCCTTGCCTTGGAAAGTGTCAGTAGCCACCAAGCTAATGCCAGGGAACCTGCCACCTGGACTGGGAGTCTGGCCTTAGGGGCTTGGACCTCTTAAATTGCCAACCAAGGGAAGGCAGCCCCCAGGACATGCTGGAGGAGGGAAGTGCAGGAGGCCACCAGACACTGAAGAACCATAAGGAGTGGCCAATGGCTGGATGGCAGACAAGTCTCAGAGCACAAGATGGGGCTGGGCAGCCACCACCCATCCTGGGTTAGCAGCCCGGTGTTCCAAAGTTTGTGTACCTATTCAGTCTCTGCCAGCAGGCAGCCTTGGTCCTCAGGTGTGTCAGGCCTCGGAGGCTCCTCTCTCCCACATATCCTAGGCCTGCCGTCTCATTTGTGGGATGAGCAGGAAGCCTTGATCAGGACCCTGGTGCCTGGGAATATGTCTCTGTTCTTGCTCTGGAGATTCAGAGGTGCCAAAAACTTTCTCCAGGCTCACACAGTCAAACCCTTGAGAGATTCAATCCATAAGTCCCTAGCCTTACATTTTTTGCCCACCAGTAGACTAGGCTGGTCTCCTTTGCCACAGTAGGCGTGGGCTTTCTAACACCCTGCCCCCGGCTTGACCAGGTATGTGTGGGGCTCCATCCCCTGGCACAGATGGGGTCAGACTCTCCCTGAACCTCATCTCGTCCTGCCAAGCCCTGGAGCCCAGCTCCCCTCAACTCCCTTTGCTAAAATTCATGTCCGTGGCTAGTAGGGTAACTGGTTCCATGGAGTGTTTGCAGACATCCTCCCCTTGTCTCCACCCAAGTTTCTGGTTTTGTACATCAGATTGGATTGGTGGTAGCTTCCCTCCCCCTACCTCTTGCCCCCCCCCCCCAATCTCAGACTTTCTATACAGTGGAGAATAATTGAAGGTTTGATTCTTCTGCCTCCACCTCCCAAATGCTGAGATGACAGGTGTGGACCACCATTTTCATGTGGTGCTGGGGCTGTGCTTGCTAGGCTAGCATTCTACCCACCAAGCCACATCTGGGGTCACAGGCATGGGACTGCTAGGCTCTTACTCCAAGGCACTCCCAGCAGTGGAAGCTCTTGGTGGAGTGGGGGTGTGCTGGCAATGCGGGCAAGTTGGGGAACCCTCACCAAAAAGTGAGGTAGCTGTGAGCCCAGGTTAGAGAGGGCAAGTTCAGGGGTATGACAGTCCCCAAGGCCTGTCTGTGTCTCTCAAGGGACCCATAGGTTGTAGCACCTAGCCCTGCGTAGTACGGCTGTGGGGAGTTGGGGGGTACTGAGGCCTCTGTTGCTCAGTGGAGTGGATGGAGTCCTGTATCTCATTGCTGCCAGGCCTTGCCTTAGAATGTCTGTTCCTTCTTTGCAGTCTGAACTCTCCTGCCTGCCTGTGTCTTTTTTTTTTTACCCTCTCCCTCCATTTTCCAAATCTTTGTCCATTCTGAGGTAAACCTCTGCTCTCTTCCTCTCTTTTCCTTCTCCTAGCTTTTCCCCATCCCTCTCCCTTGTCTCCGCCCTTCTTTTTCTCTCCTCCTCTCAGAATTCCTGCCACTTTCTCAGTAGTACTCACAGAGCCTTGTGGGGCCTGTGTGGTCAAGCTGCTTGCTCTGTGCTGAGTGGAGCCTGGCTGTCTATCCTGAGCTTGGGACCCCTCGATGCCTTTAGCTGCTCATAGGCCAGGGATCCGAGGCGGTGAACTTTGTTGGTTGGTACCCACGGCTGTGACTCAGCCGGATGAGGATGGTGCAGGTTGGCAAGTGTCCAGGCTGAAGGGGTTGGGGGGCGGGTACTGGGAGCTCTGTGGGGCAAGCTGGACTCTGGGGAAAGTAGGGGGAGTGGGCTCCCATCTGACTGAAGACTGCCACGTCTGACTCCTGTCTGTGCTCCCCAGAAACCAGGCGATGCGAAAGAAGCTGATCCTGTATTTCAAGCGGAGGAACCACGCGCGCAAGCAGTGGGTAAGTTCTGTCCTGTCTCCTCCATGCCATATGAAAGCAGTGTGTGAGTCCCATACTGTCCCCTCCATACCTCATACAAGCAAGTGGGTGAGCCCCTTCCTGTCCTGTCTCCTCCATGCCATATGAAAGCAGTGTGTGAGTCCTGTTCTGTCCCCTCTACACCATGGGCGGGCAGTGTGTGAGCAAACCCTGCTTCCATTCTGTCCTCCAAGCCCCCACCCCATCCCTTCCCTTCTCTTCCATTGGTGCTGGGCTTGAGGCCCTGTGCTCCCATGGCCAACAGAGAGTCAGGGCCTCCTTCAGGCCATGCTAGCCAGACCCCCAAGGTCCCTGTTGGCTCTGCAGCTGTTAGGATGGACGTCTGGGTCATGAAAGAATGCTGTAGACGAGCCATAGGGGCAGCAGCTGCTGTGGTGATTGGGGCTTAGGGTGGGGCTCCTAACCCCCTTTCCCAGTCCCTGGGATAGGGGAGCCAAGAAGGGAGCCTTGCATTCACTCTAAAATGCCCGTCATGAGTTTTTGTGCCCAGAGAGGTTTTAGGGAGAAATGAGGGTGGGAGGGCCTTGAGAAATGAGCCTCCCCTTTCCCAGCCAGGTCCAGGCTGTGGAAGAAGCAGATGTGGGAAAGCAGCAAGGCCCCTGGTCTGTGGTGGTGGGCAGTGGTCCTGCTTCCTAAGCAGGCTAGTGGTGTGAGGGACTTGGAACAGCTAGGTACACTTTGACCCACAGGGGACCAGGGCTAAGGGATAGAGCCCAGGTCCTTGTTGTCACCTCAACTGCCAGGGTGGGAACAATACCCTACCATCACCCCTGCTTGCACAGTGCCAGAACTGTGTAACTAAGAAGTTTGTGGGGCTGACATCAGTAGTGGTTCTATCAGGCCCTTCCTTCATTGCGTCAGCTGCCTGTGTCACCATGTCCACACAGTGTCTGCTCCGTGGTCCTGAGTCTAGGGAACATTGCCCTTCCTGGGCTCTGGTTAGGCTCAAATCCATACCAGCTCCGAACCAGCATTAGGCTTTGGCTGATGTCATTTGTTTCTCTCAAGTCCAGGGCTGCTGGGAGACAGTGGGGGCAGCAAGACCGGTGAGCCGAGAACTGAATGCAGGCAGGGTGGAGGCTGGCCTCACAGGCTGTGCTCTTCTGCACCCAATCCTTACCGGGCCATGTCAGATGGGCCACAGAGTGGTGCCGGCCTCCTTTCTTGGTCAGGCTGGCCTGGTACTGCTGGTACTGGTATGGCAGGGCTATTGGTGGTGCCTAGAGCCTGTGGGTATGTAGTAAACAGACAGTGGCAGCTGAAGTGCTACCTACTTGAAGTGGGTGATGATGCTTAAATCCCAATTGTGGGTGAAGAAATGGCGGTCAGTCACCACTTAGGAGCCTTCAACTGTAGTTACCAAGTGCCTACTGTGTGTGGCTCCGAGTTGCGTGGACATGGGCTTTGGGGACTGAGTTTTTTTTGTTTTTTTTTTTTTTTCCGAGACAGGGTTTCTCTGTGGCTTTGGAGGCTGTCCTGGAACTAGCTCTTGTAGACCAGGCTGGTCTCAAACTCACAGAGATCCGCCTACTTCAGCCGCCTGAGTGCTGGGATTAAAGGCGTGCGCCACCACTGCCCGGCTGGGGACTGTGTTTTATGCACAGCTTTGCACCCCAGCAGTTTTCCCCTCAGCAGTTTGTATAAGTCCCATGAGATGGGTTTGTCTTCCCAGCCCCCTATTTCAGGCAGGGGGACTGAGAGAATTTAGGTCACTTGCCTTATGTCACACAGCTGAGAATTAGTAAGGTCTGGATTGGCACCTGGCTGCCTGGTTCCTGAGTCTGTGTTCAGACCCACCTGGGTAGGCAGCTCTTGCCCTGAATTCTGGAGCAGAAAATGAGGTTTCAGATAAGCTCAGGAGGGGAAGAAGTCCTGGGCAGCAGAGGAGTGGCCATGTTGAGATACAAGGAGAAAGAAAGGGCAACCTATTCGTGTGCAGATCTTTGCTGAGCCAGGGTATAGCAGGTGCAAAGGACCCTGGGGCAGGAACCAGCCCAAGGCATTCTGTAGAGGACTGTTAAGGTTCATCCCCAGCACAGGGGCACCATGTGCATTCATGGTAAACGTGCTGTTAAAACAGAACATACGCACTGTCAGGCTTTTCAGTCATAGAGAAAGATGATAATGATGAGAGCTTCCACACCCTAAGACCAGGCTGGTCAGCTCTGGGATCACCATGTGCAGACCACAGGCCCTTGCTGCTGTTGGGTGAGGAGAAGACAGAGGTGGAGGTCTGCTCAACCCCCTACAATCCTGCCACTCATCCTACATGCCACCCACTGCCTGCCCTGAGCTTCCAGCCTTGGCCCTATCTGATGTCCCATGTCAGAGGTCCCTGCAACTCCTGGAAAGAGCCAGTGAAGTGGAGGAGAATTTGGGGTGGGCTTGGGGTTATAAAGAAACTCTCCAGGACTCTGTGGCTGTGGAGGGGAAGCCTCCAAGCCAGGGGCTCTGCAACCCAGCTGGCCCACCTTAGGGAAGGAAGGCCTCCATGCTGCAGCATGAGAAAGAGACAAGAAGTTTTCTCATTTTCCAGCAAGGCTAGGAGAAGCTGGGCCGTGGGCCTCCCTACAAAGCTCTGCTACCCACCTTGTCATGAGTAAACCCCAGGGCTAGGGCTGGTCCCTGGGAGTTCTTGTTGCTACACAGAGAGGAGCCTGCCTCATTGCTTCCTGCAGGGCCAACTGTGCTGGAAATGTTAGCCATGTTCCCACCCAGCAGAGGCTGAGAGACAGAGGTCTGGGCCCTCTTCTCCTGGCCAAGCCCTGCTCCCTGTGAGCAGTGTCCTGCTGTCCCTGGACAGTGGCAGTCAATGGATCCTGGCCCCGCTGGACTGAGTGCACACACTATACAGTAGATACAGACACAGACTATAGCAGGCCACATTGTGGTTAGACCTGGAGAGGGACTGTCCTGTGTCGGACAGATCCTCTTCCTCCTGAGGAGCTGCTTGGGGCTTTGTGCTGTTGCCTGGGGCTGTGGCACATGTGAGGTATTCTTGAGGTCTTGGGGCCTAGTTGTTTGTCTGCAAGGTATGAGACAGCCCTGGCCCTCTGCTGGCAACTGACTGATGTCAGCTCTGGTGTCCTCTGCTGTCTCTATCCTCTGGTCTCAGGAGTGTTCTCTCTTCTTCCCCTTGGGCCTCTGGGTGAGAGCCAAGAGGCCTGGGCTGGACTGGTGGCATCCACCCCTCTCTCCTCAGCAGGGGTCCCACACCCCAGACTATTATTCACCTCTTGTTGAGCCATAGGCACATGGTCAGAGGTTAAGCACACTTTGGCAGTATTGGGGCTTAAGAATATATCCCGGTATTGCATGACCATGTCTCCTGTGCTCCTGTGATATACAGAGGGCTTTGCTCTGGCTGGCTGGGAGATGTGTAGCAGGCAGCTTGGTGGTTTGATAGGGAGGGGGAACTTCCTCATTCTGCAGAGGAGGGCAGAACCTTCTTTCCAATGTCTGCTAGGGCTTGGGCTCTTAGGTTTGGGGAGTGTGGCCATGCCAAAGACCAGGGGTGAGGAACTACCTAGAAAGCGGATGCTTCCTGGGGACACCTTTCCTGGGCCATAAAGAGCTCTATAGAGCCATGCCACCCAGGACAACTTCCTGCAGTGGTGGGACCTGGCTTGATCTGCTGTGCAGTGTCCATGATAGCAGTGTGAGCAGAGGGTATGAACCCAGCCTCAGGAACCCAACCCTCCTGGTCCAGGGCTGTTTCTCATTTGGTTGTGTGACTGAGGGAATAATGTGGTGGGGCTGGTGGCTTCCAAGTCTGATGAGGCCCCTGCAGAGGAGACCTGGCTCTGGAGAAGGAGTGGCCATGGGGCATTGGTGGGACACCCATGGCTTCCCAGCAGCCAAGAGCTCTGACTGTGACAAAGTGAGTCTGTACATCTGTCTGTTCCGTGTCTGTCCATGTGAATATGGTGGGCAGTCTCTGGCCCTCACCAGCGTGCTGGCCTCTGGCATGCCCCCTCAGGAACAGCGCTTCTGCCAGCGCTATGACCAGCTCATGGAAGCATGGGAGAAGAAGGTAGAGCGCATTGAGAACAATCCTCGGAGGAGGGCCAAGGAGAGCAAGGTGCGCGAGTACTACGAGAAGCAGTTCCCGGAGATCCGCAAGCAGCGGGAGCTGCAGGAGCGCATGCAGAAGTAAGGGCTCCACAGAGATTGTGTGTTGTGCAGGGGTGAGGGTGCGCAGGGGTGATGGTGAAGAGATGAGCCCATGTTAGAACACATGCAGAGATGAGTGCATGCAGAAGTAAGGGCTCCACAGAGGATGGGGAATGCAGGGGTGAGGAGGTGCAGGGGTGAGGGTGAAGAGATGAGCCCATGTTAGAACACATGCAGGGGCGAGTGCATGCAGAAGTAACAGCTCCACAGAGATGGTGTGTGCAGGGGTGAGGGTGAAGAGATGAACCCATTTAGAATGCATGTAGGTGTGAGTGAATGCAGAAGTTAGGGCACAGAAGTGAGCTCATGTAAAAGAATACACGCAGGGGCAAGTGCTGTGCTGGTCCATGTGGGCCCCTGGTGGCCTGTGTCACACAGAGTGGCGTCACTGGGCTTCATACTTATAGCTAGGGATCCTTAGCATCTGCTGAGCCCCTACACTCATGAATGTCTCCCTACTGTCCTTGCTTCTTCTGTGCCCCCCAAGCTGCTGAGTGAGACTCAGGAGGGGGTGGGGGTGGGCTTCTCCCAGCTCCTATGTGGGTGCCTGTCCCCATTGTGGCCACAAGGGCAGAAACCTCGCCAGGCTAAGTAGGTGTGGCCACCTGCATTCTCAGGCTCATCAAGCTTGTCTCACAGACCCACAGCAACATGAGTTTGATGAGCTTACCTCAGGCTGGAGGCAACACTGGGCTCCTGGTGGGTCTCTGTCCCTTGTCAGAGTGGATAGTGGGAGATGGACTGCTACCCCATAGCTTCAGGGGTTGGCATTCCTGAGGAGCTCCCCAGCCTTCCTGGTCTCCAAGCCTATGATCAGATGTGAGGGTAGGTGGCCTAGCCCTGACCTCCCTGTCCCCATTCATCCATGCCACCCTCTAGAATGTCCTGCCCCATGGACCCTGCCTAGACTCTTAGTAGGATGATTGATCCTGTGTCCATCTGGTCTCCAGCAGGGTGGGCCAGCGAGGCAGTGGGCTCTCCATGTCGGCTGCCCGCAGTGAACACGAGGTTTCCGAGATCATTGATGGCTTATCTGAACAGGAGGTAAGTCCACTATGATGCCATCAGCCACCCATTGCTTCTGCATTGTCCGACTTTGTGTCCCTTACACGTGTTCTGTGCCACAGCAGGCAGGTGCTGGCAGGTAAGGAAGCCAAAGCTTTCGATCCAGAGGCTGGTGGTGGACATGTGTCAGAACCAGTGTGGGGCCATGCCTGTCCCCCAAAGTAGAGATGCCAGCCTGGCAGAATAGAGCTAAGGAAGTTCACTGACTTGCAGCCTCTGGTGCCCATAAGGGGCATTAGGAATCTGGGTTGGGGCATGAGGATAGATACCCCTCACTCTTCTCCCATTGCCATATTTCATGCTCTCTGCTGGCTGACCTTGCAGAACTGTCAGGTGAGGCCATCAGTGGGATCAGGTTGGGCCAGCTGAGGACTGTCCTGTAGGAGCCTGCCTTCCAGCCTGTTGTCCCTTTGGTCCAACCTGGGGCACAGTGCCAGTATTGGTGACCCCACCTATAGTCACCACCCCAGCCAGAGAAGGCCATGAAGCAGAGAAGATGCTCATCTCTAGTGGGGGGCCTTCTGGTGTGTGGGCCAGGTGTCCATTATGACATTTGTCCTCATGGCCAGCACCACAGTGGATCCAGAATGCCATGTGCCCCAGGATCCTTGCTTCATTCCCAGTGGCTCTGCTTGCAGGTAGAGGTGGCCAGAGTACCCCACCCCTTTGGGTTCCTTGAGGTTGTTTACATGGAAACTAAGATGGGGTGCTGGACAGAGAAGCCAGTGACACCTTTGGGGTTGTGGAGTGACCATTAGAGTTGTTTTCTGAGCTGAGTCCCAGTCCATCCAAAGGTAAGCATGCACCCAGTATGGCTGCCTAAGTTGTCTCCTTGTTCTTGATGACAGCCCCAAGCACTTATCAGCCTAACCAGTTTGGGGCCTGCACCCCATCTCAATATAACATCCCCAGTTGCCTTGAAGTGATGTCCTTTTGCCATAGTTCTGCTGGAAAACCTCCCCTCCTCTTGTGGACAGAAGGTGGAACTTGAAAAGCCACGAGCTGCAGCCGTGGGGCCGTCTTTGCTGGCGAACATGTGGCTGGGTTCAATACCTGTCCCACCGATGTGGCAGCTTCTCCAGCATCTCTAGGATGCAGACGTGGCTTTCATTTCCTGTGGAAGCAGGAAGAAGGTGGCTTTGTCCACCCACACATTGGACCCTTCCCTGGGTCCTAGCCACGTAAGAACGCTTCTGCTTCCACCCCTTGGGGGAGCCATTAGTAGAACAAGGCTGGAGGCAGTCTGGGTCAGAATCAGAAAATGCTGGTCAGGAGACACTCAGTCAGCGGCATTATGCTAACATGGACGTGCGAGGCAGCCACAAAAGGACAGGGCAGGCCTCATCCCCAGGGGATGATGGAAAGTCCTGGTTGTGAGGGCTAGGTAGGAAGGTGACTAGGTTCCCTGCATGCCCTGTGCTATGCCCTGGATTCCTGGCTCTGACCCAGACATGTGACATCCCGTGAGTGTATGGAGCCGGGGTGGGCCATGCCCTGTCCCTGCTCTCACAGTGTTTTATTATACTGCCTTTGTGGCTGTGAGATTCATGGCCTGTCCTGCTGCAGATGAGGCCTCATGCTCTGTACTGAATTGACAGCTCTGCCTTCCTGCTGTCCCACGCCTCTGAATCCTCAGCAGCAACAGCCACTCCTGGGCTTTTAACTCATCATTTCACACACCCCACACCAAGAATGTCTGAGGGCCAGGACATCGCCTCTCACCTGCTAGACCCTGCACTTGCCCTCTGACCCCACCCTCTGCTGTGTTGCAGAACCTGGAGAAGCAGATGCGTCAGCTGGCTGTGATCCCGCCCATGTTATATGATGCGGACCAGCAGAGGATCAAGTTCATCAACATGAACGGGCTCATGGACGACCCCATGAAGGTGTACAAGGACCGCCAAGTTACCAACATGTGGAGTGAGCAGGAAAGGGACACCTTCCGTGAGAAGTGAGTGTCCTCCACAGCTGCCTGGGATCCTCGCATGTGTCTTCTCTATTCTCATACCCTAGTCACAGGGACAGTCTGTCCAGAACTCTCCCTGCTCCAGTGGTACACTGGGGTCCTTGGCCTCTGTCTCAGCATCCATCTCCATGGGAATCTGTCTCTGTCTCCTCTTAGGTAATGGATTTGTACCTTATTGTTCCCCACAGTGTTGAGCCAGGCAGTTTCCCCCACATAGGGTTGGGGAGGTGACACCTAAGAGGGACCACAGAGCTGCATGTGGGGGAGGCAGGGCACGGCTGTCCAGCTGGGATGGAGAGGCCGTGTGGGGAATCCAGGGCAGGAACAGCCCATGGTAGGAGGTGAAGCCCAGCTGGGTGTGGTGCCACACCTTTAATCCCAGCACTCGGGATGCAGAGGCAGGTGAACTTCTGAGTTCGAGGCCAGCCTGGTCTACTGTTTCAAAAAACCAAAACAAAACTCCAGGAAGCGCGTGTATGTCTAAGTATGTGGAAAATCTCTGTTGCCTGGTTTTTTGTGTTTGTTTTGTTTTTTTGGTGATAGTTGTGGTAGTTGCTTTGTTTTAAGAGTCTTTTAGCCCAGGCTGGTCTCGACCCTCCTGCCTCAGCCTCCTGAATCACAGGCATGAGCCACTATGGCCTGTCTTTAAGTCAGGGCAGCCTGACTTAAAGGGCTTTGAACTCTGGAACTCTGGAACGTCTTGCCTCAGCCCCTAGTACAGGTGACTTCCTTTTGGAACCTTATTGACCTGGGATAAGTTGAACCATAGATGTAGAACTCCATGTAAACTTCCTTGGCAGCGGCATGAAGTGCCCAGTGCCAGGCTGAACCCAGGATCTCATGAACCTCTGAGGACAGGCAACCTCTGAGCCACATGATTTAATTTTTTTCTTTTATACTTTTGAGATAAAGTCTCACCTAATTGTCCTGTTTGGTTTTGAACTCACTGTAGTCCAGTCTGGCTGACCACCTGACTCAGCCTCTTGAGTTTCTAGGTTACAAGTTGTATCATCAAGCCTGGTTCTACCTGTCTCCAGTGAACTGGTGATGGGGCGAGGGACAAATGCCCTGAAGTGTCTCAGTTTTGATTCCTGGTTTCCTGGGGCCCATTACTGCCTGGGGAAACCCTGTAGAAGGGATAGGGGCAGAGCAAGAGTAGGTGCCCCAGGCTTGCCTGCCACCTGGGTGGGCGGGGCCCTGGCAGGGTAGCCCGCCATCCTGCCGCCCTGCTACCATGGCTTCCTTGGGAAGAGCTAAGAGGCCCTTCCGGATTCCCCAGTGTCTGGCGGGGGGAGCAGGAGGGGCCTTTGGCCTGCTGCCCAGCCACCTGGAGTCCAGGCGGGGCAGCCCAACACAGGCTAGGCTCTGGTGGGAACAGCCCAGTACTGCTGGCAGCCATTTCTGCCCTGGAGATACCTGGGTGGTGGCAAGTTGTTAGAGACAAGGGGACAGGCCCAATGACGCCACTCAGTACCCCTGGGGTGTGAGCAGGCCTTGACCCTATCCCCACCCCCCAAGGCTGCCTGGCTGCCTGGCCCTGACATTTCAGCTGGCCGGCTTTCCCAGTAATGCTCAGCCTTCGCAGGAAGCTGGTGGCTTGGCGCCAGTTCCCGCCACCCCCTGCGGCTCCAGCCACTTTTGGCTTTTCCTGGGCATCCAAGGCTCTGCTCCAGTACTAGGAAGGCCTTATCGCCTGGCTGGCCTGGCCTCATCCAGGCAGGCTTGGCATAGGTTGGTCTAGGCTGGGCCAGACCAGGCCCAGCTTCTCAGACCCAGCTGGAGAAAGACACAAAAGCAGATCTGGGTAGGGGGGGGACCCCACTGGCAAGCTGAATGCCGTGTCCTCATTTTTCCTGGAAGCCTGCGGCAAGACAAACAAATGTATTTTCAAAGGCATTACAGCCAGTGAGTCACTCAGAGGAACGCCCTGGACCCTGGTCCCTGCCCCGCAGCCCTTCCCACGCCCTGAAGATCTACTAGTGGGGCGGCGCCCGCCAAGCCAGGCTGGGGTGGCAGGCGTCTGGGCACTCTCGGCTTTGGTTGTCTTGTGGGGCCTCCCTCAACTTCGGTCTGGCCTCAACGCCTGTCTTTCTCCTCCTCCAGGTTCATGCAGCACCCCAAGAACTTTGGCCTGATCGCCTCATTCCTGGAGAGAAAGGTGAGTGTCCATTCCTGGCTGGCAGTACTAGGCACTAGACTGGCTTGCCATGCATTCCCCAGGGCTGGTATCTGTGCTGGGTGGAGTACATGCCCCTCCTCTGTCTCCCTGGCCAGCTCCATCTTTTTCTTGCCTCCGCCTCCTTCCTCGGGGGAAAAACCATGCAGGCCCCACCCGGGATGGGGAGGAGCCTCAGGCTTCAATCCTAGGCGGCCTAGGAAAGCTGTGGGGACTGGCATCACATAGCTGTTTGCCCAGCACACTGGGGTGGGCGCCAGTTCTGAGAGTTTTGCCATGTTCCATCTGAGGCTTTGTGGCCAGGTATGGCCTGCATCCAGGACTGTGTGTGGAATGGCCTCCTGAGTCCAGGCCATAGGTATTGTGGGCTTCCTGACACTTCGGATACTACTTCCGGTGTGTGGCTAAAATGTCTCATTCTGAATAAACCTTCATGCAGAATTGATGTTTGAATCCCTTGTGTCCCCTAAAACTGAGCCTGGCACTCTGTTCTAGCTCTGCCTCCTGTTGGCAAGGAGTTACATTGTCACCAGAGGGCAATTATCTGGCCTTTGGTCACACACTAGGCTGGCGGACAGCACGTGAGCACGTGGCAGTTCTGGCTATGTGCTACAGCTGCTTCTGTGGGCCTGGCACTCCAGACTACCGTGGCCCACCCTTGAGGGCTGCAGTTTGTGTTTAGTCCTTCACCAGTGGGAGGTAGGACACAGGATTCATTCCTTAAATCTGTTGTGGGGGCTGATATTTTCTGGGACCCTTTGGGATCCAGGACCTGAAGAACCAGTGTTGGCAACCAGCCCTATAAATATCCTACCTGACTGGTGATATGTCCTTCTGGGTGTAGGCGGCTCAATAGTCCTAGATTAAGGTTAGGGCTCCACAGAGACAGGGTGCCTCAGAAATTAGAGGTTGAGTAAGGCTGCGGGGGAGGGTAGAGAATGGGAATCTGAGGGGGAGAGGCACTCTGAGGGCCTAGATGAGGCTGGGTTAGGACACGAGTTGCCTGCTAAAGGCCAGTAAGGCCAGGCAGTGTGACAGCAAATTAGGTTGACATCTAGGTTGGACTTGTCATCTTACTACTCACTGCCAGGCCAATAGGGAGGTTAGCACCTGCCTGGGCTGGCAAGCACACGGTTTCTCTGGTGGGTCGTGGGTATGGGCTAGGGTTGGCTTGGGGAACCCTGGGGGCACAGTGGTGTCTGGAGTCTGTCCCACCCCACAGTCCTCATGGTCTCTCTGGCTTGGCACTAGGTCAAATGACAGGAATGGACATCTCAGGCACATGCATCCATTGACACTTCTTGTCCCAGATACTTCAGTTCTGGGAGAGATTGTTCAGGTGTCAGGGAGGGAGCACAGAACCTTGTGTGGCATAGGCTGGGTTTATGGAGCTCTATGTACCTGAGGCCTGTTGTGATGTCATCACTTCAACCTACAGTTGAAGGACAGGACCTATGTGGATAGCCTGTGACTCTCTATTGTCACTCCATGCCAGGCTTTGTCCTGTGTCTTTCTCATTCAAAATAACACACTTGATTAGCATGATCATATAAGCTGGTTGAGATTGGCCAGGGTCACCCAGTTTGTCATCAGAGGAACTAGTATTTGAATTCACGCCTCTGGCTCCTACTCTGAATTTTCCATGCAACACTCCTCAGCATCTTCTCTCTGTCCCACAGACAGTGGCTGAGTGTGTCCTGTATTACTATCTGACCAAGAAGAATGAAAACTACAAGAGTTTGGTGAGGCGGAGCTACCGGCGCCGAGGAAAGGGTCAGGTAAGAGATGGTGTGGGTTGCGTGGCATTGGGGCCCAGGCCCTTGCATTCAAGAGTCACTTGCTGGGTGGTCATGAATCCCTCATGATTGGCACTATACACCATTAGGGGTCCCTGTATGGCATCTGACTTGAAGAGGACTTTTGGCAGTGCAGCCACTTCTGTCTTAGCGGGGGCATCCCTGGTTCATAGTCCTTGTGGTTAAAAGGCCACATTCAGGGTCAGAGAGATGGCTCAGCAGTTAAGAGCATGGCACAGCTGGGTACGGTGATACATGCCTGTAATCCTAGCACTTGGGAGGCAGAGGCAGGTGGATCTCTGTGAGTTTGAGGCCAGCCTAGTCTACAGAGTTCTAGGACAGTAAGGACTACACAGAGAAACTTAGTCTGAAAAATAAACAAGAAAAAAAGGCGGCAGGGGTAGGGGCC
Source organism: Cricetulus griseus (assembly GCF_003668045.3). Taxonomy (NCBI): domain Eukaryota; kingdom Metazoa; phylum Chordata; class Mammalia; order Rodentia; family Cricetidae; genus Cricetulus; species Cricetulus griseus. The sequence goes on along the minus strand of NC_048597.1, from coordinate 104,708,398 downwards.
GAGGGCAGCACTGGCTGCTCTTACAGAGGACCCAAGGGTGATTTTTCAGTACCCACATGGTGGCTCACAACCATCTGTAACTCTAGTCCCTGGTGTCCTCTTCTGGTCTCCATGGGTATCAGGCACATACATGTGTAGAGATATACATGCAGAAAAAAACACCCACACAAAGTCAAGGCTGCCCAGGACCATGGGGTAAATCACAAAACTTTCTGAACTCTGCTTCTTCACTAATGGATATTTGAGAGGAGACATAGTCAGTGGTCACCATGCAGTTTTCATGCCTTGATATCTAGAGTGCCAGCAGCTGGCAGCTTTTCATTCTGCTCTCCGTCTCTATAAATAAAGCTTTATTGGCTCACAGCCATTACTGCACAGCCTGCAACCTACAGTGTCACTGTCCACCTTTAGGAAAAGTTGCCTGATCTCTAGAAGACGTTAAGTAAATACAGGCAATGCATAGGACCCTGCTACACAATGGCCAGGGATTCTGGGAGTGTGGTGTTTGGGAGTTAGAGTGAGGCTGTGTGCTGGCCACCTTCCTCTCCCAGATGGGCAAAGGTCAGGCCCCTGGTATATTGGGATGGACCATCAAGAGCAGGGACTGCTGTCCCACAAAACAGGTGCCTCCCAGTTAACTTAAGCAGAGTGCAGACCCGGAGGCCAGTCTGCTGAGACAAGTGAAACACCCCAGTAAGAATGCCAGCAAGCTGATAAAGTGTCTGCTATGTAATTGTAAGAACCCAGGTTCATTCCCTAGAGCTCAGACCAAAGGCTGGGTATGGTAGCACATACTTGTAATTCCAGTGGAAGAGAGGTGGAGACAGGAGGATCTCCGTGACTTGCTGGCCAGCCAGCCTACCTGATCAACAAGCTATAGGTCCTAGAGAGAGACTCAGTCTCAAAATATGAGGTGGACGACTCTTGAGGAACAAGACCTGAGATTGACATCTGTCCTGCATAGGCGTGTGCACACAGACACAAACACACTGGTGTGTGCATGCTCAGTGAAACACCCAGGGCTGAGTCTCTGTCCATTCCAAACTTCAAGGATGGCTGGCTGGACTTGGTCTGTGGCTGTGGTTTTCCAGCTCATTTTATGTGCCCACAGTGAGCTGGCCTTCTCATGCTTCTGACAGATGTGTGATCCCACAGCTCTGTGGCACAGAGCAGTGGATAGACTAGAGGTTTTGCTGGGGCATTCAGGAATTTTTCTAGGCTGATAGACCAAAGGTCAGTTAGATACCAAGCAGAAAGCATGGTGAGGTTGGGAGGCATTAGGTCTAAGGAGACATGGGGCCCTGTTTAAATCTCCGTTCCCAGCCCTATAGAAAATAGAATAGATGCTACTGCCTGCTATGGTGGTAGTGCTCCTGGTGATGATGATGGCAGCAGTGGTAACAATGATGCTGCTGATGGAGATGATGGTTTTGATGATAATGCTGGTGGTCATGATCTTTGGTGATGGTGGTCATGGTGGTGATGTGATGTTGGTGGTGGCAGTGATAGTGATTGTCTTAGTTACCCTTCTGTTTCTGTGATAAAATACCATTGCCAAGGCACCTTACAGAAGAACAAGTTTACTCCGGTTTACCCTTCTAGAGGGATAGGAGTCCATCATGGCAGAGGCATGGCGGCAAATGGAAGATGTGATGACAAGAGCAGGAAGCTAAGGGCTTACATCTTGAGCCACAAGCTCCCAGCAGAGAACAAACTGGGGATAGCAGGTAGCTTTTAAGCTTCAAAGCTTGCCCCTGGTGACACACTTCCTCTAATAAGGCCACACTGCCTAAGCCTCCCTAAACATTGCTACCAACTTGGGACCCAAGTGTTCAAATGCTTGAGGGTATGGGGACCATTTCATTTAAGTCACCACAGTGTGATGCTGATGGTGATGATGGTGGTGAGAGCCTTAGTGGCCATAATAACAGTGGTTCAGCAGTTCAAGAAGTCTTTGGTGACTCCCTTTCTACTTAGAGAGCTGGGAGTGTAGATAATGGGGTATCCACAGGGGACAGACCAGGGGACAGACTCACTCCTTTGGCTGTGGGAACTGAGGGAAGATTGTTGTCCTGCTACAATGATCAGCGGTGTGGTCAGCCACACCGCTGCTGTGACACCATAGAGAAGTTGCATTTCCTAAGCTGGCTGCCTCCTTGCCTAGCCCACACACGTGTCCTGTATCCACCCTCCCTCCCCCAGCCCCATACTGTTTCCATATCTGCCTTGGTGGGATTGAACTGAGAGGAACAGAGGCAGAGAAGTGACCATGGGGACATCTGGGCATTTAGCACCAAGCCCTTCTGAACACATTGGGATAGATGTCTGTGGAGATGTGGTTTACCCCCTTCTCTGGTGGTCAGAATGTCCGGTCCAAGCTCTATAGTTCTTCAGAACCTGCTGCTAGTGACTCCGAGAATCTCAGCCCTGGGGACTAGCCCTCAAGCAGAGAGCAAAGAGGTGGGAGGAGGGTAAGGTGAGCCTCAGGCATCCTTAGGGTCCTTTCTTTAGTGTCCCTACATAGGCTGAGATGGCTAAGGACAGGGTAGCAAGTGCTTCCCTGCAGGGCTGTCTGGCCAGGTCTCTTGGAGGTGTCTACTATGTTAGTGTCTTCCAACTGCCCCGAGGTATCCATGCTGGCCTGGACCTCTGTAACCCATCCTTCCCTGTCTGTCCCTCACCTGCCCTGTGTTAGTGCTTGTTCAGTGGACACACTTAAAAAACACAGAGGTTATCAAGTCCTCATGGAAGTTATTGGGTATCAGTGGTGGCCACCAGTGGCCTGTCAGCTCTCAGCCCACCCAGCCAATGGTTGCCTATATTCTGGGTCAAGAAAGAGGGAGCTCGGGAGCTGGAGAGATGGATCAGAGGTTAAGAGTACCGGCTGCTCTTCCAGAGGTCCTGCGTTCAAAACCCAGCAACCATATGGTGGCTTACAACCATCTGTAATGAGATCTGGTGCCCTCTTCTGGTGTGCAGACATACATGGAAGCAGAATGTTGTATACATAATAAATAAATAAAATCTTTTTTAAAAAAAGAGGGAGCTTTTCCTTGACCTCAGCCACCCATGGGTGAGGAGCGTAGCTGGCCGTTTGGAATGGCAGACTCACCTTGTTGCTTAACTAACAGGGTGGCTCCCATTCTAGAAGCTACTCTGGCCTCTATCTAGGGTTCAGGCTCAGGCATAGACTCTGGAGACAGTGACCTCCTCCCCCGTTCTTGGGAGCACGGTCAGGACCATCCTCTGGCACTTCCCCCCAAGCTGTCCCATTGGTTGGACAACAGTCTGATGGCCACTCCTAGTCCCTAGTCCAGGTCTGCCCTGAGGAGACTCACAGGCTGTGGTGTCACAACACTTTGATCTCTACATCCTAAACCCAGAGCCCACAGATGCCCAGCCATGACCAGAAGACAGATGCTATGACCTTCCTGTGGTGGTGAGGGACCTATGACTGAGCAGGCGTGTCCCTAAGACCAGGTCTCCTGGAGCATTTTCCTGCAGAGACAGGTCATGAGACAGGAAAAGTCTGTCCTGGACTCCTGGCCTCTAGGCCAGCCTCTCTTGGCTGAGGGGGACATTGGTGGTGAAGGCTTTGTCCTCACTGATGTCAGCCCTCACTTCCTGGCCCACGGCGTTCTGTCAGCTGCCCCTCTGACCCTCTATCATATCTGACCCTCTTCCGAGCTTGGCCACACATGCTGGCCACTCTCTCTGCTGCTGTGCATGGCTTCTGCTCTGGGCTCTCATCCTTTTTCTCTCTGTCACCTGTCTGGCTGCCTTCCTGTCTGTCCTTGTCTCTGTGACCCTGTGTCACCTCCTCTTTGTTCCCATCTCACCTCGTCATCCACCTTTCCTCTCTCACCCTCATGCTTTTTTTCTGGTTGCTTGCCAAGGGGCAGATGACCTTGTTCCCAAGCTGGGTCCAGGTTGCCTGCCCAGGAGCAGTATGACTAGCAGGCTGTTCCAGGGCAGCTCCAGACAGGCCAGGGCAGTATATGGTTGGCTGTCTTTCCTTGAGGACCAGCTAGCTACCCCTTGTCTGTGAGGTCACCAGAGGCTGATGGATAGGCCCTGTGTGTCAGACCAAGCCACAGAGCCCTGACTAGGCCATTTGGTTGTTGGTCACCAGTGAGGGAATGTGCTTATGTCTCAGACCTTAGTAAGAAACCTCTAGCCTAGGGCTCGTAGATCCTTGGAGCCAGGCTGTGGCAGGCCGGGTAGCTGCTTTATTGATATGTTCAGGGCAAGGCAGACCCATGCCAATTCGGGCTCAGCTGAGCAGACGCCCCTGGTTTCCTGCCCAGCTCCATGCTGAGTAGGGAATCTGCTCAGGATTGGCATTTAGGAAGCCCAGGAGGCTGGAGAGGCTGAACTCTGTGGGTAGAGCAAGATGGGTCACTTCTATGGGAAATGAGGAAGGTTCAAGATGGTTGCCTGGGCCAGGACGCACACACAGCACGCATTGGAGGTGGGGAGTGTCAGTGTTGCTTGGACACGATCCATCACTCTAGGACAGACATCACCCTGGTGCTCCCAAGAGCTAGTTACTGCTTTCCAGATCAGTAGCAGCGGGAGTTGCCCATCAGGGAAGGCCCTGCTGCCCATGTCTGGGTCTGTTTTGATGACTTCACTGTGAGCAAGACACATGCGGTCTCTGGACAGCCACTTTGAGGTGATGTGGAGGACTGCTGAGGTCCTCCGGGGGCTACATGGACAAGAACAGCTTTCAGGGATCTGACCCCAAGGGCTTCTCTAGAAGGTACATGAGGGCCAGACTTGAGCAGTAAGAAGGAACTGGCCAGGCAAAGGCACACTGGGTGTAAACACCTCAGCCAGGGACTCCTAGTGGCCTCTTCTGAAGGCAAGAAGGGAGTGGTAATGTGTCTGTCTGTCTATCTGTAAGCAGATTGGCAAGTGTCCCCTCTATCATACTTTTCTATTTCCTTGAGACACAGTCTCCCACTAAGCCTGGAATGGGGCTGGCGGTCAGCATACCCAGTGATTTTGTGTCGTTGCCCCCTGTCCCCTGTCCCCAGCACTGGGGTTACAGGTGCACACAGCTATGTGCAGCTTTTGATGTTGGTGCTGGGATATGAACTCAGGTCCTTATGCTTACACAGAGAGTGTCTTTCTTTGCCCACCATCTTAGTTAGGGTTTCTGGTGCTGTGCTAAACACCATTACCAAAAGCAACCTGGAAGAAACAGGTTTATTTTAGCTTACAGTTCCAAGCACAGTCCATTTCTAAGGGAAGTCAGGGAACTCAAGATAGGTACCTGGAGGCAGGACCCGAAGCAGAGGCCATTTTTGCTTACTGTTTTGCTCCCTGGCTTGCTCAGCCTGCTTTTTTTCATAGCACCTAGGACCACCAGCCCAGATGTGGAACTGTCCACAGGCCATTCTGATTTTCTCCATAGCGATTCCCTCTTCCTAAATGACTCAAGCTTGTGTCAAGTTGACATTAAACTAGCCAGCAACCCTACCATGACTCACCCCCCAGCCCCCAGTTCATTTAAAATGGGGTTTTGAGGCTGGGGGGTATAGCACAAGGGTAAAGCACTAACCTGAGCCAAAGCTCAGGGTTCCATCCCAAGTTCTGTGGAACTCCTCCCCACACCCCCAAAAAACCAAGATTGGGCCACCACAAATGATGAATGGATTCCCGGGCACGTGTCCCATGGTGCTCTGTGGAAGTATCTTCACAGCAGACAGCTCAGGAAAGTGTGAACAGCTAGTGCTGGGAACCTCTGAGGTGTATATGAAGTGCCACTTGCCACTATGTAAATTCTTACTCCTGTCAGGCCTGAGTCGGGCCTCAGAGGGCTGCTGGAGCATACACCACATCCTGCCTCACTGTTCAAGCAGCGGGAATGACCTCACAGTCCTAGGCCAGCTAGATCACAGTGGCCACACAGCTGCACCTTGGAGGCATCTCATGATGTAGCCCCTCGTGTCTGTTTAAAAGCTGAGCTCTGGCCTGTTGTGGCAGTGCACACTTTTAGTCCCAGCACCTGTGAGGGAGAGGCAGATGGATCTCTTTGAGTTCGAGGCCAGTCTGGTCTACGAAGCAGGTTTCAGGCTAACCAGGGCTACATAGTGAGACCCTGCCTCAAAACAAAACAGTAGAATCCCTCTGGTCTCAAACCAACCATAAGGCATGTGTTTCTGTAATGACAAGGTGGCATGCATCATGGTTGGCCCTCACTATTCCACAAACTCAGATAGCTTCAGCATACCTTTGCTAAGGCTGAGCCTGCACCCTTGCTGTGTTTCCCTGGGAGGGAGGGAGGGAGTACTCAGATCAGGCATGAGGGGGGCTACCCCCAGCTGCTGTGTACTTCCTCTGCTCTCACCCCATTTCCTTCCACCCATCCAACCTCTCAGGTTCCTTTCCCTGCGCAGGAAGCCCTTGGAACTAACTCACATGCTGGGGCATTTGGTTTGTTGGTTCTTAGTAGTACACTGTTGAATGAATGAATGAATGAATGAATGTTAGTATAGCTGTGAACTGACAAGTTCTCCTATGTTTACTTTTGGTGCTGAGACGGAACCCAGCAGCTCCCAAATGCCTTCCCGTGGTCCCACAGACCTCTGAAGATCCATTGCAAGGCTGGGTCCAAGCCTGCTTCCTCATGCAGGAGGGTCTTGGGGATGTATGCCAGGCAGAGCTGTGTTTGTGCCCCCATGAAAATCTTCCCTTTGATCTCCCTCAGAACTCTTCAGTCCTGGCCTTGTCACTTCAGAGCATGCTCTATAGGGTTGGGCTCCACACTTTGGAGGCCTTGGTGACCCGTTTGTAGACAGGACTTTGTTTGAGATAGATAGTGTGTGCTGCCGGTCCACTAACCCGGAGTCCCCAAGGCTGTGGTGGAGTTCTCATTTAGCTATAGAATTTGCTAGGAAATGCTGTGTGACCTTGGATGGGTTGCTTTATCTCTTTGTGTGTCTTGTTCTTATTCTCAGAACAATTGTAATATCAGGGCTGTTAGGAAGAGCAAGCTCAAAGGGTATGAGAGGACACAGTCTCATCCTAGGCATGCTGTCAGCTGGCTTCTGTTCTTACAGCTGTCATGAACAGAAACCTTCAGGGGCTCCAGTGGGGGGCTGGAGCCAAGCCTAGGACCCAGACCTCACTGCCCTACAGCATTTATAGACATACACTATATGTCCATAGTGCTGTGATCTGAGGGTGGGGGCATACATGGTTACCCTGACCATAACTGATAAATTGTTGCTTGCTACTGCAAGCTTAGGAGTCATGAAGGATGGTGGCATTCTAAGCCTGCTTCTCCTGGATCTGATCTCCAAGCTGGGGTTGAAGTCTGGGCAGCCCTTCTGCCATGCAATATAAACACCCTGAAGTTTTTCCTTACTGATCTGAGGACCCCAGCAGTAGACTTGCAAGGGGCTTGGTGGACATAGGGAGCCTCAGAGTTAGCCTAGAGTCAGCTTGCAGCCAAACTCGCCCCCCATCACTTGCTTTTGTAAATAAAGCTTTATTGGCATATGGCAATTCCTATTTCTTCACACAATGGCAGAGCCAAGCTACGTGGGTGCCTTGGAGCTAGGGGTTGTCCAGCCTGATGTCCTTTAAACCCACCATTAGAGAAGAATTTGCCAGTTAGACTAAAGTCCCAGTCTGTAACGGGGATGCACTGGAGCCGCCTGGGAATTTATTTTGCTTTTGTTTGGATGGCTCTCACTATGTAGCCCTGGCTGCCCTGTTTAATATGCTGCAATCCTCCTGCCTCTCCCTCCCAGGTGTTGGGGTTATAGGTATGCACCACTACTTCTAAGTTGGGACATTTCAAATATTGATGCTGCCTCTAGCCAGGGATCATGGTGATCTTGGTGAGGTTAGGGTCCAGCAGCTTTTGGCATCAGGAACCATAGCTCACAGCTGCCCATGTGGGTACTGCAAGCCTGAGATCCCTAAGTACAGGTGGCCAGCACTACCAGCCAGCCTCTCGGGCTCTGTGATTTGCTAACCTCAAGGAGCTGGTCATAGGGGCCCAGCATCCGCTTCAAGTCTCCCAGGAGCCAGTAGGGACTACTAAGCACATGGTTTCATTCAGGCCAAGGCACTGTTATGCAGAAAAGTAAATCTCTGACCAGGGCAGTCTGCCCTCTCCTGTCACCCACATCCACAGGGGCTTAGCCTAGGCTGCAGGGACCCCCCACCTGAGCCTCTGAAGACATTGAGCTACAGCCCCTCCATGTGGGTATGGGAGATGCAGCTGAGTGGCTTGGGTACCATGCCTCTGCATGAGACAGCTCAGGCCAGATGTGCTAATGCCTGTGAAGTGCAGGCTAGGCAGCAGGGATTCATCCTGAACTGTCTTTCATCTCTTTGTGTTCTCCTCCCCCCCCCCCCCCCCCCCCGTTTCCATGGCTCACCTTGAGCACATGGAAAGGGGGCACTGTTGAACTGACAGAAAACCCGTTCAGTGCCAGCTTCAGGGGACTCTGTCTGCCAGAATGAGGTTTCTCCCCTGGGCTGTATGAAGGGTTAGGATCTGAAAGTAGGGCCCAGACTGGCTGACAGACATCTGGTGCCCAGCTGAGGAGCCAGCAGTCATGCATGGCTGCTTCTGGACAGAATGGCTGCCCTGGCCCCTCTTCTTCAGGAACTTGGAGTTCTTGGTAGTAGGGAGGGTGATTCTGATGATCCCGAATAGACAGCGTAGCCTCAAGAGCCCATGGTGACTGAACAAGTCAGGCGCTTGTTTTATGCACCAGTGTGCCACGATGTCCCTGTCTGTACCCTGTGTAGTCTAGTCCTGTAAAAGACAAGGCCCTAGGTGTACCACTATGTTTTCCTGCCAAGAAGGAACAATGGGGGCAGCTTTCCCTTCCTCTCCCTCTACACCTTGTGTTGGGGTGCCTGTCTGCACCTCACCTACTGTCCCCCTGCCACCCCTCCCCAAGGCCTTTCTGCAGGTGTCACTCCACTGGACTCAGTGGAGAAGGCAGGAATCGAACCCCTGTATCAAGGCATGGTGCTTTTCACACTTCACTCTGACTCCTGCCTCTCACCTGGCTGGCTTCTCAGTTGCCCTGGCCTTTGCGTTCACCGTCCCTCCCTTCCCCAGCTTCACCTGTCTCCCGTTTTCCCTCCTGCCTCTGCTCCCTGGGCTGTAGCAGCAGCAGCAACAGCAGCAGCAGCAGCAGCAGCAACAGCAGCAGCAGATGGCACGGAGCAGCCAGGAGGAGAAGGAGGAGAAGGAGAAGGAGAAGGAGGCCGACAAGGAGGAGGAGAAGCAGGACGTGGATAACGAGAAAGAGGAGCTCAGCAAGTAAGGCCCTGCAACTGCACAGCTCACACCTGGGCCCTGGGGAGTGGAGCCTGGCGCCAGTTTGGAGCCCCTGTCAGTTCTCCCAGGCCTTTCCTCCCGGAAGCCTTAGCCCCTGCTCTACACCCCTCCCTCGCCCTCCCGGCAGCTCCCCAGAGACCTAGGAGACTGATTGCTCATTTGAGCCCTGCTCCTGGACTCATAAATCCAGACAGCCACTTTGGCACTCAGCCTTGCCTCTCCCCCAAGGCCCCTACGGTCCAAGAGGGAGAGTGGGCTGAAGAGCCTCTGGAGGACAACATGGATGCAAGCATCTGGCGGCCCCCACCATCATAGTCAGCCCCATCGGCACCTGATAACCCCAAGCTAGTTGGGGAAGGTGGAGGGGCTGCAGGTGCCTGTGATGGGCTTGTGCATATCAGCCCCCCACCCCCCACCCCCCGTGTCTCTGCGGCTCCAGCCAGCATCTTTCAGGAAGATGAATGGGCAACAGAGGCTATAAATTTGCCCCAGTTGCTTCTGAGAAGCCGGGTTCCCAGGTCATGTGCTGCCACCCCCTACCTACACATACAGCTGGGCTGGGCTGCTATTCCCCAGGCATGTGTCCTGGGTACCCTGACAGATTGCTCTGTGGAGGCCCAGAATTAAGTCCTCTGTGGCTTAGTAAAAGGGGGCATGGAGAGTCCCAAAGACCCCCTAGCAGTGAGCACCACTTGAGTCCCTGCTGACATGTGGAGTCAAATGACCTGGAGGGGCTCCCACTGCTCTGCTGATACTAAGGTAATGCTGCAGAGGGTTGCCTGCCCACAGTGCCCTCTTTTGGCCTGCGCCATCTCTTCCTTTCTTTAGTTCTGATGGAGAGACCCAAAGGTCGGGGGTTTCTAGTCCTGGCTAAGCCTTCCTGGTCTCCTTTCCATGCTTGCAGGGAGAAAACAGATGACACTTCTGGGGAGGACAATGATGAGAAAGAGACTGTGACCTCTAAAGGCCGAAAAACTGCCAACAGCCAAGGCCGCCGCAAAGGCCGCATCACCCGCTCCATGGCCAACGAAGCCAACCATGAAGAGGCTGCCACCCCGCAGCAGAATTCAGAGCTAGGTGAGCAGGGGCTGGGGACTGGGAGGGGTTGGGACACGGGGAGATTGGCTCCTACTAGTAGTCCTTGAAGTTGGAATGAACCCCCTATAGCTGAGGACCTGGATCACTGTGGTTGGAGTTCAGGTCCAAGTGTTTGGCTGCTGAGCTCACTGTGACCTGGGGCATTCTCTCTCTGCCTCAGCATCTGCACATGCACAGAGAGAAACTACAGCCAAAAAGAATGTAAGATTCCAGTAGCCTAGAACCTGGACACAGGCAAAGCTTAGGACCCGGAAGAGGCTGGAACATTCACCCCTCCCCCACTCAGGCCAGGTTTGTTGTGTTAAATCAGATTAAGCCTTGTGGCCATTTCCTTGGGTGATGAGCTGGGTGAGTTTACCTGCTAGGAGGACAGTTTCCCAGTGGTACCTGTACCTTTATGGGTCTTGGTTTCCCTCGTCTCTGTCCTGGAGGGGCTTTATCCTGCCTGTGCTTGACAAAAAGGCTGAGCTGTAGTTCCAGAGACAGCCACCAGGGGCAGCAGTACGTACTCATCCTCTGCTGCAGGACATCTTGGCTGCCTGGGTCTTTTCTCAGATGAAGTGTTGGGAGACCTATTTTATTTCTCAGAGACCCCACTAGGGCCTCACTCCACAGACCAAGACAGGCGGTTTGGGCCTTTATTTTACATATTATATGGGCTTCCGGGGTTGTGTTCCTTACCTCAAGTCACTGATATAATTTGGGTTCTAACTCAGCCCCACTGGCTTGGTGGAAGTTTTCCAGAGGCACGCTTCCTGTAGGAGAGTCTTGTAAGCTCTGGCCTATGCTAGGATGATGCTGAGGGGTGAAAAACACACCCTGGGCATCTCTGGCTGCTCCAGAATCTTCTACCCTTGTTCTGTGAAGCTTCCCTTGGGGGTGTCCTTGGAAGGACAGGGTGGCCTGTGAGGCCCAGGAGTAGCCAGGAATAGAGAGATTGTCATTCCATTCCCTTCCTGCCTTGAGCTATTTGTTGACTCTGTCCGTTGGTTTGTATAGAGCACACTGTGCCTGGCACAGTTACCAGCAGTCCCCTGTCAGTGGGGGCTCATGGCTGGGCTTGAGGCAGGCCACCTGGGGAGCAGTTTGGAGAGCAGTGTGTAGTCCAAACAAAGCCACCTCTGCCCAACCTGAGCCTGGCTGTGTCTCTTCGGAGGGGCCTCACTGTCCTTGGACAAGTTGGGAAGACTGTAACAGTCAACAGCACAACTGGAGTCCCCAGTCATGGTGATGTCGCTATGGGACTTGGACAGATGCAGAGGAGCCATTTTTATGGTCATGGTTGGAGTATGGCTGTGGGCTTCTAGATACTAGGATTTAGAGGGTTGCAGCTCAGGAGGCGTGAAATGGTGTGCTGTGCACAGTGGGGCCTCGTCTACCTGCGGTCCCTGTCCATCATCCTTCTTTTACCCTTGTGACCATGTCCCTAGGTAGGCTACCCCCTTTCTAGCAGAGTGCATGTAGAGGCAGAAGCTGTGGTCCAGTGCCTAGTCACTTCGGTTTCCTTGTCTGGGAATGGGGATCTCGGATCACCCCTGCACATGTGCATAGCACCTGGCCCCCAGCATGAGCATCAGTCACTGTGGTAAGCAGTAGCTGGAATTAGGCCTCTGTTGGCTCAGAGCCAGCTGCAGGGGACGCACTCTGTGGGACTCCCACTGATGGCCTTGTCTCCCTTTCAGCTTCCATGGAGATGAACGAGAGTTCTCGCTGGACTGAGGAAGAGATGGAGACAGCAAAGAAAGGTAAGGTGCCATGATGGTGTGCATTGTACCTGAGTTTGTCCCAGGCACTGGAGCGTCTGTCTTGCAAGGCTGCTGAAGCATCTGGCTTGCAGCAGGGGCTCTTCAGAGCCCCAGTTGGACCTGCCAGAAAATGGGTCTGCTCTGTGAGTGGAACCTGCGGGCTGAGTATGTGAGTGGCCAACAAAACAGGGGGACCTGAGGACAGTGGACAGGTGCCTGGTGGAGTCACAGTTCACTGGCCGTCAGTGGCACTGTAGGGCTTCCTGTCATCACAGGAGTATGCGTGTGGCTCTTATACAGGGTCCCAAGAGTCCCCGTGCTGGGTGCAAGTTTGGACCCTGCAAACATTTGGAATTTGTCCCCGAGTTTTCTTGTTGTGTTCCACAGTGTGTGGGGCTGCAGCCCTGGGGACAGTCGTGGGAGTTGTCTATCAAACTCAGGGGGTCACCAGCTATTGGTGTTGAGCTGCTGGTGACCTTGTGACATGACAGACTGGGCTAGGCCATCATACTATCCAAGACTGACACCTCACAGTCACCCTGCTGGCTAAACAGGACCTCTATCCCTTGACAATAGAACCTGACCTTTGAGAGGGTGCCCCTGGTAACACTGCCCTGATAACATCATAACCTCCCTGAAACCACATTCAGCATGACTGAAGCCTTCCCTTTCCAGCTTGGTGACCTATCTCTGAGCCTCTTTTTACCTGTTCCTAAGATAAGGAGTGCCATCCAGGATGGCTGTAAGGAGTGAAAGCCAAGCATTAAGGGGCTCAAGATGGATGGCTTTTACTGCCAGTCCCAGAGCTAGCAGCTGTCCCCTTACACACACACACACACACACACACACACACACACACACACACACACACACACACCCCCCCCCCCCCCCCAGACACAGAACCACCTGATCACTTGATGGTGGCACTGCAGTTGTCTCCTGCCTTTGTTGATGGCCTTCTTTTACCCTGATCCTTGTCCGAGAAGTAGCTTCTGCCCTCTCTTGTCCTTGCCTGCTCTCATGGATGAGGCTAAAGGTCTCCCATAGATCCAGAGGTGAAATACTGAGGATCAGGAGCCAGCCCAGGCTGCTTGTCCCTCGTCCTTCACGCCCTGCCCCTGCCCCCTGGCTGTGGCTGCTGTCTTCAGTCTGCGGTGTGAGTGGTGGGAACCAGTGGCTTTTATTAGGAGCTCCAACATAGCCACTACCTGGTCCTCATGGGGTTTGCTGAGGGTCTAATGGGCCCAGCAGGAGTGTTCCACACCATCTGAAAGCAGTCACCAACTTGGAGTAAGTGTCTTTCCAGGCCTGTACCCTCCCTCACCTGAGGTGGGCCTGGTCTGCAGGCAGGATGATTGCTCATGAAGGACAGTGGGGGAATCTGTTTGCAGGGCTCTGTGACACTTTCTCTAGCTGGCTGGGTGTGGTGTGCAGTCACCCCAGAGAGACTATGTTGCTAGGTCTTTGTTTTGGTTTTTGTGTGTATGTGTCTGCGTTGTGGTTTGTGGTATGAATTCTAAAGACTCTTTATGTAATGGTCTGATTCCCTTGGTTTAATCTCTGCAAAGTATATGTCACAGACTTGACCACTGAGAAGTATCCTATTAACCTGGGCATGGTGGCACATGCCTGTCATCCCAGCACTTGGGAGGCAGAGGCAGGAGGATCATGAGTTCAATGTCACCCTCAGTTATGTAGCAAGTAGGCAGCCAGCATGGGCTGCATGAGACCCCATCTCAAACAAACAACAAAACAAAACACACCTACATATACTCACAATGGTATGCTTCAACTTCCCACACCCTCAATAGAAATCCCGTACCCATTATCGGTCCCTCCTGCCCATCAGTCTGAGGGTGAGGCAACACTAATGGACTTCCGGTCTGTGGCTGGAAGTCATTTCGCCCTGACACTTACAGGAATGATTCCTGCCGCTGTAGTCCTTATGCCTGGCTGCACTCACTTAGCGCTGTTTTCAGGGTTCTTCATGAAACTGTGAAGGCTGCAGAGCTACACGAACCACATGGAGTATGACACCTCCCACCCACACACACACACACACACACACACACACACACACACACACACACACACACACACACACACACACACTTTGCCGATGGGCTCAGCTGGTGACAGTGGTGGGTTGTCCCTGCCTTGGGCTTTGCACGCTGCTGTGGATGTCATGTGACTGCTGTGCTTTTATCCACATGTGGGTCTCAGCATACTGACTGTGCAATTGCTCAGGGGAAGCTTTTGCAGCACCTCAAGTATTCTCATGTTGTCACCAGCCTCGTAGCTGTTGCCTGACACCAGGAGGCTGCTCTCTCTCCCTTTTGGAAGGGCAGATCAGGAGGTGGGAGGAGAGTGGGATGACTCACCAGCTGGGATGGAGTGCCCAGATGCCACTGTCTCAAGGTTAGGGCCTGCAGGGAGGGCCGAGAGCTCGTCACCAGTGATCCTGGGGCCCATGTGCACCGGCCTTGCTCAGTGACATTTGAAATAGCGCCGTGAGCGCCGGAGCGGGCTGCTGCTGTGAATTACAGCAATCTGGACAATTATGCCTACTCGCAGTGGCTGCTGATGGCTGTTCCGGAGGCGGGGGCGGGGAGGCAGGTGCGCGCAGCCCGTGGTAGCTCCTTTTCCACTGCCTGTGGGGGTGAGAGGCTAAGAATGTTCCAGAGCACCCTGCTGAGACCGTGCTGACAACTCAGAGAGGAAAATGACCCCAGCCAAGCTGTGTCTCAGGCAGATGGTACTCACCCATCCTTGCCCCAGTAGGAGCCTACAGTGAAACAGGCCCTCAGGGAACCCAGGCAGGTAAGCCACCAGGTGTCCCCAGAGCCACTGGAGCATCCTTCCGTAGTCCAGCTGTGAGGACAGCTGCGGAAGAGCCCAGCCGAGAGAAACCTAGTTGGACTTCCTGTCTGTATGATCTCAGACCGCTCACTTTCTTCATCTCTATCTAGTCACAGTCTTACTTCAACACAATAGGAAATGTTTCCCTTGCTCAGGGGGCTAGAGTTGTAAAGTTGAAGTGGGGGCAGGGCCATGTTCCTCCAGGGAAGGTTCTGCACCCACTTCAGGTGGTGGCCACATAAGGATGGCCTCCATCCTCTCATAACCTCGATGCCCCGCCCCCTATGTATCCGGATTTCCTTTTCCCCCTCCCTTTTCCTTTTTTTTTTTTTAAAGACAGGATCTCTTTGTAGCCTATGTAGGCCTTGAACTCACAGAGGTCACCACCTCTGCCTCCTGAGTACTACCACTAAAGTGCATCACACATCTAGATACAGACTTCCTTCTTGTCAGCCTACCCCATCAGAATGGCCATCCTGCCCCTCTGTTCACTATGTCCCCTCCTCAGGCCATTTTCCCTGTGATAAGGGCGCCAAACTTGTGTTGGGGATATTGTCCAGCCCAGCCACATTCATGTGACTTTATTGATCAATAAATAGTCAATAGTTGACCTTAAGGTCCTGATGCCCTAGGCATATTGGCCCCTTTCCTTCCCCTCACCTCTGTAGCTCCTTGTTCTGGCGGCCTCCACATGTCAGCTTCAGTTTTATCTGCTCTTTATCTAAAAAGAAGCAGGCACGTCTGCCTTCTGGGTTTGTCATCAAGGTGGAAGGAGCCAGATGTGTGCAGCCCTTGGTGTACAGTGGGCACTCAGGGCAGACTCCAGGTCACACAAGCCGATGGGAGTCCCAACTCTGTCTCCTATGGAATCTGGCCTCAGTGGGTACCTGTAGCATGGGGCTGATCTCACCTGTGTCCTGGGGGTGCAATGTAGGGGCATGGCCTGCCAAGCAGTTGTTCAGCCACAGGTGGAGGGCAAGCTTATTATGGAGGAAGACATTTCCTCTCCATCATGCTCTGAGGCAGCTGCTCTTAGGGAAAGAGGCCCAGAGATGTTGAGTGTACGTCCCAAGATCACGCAGTCAAGAAGTGGAGGAGCTGGGATGGGAACCCAGGCTCTCTGGTTGCAGAGCAGGACTGAGTGGTAAGTGGATTAAATGGGTTGGTCCCCAGGGCTACTGTTTTTCCAAGTAATGAAGGAAGGAAGGGCAACCAGTGGAGCAGATAGCCCTGTGTCAGGGACAATGCACTCAAGCGAGACATATTAGAAACCCAGACAATGAGGACGTGATAGGCAGGAGTGGAGAGCCACAGTGGCTTTGGTGACAGTGGTGGAGTTTGGGAGTTTGCCTATCATTCAGAAAGGATGGATGGAACTGGAATCTGGCAACCAGATGACCCAGGGTCTCTGTGTGGTGTATGTTTGCTGAGGGAGCAGTGCTGCCCTCCTGAGTTCATACTAGGTGGGGCCTGACCTGAGCAGGAAGCTGCCTCCTAAAGAATTGGGTATACTCAGGGACCTGGCCCTCTACCTGCTTTAGGAGAAGGGCTACACTGGGAGGGAGGGACCTGCAGGGCTGGGCCAGTGGCCTCAAGTTCCCCAAGGAAACATTAGTCTGGCCTGGAGTTCTGACCTTGGGCAGAGCCAGTGGTTTGAGGGTAATGGGTGCCCCCCTACTCTACTTAGACCAGGGACACCCCATGCTATTTCCGGGCCAGGCAATGGAGGCGAGTGTCCCATGTGAGCCTGCCTGCCAGTGGATGTGGTCTGGTCTCATCTTTTCATGGTTGAGAACCTAGACCCGGTGGGGAGGTGTTCAGCCACTGTTCTGTAAGAGTTCATGCTGTCCCTATTGCCAGGCCAGGCTGACCTTTCCAAGAATACACTGTGTGTCTCCTAGCGGGCCCTATGCACAGCAGTGAGGTAGTCTGGCCAAGTGGGTAGTGGACCCATCCATTGGCTGGTGCACTGAGTTCAGAGGCCATGAGTGCAGGGCTAGGCTCCGCCCAAGTGGGCAGATGATGAAGGGATGGAGATACCCATAGGCAGGATGGAGATGGCCCTGGAAGACATGTCTGGAGAGTCTTGTCCTTGTTTGTTTTGCTATGATTCCCCCAGGAGAAAGCAGGGCTCCTGTACAGACTCAGGTATGGCCACACATGGGGCTGGCTCTGGACTCCCACCCCTCCCTCATCATTGTCCTAAAGGAGATGTTCCTCAGTCTGGGTCAGCACCCGAAGACTGCTTGCTGGGAAGGGACTGGCCGTGAATGACCCTGGTGACCCCGTGATCCCATGCAGCCCTGTTTCTGCTCTGCCCATGAGAAAGTGGTATGGTTGAGGAGTATGCCTCCCTGTGAGACATCTTTCCCCAGGTATGCAGCCAGCCAAGGCACTGGGGAGAGGGCGTTCTGGCCCTGCAGACCAGGGCATCTAAGGCTCTGCAGATGGCCTTGTTTGGTGCCTTTTTGGCGATCTCACATGAGTCTGACATGGTGTGGAGTACCTCCGCTGTACTGGTAATTGGCAAGTAGAAGTGCTAAGGTCTAAAGTGTGAGGTGGGTCTGGAGGATGAGAAGGTGGCCAGGGCAGGTTCAAGGATGCGGTCATCCCAGATACCCCCACGGGGCTTGCTATGCCCCACCAGGCACACTCTAGGTCTCTGGGCAGCTGGTACCTAGTGACCACACATCATCCCTTGAGTCCCTTGCAGGCTCAACATTTCTTAAGGAAGGAGGATGTGGCTGAAAGACCCAGGGAGGGATGGGAATCTCACTTCTTGCTCTGCGAAAGTTTTGTTTTGCAAGTCAGTTGAAGAAAGAGGCTGTGAGGGTGGAGGTTGGGGTGTCTCCTGAAGCTTCTTCGTGGAAGGAGCTGGGAAAGCCAGTCCTCCTCTGTGATGTCTCAGGTCAGAGTGCTAGAATGTTCCCAAGACACAAATGGAAGGAGAGGCACTGCAAGAGGCTCATACAGTCACACAGTCTGGGGCACAGACCCCTCTGGAGGGCATTGGGATTGAAACTGTCACTGCCCCTGAGCCACTGGAGCATTTCATGGGCTCCAGGTAGCACACAAGAAAGGGTCCCCTTGGCCACCATTTCCTCCTCTCCTCTGTGGCTCTTGGGCTCTGCCAACTTTGGGATCTGACTCAGGCCCCCTGCCTCACTTCCTGTCTTGGTCAATTTCACTTCCTAAGTAGCTGCCTCTAACTCCTTCCTTAGAAATTAGAAGTGTGTGTGTGTGTGGGGGGGGACCTGAGACCTGAGACCACAGGGCAGCCTGGAGTAGCACGTGGGGCCAGTGTTCCCAATGTTGGGGATGCTTCAGCCAATTCAGGAATCCCTAGGACTGAGTTCACAGCCCCTCTTCAGGATTGACACTCATGGGGACCTTAATGGATCCCAGCCTCAGGCACTGTCTAGAGCTTCGTTCTTAAGTGCCTCTTGCAGCACAAGCACCCATAGGTGGATGGGCAGCATTCTTGGATGGGTGCAACAAAGGAACTGGTTTAAATACTCCAAGAGCCAGAGGCAGGGCCTAAATGCTTTTTGGACATCCACAAGTGTCCTGGAGACATCTCAGGGTTGGGAGCAGTAGAGCTGTCTATTTTCTAGGTCTCCTCAGCCTTGAGAGCCTTTGTGGGTTACCTTCCAGGAAAACACTGATATTTCCACAGGGGATGTGCTCACACAGACCCTCTTTGGAGTTCCTCTGTGGAGCACAATGGAATTCCATGGGAAAGACCTGGGTTCTCAGCAGTGTGGGGATCTCTTAGCCAACTGGCCTGGGAAATGTCTGAGCACATAGGGCCAGGGATACAGGAAAGCTCCAAGCTGTCTGTCCCTGTCCTCTGAGGCTTCTAAAGCAGGATGGAAGGGCAAGGGCTAGAAGGAAGAGTCGGTTGTGGAAGTCAGCCTGACCGGATGTTGCTGTAGAAGGCAGCTCCGTTGTCTTGGCCTCCAGGGAGCTATTGGGACCTTGCAGCAGGTGCTCTCAGAGAGAGGATGCAGTAGGCAGCCAGGGTTTCCAGACCCTAGGCCAGACCTCGGGGAGCCCCAGGTCCTTCCCTCACCCCATATGGTTGGTAGTATCAGAGTACTTCCAAGTAGATCCCAAGTTCCCCAACCCCCATCCCCATAGAAAGCTAGCCAGCCCTGACCACCCACAGCCCTCTGGGAGGCTTTGGGGGCCTGTGAGGAAGGAGGGGTGCGACCGCAGGTGGAACCGGCTGGCTGGCGGGGAGGGCTGGCTGGCGGGCGGGCGGAAGAGGCTGCTTGCTCCCTGCCTGCCGGGGGTGGGAGCTCTGTTTTTCTGGATCCCTCAGTCTGTTCTTACCGCTGCTGACGCTGCCACGGATGGGGAGAGAGGGAGGGAGCCTGTGCCAGTTGGCCCGCCCAGCCGAACCTGGGCCTGTGCCCGGCCCCCGCCCGCCCCCGCCTGCTGCGTCTGGAGGTCACATTCAGTCCTGACGCGGCTCGCTGGGTCAGGCAGCAAGAAGAGCTGAGCGGAGGGAGCCCTGGGTTCCACAGCAAGGCCGCTTAGGGACACTGCTGCCCGGTACTGTCCTGCCCAGGGCTTTGGATTTCATGTGGCGTGGTGGGTCTGGGGGCTCCCTGCCAGCACCCTCCCCAAGTGTCCTCCCTGAGAACACTGGTGCCTGGAAGAACTGCGGACGCCGCGTGCACACTGGTGACGCCTGGCACAGAGAAACCCAGCACAGAACTGACAACTTCCCGCTGTCGTTGCCCTCGTCCCCCTCCCAAGCGGGAAGGGCACCACTCTACTCCCTGAGGCAGCTGGTGGCAGCGGCTGGAGGAGTCCTGGCCCCTGTGGGGCGGTGAGCAGCTCCCACCCCCAGTGCCTGCTCTCACCCTCTCTGCTTCTGAGGATGAGCTAGAGCCAGGGGATACCAGCAAGAAGCCCTAAGGAGCCTTGTGGCCACAGCCTCCTAATCACCGCTCCGCTCCCTGGAGCATCCTTCCAGCCGGATGTTTCCGGAAAACTTGGCCGAAGGGGAGACGCAGATGAGAGGATGTGAGTGGCCCCCCGGCTGGAGATCGGGCTGGAGGGTGGGGTTGGCTGGTGACAGCGACTTTAGATGGGGCTATAGGAAAGTGTAGTGGGGAGACTTGCAATTTTGGACCCGTGGCTGCAGCCTCCCTTTCCCTGGTGCCCCTTCTTGCCTTTCTAGGTGCAGCCAGGATCTCCTAGAAGGAGGCTGCCTGCATCTGGGCACCAGGCTTAGTCGGGCCATTCTCAGAGGGGCTTCCCCCCCCCCCTGTAGCCAGAGCAGCTGGGCTGTCTCCACATCATAGGATGTGAAGTGCCCCTGTGCACAGCGCCCCATTGTGAGGAAGCTTGCGTCTTCCTGGGGCTGTGTGGCACACTCTGGGAAAGGGCTCCCCAAGAGCTCAGCCCAGTGCTCCTTGGTGACCACACGTGTTCAGGAACAGCTGAGTGTCATCCCCCACCCTGCCAGCTCCTTGCTTCTATAAGCTGAGTTAGTTAAGGGACCCAGCTGCCTGACTCCTTGTTGACTTAACTGAATTTGGAAATGTCTGCTGCTCCCCAGGGTCGGGCCACCCCCAGCTCATCAGTCACCCCACCCCCAACAGTTCCAAATGGAGACCTGCCCTGGGGTTCTGGGCCTGCGATCCCTCGGCAGCCTGACGTGTTTGCTGGGCCCTCTTGGCCCGCGCTTGGGAAATATAAATAAACGCAGCCACAGCCGCCAGGTTCTGGAAGTGGCAGCTGCTGCTGGCGAGGGTGGAGGGAAAGGTCAGGGCCTGAGCTACACTTGATCCCAAGCCCTGGCCCTCCCTGCCCCCTGTTCTTGAGGATCCCTGAGAAGCAGCTATGGAGCCACATGGCTCTTGTGGTCACTGCAGGCCAGCAGGTGGCCTGACTGTCCAGTGCTTCTTCTATACCATGGGCCCCTGAAGCTGCTATAGTGGGAAGCTGTGGCTTCAGACCCTCTTCTGAGCTGGGTGAGGTGGGTGGGAAACTCACAGTCCCTGTCTTGACTGGGGTGGGGGCGGGGCAAGACAGACTCCATTCAATGCTATGCAGAACTAGGGGGCCACTTGCTGGTGTGATTGGGGGTTTTGCTATTTCCTTTGTTTGTAGTAAGCCACCAACTGGAGTTTGAATTTGGGGGTGGGTGGGAACAATAGTCCCCACCCCCACCCTCAGCAATAGCAATTACAGTGTTGGGCTTTGACTTGACTTGTGTAGAGGAAAGTGACTCGAAACTCAGTGATGGGAAATCGTCTCAGCATCATTACAAAGTGGTGTTGAGGCTCGAGTTGGCTTTGGCACAGTCGTTCAGCCTCTTAACCTCCATCCCCAGGGGCAGGTTCTGTCACTGCCATGGGAAAGTGGCCAGCTTTGCCTTCAGGGAAGCTGAGGCCCACTGAAGGTTGGTGAGGTGTGGTGAAGTGTGAACAGAGGGTCCATAGCCTTCTAGCCTAGGGTCTGTGGCCTCAGACCTGAACAGTGTATGCCACTCCATATGGAGCTCAGAATTTGTAGACAATGAGGTCTGTGGCCTTGGTGGGCTTGGAGGGCCTGCAAATCTGGAGTTTCTTCCACCATGTGGTCTCATGCTGTGACTTGGGAAATATCCATCCTTGGCTGCTGAACCCAGCCAGACCAGGTGGGCCCTGAGTCTGGTGTGGCCCTTTAGGTATGAGGGCCCAAGCTCACTCTGCTCCCTTCTTCAGCTTGGCTCTGCTCCAACCTCTGCTCTTCCACTGCTTTTTTTCCCCTTCACCTACGGTGAGACCGGAAAACAGACTGCTCTCCTGAGGCCTCGCTGCAGCTGTGCAGTGTCAGGGCTGGGTCACCACAGCTCCCGCCCAACTGGGGAGGGAAAGATGGGGGGGGGCAGAGTTCCGTGTTCTGATCCCTAGAATCTTAAACAAGGCCTCACTTGGGGCCATGTCTGTCACCATCATTTCTGTCACCTGGTCCCTGTCTATGTCCCTCGGTCTTGGACTGGTATGAGCCCTTACCTGCCCTCTACCCACAGGCCTCCTGGAACATGGGAGGAATTGGTCAGCCATTGCCCGCATGGTGGGCTCCAAGACCGTGTCCCAGTGTAAGAACTTCTACTTCAACTACAAGAAGAGACAGAACCTGGATGAGATCCTTCAGCAGCACAAGCTAAAGATGGTGAGTATGGGCCAGAACTCATGAGCTGGGACCCTGGGGACTGCGGACAGCCAGGCCTCCTTTGTGTGGCCCCTGGCTGCCTGGCGCCCGCCCGCCCGCCTGCACAAGGAGTTTCGGGTGGCCTGGGCCCTGACTCAGCCAGGAATCTGCCACCACCCTCAGCACCCTGGATTGGAGACCCAGAGGCAAAAGAGCCCTGAGCGAGCAGCTTGGCTTCTGCTTGGCTACCCCTTTGGGCATTAGGGCTATAGTGAAACAGACTGTAGGTCTCAAGAGTCAGAGGCCAAAGAAGGACTTGGGGGCCAGACACATTCCACACTGAAAACTGCAAGGTGTCTCCATGTAGGATCTCATTTGCAGCCATGGCCAGGAGGGCCTTGGAGAGCCAGGCATCCCACTGCCTTCTTCCCGCCATCCCTCTATCCTCTCTTTGTGGACACACTTGATCATCATCATTTTAGGGCTGGAAAAACTGAGGCCAGGTAAGGTTCCTTAGCCATCTAAGTAGAAGCGTGCATAGCTGAGTAACTCTACCTACCACCCCTGCCTTCCACCTTGCGTTATGGTCAAAGGCTTGGGAGGGGCCTTTCCCCACCCTTCGCTGGGTTTCTGTGTATTGCTCTTCCTTGCATTGTACCAAGGCCCAGAGCAGGTCACACAGCAGTGCATAGCATGGCATGCACAGCACAGTCGGGCAGGCCAGGCAGCATCATTCCACCAGACCTCTTCTCCGGCCCCATGCAGAGTCCAGGGGCGGCCTCCTCAGCCCACTGCAGCTGCAGCTGTCACCCTCATGGCCCAGCCATTGCTTCCAGTTCAGATTTCTCCATGTATATGACTGCCCAACTCTTCATGTTGCCAGGGGACTTCTCTCTCTACTTTCAAGGACCCCCAATGGGACAATGGACCTGAGTACCCAGTGGGTTAAAGAGAGGGGCTAAGTCTGGATGAGCTTGTGACCTGAGCAATAGTTTCCCCCTGTTGAGCTGTTTCTTCATCTGGAAGGTGAGGGACAGCAGGTGGTCCTGTGAGTCGGAAATAGGAGCCTGTGGAGGGGAAGCACCCCATGGGCCTTCCTACCTGCTTGCTGTTTGTTTTATCCGCTCCCTTAAGTTGTGACTTAAGTCACAACCCACTTACCAACCCTGTCCTCTGGGTGTGTAAGGCCCTTGTAATCTCCATGCAGCAGTTACCACCAAGGCCTGTGTGCTGATAGACATGGCCCAAAAGACATGTGCGTGTGAATCTGGGCTCTGTCACTTGTAGGCTGTGTGGCTTTGGGCAAGTGTCTTGTCCTCTCTGTGCCTCAGTTTCTCTCTGACTGTGAAGTGGGAAAGATAACAACTGGGGGAGGATGTCTTCCTCACAGCTGCCAGTGCGGTGCTTAGAAGGGGTCATGAGGCACTGCTGGCAGAAGGCTCAGGGTACAGGTGTCTTAGTGTGCTGTGTCTGTCTCAGAGAGATAGACAAATGCATGCATGCGTTGAGTCACTCACTCCAAAGTAGTGGCTCTGGGCCGGTGGGTTTGTACCCTGGCCCTGCTGTGCTGAGCCTGGTACTCAGGGCACATAGCCAGGCCTCCATGCCTCAGTTTCCATCTGTGTGATAAAACAGGGATGGAGGTACCACCTAATTCAGGAGAGTGTGATTTGAGCCCACACCTTCCCCTGTGGAAATTCAGCATTTGGCCCAGGTCACTGAGTGAGACAGTCAGTGTCTAATGGGCAGAGGCGTGGCTGGAGTTTGTGGAGGAGCTGGCCTCTTCCGTGGTGGGGTGTGGGAATCATGTCCAGCTGCTGAGCTGAGAAAATGACTCTGGTCTGAGCATGGCAGATCAGGTCCTTGTCCCTGGCTTTGTCATTCAGGTAGCTGCCCTGGTGGCAGCCTGTAGAGGGGGCTGTCATTCCCCCTAGCTGACCTTAAGAGCAGGTTGGTCTGAGGATTGCAATAAGGAGTGATAAGCAAAGGCAGATACTTCAGAAGTACAGGGCAAGTACCCCATTGTGGGAGTATATGAGCTGGCCTTTGTGGAAGCCCCTGAACTGGGGCTGTCTGCTTCCTACCTCCTGAACATCAGGCTGCCCCCAGAAAGAGGGTGAATCAAGTTGGGCATGGGGTGGCACCTATAATCCCAGCATTCAGGAGGCTTGATACAGGAGGATCGGGAGTTCAGGGCCAGCCTGGGCTACAGGATGTGTCTCAAAAACAAAATCCCAAGAACAAGAGGTCACTTCTGCCTGAGTCCTGAGTGGCTAAGGCTGTTGACTCTTGGCCCAGCCCCACCTGAATGCAGGAAGGCATGTTACCCTAGGCCACCAAGGGAGGAGGGGGCGGGAGGTCAGTGGGTGTCCCCTCCTGCTCACCCCAGGCCTGGCCTGCACATGGCTGCTGGAGACTCATCAGGAAACGGGAGCTCGGGTGGAGCTCTGTGTCGCAGGTTATGTAACATTTGGCAGCCTTGTCCTCTCTAAGGTCTCCCTCCCCCTCCATGTGGCCGAAGGCTGCCCTTCTGTCTGTGTCCTGGCCCTCAGGGCTCGGCCTCCAGGTTGCTCAGTGTGTCATCTGGGCCTCGGCCCTGGCCTTGCTTCCTTCATCTGTCTTCTCTCTGTGGCTGCTGGGAGATGCTCCAGGCTGGGGTGTACTTGAACTCTAGCAGGCAGTCCTCTTTGATGCTGAGCTTTGCCTCTCTGAGTTGGTATAGTTGTTTCTGAGGCTCATTTGTGTAATGACATGGTTCCGGAGCGCCTGGCTCTACTCCAGGTGTGGGAGGGAAGCAGGCAGAGGTCCCGGTTGACGAGGAGTAAGTCTGGTCAAGAACTTCCAGCATGTGGCCTAAAGGTGCCGAGGCAGGGATATAGAGAGAGTGAGGGTTGGAGGGCATTGGTTAATTCCCCCAGGAAAATCACAGAGGGCCTCTGGGGAGATGACGTTGGAGCAGAGTTGAGGAAGTGAGTGTTCGTGATCTGGGGGAAGGGTGTTAAGGCAGAGAACAGCCTGTGCAGAGTCCCTGGGGCTGGCGAGGGGGTTGGAGAGGCAGACTTAGATCATGCAGAGTGGCAGGACTAGAGATGGAGGGCTGGGAGTCCAGGTGTTAGGGAATGCCTGGAGTGTTGGAAGCAGGGGTGACATACGCGGATTGGCAGGGTAACTGCGCATTCACAGGACCTGATGCCTTACAGAGTCCTGGTCCGCAATAGTTGCTTAGTAAATGCCAGATGTAATTTGTGTTCCTGTCTCCAAAATATTGCTCTCACAGGCCTACAAGCCCTTTGGTGCTGAGGCTATAGCTGGGTTTCCCATAGGCTCTAGAAACACAGGGTATGCTGTATCGCCCACCCATGGCTCTGCCAGGCGAATGGGCTCCTGTTTCCTGTGAGTATCCCTGCAACCTGCTGCCTAGTTCCTGTTGCTAAAGATAGACAGCGGAAGGGGATCCCCAGCCACATGCCACAACATCCTCGCACCCACAGACTGGAGCCTGAGCCTCTTGGGAGGTGCCAAGACCAGGCCCTGCGTGGGTGTGGGTGGCAGGGCAAATGTCCCATGAGGTCTGTGTATAGTCAGGACAAGCCTGTGGCCTAGTGTTGGTGATAGAGATGGTGACGAACAGACAGGCACGTATTTCCCCTTTTGTTCTCATGTCCCAGGGTTCTAGTCTCTGGGACTGGGACAGCACATCTGTACCTCCAGGCCTGGTGTGCTCCACAAGGCCTTTTCTAGGGCCTGTGTGGCAGTGGAGACAGCAGGCCATCTCCCCAGAGCATGGCCATGCTATATTTCCAGGACAGTGTCACCAACCAGATGCAGCAGAGCCATCGTCTCTCACATCTACTTACTGACCTTGTCCTTTTTTTGGCCTGTGGTCCCCTCTTGTGTCTTCATTCTCCTCCCAGAGATCCTCAGCTGTATTCTGTCTCCACCCACCACACTGCTCTTCCCACCTAGCCTGTGCTCAGTGGCTGAACCTACAGAGACCCCACCTGGACTCCCAAGTGTCACCTTCCTATAGAAACCTGATCACCCACCCAGCTGACGTGGCCCCATACTCTCTCCATCCCTGTTTGGTCCCCCTGTGGTCCCTGGTCAATCCCCTGAGTCTTTTAGAATGTGTGTTGGCTTTGAGGGCAGTGGTCCTGTTGTATTTGCTGAGTCTGTATTCACAGTTTCTGCACCACTACGGCCTTCCTATGCTGGCCTGGCCTGGCCTGTCCCAGTGTCCCACTGGGACACATGGCACTGTGAAACCTCCATGGTAAAAATAGCTCTGGCCCATGTGGCCACTGGGATGGGCCCAGTGGGAAGGTTGCCTATATAGCCATGTAGCCAGGTTCACTGCCCTTGTAGCTGTGGCTGTGCTTCAGGCATGGGGCGTCTCCAGCCTTGACCACTACTGTCCTTCCCAGGAGAAGGAGAGGAATGCTCGGAGGAAAAAGAAGAAGACCCCAGCTGCGGCAAGTGAAGAGACAGCCTTCCCACCTGCCGCTGAAGATGAGGAGATGGAAGCATCTGGTGCAAGCGCCAATGAGGAAGAGCTGGCCGAGGAGGTGGAAGGTGAAGTCACTGTCCTCAGCAGGGAGGGGAGTGAACACACATGCACGCCCTGTTTTGTGTCTCTATCTTCCTAGGTGTTCCCTGATTCTCTGGGCCAGGCCTAGGGGATAACCACAGAGGAGCCCCGACTAGGCTGTGGTTGGGTGAGAGGCTTCTGGCTCTCTCCTCCCCAAGGTTCACATGCTTTCACTGTAGGGCCTAGAGTGGCCCCAGGAGGCCAGGCCACAAATCCTCTGAGCATCCAGGCTGGGCCCTAGGCTGTTGGTGGCAAAGACCTGACCCTTTTGTTGAATGCCTTCCCAGCCATCCCCATGAGCAAAGCGGGCATAACATGGAGGGGAAATTGTAGAGCCAGAGCTGCCTGCAAGAGTGGGGAGTGACTGTGAGCCCCAGATACTGGTAGTGGGGTGTTCACAACCTGTTTAGGAGCAGGGTAGGGGCAGGGCCAGGCTGTGTGAGGCCTCTCTCACCACCTAGGGATTCCTGGGACAGCAATATGGAAGGTTCCAGCTAGCCTCTCATACCTAAGAGCACTGGGCCTATCTTCACTATGGGGAAACTGAGTCCTAGGGAAACAGTCCCCTGGGGACCATGACGTGACTTAGGCCCATTTGTCTAGCAAGCATTTGTGTGAGCCCTGCCCTTGCAGGCCAGGGACCAATTAACTTAGGACTTCCTTGTGTGGTAACGGTCATGGCAGCCCTGTAGCCTCATCTCCGTCATCATAGCCTGAGGAGGCAGTGACACCACGTTCACAGAGACTTGGGTGTGGAGAAGTCACTCCAGGTCTCTTAAGACCTGGTTTGGCAGCTTGGTCACAGCCCTGTACTCTGGCCTCCAGGGGTAGGGGCCTGTGATCTTCCTGTCACTTGGTGTGTGGGTCGGTAAAATGCCTACTATGTATCAGACTGTGTGAACATGCCTGTTGAACACCCTGGGCTCCTGGTGGGTTGTGTCTGGCCCAGTGCAGACCTGAGCCTCTAGTTATCCCTTCCCAGCCCAAGCTGAGAACTTAGGGTGGGGACCAGCCACAGTTGTCACAGTCCCTGCATGTCTCTGAGGGTTGCTGGTGTGGACATACCTGACAGTGAGTAGTAGGTACCAGCAGCCAAGAGGGGGGCTTGTCTGCTTGTCCACAAGACTTTAGTGGCTTCAGCCTCCCATATCCTGTTGTGGAGGGAGCCCAGAGATCAAACCACTCTGTGGCCCAGGCAGCTTGATTAACTCTCTGTGTCTGTTTCCTCACCCTGATCTTGAGGTCTCTGAGGGTCACGTGCCCTATGTGCCCATGGCCAGCTCCCTGCTGGTGCTACTGATACTGTTTCTCGGGGAAGTGTCCTGCTCTGGGCTCCAAGGGAGCTGACAAGCAGAGGAGGCTGGGGACTGACTGACAAGGCTTGATGGCCACTAAAACCTCCACTAGTTTATGTCCCTGGCACTTGGCCAGGGCTCTGTTGATGCTGGACATACCTTGCCTGTGTGGCTGCTGCAGGTCACCATCGCTATGGGTGACCAGGACCTCCCTTGGGAGCTGAGCAAGGAGGTTCTGTGGAAGCTGCTGCGCCATGAGTCCCCATCCTCTGCCAGCCACACCCCTTCCTTTTCCACAGGATCATTGCCACCTCGATTCTAATTCTTCTCTAACTTCTTCCAGCCTTACAGGCCTCAGGAAATGAGGTTCCCAGAGTGGGGGAGTGCAGTGGCCCAGGTAAGAATGTGGCTGTGGCTGAGCTGCCAAGGTCATACGTCTCTCTCCCCATGTCTCGCCCTGTGCTGCTTCCCCCTCTGTGCGTTCTTCTGTATGCAGTGTCTGTTCCCCCTGCTCTTGTCCTCATTTACCTTTTCCCTCTTGGGTTTGCTCCAGGACTTTTTCCCTGTTCCTGTCCCCAGCCTTGTTTCCAGGTGTCTGTCTTGCAGAAAATGGAGGGACATAAGACCCAGTTTGGCCTGTAGCTGGGTCTCTGGTGCTTCAGTGCTCTCGGTTGAGACAGTCAGTGAGAGACCCTGCCTCAAAAAGTTAGGGGGAGACAGCACGTGGTGATGCACATCTTTAATCCCAGTACTTGGGAGGCTGAGGCAAAAGAATCTCTGTGAGTTCGAGGCCAGTGTGGTCCACATTGCCAGTACCAGGCCAGCACATGCATGAAGGCATACAGACATGTAAATCATTACACACACACACACACAGCCTTTAACCTATGTGAGAAACGTCCCTTCAGGGTTGCTCCTATGCAGTGGTCTTCATTGTGCTGTGTTGTCAGCCATTTGTAATGCACTCATGGTCCCCTAGCCTATACAGTTGCTCTCCAGCCTCCATGGCAGTTTGGTTTCTCACAGGAGTACCAAAAGTTGTGCACAGGGCCGATTGGAATTCAGATCATATCTACAGACCCAGATGAAGGCCTGTCTTGAGGCTGTCCTTGGACTGGCCCTATAGGGGCACTGGCTACCTGGAGAGCCTAGGGGTTGGAGTTGGCCAGTCTGTGAATAGTAGGATGGAGAAGCTGAAGTTGCAAGTTGGTCAAGCAAGGACTGCAGCAGCCCGGGGAGGGTCTGTAGGGGCTTGTGAGGGACAGGGTTCATCTAGATGTATAGGAGCCTGGGGGCTGTTCTGATATTCTTTGGGAGTGCTGTCACCTCCCACATAGCAGCAGCTCATCCCCCTCTTTGCTTTTGCCTTGCATATAGCTGCTGTCAACAACAGCTCTGATACTGAGAGTGTCCCATCCCCGCGCACAGAGGCCACCAAGGACACTGGACAAAATGGGCCTAAGCCCACCAGCACTGAGACATTGCCTTCTGCCACCCAGCCACCCATCCCTCCACCAGAAGAACCTGCAACAGTCCCCGCTGAGCCCTGTCCGGCCCCTGACACCAGTGGCCCATCATCCCCTGTAGCTCCCCCGTCACCTGCTACACCCCCGGCTGCTGTTTCCAAGGATGACCAAGAAGACCAGGTGGCTGCAGTTCCTCAGACAGAAGATGCCAAGGAGCAAAAACCTGAGTCCGAGGAGCTGATGATCGATGTGGGAAAGACAGAGGAGCCTGAGGCCCCTGAGGAGCCGCCCGAGAGTGTGAAGAATGATAACAAGGAAGAGGCTGAGGAGGAGCCTGAAGACAAGGCCAAGGGCACAGAGGCCATCGAGGCTGTGTCTGAGGCACCACTCAAGGTGGAAGAGTCTGGGAGCAAGGCTGCTGCCACCAAGAGTTCTACTAGCTCAGGTGCCCCCCAGGACAGTGACTCCAGTGCCACCTGCAGTGCCGACGAGGTGGATGAGCCCGAAGGAGGTGACAAGGGCAGGTGAGAGCCCCTGGGCAGCCCTTGCTGTGAGATTTGGTTCTTGTGTATTCTGCAAACACAGGGAGTACCCTCCATCTGCCAAGACAACACAGGTGGCCCTGCCTGCCTTGAAGTCTGTGGCTGGTTTGTAATGGCCAACATGAGACTAAGACCAGAAATTAGGGGTGTCTTAGTCAATGTTCTATTGCTGTGATGAGATAGCATGACTAAGGCTTTTGTTGTTTGTTTTTTCTTTTTTTTTTGAGACAGGATTTCTCTGTATAGCTTTGGAGGCTATCCTGAAACTCACTCTGTAGACCAGGCTGGCCTTGAATTCACAGAGATACATCTGCCTCTGCCTCCTGAGTGCTGGGTCTAAAGGTATGTGCCACCACCACCTGGTCAGCAGTTCTTATAAAAGAAAACATTTAACTGGGGGTTTGCTTACAGTTTCAGGGATTTAGTTCATACCAGCATGGTAGGGAGCATAGCAGCAAGCGAACATGGCAGGCATGATGCTGGAGAAGTAATTGAGACCTATATCCTCATCCACAGGCAGAAAGAGGGAGAGACAGACAGACAGACAGACTGAGCCTGAGTCTGAGCCTGAGCCTGGCTAGAGCTTTTGAATCCTCAAAGCCCACCCTCAGTGACATACTTCCTCCAACAAGGCCACACCTTCTAATCCTTTCAAATGGTGTCACTCCATGGAGACTAAGCATTCACATATGGGCCTATGGGAGCTGTTCTTATTCAAGCCACCACCAGGGGTTCGCCCTAGAAGGGGACAGTGGAAGGAGCTGAGATTTGGAAGGGAGGCAGCCATAGAAGCCTCCAGGGAGAGAATGTGCTAGCATGTATGGTGGTGTCCTCCAGGTGTGAACCAGACCTGGTGGCTTGAAGAAACAGCAATGGAGGCGGAAGGTCCAAATCCAGGTGTCATGGAGTCAAGCCCATACTACAACTTGAAAAGCACCCATCTAGCATCTTTGACTGCTGATGGTTGCCTGTAGTCCCTGGCTGGTAGACACAGCACCCTTATCCCATCCGCCTCTCTGTTCAAATTCCTACTTCCTGAAGGATGCCAGTGTCCCTGTGATGACATCAGCCTAGCTTCCCGACAAGGTCTCATGCGCCAGGGCCCTAGGGTTAGGTCTGGGACACAGGGAGGGCCCAGTTCTTTCCTTCTGTGGTGAGAACAGTCAGTGCAAAAGCCCTGGGTAGGAGCCAGCCAGGTGCACACAGGACCAGTCCTTGGGCCAGGCTGCAGCGAAGATGCCAGCTGTAGGGGCACTGATTGAGATGATCTTATCCAGGGCCCAAACCCTGGAAGCCCCTGGCCATGCAGTCACCCCAGCTTCATCTCGGAAGTGATAGCAGGTCTGTGGGGAGCATTCTGATTGGCACCCTCCCTGCCCTGGGGCATCATGTATTAGATGGGACCATCTGGGTACTCAAGGACAGGCCTGGAAACCTTTCCTGATCATATCTGGGTGGCTCCACCCACCTCTGGGCAGCTGCAGGAGATGTTTTGTGATGAGGCAGTGTGCTCTGTTTATTTTGACTGCAAACAGCAAAGTCTGTTTTCTCTCCCCTCAAGTCTCTGAAAAATTCCAGCAGACCAAGGGAGGCGACCATGACCTTCAGACCGGCCCACACAAGGCCCTTCCTGCTTCCCCTGGCTCCCCTTCCCCCTCGGGACTGGTAGATCTGAAACGGATGGTTTGTGGACCGCCTGTGTTCACTGTGGACTCCACTGCTAGGGCCCACATGGAGCAAATGGGCAACAGATGGCCCTGGATAAGAGAAGCTGGCCAGCAGGTTCTGAGGGCCCTGGTGTCCTGGCAGGCACAGCAGGGGACATAGG
Organism: Cricetulus griseus; assembly: GCF_003668045.3. Taxonomy (NCBI): domain Eukaryota; kingdom Metazoa; phylum Chordata; class Mammalia; order Rodentia; family Cricetidae; genus Cricetulus; species Cricetulus griseus. The sequence goes on along the minus strand of NC_048597.1, from coordinate 104,676,509 downwards.
ACCCATGGCAGCTTCAGTACCACCAGGATCTCTACTGAGATGAGTGTACCTCAAAGCCACAGGTGGTACTCCTACAGAGTCTGGATGGTAGGCTCATAGGCAGCAGAGCTGGGCATGAGAGCATCACCCTGAATGCTAGCTTTTCAGACTTTTCTAGGCTCTTGTCAGGGTGTTGCCCCCTCAGTTCCAGACCCCTCTCTTGTAGCACCAGCCAGTAGTGCCTTTCCCTCTTTCCCTGGTGCTTGGTGCCTTTCCTGCTTGCTGTCTAGGTCCTGGACTGGGACTCAGGACACCTGGCCGGTCAGGCCCTGTGGGACCAATAGTCCCCTGCCCTGTGTTCTCAGTGAGTGGCTCCATCAAGCCCAACTCAGGCCGCTGTGGGAGAGCTCTGTTGCTCACTGCTGCTCTGCCCAGGGCAGCTTGCCCTGGAGTTTGCTAGGAGGCTTGGGTTGCAGCCCCCCTCATCTTCAGAGGAGGGGCCTGGTGCTTTCCATCAGGGTTAGATCTTAGAAAGCTCCCTCCTCCCCTTACCCCCAAGCTCACTTTCCCCACCTGCAATGGGTACAGACATCCATATAGTTGCTTTGTTGTCATTACCATGACCAGGGAGCCAGGCCCATAGGGTTTGATGCAGCATATACTGGGCAGGCCCGTAGAGAGACTAGACACAGGACTAGCCAGGCTCTAATTCCCCTGATGGTGATGAGGAGAGAAAGATGTGTTATAGCTTTTGAGACATGTAGATGGCATGTGTGACTTGAAGGAGCAATGCTTGTGGACAGTCATTACTCTTAGTGTGAAGTGTGCAGAGGAAGCCATCAGAGCACATTCTGAGCTGCTGTTCCGTGGTTTTCACAGAGACTAAAGCAGGGAGTGTAGGGACCAATGGTTTTGTTTTTGGTTTTTTGGCTTTTGATTTTTGTTTTGTTTTGTTTTGTTTTGAGGGGGGTTATGTTATTGTTTTGTCCTGGGGCCAAAGATTGTCAAAGTGCCTCTTTTTTTGTGAGATTTATTATTTTCAATTATGTGCCTATGTATAGTATATGCATGCACACGAGTGCTGGTTCCTAAGGAGACCAGATGCCATCCAATCCCCTGGAGAAGAAGTTACAAGCAATTACTTCAGTCCTTTGCAAGAACAGTGTACCACTGAGTCATCTCTCCTCCCCATTTATTTGTGTGTGTTTGTAACCTGCCTGAGTGTACAACATTTGTGCAGGGACCACAGAGGCAGGGGAAGGAGGCCAGAAGAGGGCATGGGGTCTTCTGGTGCTGAATTGAGGCTGTTGTGAGCTACCTGCAGCTCTGGGATACCATTCTAGCTTTATGCCTGCCTGGAGATGATGGGGAAACTAAGGCACGTGGTCCCTGTAGAGAAGGCCTTAGCTCCCAGGTGTGTGCCATTATGTATTAGAATCGCAATTTGGGTCTCTGCCAAAATGTACATACACAAAAGTTCAGGTCTCAACTGGCGCTGAAGCTCGCTCCTGTTTTCCACTTGCACACAGATTAGAGGGAACACGGCGCTCCCTGGCTTATACTGTTCACGGGAAACAGGGCTGCTGTTACAGTGGTCCCTCCATCATAGCCAACCTTCTTCTTGGTAGCTCCAGAGAGCTGTAAATCAACAGAACATACCACTTAGAAGCACAGAGTTTCATGATGTTTCTCACAGTGTCACTGCCGACCAGGCCATCACCCCAGAGTAACCCCCCACGCACATCCTTTCCAGCTGTGGTGTTCACTGATGCTCTAGTCCAGCGTCCTCTGAAGGGAACAGGGCATGTGGCCACTGTCTGGCCTCTTTTCTGTTGGGGCATGAGGGTCAGGGCTCCATGATATAGATGATGGCACATCTTAACCTGTGTGTTCCTTCAGCGTCAGTCTGTGGGCATCTGTGTGGCTTAAGCATTTAGTCAGGAGCTACACGAATGGGTTGCTCTGGGGTGTACATCTTCATTCTTCTCGAGTATGATTTAGCTTAATGTGGGGTTAGTGGGAGTAGCCTTGTTGTTTTTGTTTTCGATGTTTTGTAAATGGGTCACACTCTGTAGTCCAACTTGGCCTTGAACTTATAGAATCTTCCTGCCCAGACTCCCCAGCGCTGGGATGACAGGTATCTTGCCACCACACCCAGCCTGGGCGTGACCTTTAGAGGAGTTGTCCATTCATCTTCCTAAGTCTGTGTAATATTTTATTTCAGTTTAAGTTTACCAAAGCTGGACATTAAAATGGCTAGGGGCAACTGGGCAGTGGTGGCACACACCTTTAATACCAGCACACAGGTGGCAGATAGGCAGATCTCTGTGAGTTTGAGGCCAGCCTGGGTCTACAAAGAAATTCCAGGACAGCCAGGGCTGTTAACAGAAAGAAACCCTGTCTTGAAACACAAAGGAAAAAAAAAAAGAAAGAAAAAATGACTAGGGGCAAGTGAATGACGGGATATCCGGGATATGCCGGTAAAGCCCAAGGTGGAGCATGTGGCCAGATGGAACAGGGACTAAGTGAAGTCTTGTGAGGACAACAACAAAGGAGTCCCTGACATGGGTATGGACAGGTGGGACAGGAGGGATAAGAGGACTCAGGGTGACCTGTTCTTCCTGTCCCCCCTGTTTGCCTCAGGCAGCTTCAGCAGGCGTCATCCTGTCTGCTCTCCCCGCTTGGCTGAGCGAGTGGCAGATGCGGGCAGTAGGCTGCTACCCGCAGGGCCTGTCGCATGCATAGTCCTGTCACAGCAGAGTCTGTGCCCCTCCATCTGCGAAGGAGGCCTGTGCTCTTCTGCTCTGCCCCCTGTGGCTCTAACCATGTCCCGGCTGTCAGTAGTTCTCACCCTGAAGGCCAGGGTTCCGGCTCACATGTCTTCATGTGCCTGAGTCAGGATGGCCACAGTACCCAGGAACACACAGGCCCCCCTGCTTCCAAGGACCCACCCCAGATTTGTCCTCTATCCAGATTCTGGGGCTGTAGCCCATAGCTCAACCACCATCATTGAGGTGAATGAATCTTGCCTACCCCTCAGAACAGAACTGAGCCCAGAGCCGTACTTGGGCCCAGCAGACACAGGCATCCTCACTTTAGTGGCGTCCTCAGCCCTGTCCCAGCGGCCCAGCCTGTTCTGGGTTTGGGACGAGCATAATCTCCATGGGATCTCTCAGTGTCCCCTCCACCCTGATCCGGTTGAGTCTGTGGCCTTCTGGCCACTCCCTGAGGGGCCTCGTGGCTTAAGCGCCCGCCCGGTTAAAGCTTTTCAGCTGTCTCTGCCCTGAGGCCATGTTGGAGAGGTGGCGTGTGGGGGCCAGAGGAGTTCTGCTACCCAGCAGTGTGTATTGGCTGGGGCACCTGGACCTCTGCTAAGGGCCTCCCTGGCGGGCCCCACCTTCCAGGACTTGAAGGAGAAGCCATGGAGGCAGGACAGCCCCCTTTCCCAGGAAGGCCCTCCAAGAGCCTGTGGCTGATGCTCCAGCCTGACCTGACAATTGTCCCTCCCCAGGCTGCTGTCACCAAGGCCCAGCCTCCTCGCCCCAGCCAGCGATCCCCGGGCCAGTACCTCGCCCCAGAAGCCGCTGGACCTGAAGCAGCTGAAGCAACGAGCAGCCGCCATCCCCCCAATTGTGAGTGAACCCTGCATCTAGGCAGTCCACCTTGACCTTGGCTTCCTGTGTGCTCAGCAGTACGGGTGGGAGCTCTTCCCAGGCCAGTGGCTCCCGGAGATGGAGATGTGTACGCAGGAATGGTGATAGGGTAGGAAGGCTGGATAGGGTAGGGAGGCCGGGAAGGCTGATCCGGGGGTTCCCCCACCTCCCAGACCAAGCAGCTGTGGCCAGCAAGCCCCCAGGCCCCAGCGATACCTCGGCCAGCTAATGTCCAAGCCCTGTCAGGTCTGTCTTTGGGGTCTTTAGGAACTCGCCATTTTCCAAAGACACCTGGCTGTCTGGAGTCTCTTTGGCCATTTCCCTTTTGAGAGTTAGGATTGGCTTTTCTGTTGAATTCAGCAGTTCATGGATATCCAAGCTGGCCTTTCTTGTCAGGCTTGGGTGTTGAACTTGTGTGCCTGGCCTCACTGCTAGCTCCCCAAAGCCCACATGGCCACTTCTTACTTCTTCCGATTTCCAGTGATGTGGGGTGTGTCAGGTAGAGTGGGCAGTAGTGGGTCCCAGTACTCATTTGGCTCTGGGCAGCTGAAACAGGCCTTTCTTTGGTGGTGGTGACCCATATGTTTGATGTTAAAACTCTCTGCCTCCACTTGGGGACTTTGAAGATGTGGCTGCCTCTGTGTACTTGGCTTTCGTGCCGGCTATACACGGCCACTCCCCAACCTATCAACCTCTGACATGGGGCTAGGATGTTCATGCCCGCCCCATACCCCCCAGCAGGTCACCAAGGTCCATGAACCCCCCCGGGAGGACACAGTGCCCCCAAAGCCAGCTCCCCCTGTGCCTCCACCCACGCAGCACCTACAGCCAGAGGGTGACGTGTCTCAGCAATCAGGAGGAAGTCCACGTGGCAAGAACCGGAGCCCGGTACCTCCTGCCGAGAAAGAGGGTGAGTGTTGAACAGAGAGGTGCGGAGAGAATGAGGGATAACCCTCTCCTATTGAGCTCCAGTGCTGGCCAGGCTGGGGAGGTACATGGTTAAGGTAGCAGATCACAGGGCTTAGCCACAAGCTCCAGAAGGTGCTTGGGCTGGGGGCTCTTGAGAAACCAGAGGTAATCCTGTGCTGGTGACTTGGTGTGTATGTGTGTACACATGCACGCATGCGTGCACATATGTACATGCAAACGTATCTGTAGCCAGCTTCTCCTTTGGTGTGAATCAGTTTGCATGTGACCTTTGGGCTCCCTAAGGGAACCATGCAGATCTCTGCTAAAACAAGAGCTGGGCTGACCTGAGCTGGACTGGCTAGGCTCTCCCTGGCTTGCCCGCTGTCCACATCCCTTCATCTTCAGCACACCGTATAGAGCTTTCCGTGCAAGTAGTGGGCGGCATCTGCCAGGGCTCCGTGGTACTTGGACGTTTGTCCTGCTGTATGTACACTGGGATTGTCAGAGGGAGGTAAAGTTGCTGCCTGAGCTGGCATGAGAAACAAATGGGGCAGGGCGGGTGCGGGGTGGCCTGTGAACTGTGTGTCTAGCGAGGATCTGGCAGAGTGAGGTGGGGGTGGGAGATGATGGGAAAAGGCCCTTCAGGTCCTAAGAATTGCTTGAGGAGGTTGTGGCTGGCAGAAGAGAGGCAAACGGGGACTAGATTGCATAGCTGCTGCTACAGTGGAGAACAGCTTTGAGTGACCAGTGTGCTGGGCCAGGGGAACGCCATCTGATGGGGGGGGGGGGGGATCAGTGTCTGATTCTTGTTGAGAAGGGACAGAAGGGAGTAGGGCAGGGGTGGGAGGCGGGTTGAGACGCTCCTCCCAACAGCTCTAGGGCAACCTGGACTTGACAGGTGGCCTTGGAAGTGGGAGGAAGGGGAGGCTTGAGTTTGTTCCTGAGGCCAAGCCAGAGGGACATAGTGATGACCCCTGGGGTAAGAGGGCAGGGTGTCTTGTTGGAGCTGGGGCTGGAGCTTACGACAGTGAGGGGTGGGTTTTAAGAGGCCAGGGGTGGTGTAGAACACAATGCATTATGAGAAGCCAGCCAGACTCAAGATGGGGTGGCAGTGGGGGAGGGGAGAGGCACTGGTCTAGCTCAGGCCAGGCAGCTGTGGCAGAACAGGACTGAAGCCATCCAGGACCAGCCAGGTCCTGTTGAGTTGGGGCCCCAGGCCGCAGGCCCTGGGAAAAGAGCCAGCAGCCCATGGTCCCTGAGGCTGGTGCTGGGCCCAGCTATGGGGCCAGGGCTGCATTTTTGTTTCCTAGACTCCTCCCTGGGGAACATTGCACCTGGTGGCAGGCTCCATCTCTCACATGGTCTGGCCACCGCTCTGCTCCCCAGGGGACACATGAACCCAACATGCAGGAAGCCAGATTTCTCTGTCCTGGCTCCAGCAGGGAGTCTCCAGGCCAGGAAGGTCCCTCGGGATCCCTGGGCCCAGCTGGAGGAACAGGTTGTCCATCCTGGCTCTGAGCCACCTGCCTGCATCGGCTGGGTCTGACCCTATTTCCTTCCAGCCTGAGTCTTCCCCTCTCTGTCCCTCAGCTCTCCAGAGCCAAGCTGGATGGGGCAGCCAAGGTGCACAGGGAGCCAGGGCACCAGGTGTTTGAACTTCCTGGTTCAGAGCAAGCCCTGTAGGTAGAGAATGTGAACCCCATGTCAGTTCCTTCTGTGAGCCATCGCCTCCCCAGGGCATGAGTTCAGAGGGAGTACGGCCCTCCCTGAGGGAGAGATGTGCACTGTAGCACTTGGGACTCTACTTCTGCCTCAACTTGTCTTCACTATAACCTAAGATTATGTGGAGGTAGCGCAGGAGATGAGTCTGTCTGTCAGTTCCTGTTCTGAGGCTGGGGACAGTGGCCTTCATAATTTCTGGGTGATTTGTGATCCCCAGAATGTATCCAGCCAGAGCTTGCAGCTTAGAACGGATTGCAGCTAATGTGAGAGCTTGTGGAGCCTCACTGAGTGCTGGCCCGAGAGTCACAGAGTGCGTGGGCCATGTGGCATAGTTATAAGCACAGGCCATGGGCTGCCACCAGCCGCCTGCATGCCTAGCTCTCCCCTGCACTCAGTAGCTGAGGTCTCAATCAGGAAGGAACAAACTGGCTGTGACATCTGGGAGAGTGCTACTTTTCCTGCTGTTTGTAGCCATGTGAGTTCCAATCCAGACATGTCCACATTTGGCAAGTGACTGAGAGACCTCATCAAACGGGTCTGGTCACTGTCCTCTGTCTGTACCCATGCAGGCGCGTCAAGCAAGGCCTGGCTGGGGCCCAGCACAGTGACTAGCATATAGTAGATGGCTGGGACTGCCTCTGCTTATCTGGAGTGGCTGCTGTAGCCATGTCCTTGCCGTAACATGCAGTCCTTGATCAGCAAGCCTGAACCACTACTCTTGGTCTTATGCACCCAGCTGGTGGCATTTGCAGGCAGCTATGAAGCAAAGGTTAGCCCTCTGACACATACCCTCTGTTGTGCCTCCTCAGCTCTGCTGCAGCTAGTAACTCCGTGGATAGAGATGGCTACAGTGCAGTGGGTGCCACTCCTGCCTGAGGGTCTGACAAGCCCTCTTTCCTGGCACAGATGGATGCCTTTGGACTGTTGATCCCAGAGCCCCATTCTTGTGCCTAGGGGTTCCCTGTGGCCCATGCTGTGAGCCAGTCCCCTACCAAGCAAGTGCCATGGGGACATGCATGGCATCACACCTGCGCTGCCATGTCCCCAGGCCCCTCTTGTCAGAGTCCTGTCACAGCTGGCCAGTGGGGCTACAGGGTACAGGATGGCAGAGCACTCCCTGACTGCCCACCTCCTTCTTCTCTCAGCAGAGAAATCCTCATTCTTTCCGGCCTTCCCTACTGAAGGCCCGAAGCTACCTACTGAACCCCCACGCTGGACATCGGGCCTGCCCTTCCCCATCCCTCCGAGGGAAGTGATTAAGACTTCCCCACACGCCCCAGACCCCTCTGCCTTCTCCTACACACCACCTGGTGAGTAGGCATGCTGCTAATTAGGTCTCTGCAGTCCATGGCAACCAGCTCTTTGCACTGGCACAGGGCTGCATAGTGAAGGGTCCTGGTCAGATGAGACCAGGCTGAAGGTTTGGTCTGCTCAGCACCAGGAAGCTGGGGACCTTCTGAGACTTGGGAAAGCTACCATACTACCTGCGGTGGCCATAGGGAGCCATGAGAGGTGCTTGAGCTGGCAATGGGAGGCTAGCATGGAAGATATTTTCTGCCAGTACTAAGCCAGAGAATGGGTGGTGGGGGTGGGGGTGGGGGGCAGCCTTGGTTGACATGCTGTGAGACTGGTTGGAGAGCCACCTAGGTTTTCTATTCTTGGTGGGCCTCACCACCATTAAAAGGAGCCCAGCCAGAGGCCAACAAAGATAGCATCAGCAGGAGCTAGCCCGGGTAGAGGTGACCCTGAAGGAAGGATGAGTGTACCAAAGGACATTGGGGGGCAGGGAAAAGCATGCCAGGAGGAAGGAACGGCATATGCAAAGGGCCAGAAAGAGTAGGGACTCTTGGCACCAAATCAAGTTGTCACAGCAGAAAATTACTATTCAGCCAGCCCAGAGATCCCCAGTCATGTGCCACTAAAATCCATGCCATAGGTGACTCTCCTGAGGGCTGTGGGAGCCATTGCAGGCTCATGGCATAGGGAGGGGATGGCCTGCTGACTTTGGAAAAGACCCTTTGATCCCTGTGTGGAGAGGAGAATCCTAGGAAAGGAGTGGAAATGGGGCACTGGCTTAGTGGCTTGATGTGGAATGGGAGATGATGGTGCAGGGACACTCCAGGACTTTGAGGTTCCAGTGGAAGGCTCAGGTCACTGAAGCAGAGACATGTAGAGGAGCCTCCAGTATATACTTAATGTTTCCTTGCAGGTCACCCACTGCCTCTGGGTCTCCACGATAGTGCCCGGCCTGTCCTACCACGTCCTCCCATCTCTAACCCCCCACCCCTCATCTCTTCTGCTAAGCATCCCGGCGTACTTGAGAGGCAGCTAGGTGCCATCTCCCAGGTGAGTGCCTCTTGGGCTGGGTCTTCCATCGTGAAGAGCTTTCAAGCCTTGGGATGTTTCCAGGGGTGGTGCTGGGTGGTGGCTGGTACCCTCACTCCTGCTGCTCGGGCCAGCCTGTGGGGCTGTCTGGATCAGAGGCTGTGCATTCCACTCTATGGCCTCAGGCAAGTGACTCAACTTCTCTGGGCCTCAGTTCATCCTCTGTTAAGTGGGAGGGTGGGGAGCTGTAGCTGCTGCAGGCTGTCGAGTATTACGTGGTAAGCCCTTAATCGCCTCTGCAGCCTGCCTGCCCTCACCACGTGCATGTGCAAGGCATTCATACTGTGTCCTTTACGTGAGCACTGGCCTTGGGTGGGTGTTGGCCTGTCCACAGTCCTGTCCCTGACCTGTATATCCTCAGGTCCTAGGCAGGACTCTCCCTGTGGCTGAGTCTGCCTGTGACCTATTTCTCTTGCCCTGGCAGGGAATGTCAGTACAGCTTCGAGTGCCCCACTCAGAGCATGCCAAGGCCCCCATGGGTCCTCTCTCTATGGGGCTGCCTCTTGCTGTGGACCCCAAGAAGCTAGGTGAGTGCCCATGACCCTTTGGTTCCAGTGCTGAGGGGTGGGCAGTCTTGGCCTGGGGAGCCCAGTGGAAGGGGCAGCCTGAGACCCCTGTGTATTGTCTCCCCCACCCCCAGCCCCATTCAGTGGAGTGAAGCAGGAGCAGTTGTCCCCACGGGGTCAGGCTGGGCCACCTGAGAGTCTGGGAGTACCCACTGCTCAGGAGACCTCTGTGCTGAGAGGTAAGGCCCGGCCAACCACTTTCTCCTAGAGAACCCCAAAAGACATCATGGCTGTCTCCTCACCCTTGAGACACCAAAAGGGATAATTGGGTGGCACACTTGGGGCCCTAAAAGTTGTGTCTTATTCCTTCCAGGGACGGCACTGGGCTCCACCACCAGTGGGAGCATCACCAAGGGCCTCCCGAGCACCCGAGCCGCAGATGGCCCCAGCTACCGCGGCTCTATCACCCACGTAAGTGCTGGGGGCAGGGTGGCTGGGATGGGATGAGCAGACCAGAGATGATGGTCTGAGTGGTCACCGTGCCGTGCGGGGTCAGGCCTAGGATGATAAACAGAGCAAGTGTCTCATGTCTTAAACAGTTAGATGTGGCAGAAACCAACCACAGATGGGGATAGCCAGGAGTCACAAATCATTGAAGTGCCTGGACTCAGAGAGTCACCAGGGCCAGGAAGAAGGAAGTGATATGTTAGCTAGCATGGCCAGAAGGAATAGACAGAGCAGGGTTTGCAGCTGGCTCCTGGCACATCACCCAGTGATGGGTGCTTGACTTAGTGCCACTGTGTGTGCTCAGACACACCCCCAGGAGGGCTGCCAGACACAGGGCTGCCCTCCACCGTGTCCTTTTGACTCACTACAGGGAACAAACTTTGATGCCCCAGGCTTCCCCTGGAGTCTGTTCGGAAATCGTGGGCTTTTTAAAGCAAAGAGCAAAAGCTGGGGGCAAAAAATCAGCCATATGCTCTGGCAGCAGTGGCCCTCCCTGACTCAGTTTCCCCTCTGACAGAAATATTATCACCAGGAGTTATTCTAAGGAGGTCATAGGACACAAGGTCAGCATGCAGAGCTTCAGGGGCCAGGTCTGAGGGATGCCGGTTCTTGAAGGCTGGGTGACCTTTTCCATTGGTTTAGGCTTAGTGGAGAGTGAGGTCACCACTCTTAAGGCCTGTCTGTTTGGGACAGTCAGTGACAGAGGTGTTGGTGAGACCTACATGGGAAGCAGGTGGAGACGACGTACCCCACTGTTGTCCAGCTACCCTGGATTCCAAGGCCATGCAGCCCATGCTCTGCTCAGCTGCCAGGATAGTACTCAGGTCTTGGAGCAGGCTGAGAGGGTCATGGTGGCTCCCCATGTTCTTTGGATTTTGTCCAAAGAACCATGGTCTGTATGGGTGTATAAAATAGTGTTCAGAAAAGTGAAATGGCCCAGCAGCTTGAGGTGACTGCCCTCTTTCATCCCCTGTGGTGTGGCGCCCTGGCTACACTAATAGCCCCACCCGTGTTCACAGAAGTCATCTAAGGTGGATGCTGCCCCACCAGACTGGATGCTGTCAGCTTGACACCTCCTGCTGGTGGGGATCTTATCCCTCCAAATCAATGTTTCTCTGTCGGTCATACTCATCCCTAGATGCCCTGGGATGGGGCATCAGGTGGCATCTAGGGATATCTTTGCTAATTATAGTGGACAGAGGATGGAGGAGTGTTGAGTCAATAGCAGCTGACAATTCCAGGCCAGGAAAAGTTTACTGAGTGATCATGATTGCTCCGTACCTCAGTTTTCCTGTCTGAAGTAGATAGAATAATAACATCCAGCCTGATGTGGTGGCTGAGACATGTAGTCCCAGCACTGGGAAGGCTGAGGCAGGAGGGTGGTGCATTCCAGACCTACAGAGTGAGAGACCTTGTCTCTCAAATAATATAATTCTATTCTTGATAGCATCTGTAGGAGGGTGCAAGTGAAAGGGGTGTTTACAGCAACGCTGGCACTAGGAAGCCAGGACGAGTGACACTAGCAACAGTGCTGAGTGAGGTTCTGTCTCTGTGTGTGTTCTGTGTGTGTGCTTTGTGGGATAGCAAGGAGTGTGTGGTGAGAGTCACCCCCAGATCTGGGTGCTTACTCCTCCACCTATATAGGGCACACCAGCTGACGTCCTTTACAAGGGTACCATCAGCAGGATTGTCGGTGAGGACAGCCCAAGTCGCCTTGACCGTGCACGAGAGGACACCCTGCCCAAGGGCCATGTCATTTATGAGGGCAAGAAGGGCCATGTCTTGTCCTATGAAGGTGAGTACAGGACTACAGACAACCATGAGGCACTGGCAGTTAGGTGGAGTGGCTTTGCCTGTACCCCTTTCTTTCAATTCCCAGGCTCTCTGTTGTCAAGACAGACGTAGCAAAGACACTGGGGGCAAGAACACACCAGACAGTAACTGTCTGCCAACTTAGGATACCCCTGCAAGGGGTGTGTTGGAAACCCCTTGTTGATTAAGAGTCATGAAGGCCGGATTGCAAGATGCATCCCCAGACATCCAGTTGTGGCATGTCCACACTTGGCTGAGACGGGGAGGTCCTCTGGCAGGGCGGAAGGTAGGCAGGTGCCTTTGGAGTTGGCATTGTGCTCCTTTAGGTAGCCTTGGCAGGTTGAGGGCTGCAATTCTGCCCGCCTTCCATATGAAGAGGTACATATACTCAAGGTCCTTCCTTGAGGGCCCTGTCCTAACCCTGGAGGGACAAGGCAGCCTAGTTATGGAGAAGGCTGTGGGACTTACAGAGGTGTCTTTAAAGACAGGTAGAACTGAAATGATGACCAGGAAGCAGTCGGGGAGTGACTCCCTGTCCTACAGGCATACAACCCAGCAGAGGTCTGGGCTGGCCTTGATGACTACCCCCAACTAAGGCTGGGAAAGCTGAGTGCCATGACAGGGAAAATTTGTGGTAGCCAGTGCAGTTCGAGAGTTGAGGGACCCATAACCCAATAGCCAGGTACCTGTCCCCAGCACTGCCAGCTGCAGGCATGGGGTCTGCCAGCTTCTCTATTCCTTCAGCCCCACAGACCCCCTCGTTCTGGAGGTACAAGTGGCCCTGTGTGGCTGTGGCACCTGCCAATGGAGCCCAGTCTTGGGAAAGGGCTGCAGCTGCCTCTGGTGCCAGCTGCATGTCCCACTGACAGCTCCCAGTGATGGTAGAGCTGGCTGGCACAGGTCTTAGCAGAACCCTGAGTCACAGCTTGGGAGCCTCCACAGCCTCAGATTGTGACCTTCCAGCTTGTCTATGGAGATTTGGATGCCCTCTGGGTCCTTTCTGGGTCCAATAGGTCTGAAGTGTTCAGACCATTACTCACTGTCTGCCCCAGCCCCAGCCACCAGCTCTGTCATTGTAATCTCCCATGTCTCAGAATGTCCAAGTTACTGGGGAAGGCAAAGCCACTCACTGCCAGTCATGCTAAGGCACATGTGTAAAAATGGCTTCACAGGGTCCTTGGGCCAGGTGCACACATCTGTGCATATGCAGATCTATAGAAGCTTATGAGGGGCTTCCCTGTGTACACAAATGTGTGTTGATGTGTCTTTGTTAATGTGTGCATGTGGCCATGGGCACAGATGCCCACCCACCTACATAGCAGTGGGCAGCACCGCCTCTGCTCTTTCTGCCCAGAGCAATTCCCAATTGAGCTGGTTTTGAGGGTCCCACAGGCTCATCCAGCCTGCCTTCTAGCTCTGCCTGTTTGCAGGCCAAACCACATGTCTATGGTGCCAGCACCCTGCAGCCATTCCACATTGTATGTTCTTTCTGGCTCCCAGGTGGTATGTCCGTGTCACAGTGCTCCAAGGAGGATGGCAGGAGCAGCTCCGGCCCGCCCCACGAGACTGCTGCCCCTAAGCGCACCTATGACATGATGGAAGGCCGTGTGGGCAGGACCATCACCTCAGCCAGCATTGAGGGTAAGTGTCTTGCTATAGTGGCTCACCAGGGTCAGGTGCTGTCCTAGGAGGTGACCTCTTGACATCCCTGGAGAGAGCCAGTTAGTGGTTGGCCCAATGTTAACAGCGAAACTGAGGCTCAACTTAGAGCACCTAGGGAAAGAGGTGCTTACCTGCTGGGTCCTATGTCATGATGGAGACTACCATTGGTGGACTCCAGGCCTTCCAGATACCATACAGTGACACCATCCCTGTCTTCCCCAGGACTCATGGGCCGTGCCATCCCCGAGCAGCACAGCCCCCACCTCAAGGAGCAACATCACATCCGAGGCTCCATCACACAAGGTACACCCCACCAACCCCGCCCCTTGATGCCATTCTGTCCTCAGGCTCAATACAGGCCAGGGATTTGGAAACAGGGGCCAGCCCCTCCCACCCGTGTGCTTTTTAGGTGGAGTGACTACTCTCACTTCACACCTGGAGGAGCCTCAGATAATTGAATGGCCCTTTTACTCGTGTCTTTGTGATGAGCGTCACAATGTGGTTTCAGTTAGTGTCCTCACTTCCTATGAAGAAACAGGCTCAGAGAAGTCAGTTTGCATACCCAAGGTCACATAGGAAAAGGTGGATTTGAACTCAGGCAGTCTAGATCCAGGCATCACTGCTGGGAGCCCCCAGGCTGAGCCAGGCAAGGCCGTGGAGAGTCAATGCTGTTTACCTGACAGGAATCCCGAGGTCATATGTGGAGGCCCAGGAGGACTACTTACGTCGGGAGGCCAAGCTCTTGAAACGAGAGGGCACACCACCGCCCCCACCACCACCTCGGGACCTGACTGAGACCTACAAGACCCGGCCCTTGGACCCTCTTGGTCCCCTGAAGTTGAAGCCAGCTCACGAGGGTGTGGTAGCGACTGTGAAGGAGGCGGGTCGCTCTATCCATGAGATTCCTCGAGAGGAGCTGCGCCGCACACCTGAGCTACCCCTGGCCCCACGGCCTCTCAAGGAGGGTTCCATCACCCAGGTATTAGGAGCACGTAGGAGGGGCTGGGACTTGGCCAAGCCTAAGGGGGTTCTCATACTGACCCCATTGCTTTGGTGCATAAATTGAGGCCCAGAGAGGTTACCAACTTGCTGTGGGTCACTGATGGCATTTGTGAAACCCAAGTCTCGCATCCCTATTTCTGTCACTTTGCCGCTGTCAACATCTCCACCTGCACATATGCATCAAGAGGCTCCATGGGGGACCTGGTTCTACCCCATGGTCATGGCTTGATGGGGAAGGAAAAGACAAAGCAGCTGAACAAAGGCATCTAGGGAGGGACTGCTATCTGATGCCAGGGACACCCAGCGATTGACCAGAAAGGGAATTCTTTTGAACATTAAGGTGCCACCCTATCTTAGGACAGTAACCAAAATATTGGACCCTCCTGAATCTCAGCACTTGGGAGACTGAGTGAGGAGGATAGTAAGTTCAAGGCTAGCCCCCGAAAGCAATACTCTGACTTAATTCCCTTCCCCAAAGTTTTAAAGTTTAATAGTAACAAAAACACTTGAGTAGAAACTGAGACCTGGGGCCTAAGTGTGCCCAGTGTCCCATCCTGGCAAAGACCATGGGATCCTCTCCATGATGTCCAGTGCACAGTTCCCTTCTCCATGGTGCCATCTGAGACCTGATGGTGAATGTAATGACAGCTCTGGACCTAGAGCCACAGCCTGGGGTCACGGGTGTATCTGACTGGGGAATTCTATAGTGTTGCTGGGTAGTCAGGGTCTACTGGGTGAGGAAGGTTGCGTCTACCTGCAGTTGGCCTCACTCTGGCGCCCCTGGATCAGCGGGTGTCTCTGGGGCTGTAGCCAGGCCTAAGTAGGCAGAGCAGCCAGGCTCCTGGACATCATGGATCTCTGTCCATCAGCCCAAGGGGTTTGAGATGCTCCATGTTGAGCAGCAGTACAGGAAGGGTGGCAGCTGGACAGCCAAGTGCAAACCCACACCTTCTTCCTAGGGCACACCACTCAAGTATGACTCCGGGGCGCCCACCACTGGCACCAAGAAACACGATGTACGCTCCATCATCGGCAGCCCTGGCCGGCCCTTCCCTGCCCTGCACCCGCTGGACATGATGGCTGACGCCCGGGCACTGGAGCGTGCCTGCTATGAAGAGAGTCTCAAGAGCCGGTCAGGGGCCACCAGTGGTGCGGGAGGCTCCATCACACGTGGAGCCCCAGTTGTCGTGCCTGAGTTGGGCAAGCCACGGCAAAGCCCACTGACCTATGAAGATCATGGGGCCCCCTTCACCAGCCACTTACCACGTGGCTCACCTGTAACTACGAGGGAGCCCACCCCACGCCTTCAGGAAGGTGAGTGAGTGAGGCTCCCATAGTTTGCCTGTTGTGGGAAGGGGACAGCTCACTTTCCACAGGATACCCTGGCCGTTGCCTCATGTCACAGCCAATCCATCTGCTGCCCTGCTTCCACATTGCATTCAGAGCCTTCCTTGTTCCCTCTCACTAAGTTTTTTAAATAATTTAAATCAAGGCTGAGGAGAAAGCTCAGTGTCTAAAGTACTTGCCGCACAAGCATGGGGACAAACCCCTAGAAGCCTCATAAAGCAAGGCATACTCACACACATCTGTAATCCTCATGCTTCCCAGTGAGATGGAAGGCCAAGACAGGAGGGGCTCCTGAAGGCCACAGCCTTTATCTCAGACATGGCGGAAGGTGAAGACCAACATTTGAAATTGTCTTCTGCCCCCCCCCACACACACACAATTATACAATGGTAATAGTTTAAATGAAACATTCTCACTCTCTAGAGTACATCCTTCCAGTAGTGTTGCCGTGGACTAGAGCACCCACAAATGGGGTTCCCTCCACCACTCTACTTCTGATTCTTTCAGTCCAGCCCTCTCCTTGGCTTCCTCTGCCATTCTCAGCTCCTTTGCACGTGCTGGCCTTCTACCCAGAAGGCTTCACATTCAGTTCTGTTTCTAGCCATCCCCTGGGTACCCTGCATCACCCTCTTCAGATGTCAGGACTTGGGGAGGCTATGTTTACTTCCAGACACATACTGTGGCATTGAGAGATTATATTCAAACATCTCCCTCTCTCTCAAGCCTATGTGTGCTCCCTCCCTTGTCATCCATCTCCTACCTGTGACAGTGGCTCCTTGGGGTCCAGGGATCTTGTTTGCTTTGTTCTTGGGGTGATCCCTCTTCTCATCATGGGAACTGCCAGCCTATGATTAATTCAGGTTGATGGAATGAATGAATGAATGAATGAATGAACGAACGAACGAACGAATGAATATTGATCAGGGAGTAAATTAATGTTGTCATAAGGAGCAGAGAGGCCAGAGACTCTGGGCTTTCTGACAATGTAGCCCAGAGGCTCTGCTCTGAGGCTGAGGCCTATGACCTGTCTCCATAGGCGGCCTTCTATCCAGCAAGGCATCCCAGGACAGGAAGCTGACGTCGACACCCCGGGAGATCGCCAAGTCCCCACACAGCACTGTGCCCGAGCACCACCCCCACCCCATCTCTCCCTATGAACACTTACTCCGGGGTGTAAGTGGTGTGGACTTGTACCGGGGCCACATCCCACTGGCCTTTGACCCAACCTCCATACCCCGAGGGCTCCCTCTGGAAGCAGGTGGGTACCCTGAACCTACAGATCTGAGAATCGATGATTCCTTGGGTGGAATGTTGGGTTTGGAGAGTGGGGGATAGCCCTAGTACTGAGATCAGCAGCAGGCTCTAGGGAATGGGCTGGGTCTTAGGGATCTTTTGCTACAGAACTCGCCTGTGCCTTGCAAGTGCATCAAATGAGGGCTCCAGTGTGTGCCATCATGTGGAGCCTTTTTGAAGGCACCTTTGTTAGTGCGTCAGGACCTGTACTTTTGATGCATTATATCAGGGACTGCTTCCTGAAGCCCTGACAGCAGACATCCCACATGGTCAGGGAGCCAGCCTTAAGATCTGTGTGTGCAGTGGGTATACAAGGAGAGGAAGCTGGTAGTGCACAAGTGGGGAGCACGAAGACAAGCCGTGGGCCACCTGACCCTCCCTCCCTCCCTCCCTGGCAGCCTACTACCTGCCCCGGCACCTGGCCCCCAGCCCCACCTACCCACACCTGTACCCGCCTTACCTCATCCGCGGCTACCCTGACACCGCGGCCCTGGAGAACCGCCAGACCATCATCAATGACTACATCACCTCGCAGCAAATGCACCACAACGCTGCCTCTGCCATGGCCCAGCGTGCTGATATGCTGAGGGGTCTGTCACCACGAGAGTCCTCGCTGGCCCTCAATTATGCCGCTGGCCCACGAGGTAAGTTGCCCAGGACTGTGCCCATCAGCAGAGCCTCGTCCTGTGCCTTCCTGTGCTGTGGTGTGCAAAAGACACTAGTGTCCATATATGTCCTGCACTATACAAAGTGGGCAGCATGGGCCATGTGGATGCCACTGAGTGCACCCGGTTGGCTGAGTGGACTAGGCGGTGCATGCTGGCTCCTTGGGGAAGCCAACATGTCTTACATCAGTTCACATCTAGCAACTGTGTGAGTAGCAGGAACTGTGTGTGTGTTATCATGCACAGTGGGCCTTTACATGTTGTTCTGAGCCCTTGCTACAAGGCATCTTTCAGCATCCAAGAGATTAGCACACAGGCTGGGCTTGTGGTATTGCACCCCTTTAAGAACTTGGGAGGTAGAAGTGGGAGGATCAAGGCCAGCCTCAGCTATATAGAGTTTGAGGCTAGCCTAGGCTACATGAGACAATCTCAATACAAATAACAAAGAAGAAAGAGAAATCAAAGTGTGAGGCTGTTGGGAGCACTGACTCCTGAAGCCTTGGAACAGTCTGAGTCCCTTTGCAGTGGTTGTTCCGAGATGACCTAGTGGCTCCTAAAGCCACTCTGGGGCTTCTGAGGGTGAGGGCTGTAGGAAAAGGCTGTCTCTAAGGGGGAGGCATTACTTTGGCTCAAGAAGTGTTGGTTGAGAGACACTACATGTCAGGGGCCCGGGGCCAGGCTTGGCACCCAGGAGGGGCACTGCCAGGTACAAGGTCTCTGGCTTACCCTCAGGTACCTACAGCTGACCACCCCCTCCCACAGGCATTATCGACCTGTCCCAAGTGCCACACCTACCTGTGCTGGTGCCACCAACGCCAGGCACCCCCGCCACCGCCATCGACCGCCTTGCCTACCTCCCCACGGCGCCCCCACCCTTCAGCAGCCGCCACAGCAGCTCACCGCTGTCCCCAGGTGCGCCTGCCAAGTGGGTGGGTGGGTATGTGCCTCGCTCCTTATGCTCTGCAGGTGAATTCTGCCCCCTTGGGCTCTAGCTCAGACTCTGACCTTGGGTTTCCAGGAGGCCCCACTCACTTGGCTAAACCAACTGCCACGTCCTCATCGGAGCGGGAGCGGGAACGGGAACGGGAGCGGGAGCGGGAGCGAGAACGCGACAAGTCCATCCTCACATCCACCACGACAGTGGAGCATGCACCCATCTGGAGACCCGGTAGGGCACCCCAGACCCCGCCCCACCCCCAGGTCCTCATGGGCCACCTGGGCCTGCCCCCTGACTCGGCGGCCTGTCACCAGGTACGGAGCAGAGCAGCGGGGCTGGGGGCAGCAGCCGCCCCGCCTCCCACACCCACCAGCACTCGCCCATCTCCCCCCGGACCCAGGACGCCTTGCAGCAGAGGCCCAGTGTGCTGCACAACACGAGCATGAAGGGCGTGGTCACCTCCGTGGAACCCGGCACGCCCACGGTCCTGAGGTGGGCCAGGTTGGCACCGGGGGGAAACAAGCCTGGGGGGAGGGTACATGGATGGACGTGCTGAGTGGGAGGGGATTGTGTGGATGGGCAGACGGGTAGAGAATTGAACAGACAGCAGGATTGGTAGGTGGGTGGATGAATGTATTGGTGAGAATGTTAGGAGAGAGTGGGTAGATAGGTGGCGTTTAGGCAGCTGGAGGATGGCTCAGAGAAGGGTATGCAGTGGGTAGACGAGACGCACAGGTAGCTGGGCAGATGGTAGTGAGTGGCTAGAGAATGCTTTGAATAGACAGGTTTATGGGTGGACCTCGAGCAAGAGTGACAGCCGAGTGGGTGGGGTGGAGATAGATGGATGGACTGATGAATGCGTGTATGAGTGGATGGATGGCAAGTTGATGGATAGGCAAATGGGTGGATGATGGACATGTGGGAAGGCAGGCAGATGGCTGGGTCAGGTGGATGGCTGAGTGGGTCGGAGGGAAGGCAGATGAATGTGTGGGTAGATGGATGGATAAATGCATAGATGGACGAATTGGTGGATGGATGGACAGGGAGGCAGGCACATGGATGAATGAGTAGAGTGGATGGGTGGGTGGATGATGGGTAATAGACGGATGGATGATTTGAAATATATAAAGGTAGATGGGGATGGATGGATGGACAGGCGGATGGACTGACAGATGGTAGATGGTGGGGTGGGTACATGAGTCACCTCCGTGGAACCCGGCACGCCCACGGTCCTGAGGTGGGCCAGGTTACATACTAGTGGTAACTAGTATGTAAGGCCCAGGAGTACCAATTTGAAAAAACAGAACAGGGAGCTTAATGGATGGCTGCAGGGCTAGTGCTGCCCACAGTTGCATCAGAGTTGGTGCCAGGCTGTGGGCTTCTGCCTGAAGTCAGTCCCATGCTTCCTGACTCGCATGCTTTTTGCTGCTGAGAGGCTCAGCGTTGGTGCCAGTTCTAGGTGTGCCTCTATTGGCTCTGCTTGGGCTTCCTGCCCTCTACTCACCTCAGTTACATCTGGCCCTGTGGCAGTGGCTGCCCTCAGGAGAGAATAGTCTGTCTTTTCCTGTATGGGTTGTTGTCTTCTCAGAAGCTCTGGCACACTTTGCTTAATTGGTGCTGTATTCTCGGGGTCAGGATGGTGCTTGGCGCCTGGTAGGGACTCAGTGAAAAGCTTTGGGCATGAGAGACTGAATGGGACCAGCCTAGGTCAGTCAAGAGAGCAGGCTTATTCTGGGAGTCTCAGGGAGTGCGAGCATCTAGTCATAGGCAGGGACTCCAGGGAGGTGAGGTAGTCATTTACTAGTAGCACTGTCTGAACCTTTCTCTTCCCTTCCAGGTCCACCTCCACCTCTTCGCCTGTCCGCCCAGCTGCCACATTCCCACCTGCCACCCACTGCCCACTTGGTGGCACCCTTGAAGGGGTCTACCCTACCCTCATGGAGCCCGTCCTGTTACCCAAGGAAACCTCTCGGGTTACCCGACCTGAGCGGCCCCGAGTGGACACTGGCCATGCCTTCCTCGCCAAGCCCCCAACCCGGGAACCTGCCTCCTCACCCAGCAAGAGCTCTGAGCCCCGATCCCTAGCACCCCCCAGCTCCAGCCACACAGCCATCGCCCGCACCCCAGCAAAGAGCCTTGCACCCCACCATGCCAGTCCGGACCCGCCGGCGCCTGCCTCGGCCTCAGATCTGCACCGAGAAAAGACTCAAAGTAAACCCTTTTCCATCCAGGAATTGGAACTCCGTTCTCTGGGTAAGACCACCCTGACAGCGGCCACGTTCATAGACGCAATAATCACGCGTCAAATTGCTCACGAAAGGGGGCCGCGAGAAGGAGGTTCGCTGGCCAACGACTCCCCTGGCGACGGTAAGACATCCGGCCCGCCACCTGCCCACCCCATCTGTGGCCTAAAGATATTTTCAGATCTTTGCTTTTAATTTTTCCCCATTTTTGGTTGGTTTTGGTATTTTGTTTTGAGCTCATCCTCGTCAATTCGCACACTGTGGTGACTCCAGCCCACATGGGCGCCTCATCGTTTGCACACCCTTTCATCATGATTTTTTTTTGTTTTTTGTTTTTTCTTTTTGGATTTTTTCGCCTTTTTTCCTTTAATGAATGGATCTGTGGTTTGGACTCCAACTGCGCCTCCCATCTTCTGCCACCGCCTGCACCTTCGTATAGGGGAGTGGGGATGTGGGGGCCACCAGCTGACTGTGCAGCCACTCTGTGGAAGAAGTCAAGGCAGGGAGTGAGGTGGAAGAGAAGAGAGAGAAGGCTATCCGGGAAGGCTGGGTGTCCACCTCTCCTTCCCAAGCCGGCATACAGCCCAAAGAGAATGAAACTTCTCTGTGATGGGTCAGGGACAGTGGGGCTGGGCCAAGGCAGGGGACCCCGCGTTGCTCAGTCAGAGCCCTCGCCCACACCACCCAACACCTGCTCATATGCACTCTCCCTCCCATTTCTCCATCACTACCAGTCTTTTTCCCTCATCCTAGCTCCCACTGCCCAAGCCAGACTCCCACAGTCCTTTGGGTATGTCTGTATCCTAGCATACAGCCTGACCTCCCATTACTCACCATTCCTTCTCACTGGCTACCCCTAGGCTGAAATCTTTTCCTTCCATCTTGAGGCCCAGCCAGTGTGGAGAAATGGCTGGGAGGCAGCGAGCACCTCAGCCCAAGCCCACACCGCATTCTGAATCCAGCCCACTTGTTACAGGTTACCACAGTGGAGCTGGCTACAGCCCTGATGGGGTGGAACCCATCAGCCCCGTGAGCTCACCCAGCCTGACCCATGACAAGGGGCTCTCCAAACCGTTGGAAGAGCTAGAGAAGAGCCACTTGGAAGGGGAGCTGCGACACAAGCAGCCAGGTGACACCCAGGGAGAGTAGCAGGTGGGGAAACTGAGGCACAGCTCCCACTGTACCCAGCCCCTGACAGCTCTGTTGTGTCCTCAGGCCCCATGAAGCTCAGTGGGGAGGCCGCCCACCTCCCACATCTGCGGCCATTGCCTGAGAGCCAACCCTCAACTAGCCCACTCCTCCAGACAGCCCCAGGCATCAAAGGTCACCAGAGGGTGGTTACCCTGGCTCAGCACATCAGTGTAAGTACCCTTCTCTAGCCCTTGCTACTAGGAGAGCAAGTGGATATGGGAGTGACATCGTAGAGTCAGACAGGAGTTAACATACAGTGGCCCACCATACCCAGTCCTTTGGGGCCATCACCATAAGGTCCACATGGGGATGCTTACCCAGGAGACCAAGAGCTAGGTCAGGGTTCTTCTGCCCTACCCTACTCAGAAGGTTTGGAAGGTTCTGGCAGGATAGCCCCTGAATTGTCCCCTCTCCACAGGAGGTCATCACACAGGACTATACACGCCACCACCCGCAGCAGCTCAGCGGCCCCCTTCCCGCCCCTCTCTACTCTTTCCCTGGAGCCAGCTGCCCTGTCCTGGATCTCCGCCGCCCACCTACCGACCTCTACCTCCCACCCCCTGACCACAGCACCCCAGCCCGGGGATCCCCGCACAGCGAAGGGGGCAAGAGGTGAGGATGTAATCACATCACCAACAGATGCTGGCAGGGGGACAGTGGGGTGGGGGTGACCTCATCAGGGTGTTGTGTTGACCGGAAACTGATGCTAGGGCACGTTAAAGCTCACTAAGGTCCCAGAACTAGCACAAAGTAGGGTGTCAACTGAGTACCCTATATACACCAACTTAGCCAGGGTCAGAGGCACCACTCCGGTTTAGCACATGGGGAAACAGAGGCATAGAGGAGTAAGTTACCACCCCATACCGTGAACACAAATTCTTACCTTGGCTGGGTTCACAACATGGGTCAAAACACCCTAGGCAGCCTGGCTTGGTGGCATACACTTCTAAGCAAGCATAGGTGAGGGGGCTCTGGGGAAGCTGAGGCAAGAGGATTGTGAATTTCACGCCAGCCTGGACTGCATAGTGAGGCTGCCCCGACTCAAAAATAAACAAAAGCTCATGAGTGTTAGATTATTTCAGAAGAACTCCAACCGTGGCCCAATCTCAACAGCCCTCAGGTGCCGCTGCCTGGCCATTCACAGGGAATCATGCAGGGCTGTGCCATCTAGAGAGCCTGGTGTGGGCAGTGGGCTATCCCCTTTGTGAGGAAGAACTCTACCCTCAGCTGAGATGCTGTCTCCATTAGGTCCCCAGAACCCAGCAAGACATCAGTCCTGGGCAGCAGCGAGGATGGCATTGAACCTGTGTCCCCACCGGAGGGCATGACTGAGCCAGGACACCCTCGGAGCGCTGCATACCCACTGCTGTATCGCGACGGGGAACAAGGGGAGCCCAGGTACCCATGGCATGAACCCTGCTCAGAGGTGACAGTGGCAGTTCAGCCATTTCCAGCTCATTAGGGTATAAACTTTCATGGGGCTTCAGTGGCAGCACCCTGTCCCATTTGGGATCTCAGCCTGATCCATGTCCTGTTTTGTCACTTGCTGGGGATTTAAGAATAAGCTGGAGCAAACAGGATGGGGGTAGATGTGGACACAGCAGAACAGGCCTCCAGCCTCAAGGAGTGTGTGTTCTTGGGGCTTCTTGTTTTAAATCTAGCTATTGGAGGCTGGTCATACTAGGGCAACTCATAGTACCCCTGGGAGGCCCACAAGCTACCCCAGGCCAAAGCTAAGTACGGTCCCCAGCAAGCCTGGGATGGGAAACAGTTGGTTTTGAACCCTTCACTGTGACCCAAATGGTGAGCTCCTACCCAGCCTGCTGACCCTGCATGTCTCATACTCCCTGTAGAATGGGCTCCAAGTCTCCAGGCAACACCAGCCAGCCGCCAGCCTTCTTCAGTAAGCTGACTGAGAGCAACTCTGCCATGGTGAAGTCTAAGAAACAGGAGATCAACAAGAAACTCAACACCCACAACCGGAACGAGCCAGAATACAGTAAGAGGAAGCCAGGGCTGGGGCTGGCATCAGGAGAGAGCTAATACTTTAAACCCCACCCCGGAGGAGCCTGACATTCTGCCAGTGGTTACTAACTGGCTCAGCATGTAGTGCTACAATAATACCCTGCACACCGTAGGCGCTCAGTAAAACCTGTACAAACAGCTGGTGCCAGGGAACACAGCACATTACTCCAGGGTCATGTCACAGACATGGTGCCTTTCACCATGACCGATATGGGAGGACAAGGACCCTTGTCCGTAGCTAAGGGTCACATGGACCAGATGCTTAGGAGAATACACTGGAAAGTGACAATTGAGGGCTTTGCACTGTCCTCTTCCACCAGTAGTTCCCTCCCAGGTGACTTGGACAGATGGGCAAGGCTGTTCCCTTCTGGAGCAGGTAGCACAGGCATAGGCTGGTGACCAACTACCAGAGTAAGCCTAGAGGATCAGGTCCCTAGTTGTGCCCAGACATTCAACTCAGACTGTACAGGGGACAGATAACAGTGCAGATCTCCTAGGACTGTGAGCTTAGGCCTTACCTACCTTGTCACCCTGCTCTAGATATTGGCCAGCCTGGGACGGAGATCTTCAACATGCCTGCCATCACTGGACCAGGTAACCCTCCTGCGTGTCTGCATAGCACGTTTCTCTTCCCCAACCGCCGACTTGAGGACAAGAAATCTTAGCCAGTTCAAGTTTGGCCCCTCCTCCCAGCCTCAGTAGACCTAGAGTGACACAGCAGGGCAGCCATCCTCCACTACCTAGAGTCCTCCCCACCTGAGGAATTTCTGAGGTTTGAAATCAGGTTCCCTTGAGTGGATGTCAGGTACATGTCACTGGGGACTGTCACCAGGTGTGAGGCAGGTGGATTGGGCTTAGGGTGCACACAGGCTTCTCTCATACTAAAGTCTCTATCTGGGGATTCCATCAGGGAGCTTCAGCCTTTTTCTAAATCAAATGAGGATATAAAACAGGGAGATGGGTGTCAAACTCACATGCTGTTTGTGGCAGAAATTGTAGGCTTTCTATATGGTGCTTGGGACTTGGAGTGTCTTGGGGAGGAGTGCCAGGGTCCCCATGGCTATAATTATATTGCCCCTGTGGGGGAGGGAGGAACAGGGTGGGACCAAATGAGCTCAGTGATAACTGAACTGAGAATGAGGTATAGGGATGTCTGTGGGGACATGCACTCCATGCCAGAGGAACAGGGGAGGGTTGCTGAGTGTGTGGAGCCTTGGGCCCTGCAAATAAGGTGGCCAGATGCACCCTTGAGGACATTTCCAGGGGGCCACAGGAACTTCAAGGGGTGTGGGGGCTCTGGTGGGGAATGTCACAAGCCCAGAAACATACCAGGGACTTTGCTGAGCCTCAGGTAGAAGGAAACTTTGATCAAGACAGTAATGTGGTTGGAAATGAATGTTTGTAGAATGTTCTAAATCTTGATATAGGTGCTAGACACCCAGGTGTGTGTATATATAGAAATTCATGGGGCAGGGTAGTACAGTGATCTGTGCTAACCCTAACTTAGTTGTCTCGTGTACACACACACACACACACACACACACACACACACACACACACACACACACACACACCTGTACCTACTCATGAATTTCCCTTAAATGTTAGTTCTTAAAGATATGTTTCCAGGTCTGGCCTGTGACACTACTACCCTGCCAGAGATAAATGGAGAAAGTCATGCCTGTGCCAGTGCCATCGATCCATGAGCTCAACACCCTGGGGATAAGGCCCAGGCGTGATGCCCCTGATGCCCTATCAGGAGGCTCCCCTCTCTCCTCCTCCACCTTCTTCTGGATGTGGAGGAGTGGGTGGGGTTGGTGTGTTGGAAGTTCAGCTTTTTCTTGTGGCTTTGGCTTAGCCCTGAGGGAAGCTTCCTGCATGCTGTGAGAGGCCCTGGCTTCCAGCTTACCTGAAGCCCAAAAGAAGGAAAGAAATAAGCCTGGGCTACGAACAATCACCCCCAGAATGGGGTTGTAAAACTGACTGTCCCTCCATACTCAGGAGCTTGGCTAGTTTACAAACCAGGGACTTTGCCAGCATGTTGGGCCATGTGGTTTCACAAGGCTTAGGCAGTCTGGAGGTTCACAGGGTACCACGGAGTAGCCTGTGGCATAGGCTGGGAATCCTGCAGATGAGGTTTTGTTGTTGTTTGTGTTTTTGTTAGTGGTAATTTGGAGTTTGTTTGTGGGGTGAGATTGGTTTGAACTGGTTTAGTGGTTGGTGGTTGTTCTGTTGTTCTCTTTGTCGGGATTTGGTACTTGGAGAGAGAAGTACTTGGGAGAGAAGCCAGACCTTATTCTCACCAAGCAAGTGTCCTGCCCCTGAGCGACAACCCAGCCCTCTTGCTCCTTTTCACTTTGAGTTAAGGCCTCTCTACATTGTGTGAGCTAGCATTGAGTGGATTGAGCTCACACTGTAGATTAGGCTAGCTTTTCCTCCTAAGTGGCTGGGGTTCCAGACCTGCTAATCAGGCTCAGGCCCTCAAGAGATTCTGGAAGCAACCTGAGACAACTAGAAAAGAAGTCTGCCCAGCCTGGCATTTACAAAAAGTCCTAGAGCCCAGTTCATGGGGGTGAGGGGACCAAATAGAGAGAGTTTGCAGAGGCTCAGTGGAGAAGACAAGAATCTCTTGAGGCCAGTTTGTTGACTTGACCACTCTGTCCTTGTCATGGGGCCGGGCCAGCCAGGGCTAAGTGGCCCTACACCTGTCTAGCGCTGCCCTGTCCTCGCACGCACATAACTGCATGGCTGTGACCCCCCCACCCCCACCCCTCATGCCCAGCTCTGTACCTTTCTCCTCTGGCTCCTATGGGGAGAGATGGGGCAGGGGAGGCAAGCCCAGCTTGGGGGAATCAGACAAACTGAAGTGGCCCCTAACCCCTTAAGGAAAAGGGGACACTAGGGGGTTCTTGGTCACCTTCCCTCCCCACACCCCTTCCTAGAATCCACCCACCAGAAGACCATAGCTGGATTTCTATACCACTACCACCACCCCACCCCACCCCTGTCCCCATCCCCAGCACCTAGCTCTGGCTTGATTCAATAGCATAGACAGCCTTCTCTTATGCCACCCACTTGTAGTCAGAATTAGACAAACAGCCTCATCTGCGATTGGGGTACAGAGAGGACTTCTGATTTCCTGAGGACAGATAGGAATGAGCCGGGAACCCTCTAGCTACCCCATACCCCCTCCCTGGAACAGCCATGAGCTACAGGGATGGTGAGGAACCCACATCAGCACCCTGCAGAGAGGTGGGCAGATGGGAGGACAATGCTCTGCAGATGTGTGCTCACTGTGTCTCTCTCTCTCCTCCCTCTTTCTCTCTTGCGACCCTCTGGCTCCCCGGCCCCGGTCCCCGTGTGTCCGTCTGTCTGTCTGTCTCTCTCCCAGGCCTTATGACCTGTAGAAGCCAGGCGGTGCAAGAACACGCCAGCACCAACATGGGGCTAGAGGCCATTATTAGAAAGGCACTCATGGGTAAATATGATCAGTGGGAAGAGCCCCCGCCGCTCGGCGCCAATGCTTTTAACCCTCTGAATGCCAGTGCCAGTCTGCCTGCTGCCGCTATGCCCATAACCACTGCTGACGGACGGAGTGACCACGCACTCACCTCGCCAGGTCTGCAGGCCTGCCCCCGCCCGCCCGGCTGTGTCCCTCCCCGCCCTGGTGTTGTTAACCCTCTCACCTCCCCCCTTGAGCTTGGGAGCCTGTGACCTTTTTTTTTTTGTGCGTGTTTGACATCTAGTTTGCTAATCTGAAGCTGGTCTGACACCCCAAGTTGTGGAGGGCGTCCTCTTGCCCCCACCACCGCTGCTGCTCACATTGCTACCCACGTCCCGCCCCGCCCCCCTGCTGTGTGGACAGGGATAGCAGTGGCCGGGCCCACCATGTGTGGCCAGGGCTGCTGGGAGGAGTCTAGTGTGCCCATGACCCCTCAAGGGTCAGGCAGCACATGGTCAGTTCCCACTTTGCCAATGCCTGTAGCATTTGCCATTCCCAAGCAGGGGCACAATCAGAGAGGTGCTCCACTGTCCCCTTCTAGGGTCAGGCCAGTCCTGGGTTGTGGACCTCTAAGTAGATAGAGGCCCTCGGGTCTAGCACAGTCCAGGGCCAGCTTGGGCATTGTTATTCTGCCAAGATCTGATGCTTCTCACTGAGGGGTCCAGTCCTGGTGGGGGCACCAGAAGGATAGTCATCAACCTCCCTCATAGAAATGTTCCTTTATTCTCCATGCCAGGGGCTGGCCATCTGGTGGATTTGTAGTCTCAGAGTTACTCACACTAGTTTCTGTCTTGGAGCCCTAGGCGGCAGGTGGTTCCCCAAGGCAAAAGGCACGCCACCCCCCACCCCCCACCTCCCCGCCCCTCCTCAGTGCTGGTGTGGGTGTCTTGAGGTCAACACCATCTAACTCAGCCCCTCTTGCTCTGTCCTCTACAGGTAGTGGTGGGAAAGCCAAGGTTTCTGGCAGACCCAGTAGCCGAAAAGCCAAGTCCCCAGCCCCAGGCCTGGGGTCAGGAGATCGGCCACCTTCAGTCTCCTCGGTACACTCAGAAGGGGACTGCAATCGCCGGACACCACTCACCAACCGCGTGTGGGAGGACCGACCCTCATCTGCAGGTGGGTGTTGGCCATGGTAGAGGTGGCCCCAGCGACCCAGGCGAGGGGATGTGGTCCCTGGTCCCCACCTACCAAGGAAGGGTAAAGGAAGCAACAGTTCAGAGGGTCCTGGGCAGCTGGCCAAAGTGGCCAGTCGTACAAGGGAGCCTGGCATCCTTTTATGCCTGTCAAGCACTGCAGGGTTTGATGGGAAAGCAGGAAGGCAGAGGAAGAAATGGAAAGGTTACTACAGTCTAAGCAAAAGGTGGCAGGGCTGTGCAGCAAAGAAGCAAAGGAGAGAGCCAGTCTTGAGAACCCTGCAGAGATAGGAAGTTGGATGGTGCTGCCCCAGGAGGTCCAGGCTCTGGCTTCTAGCGTGGTAGGCAGGGTCCTAGGGTGCTTACACTGCTTCTAGCGCTCTTCCATCTTCCCACAGGGTCCACACCGTTCCCCTACAACCCTTTGATTATGCGGCTACAGGCAGGTGTCATGGCCTCCCCACCCCCACCTGGCCTCGCTGCAGGCAGTGGGTCCCTGGCCGGTCCCCACCACGCCTGGGATGAAGAGCCCAAGCCACTGCTGTGTTCACAGTATGAGACACTCTCAGACAGCGAGTGACTCCAAATTGGAGGGGAGCGGTGCCAGGTTCCTGCACGAGGCAGAAGCAGCCCAGCATGGAGCAGGCAGCTGCTGACTCTCCCCACTGAGGAAGGAGCCCCTGAGTCTGCCTGCGCGTCCAACCGTCCGTCCACCCATCTGTCCATCCAGAGCTGGCATCCTGCCTGTCTAAAGCCTTAACTAAGACTCCCGCCCTGGGCTGGCCCTGCGCAGTGACCTTACTCAGGGGATGTTTACCTGGTGCTCGAGAGGGGAGTGGACAGGAGGGGAGGACAGCGGGCCCGGAGGGGATACAACGATCATGTGTCAGTTGCACATGTGCATCTGGGGCAGCGGGGACCCAACGCAGGATGACCAGGCACCTCCATGCCACCGCCTCGCCCCTTAACGCATTTGGAACCAAAGTCTACGCTGAGCTTGTGGCCCTGCCCCTTCCTCTGCCCCAGCCTGCTCGCACTCTGGACAGACGTTCCCAGCTTATCCTGCCCCAATGCTGTCATCGCAGTCCCCAAAGGCCACCCAGCCCACAAGACTGGGAGCCCATCAAACCAGGTGGGTGCACAAGGGTCCAGGATGGCCTGGGGCACGAATGTTTGTCGGAACTGGACCGTCCCTGGCCGTCGCTGTGGCGATGGGAGGGAAGGCAGGTATAAATGGTGTTGGCTTACAGGGTATATTTTTGATACCTTCAATGAGTTAATTCAGACGTTTCACACAAGGAAGGACTCCCCCGTGTTACTGCTGCTGTGCTTTGGTCTCTGCTTATGCTCCAGAGGCGTGTGCCGGCCAAGGCGGTGACCCCACCATACGCAGGACTGGGGGGCAGGGGCGCCGGCACACAGCCCTGCACCCTCCTCCCTTCCTTGGGCAGAATGGACTTGATGCATATTCTGTGGCCGCCATCTGTGCACGGTGGCATTCTGTCATTTACACATGTTGTTCCAATTAAAAAAGCAAATTATACTCATGTGACAAAGCCTCCACTCTGCTTCTCACTGGGCAGCAGGCAGCCAGGGCCGAAGGACCATAGCAGGAAGCCCCAGCAGTCGAAGGAATGGTCCCTCAGGTTCCCACCCAGCAGTGGACATTGACCCCAAGTAGAGTCACACCAGAATGCATCCAGTGTTTACGGCTATGGGGAAGCCACCAGGTACTTGTATCATAGAGATGCTGTTCACACCTATGGGGAGCCCATTGGGTATTTACACCCATGGTCATTTTACAAGGGTAGTCACACCTGTGGAGAAGCTGCTGGGTATTCACACCATGCTGACTGTGTTGGGCATTTGTGCCTGGAGTCAGGGCCTGGAGTGCTCACAACTATGGTGAAGATCCGGGGTGTTTGTGCCACATGGGGGGGAGGGGGCGCGTTTCATAGTTGAGCCTGTGATGAGGTGGTGAGGTATTCATACCTGTGATGAGTGTCAGACATTCACACCTGTAATAGGGAACATAGCACGCATGCTTGTGATGAAGGTGGCAGGTATTCTCACTCATAGTGACAGTGTGCATCATTTACATGGTGAAGATTTACTGTCTTGTAGTAGGCATTGGGGTCCTTGCCTGTGGTGAGTCCTCTAGTATTCTTGCTTGTGAGTATACGTGTCCAGCAGTTACACCTGCAGGGAGGGTGTGTGTCAGTCACATCTGCAATAAGAGTGTCCTGGGTGACTCTTGTTTCTTGCTATCAACTATTTTACTTTTCATTGTATCAGTAGTGAGTATTCTTTGGTTTGACCAAAATGATTAAACTGACTGCTTTGGGTTTGCTCCAAAAAACTCGAAAGAGACCAGGCGGTGGTGGAGGGCTGGGCCGTGGTGGTGCACACCTTTAATTCCAGCCCTTGGGAGACAGGGGCAGGTGGATCTATATGATTTTGAGCCTGATTTACAAAGCGAGTTCCAGGACAGGCTCCAAAGGTATATAAGGAAACCCTATCTCAAAAAGACCTTTTAAAAAAAACCTCAAAAGAGCCACACTGCCACCTTTGTGCCTGTTTTAGTCAGGGGTCCTCTAGGACAGTGGTTCTCAACCCTTCCTAAATGCTATGACTCTCATGTTGTGGTGACCCCCAGCCATAAAATTATTTTTGTTGCTGTTCTTTGCTACTTTTATGAATTGTAATGCAAATATCTGACATGCACAGGTTGAAAACCACTGTGTGTGTGTGTGTGTGTGTGTGTGTGTGTGTGTGTGTGTGTGTGTCTCAGAAGTTAAGAATAAGCATTTTTTAAAAACTTTTGTTTTATTATTATTTATGTGCATTGATATTTGATCTGTATATGTGCCACATACATGCCTGGTACCTGCAAAGATCAGACTGGAGTTAAACAGACAGTTGTGAGCCACCAGTGTGGGTCCTCGGAACTGAACCCCAGGTCCTCTGGAAGAGCAGTCAGTGCTCTTAACCTCTGAACCATCTCTCCAGCCCCTTAAGTTAGCTTGAAAATAGCAACAACAGCCAAACTCAGCCACGATGTTGAAAACTAAGTAGCTTAGTTTTCTATCCTTGAGCCTGAATGTCTCAACATTTGGAATTGTCCCAGAACAGTGTGCCTCTCACTTGGGGGGGGGGGCTGGCAGCCCTTAGTCACTGAGTCCACAAGGCATAGTGCCTCTGTGGGGTCCCAGTCTGGCATCTGGGAGCCCAGAAGTTTTCTGGAGTGCTGCTGGTCCCTATTGCATGAGGAAAGCTTAGAAACCCTAGTTCTCTGGTCAACCAGGGAGTTAGCAGGACAAAGCCACTCTGAGCAAAGCAACTCAGGGAGCAAAGGGCAAGATGATCCTCCTGACAACGGTGCTGCTCACCGTCTGGGTGGGCTTTCCCACATTGAAGCCATCAGGACGGTTCTTCTAGTGAGGCTCTCTACTCACCCAGTTTGTGACAAGGTGACATTAAAACCAACCACGACTGTTCCCTCCCACAGCAGAGCCTACTGTCCCCCAACCTGTCCTGCAGCACCTGTCTCCAGAGCTGGTTTGAGGGTTGGTCTGCAAGGGCATCAGAGAGACATCCTTTGGTCACCTGGGTGCTAGAGGTACGGGGGACTTCCTGAGTACAGGGACAGGATGTTAGGCCTCTGGTGTGCACTGCCTAATTAATTCAAGGGAGGAGACCTTTGCTTTCAGCTTCCCAACACTGACTTAGCTGAACTCACTTGGCATACCCATGCAGGTGGCAGGTTTGGGTGCCTTGAAATTCCCTCTCATGCCACAACCCCGGGGTGGTGCTGGCTGGAGTACTCTCACCAGAGACCACTCACTCAAAGTGAATTTACACATCTCCCGGCAGAGCCATGAGCTCAGCCCTGCCATGTACCACACACTCATGCCAAGGTGTCAGCCTGGCACTGATCCTCAGCTCCGAACCTGGGCAGCCAAGGATGCTGTGACAGATGATCCCAAGTCTCCAGAAGGAACCCACCTTGGCTCTGCTGGCAGGTGAGTGGTTCTGCCTAAAGGAAAGCGATTCCATAGCAGGGAGAAGCCTGGGGATCCAAACCAGCCATCCCTGCCACACCTGCCCTTTGCAGGGATCTGGCTAGGAAGGCTCAAGTGATTGGAAAGGGTCATAGGAGGTAGGTTTTGCTCACCATCTCCTCAGTAGACCCCAGGCACATAGTGCCACTGGAATGTCTGTGCTGGAGTGGGGAGAGGCATTTGCATCCTCCAGGGGCTTCAAGGTGCCCCAGGTTCATCCTGTGAACTCCAGGCAAAAACCTGGGAGCCTCCATGCAGGTCTGTACCATGCTAGTCTGAGCACAGGGGCCTGGGCAGGACTCAGCCTGTGCCCAGACTGCAATGCCAAAGCCAACGGCCAGGTGGCACTATGTGGCCTCACCCTGGACATAGTCAGCTCCACCTGGACAGACAGGTAGTTTTGCCACACCAGCTCCAAGTATGGTGTCCCTTGGCTGCCACCAGACTAGAGCTGGTCTGAGCCCAACCCCATCTCTGCCTCTCAGACATGAAGCCATGTCTCCCCCTTGTCTATTTTTGAGGCCCAGACAATGACAGGCACAGAGGCAGAGCTTGTGGCTTCTGTGTACCCTCTGAGTGTCTCTTTGGCTCTGATCTGTGAGCATGTCCTCACTCCATCTTTAAAATGGAGGCGCATGTGACTTCTCATCCTTGTCTCCCAGGAAGATATTTTAAGACACTGTGAAGTCCAGTTGGGATACACCCCTCTCTAGGAACCCTCACGTTCTCTCTGGGCCTCTTAATATAAAGAGAGCTAGCTATTCCTGCATCAAGCCAGATATAATATGACCCCTTCCCCAAGGAGAGCTCTGCCCACTGGGCTTGACCCGGGAACCAGAGCAGTCAGGGGGACATCTTGGAAGTAACAGCCTTCAAGAGAGAGGCAAGGCTGTGGGGGACACAGCTCTTGTGAGAAGGTGAGGCCTAGCCAAAGACGCTTGGAAAACCAGGGTGGGGACCAGGAGTTTGTGGAAAAGGCCATGCATGACTGGTTTTCAAAATTGGTTAGAGTTTGCAACAGTGAGGAGGACGGTTTTGAGAAAGGACCAGACCAAGCTTGGGATGGAATGCTCTACAAGGTAGGTCAGCGAGACTGAAGAGCAAAGGTTGTAATGAAAGGCCCTTAAGCAGCCATTAGAGCTTGGGGGTGTCTCTCCACCACCCTGCCCGTCTGTAGAACAGGTGTGGTGACGGCAGTACTTCTCCGCTTAGCGGCAATGCTCTTTCTCGGCTGTGGACAAGATAAGGTAAGAGAAGAAAGCCATGCATGGCTTGTGTGGGAGGACACATGTCCCTCATCCTTGGCACCTGGTCCAGGGATCTGAGGCCATGCCAGATGGAGCTAGGATGGCCAATAAAGGAGCCACATTCAGGGAGCTGTGGGGACCCAGCTGTCACCTCCATCAGAACCTCTTGAGTCCCCAGCCCACACCCTTCCTGGACACTTTTTTTTTTTTCCTGCTCCTTGTGGGGGCACTGTGATAAGAGGGTAAATGAACAAAATGAGAAAAATGCTCCCAACAGATCCAGGCTCGGGATCAAGGTTCTCTACTCCTGCCCGGGGAGGAAGTGGGGTGTCCGAAGGTGGCCAGGGCACGAGTCTGGCTGGTGAGAATGGGATTTACCAAGGTCATTCTAGGCTTGGGTGCTACAGATTTCTCCTCTTTTTGCAGCAAAAAGAAGTTACCCACAAACTGGGTGTGATGTCCACACCTTTGACCCCAGCACTTGGGAGGCAGAGGTAGGCGGATCTCTGTGCACTCAAGGCCAGCCAGGGCTACATAGCGAAACCCTATCTAAAGTCACAAGCCACTAATGTGGAAAGCCAGTTGTGGCTTGTAACTGTAAATTTGTGGTAGGGCCCTGGCCTAGCACACATGAGGGAGGCTCTTGAAGCCAGAGGCTGGCACACATGGAGACTCTATAGTTCTTCTCTGTCCCCCAGGAGCAGGGGAGCTGGTGTCCCTCAGAGTAATGTAGGTGAGAGGAAAAGTGAGCCTGGACACACCAGGTTCCCCTCTCCCACCCCAGGGGCACCTCAGAAACTGAAGGCATCCTGGCTGTGGGTATATGTTTTATTAAGATAATTCACCAATTTTTTTAAGATTGTTCAACCAGAAGGCACCTCTGATAAGCTATAGATAGATAGGAATCTATCAGTCATTTGGTTTCTATTTGCCCCACTAAAGGTGTCCCTTCCCTCCCCTGGTCCACCATGGGGGCAGCAGGTAGGTTTCCAGCTACTAGACACAAAACCAAAAGGACATCTCTACCTCTAAGTAGACTTGTGGATGAGTCATTTTAGCCTGGGCACCATGGAACACTGCCATGTTTTGGCAAGAGCCAAAACAATGGTTCTCCTTCACAACACCATAGATGGAAGGGTGAACCTAGGTGCTCATAAACTGCAGTGTCTGTGGGCTCCATCCTGGGTGAGAACAGGAGGCCAAGGGAAGCTGCCACAGTTTGTCTAGAGTCAGCCATGGGCAGGTGTTGGCCATGTCCCATCAATGCCTCTGAAGCCTCCCTGGGCACCTGCCATAAAAGTGTCTTGTGGGGACACTTGGGACTGCCTGGAGGGCTGGGCCCTACACAGCAGAGGATGTGTTCTGGGCAGCCTGAGGCCACAGACTTTGCTAGCTCAGCCCTCCCAACCTGGTGTTCTCAGGCTGGGATGAGCACTTTTGAATGCCTGATTTGGAAGCGGCCCTCTGCAAATGAGGTTGGGAGCCAGGCTATGCTTGGCCCTGCTCTTGAAGCCATACAGCCTGGTACCTATAAAAAGTAGTGAAAGATACATTTCTCAAATCTTCCAGGCTGGAGCTCAGGCACAGCCAGCCCAGCCTGTGGTGGAAACAGGCTTCCAGAAGCAGCCTCAGGCTCATTTGTTCAGGCCACAGGGCTCTGTGTCTCCTGGTGCCCAGGTCCCTGGCTGAGCCTCTTTCTGGGACCTCTCCCAGACTTGACTCCTCCTCTGCCACCAAGCCTGTGCTCCTCAGACTACATCAGGGCTGTGGGAACCAAACACGGGGTCTCCACACCGTTGCAGCTGCAGGCTGGAGGAGAACCAATGGCGTGGCTGGCCAAGGCTGCATTGCAGAGTGGTGCGGAAGGAGTTGCGGGCCAGCTTGGGGAAGATGATTGCGGTGCTCCCGAACCTCAGGGCACGTGGGCGAGGCTCCAGGGTCAGCTGGCTGCGGTAGCTGCGCCACGTACAGTTGGGTGCCGCCACTATGGTCTCACTGTAGGCTGTGACTGTGGGCACTGGAGCATAGAAGATCTTGTCTCGGAAGTACCTCTCTGAGGTGTAGGTGACCTCGGAGTTGCAGCTGGGGAGGACAGTTAAGTAACAAAGGGGGTGAGTTGCCTACTACCCTCAGTGGCTAGCCTTACACAGAACTCTGTCTTGACCGAAGAGTCAAAGTCCCAGCTGGGAGACTAAAGAGTGACAAGCAGCATGGACTACTGGATCCTAAATTGGGAGGGGGGTGACAAAAAAGGACACAATTGGGATGATGGATGCTGTTTAGGTGGTGGCTTTGTAGCACTGGACTGTCACCAGGGAGGAATATCTGTTGTTAGAGTATTCAGAGGCAGGGGCTAACTGGCAAAGGTCTCATGGGAGAACAGAGCAAGTACCTCCTATAGTCTCCCAACTTTGCCACATAAGAATGCCTATGAAAGTTGCCACAGCCCCTCCTGGTAGGTGACTCCCCCATTCAGAGGGACCAGTCAGTGACCTCAATGCCTCTTCCAGAGTTTCTGGTTTTGACACCAAAAAGCAGGGAGGAGGGTGTTCGCCAGAGAGTAAGAGTTGCTGAGCCCAAAGCTTGCTACTGTGTCCCTACAGCCAAGTAGGGCCCTGCCCATGACCAGGCAGACCCTGTCCCTCACAGATAGGACCCCTTCACACAGCTCGGCAGGATCCTCAGGGAAGTCCCACCCACCTTATTCTTTGTCTACTCACCGGATTTCGTGTGCAGGTTCTGGGTCCACCTTGATGCTCTCCCCAAAGAACACAGGCAGCAGACGGGGCCTCATCTCCAGGGCTGGGGGACTTTGGAAGAGGGAAGTGGCCTATGTGAAGAAATGGGAGGGGGCTCACAATTTGTACACTACCCCCAGTACTGACAACAGGGAAGTCAGATGACAGACATGCCCATATACCTGTGTGCATGACACCATGAGGGTGGGGCATGACTGTCTCACACACCAGCACCCAGGTAGGATAGTTCCTGGGTCAGGAAGCACCTGGCTCCCAGGGAACCCCAGGCAGCCTCAGGATTGAGTGACATCGGCACTGATCCCTGTCATAAAGCTCCCTGGTTAGGTGTTTATGGAAATAATACCAGAGAGGCTGTTTGCAGTTCCATGTTCCCCCAGGGTGCACAAGTTTGCTGAGTAGCTGCCATGCCCTGGGCACAGCACGAGGCTGTTCAGTTCAGAAAGGCAGATGTGTACTATTGGGTACAGAGCATTGCAGACCCTAATATACACCGAGTAAGCCTGCTACCACTGGACCATATTCCCAGCCCAATAGACCTGAATGAAAAAACAGTTCATGGGCTGGGGCGCTAGCTCAGGCGTTAGAGAGTGCTTACCTAGCATGCATGAGGACTTGTGTTCCATCTCTAGAACCGCATAAATGGATGCTTGCCTATAACCCCAGCCTTCAGAAGGCCGACCTTGGGTGCACAATTGGAGGCCACCCTGGGCTACAAGAGAGCCTAGAGACAGATGGCAAAAGAGGGAACCCAACACTGCTACCTGGGCTTTGGCTGACCTGCCGCAGCCCATTTCAGCCAGGTGACCCCCAGGACTCTGCCCAATTCAAATGGAGGAAGGCAGAGTGGTACAGTTCTCCAAAGGGCCCCACTAGAAGAAACAGTTTGGCTGCCCACAGGGAGTGTCCACTGGGGGCAGGGCAGCTAGGCATGTCATACCCAAGGATTCTACCAAGGATTCCAGGGCTAGACACCAAGAGAAGGGGGTGGCAGCCACTAGCCACCCCCCAGGAGAATATTTTTGCAGTCAAAACCCTGGCTAAGAGAATATCTCACTTTAAAGCCTGTGGACCCAGCTGACCTGCAGAACCCTCAGGAAAAGCCCAAATGTGTTGGGTGGAAGACAATGCTGCTCCCAGAAGATAGGATATAGCCCTGGGGTAACTGTGGGGGTGGGGCTCTAGCATCCTTGGGGCATGCAGGGTGAGCACAGAGCCCCAGGGTCTACATACACTATAATCTTCACAGTGTCTGCCTTACTGGGTGGCCCTCCTGAAGCACACAAAATCCCAAGAAGGTGACCAGCCATCAGAGTCCCTGTTCTTCAAAAGAGAGTCTCCAAGGCGTTGTAGGATTGCTCAGTAGTTAAGACACTGCTTTTGGAGAGGGACCAGATTCAGTTCCCAGCATCCTCATGGTGGCTTAACAAACAGCTAACTCAAGTTCCAGGGAACCAGTTTCCCATTCTGGTGTCTGGGCACCCGACATGTACATGGCACACATGAACTTGAGGCAAATGCTGATCTCCAGCTTCAGTGTGCATCGATGACCTGGATTGTACCAATTGCATATGGAATACACACTAGGGCTGAAGGATGACCAGTTCCTTGGGGTTTCAGTGTCCCCTTGCAGCTCTGGGACACTGGGATAGAGGGGAAGAAAAGGCTGAGGGCACACACTGCCTTCTACTGACTACAATAACCCCCACCAGCTGGCCCTGACTCCCAGCCTTACCCTTTCCTGAGTTCTGAGAGCCATGGGCAGGCCAGGACAGCTGGCTAACTACTGGTCACCTGGGCAGACAGGGACAGGGTAGGTACCAGGACTAAAGTTCTGAGAATAATGGGTCACTGACTGCCCTGCCCAGCCATGGTAAACATTGCTGGCTGGAGGTGTGGTGACATGGTACTTGGTGATAATGTACTGTGGCAGAGAGCACGGTACAATACAGAGACAGCCCCACCTGACGGTGGTCAGGCCCATATGAACAAGACATTGGGTACGGCCATGGGGCCAGAATAGTACCATAGCCCATGGAAATCACTAGACCAATAAGGGAGGGGAATGGCCCCACTGGCTGCTGCTGGAGGAAGCAAACAGCCAGAACCTCCATGAGTGTGCCTCCTCCCCCCCCCCCATGGAGACTTTGCAAGGGGTCAGTGGATTTCCACAAGATACCCTCGGCAGCTTCTGGTTTGCTTTGAATGAAGTCTCACTCTGTGGACCAGGCCTGGAGCTTCTAACAATCCTCCTGTCTCACCCTCTCAAGCTCTAATAGTCATTAGCTGCGTGTCAAATATGTTTGTGACCAGAAGCTCCTGTGCTTGGGTTGACTCTGACCTTGGCCCAGGAGGAAATGGAGCAAAGAGAGTGCCTAGCAGCCCAAGTCCCTGGCCTCCCTTCAGGAGGCTATTAATGGGGGTGGGGGTGTGGACTCAATCACTCTCTCCAGGATGCCACACTAGGCAGCTATGTAAGATCAATGCCAATGCCACCTGCTCAGGAGAAGTCCAAGAGACCCTCAAGGGCCTAATATAAGCTGCAGCGCAGCCTGATGATATACAACTAACAGCCGCAAGAGCAGTGCAATTAGGAGAGGGCCCCACTGCAAGCCGGAAAAACTGGTGATGCTGACTGTCCCCACACAGATAGTTGAGTCCCAAACCCCCTGTCAGTGGGACCTCCAACTGACATGGGGGTCTCTAGAGGTGTGAGGTTGCCCTAACTGGATGACTGGTGTGCTTAGAAATGAAGACACAAGAACAGTCAGATGAAGATGGATGCAGATACTGTACTGCATCTCAAGCTAGGGTTCCCACCAAAAGCCACACCTTGCTACAAGAAGCCACAGATTGTCACTGGACAGATGTGGGTTGTCTGTATATATGTTTCTCTTATTCGTTAGTGAATAAAACACTGTTTGGCCAATGAGGCAGGGTGATAGGCGATACTAGGAGACAAGGAAAATTCTGGGAGGTAGGCAAAGAGTGAACCACCAAAGGAGTTAGAGGTCCAGACCCTTCTCCGGTAAGAAGACCACATGAAATACTTAGATTAATAGAAATGGGTTAATAATTAAGACAGACCTAGCCAATAAGAAACCCTAGTCCCCGACCTACAGTTTCATAATTAATATAGCGTCTGTGTGTTTATCTGGGGCGAAACAGCTGTGGGAAACTCTGTAACATTGGACCAATGGATTACTACTGGAAGTCATGAATGGACTTTACCAGTCATAAAGAAAGCCCAACTTGGGCTGGAGATGGCTCAGTAGTTAAGAGCCACTGCCTGCTCTTCCAAAGGTCCTGAGTTCAATTCCCAGCAACCACATGGTGGCTCACAACCATCTAATGAGATCTGGTGCCCTCCTCTGGCCTGCAGGCAGAACACTGTACACATAATAAGTAAATAAATCTTTTAAAAAGGCCTTGATTCCCGTAGTGTAGTGTGGCCTCCGTAGTCTAAACTACCTGTTTGTGGTACATTAGTTGTAGCCATCATAACCAGTCCCATGTGTGGTGCTTTCCCCAGAAAATGGCTGATTGTGGGTTCCCTAGACACCTGTCAGGGTGTGGCCTGTATGCTCGTCACACCAAGGGTGTGGCTCTTCACAGCAGGTGCCCCAACCTTGGGGGCTGGGCTGTGGAGACGGGAAGGCAGTCCCCTGGAAGTGAAGCCGACTAGGCTGGAAGGAAGCCGGCAGATCTCCCTGCCTCCCCCACTTCCTCTGCAGGCTTCACCCACCCTGCGCGCTCCTGCCCTTCTACAAGACACCTCACCTAGGCCATGGGTCTGTTGAGCCCAGTCCTCTTTGCCTGCCAATTTATTGTGCATTCTATCCACTTGTTAACTTGTCCATCCACCTATCTACTTTCTCATTTTTCCTTCAGTCTGTCCATCTGTCCATTGTCCTTCCATCCTTCCTGACTCCAGGCACCAGCCACCTCATCTCTCATACAAGCCTTCATAGAAATGAAAATGCAGAGGCCCCAAAGTAGTGGCATCTATATCAAGCCCTTCCCACTCTCCTTGGACCAGAGCCCAGCTATGCACCCACCTGGGAGGAGGAAGCCAGCTCCTTTGGATGGTCCAGAGTGACATCAGAAGCACACTCCACCCTGCAATACTGACTCTTATGAATCAACCAGGAGAAACCAGGGAGTTGGAGTCTCCACAGCAGTGGCTCCCCACTCCACTTCTTGTCACCTGTCATTCAACACCCAGAGAGTCCCCCAGGTCAGATCCCAAAAGCCATCTGCAGCCCCCCCCCCGCCCCAGGGGCAATAAACCTGGGTGGGGTGCAGGCAGCAGTTGCCCAAACTGCTTGTAAGTGCTGGGAGCCTTCCTCAGCCAGCAGGACATGGCTCCCCGCCATACCTATCCCACACACAACAGCTGTGATGGAATTGGGGGGGGGGCACCTGATGTGTATCACCTGGTGTAGAAGTCCAGCTTGGAACCCAGAGTGGCAGACAGAGCTAGGGTCAGTCTGTTTTCATCTAGCCCTGCCTGGATGGCTGACCATTCTTGGGGTAAAGGTAGCAGCCAAATGGTCCCTGCTCCAGCCAATGCATCTTGCTCTCCTGGGGCCACATGGGAAGGCAGCACACAACCCCCAAACACACACAAAAGGTCACTTTGTACTCTTCATATGCACTTTTCAATTACATCCCTGATTGGGGTTTCTAATCTGGGGATCCTGGGAGCTCATGGTACTGTTTTTTATAAAATAAAAGACACAAGCCTATTTAAAAAACAAAAAACAAAGCATTAGCTTCCAGCCTCCTGACCTAGACCCTCCTCTTGTTCTCTGGTCTCTGCCACAGGACACTGGCACATGCCACCCTCTCAGACTGAGACACATTTCAGCCCTGTACAATAGTAATCCACTCCCTGGTTTGCTCTGGTTTTCTGAGGCCTGCCCTTCTGTCGTCGTCACTCCCCTACATGGCTGCCCATCGCTCCTGGCACTGTCACACATCAAAGGAAGTGAATGTAGCTCCCCACTAGAATGACAGTTCTGCACAATGACACTGATGCTGGAAGGAGCCAAGGGACATGTGACCACCTTCACATAGCTTCTTCCTTGCACAGGACCCCAAGATGTGAGATAGCCTTCTATCCCACGCAATAGATCAATCAATTGGCAATTGTCAGCCTGCCAACACCTGGGCCTAGGAGTTACCCAAGCAGGGGGACAGGGTGGCCATTAAACCACAGAGCACAGAAGGAATGGAATTTCAAGGAGGCGAGTAACCTGGTGGGTAGTAACTGGTAGATGGGTGGGGCCCCAGCTGGAGCCCCAAACCTGAGGCAAGGTTGCCATGGCTACTACTTCCTCTCTTTATTAAAAGCAGCACCTTGACCCCATAGCTATTCGACTTGTTTTTCAGTTTAAAAATTTTAAAGGTCGTTAATTTGCTACACTGTGAAAACCAGGGCAGGTTTAAAGGCACACTGGAACCAGGTTCCCAGGTTCTATTCTGGGCAGCTTTGGGCAACTCCCTAACCATTTCTGTGCCTCGACTTCCTCCAGGAAATGGAGGTCAGGGGCAAACAAGTACTCACTGGCAGAGAGAGAGCCATCCCTGGCATGAGGGAAATATCAGGTGTTCTTCATTACCTGGGCCCCAATGGCCCCAGGCTTCCCTGCCTATACAAAGTCACAGAACTGGGGAAGTATAGCTCTGTAGCTGGCACCTACTTAGCCAGGAATGGAAACAATAACCGCAGCATCAACCAGCCGGACATGCTGTTCTCATGGCACCTATGGCTGGCACAGTATGCATCCAGAACTCCCTGCAGACGCGGTCTCTAGGTCACAGAGAGTTGGAGCAAATCTTCCTGGTCCCTTCTTTCTGACCTCTCTCGGAATACACCCTGAGATTTCTTCCGGACCATGCAGCCCACACCAGGTGATCCACAGCTGCAGGAGTGCTGGCCTGTCTGTCCCCAAGTTTCCCTGAGAACAGCATTGCTCATTTGTCTTTACTCCTAAAGTCCTCGACCAGCCCCCCACCCTCCCCAAAGAGAGGTGCAAGTTCAATTCAAGACAGGCTTCCAACTTCCCTGAGTGCTCGAGTCTCTTGGGGAGATTTAAATAAAAGTTGAGATCCCTGAACTGTGTGTGCCCTGGACTATGTCAATGCCTGGAGGGGAAGCAGGCTGGACCTTGCTTAAAGAAGTTCAAATGCCTACTGCACTCTGCACACCTTGGCGGGAAAGGCCTTAACACATCCATGTGGAAGATATCAAGCCACAGACAGGGTCTGCCACAAGGTTCAAGTGTAACCTCTGCTGTGTTCAGCCGCCCTTTCTTCAAGTTTCTCCCTCTACCCCATCTCCAGAGCAATCCATGCAAAGCCGGTCCAGCAGCCCCTAGGTCCAGCTCCGCTCTGAGGGCAGTTCCGCTTCTACACCCACAAGACAAAGCCCGTGGAGGCTTTCAGGCCGAGCTGCGTTTTCAAAACTGTCTCCATTTAGCAGCCCCGGGATGGGTCCAGCCCCAGGATGGATCAACAGGACAGGAGACAGCAGCAGGGACGGAACCCACAGACAGATGGCCACAACAGGCCCCTTTGCAGATGGTGGACTTTGGGAACACCAGGACATTACGCTGTACTCTAGCCCACCAGCAACCCACCCTGAAACTCCCAGCCTACAGGTCCTGGTGAGTCTGGTGCAACTCCCTGTCTGCCTCAGGAGGGAGGAGACCATGCTGGCTTTTGCATGGGCCTCCCACTGCCGGGTCCCCGCGTCTTACCGCTGGTGCCTCATTGGGTCCTGGGGGCTCGGTGGTGGCTCGGGCATCTAGGGTGCCTGGCGACAGGGCGTAGAAGGGAGGGCTAGGACTGGGACTCGGGGGCAGTCCCGAGTCGGGACTGTCCAGCAAGCCGTCGCGGCTCTGCTCACGCGTGTCCCCCATGGCCTGCAGATGCAGGTGACCCACCATGACTGGCGGGCACGGGGCGCGGGCCCCAGCAGCTCGGGTCCCCGCCACCACTGGGCCGGAGGGGAGACGAGAAAGCTCTGGCCTGCGGCTCCAGCTGAGACCCACTCCCGATGCAAACGCCTCCAGCCGCCAGCTGAGCCGCCTTTCCCAGGCGCCGCCCCCTCCCCGCCCTCCTCCTCCTGCGCCTCTCGCTCCCGCCCTGACCACCCACCCGGCCAGGGCAGGGTGAGGACTGCAAGGTCTCCAGCCTGCAAAAGTCACCTCCACCCCACCCCGGAGGTGTTGAATGCTGACTTGAGTCCAGAGTCACCTCAAAAAGAACGCTGAGCCACCAGTGGTGCCATTGCTGGAGTCCCTCACCTGGACTGAATCTCCAAGAAAAGCACCTTCAGCAACCTGCGGGGAGTTGGGAGGGGGTACTTACAGTGGGGAACCGAATGATCAAAGGACCCAGGATCAATATCTGCCCCTGGGACCACCAGAGTGCTCACCTCCTTTAGCTTCTGTAAATTTGTCTGGGCAGCAATGCCCGCCTGCCCGGGGCCACCTGGCCCAGGTAACAAGGACACCTGGTGTGTAGATAGCACTCCCTTCATTCCAGTCGTTTCTCCCCACCAGTATGTTTAATTCTCCAACTCTGCCTGTGAATGCTTGCTTGCCTTTGATCTTCATTTTCTGGAAGAAAATGGAGACACAAAGATGGTTAGGAAGTTACCCAAGGGGTGGGGATGGGGGGAGCAGACTTCCAGAAGTCCCTAACACCTGCTGTTGTTGGGTTTCTCTAAAACCTGGTTCTCAGCCGTCCTAATGCTTCGACCCTTCATTACAGTTCCTTGTGTTGTGGTGACCTCCAACCATAAAATTACTTTCATTGCTACTCCATAACTGTAATTTTGTTACTGTTATAAATTGTAATATAAATATCTGTGTTTTCTGATGGTCTTAGGTGACCCCTGTGAAAGGGTCCTTTGATCCCCCCAGAGGGTGGTGACCCCAAGGTTGAGGACCACTGCTCTAAAAGGTCTCATTCAGGGACAGGGCTCTGCCTACC
The DNA here is from genome assembly GCF_003668045.3 of Cricetulus griseus. Taxonomy (NCBI): domain Eukaryota; kingdom Metazoa; phylum Chordata; class Mammalia; order Rodentia; family Cricetidae; genus Cricetulus; species Cricetulus griseus. The sequence continues at coordinate 104,631,968 of NC_048597.1, read as the reverse complement.
TTGTCCCACTTTATCTCCCATGGGAGCTGAACACACAGTTCCCATTCTGCCTGCTTTTCTGACAGGGACCAGAGGGCATCCCACCACTGCCTGCCTCCAGCCTTACATCTGGACACAGGATCCCAGATACCTACAGATTACTTGGCAGGATGGCATACAGCGTAGGGGACAAGTGACCTCTGCTAATCCATCTACCCCACATCTGCTGGACAGAGGGAGAGACCCCAGCTTCATAGTGGCCCCTGGAGGTTCGTCCTCCTTGTAGGTGGGCCAAGTTCTCTGGCTGGCAGGTGTGCCTAGACCTGGACTCAGGTGCAGCTGGCTGGCCTGTCCTTAGAACTACTCAGTAGGTGGGGGAGAGATAATACACCAGGTGATACAGGCTGGGGCTGAACAAAGGTACCACCAGGCAGTTGTGCCAGTCAATCAGGGAGGGCTTCCCAGAGGAGGTAACACTTGACCAGACATCCAGATAGAGGGAATAGCAGGATGTACAGGGAACAGCAGGACGCAAAGGCCCTATGGCAGAGAGAGCAAGGTGCCACCAGGGGCTATCACAGTGGAGTGGCAGGCTGAACCCTGTTATTAGAAAAGCATACAGCCTGTACATATGTCATCTAGGAATGAACTTGGGGCTTTGGCTGCCTGAATGAAACCCACAAGAAATTTCACCCAGGGGTCCCTTGACCAGAAATGGGTCTGTGTCACGGAGTTTCACAGGATGTAGGTGGGAGGCCTCTCAGGAATGTGAAATACAATATGTCCTTCCCCAGCGCTGGGTGCTGGTGCCCACTGGATATCACTGACACTCTAGAAAATGTTCTACCCTCTTAAACTTTCAATAGCCCCCAAAGAACCTTCAGGAAGCCACTGAAGGTAAGCTGAGGACAAGTTAAGGACCAGTGTATCAGGCTGTCTTTTGGGCCACCAGCCAGCTCCCAAATCATGACATGGAGACTTATTAGTTACAAATGCTCAGCCTAGCTCTTATAATGTAACCTGTTTCTCTTCATCTATGTTTTGCCCCAAGGTTTGTTTTTTGTTTAGGTTTTTTGTTTGTTTGTATGTTTGTTTTACTTTTCTTTCATTCTGTATGTCCTTTCACTGCTTCCTCCGTGTCTGGCTGGCTGGTGGCTGAACAGCCCCAGGAGTCTCTCTTCCTTCTCCCTCATTCTTTCCTCCTATTTATTCTCTCTTCCTGCCAGACCCACCTATCCTTCTACTGCCTAACTATTGGATGTTCAGCTTTTTATTAGACCAATCAGGTACCTTAGGCAGGCAAGGTGAAACAGCAACACATCTTTACATCATTAAACAAAGGTAACACAGCTTTGTCTAGTCAAAGTAATATTCCACAATAGACCAGGGCTTTAAAAGTGTAGGTGCCCTGGCTTTGCTTAAAATTTGATATCGGGCTAGAGAAGTGGATGAGCACATAACACTTTTGCAAGAGGACCAGAGTTTAAATCCCACCACCCACCTGGGACTGTTCGAAACAGCTGTAACTTCATTCCAGATTAACTCCCTCTTCTGGCCTCCGTGGGTTCCTACACTCAATGTGCATAAGCCTACAGACAGACACACACAGACACAGACACAGACACACACACAATGAAAAAGAAAACCTTTTAATCTAAATTTTTTTTGATGGCCTGTGCCCTTTTTTAATTGTTCACATTTGTTTTGACAATAAGATTTGTTGTGATGTCTCTGATGCAGGCCTGGGCCCTTGCCTCTTGCAGTCCTGACCTTTGCCCCATTTACACTAAACAGAGACTCCTTCATAGTGGCTCTTTCAGGACAATGCTGGCCAACTTCTGGAAATTTCCCTACTCCAGCATATGGCTTCCTCTGGAAGGAACCAAACTGTTCCTGGTAACAGTGAAGACACATGGACACCAACTGGCAGGAAAACCCAGTCTCACTGCAAATGTCAAATGCCAAGCAAACGCCCACACAGGTGACTGTGGCCATGACTTCTGACCTATGGTGATCCACAGCCACAGGCCTGGGACTGCTGTCCACTGAAAGCCAGTACTGTCAGCGCTTGGCTCCTCCCGAGGTCACACAGCCTGGAGATGTCAGAGGCAAGAAAAGGGCAATGACTTCCATAGACTCTGTGAGTCTGGCTGGCTCAGCAGCAGCTGCCGAGGGACCTTAGGTAGGGGGCCTGGAAATGAAGTTTGTCACTATCTGAGCACTGCATCTCTCCAGTGCTACAGCAAGGGTTGAAGCAGGCCAGCACTGGTCCAGCATGGCACACTCAGCTCCAGACCTTAAGGTTCTGAAGCAGGAGCTGTGAGTAGTTCCAACATGGCCAATATTGAAGAGAGGAGTTTGGAGGCAAGAAAGTGACAGGGGACACAAATACATCATAGGAAGGGTAAGTGGGGTGCTCCTGACATGCACATGCCTCAGGCTGGGGGTAGGAGAGCCACCTAAGCCACACACACACCTCTAGGAGAGTGAAAGTATCCAGAGTTCTTCCTGGGTACTTTTCAGGGAGAACTCACCACTGCCAGCGGGAAAGGCCATTGGGTAGGGAATGAACACAAATGGCTTTTTCCTGGGGTACCACCAGCCACTTAGTCCAAGCCCTAATGAACTAACCTTTCCTAGAGCAGGGCTGGGCCCTCAAGGACTGCTCACAGGAACACGAACATCGACTGTACTGGAGGCTGGAACACTAGCCTGACACTCAAGATGGACATGTGTTTTCCCGTCATTAAAGTAGATGGAGTCACAGAGGCCCAGAGAGGTCACAGAGCTAAGAAGCCAGGTTGAAGGCTGTTCTGATGGATGTGGGGTGAGACTGTCACTGGGTCCCAGAGGGTTCATGAAACGCATAAGGCAGAAAGATGGCATCCTGTGGCCTTCAGCGAAAGCCCCAGACCTAACAGGCTTGAGGAGAGGGCCGCAGCAAGGATGCTAAGCTGCAGGGAGAACTAAGAGCAGTGACATACGAAAGTGTACAGGTCACCCTGTCCTAATGTGTGTCTCCAGAGAATAGGACTGGGCACCTCGCTCCCAGAGAGCATCCACACATCTCTGTCCTGTTTTGACTCCACATACAGGGAGAGTACACAAACACACACACACACACACACACACACACACACACACACACACACACTCATGTACACACCTCCCATGCACAGTCTCTGGGTGCTCTTTCACCCCTCCTCCTGCTTAACCTTTCCCAGTGACACCACATGGAGGAGGCCATGGAGGAACCTACTCACTGGCTGGGTTTCCTGGGCTTGCTTAGCCTGCTTTCTGATAGTACCCAGGACTACCTGCCTAGGGATGACACTGCCCACAATGGGTTGGGCCCTCCTATATCAATCACTAATCAAGAAAATGCCTCACAGTCTTGCCCATAGGCCAATCTGATGGCGACAATTCCTCACTAAGTTTCCCTCTTCCCAGGTGACTTTAGTTTGTCAAGCTAACAAAAACTAACTTACACACACACACACACACACACACACACACACATATACTGCATGCACCTATACACATGCACACCTGTACACACACAGTCCTCTGCACACACATGTGCACGGGCACACATGTTCACATACACATATGCCTACTCTTCAGCAGATACAAGGAGAAGGGGACAGTGTGGCACATGCCTCTGGCCTCCCCTGAACACTCTCTGCATCTTTGATCAACTAGTTTGAAGTGGCTGCCAGGAAGGCATGGATGGAAAGAAGAGAAGACAGAGGAGGGACAAACAGTGACCTTTTTTCTGAGTAGCAGAGGCTACCTTGTCTGCTTGGGGACACTGATCAGGAAATGATACTGAAGCCCAGCACCCCGAAACCATGGCATTCCTGACTAGATGTCTCAGCAGGCCCTCGACCTGGGCCAGAGGCCGTCCCTCCTGGCTCAGGGATTAGGGTCATTTCTGGTATCTGGCTTTGCCTGGGAGACTCTCCCACAGTGCCTGGCTTGGGGTCCAGCTTGAGCCACCAATATCCCTGCTTGGCCAGTGATGCCATGTCTGTGTTTAGCTCAGTCCTGTCCTGTGGACCTCTGTCAGGGAGGCTGTTCTGCTGTCACTCCCAGCGCAATGAGGAAAGGCAAGGAGAGTGTGGGGCCCAGAGCTTCATACAAAACAAGACAGCCGCACAGGCCTGGCAAACCCTGGAGCTGTCCTGGGCCTCACTTCTCACTCTGGTAGGCTCTTCCTGGACGTGGACTTGCCGCTTCACACCTCAGGTTTCAAGGAGCTGCTGGTGAAAGGTCCTTTCTTCAGTGTCTCCCCAGTTCCCATAAACAGAAGCCTATTTATGTTCTGAGTGCTGTTAAAAAAGTGGGGTGGGATGCAGTCAGTGAGGAGGCCCTTAAAACACTGAACGCCCTACAGGCCAGGTGTGGCCACCAGCCAGCCCAGGGTTCCTGAAGTAGCCAGAGGCCCTCATTTTTGTTTTGGAAAGTTGAAAGAATCATGTAATAAAAGCCCAAACCTGAAGCCCTCCCTGACCCCAGCCCTGAGATGTGAGTGTGTATACCCACAAGGACACATCTCACCCACAATGTACGCTGGAGGCATCTCACTGTGCAGGCTGCAGAGTTGTTTAAAAGTCAATGTGTGCTTCCTAGACCCTCAGCTCTGCTTGGGCTGGATGTTCCAGGGACAAAGATGGTCTATCCAGCCCCAGACCCTGAAAGGGGGGCGGGTTGTCCATGTAGGGAATAAGGTTGTATAACTTCTATTCCTATCAGATCACCCCAGCCTTCCCAATAATGTCCTTCAAAGCAGTTTTTCTTTGGTAACCAAAGCTTAAAGTGCACAGAATTGTGCCCATTGGTGACAGTTCAGAACAGTGCATCTTGTGCATCTCTGCGATTCCCTCCCAGGCCCAGCAGCCCTTTGCTCCACCGGGCACAGTACTGCATTAATCTCAAGAGCGGCTTTGAAAGGCAGCAACTGTATTGCAGCATCTGAGGGTGTGTTAGCTTGTGTGCTACAGCAAAGTCTGTGTGAAGACAGCAGCCTGTAAAAGCCCAGGAGCCACACAGTAGCACAAGCTGCACCATCCCAGCACTAGGAAGAGGAGGCAGGGGGATTAGAAATTCAAGTTCATCCTTGTCTACACAGCAAGGCTGAGGCCAGCCCAGACCATGTGACCTCAGGGCAGACCAGGGAGCACTGAAAGAAGCACTTTTTGCCACCCCAAAGACACCAAGAAAAGGCGCCTCCATCCCCTCAAGTAGCTGTGTGTGCATCAGACAATGTAGCAAACAAACAGTGGCAGTCACCCCTCAAGGCAGATACAAGTCCAGGCCGTGTGGTTTTTCCAGCTGAAAGTTTTGCAGACAGAGGGCTGTGTGGAGGAAGCTGCCTGGCACCATGCCTAGGCAACAGGAAAGGCAGAGCTAGGATGCCAGGCGTGGCTGTGGGGCTGGGAAGAGCAGCTAGGGCTCTAAGGAGCCAAGGAAGGGCAGAGGGCCTCCCTCTGGGGGCAGATGTTGTCTGCTACCACTTGCATCAGCAGGTTCCAGCTAGATAACTGCTGTATGCCAGGCTGGTGTTCAGTCCTGGGGTCAGTGTGGACGAGGAAAGAAGAGGATTATACAAGATAATTTCATAGTTACAAACACTACAAATAACATGGAGTGGTAGGGGGATGACCAGGATGGAGTGGCCACCTGGGGTGGCGCACCAAAGGGAATTCCTTCAGAAACAGAAGCCAGATGGGTGAGAAGGGATTGACTCTGTGAGGAGCATTCATTTCTAAGAGAGATACAAAGGCCCTGAGGCATGTGCTGCTAACACTTTTTGTTTGTTTGTTTGTTTGTTTGTTTGTTTGGTTTTGGTTTTTCGAGACAGGGTTTCTCTGTGTAGCTTTGGAGCCTATCCTGGCACTCGCTCTGGAGACCAAGCTGGCCTCGAACTCACAGAGATCCTCCTGCCTCTGCCTCCCAAGTGCTGGGATTAAAAGGTGTGTGCCACCAACACATGGCTTGTTTGTTTGTTTTTTTTTTTTTTTGAGGCAGGGTCTCTCTACATAGAATTCACTATATAAACTAGGATGGCCTTGAACTCAGAGATCCACCTCCTCTGCTTCCCGAGTACTGGGGTTAAAGGCATGTGTCACCATGCCCAGCTTTTTTTTTTTTTATTTTTATTTTTTATTTGGGTTTTGTGTGTGTGTTTTCTGGGATCACAGGTGTGCACACCGGATCTGGCTGTGACACAACCTTTACATCAGGAAGAGCATGAAGTGAGGCAGGGAACAAAGGGAGGAGGCTGAAGAGAGACAAGATAAAAAGACACGGGAAGGGTGTCAGTGCGAGATGTTGAGGGGGAAGAGGAGATTCACAGAAAGCAGCAGAGTGTGGTGAACAGCAGGGGGGCAGCAGAAAGAAGGTAGGGGAGGGCAGCTGGGCATGCCCATGAGCATCTGAGGTCCAGCGGCTCTACCATCCTCACACACACGCCCAGGCCTGGTCCTCTTGCTCACTCTGTGCGTCTTTGTTTCCTGTGTCCCCGAGTGGGTCAGAACATTGCAGAGGCACAGAGTGGCTTCTATACAGTGCTTCCTGAGGGGACAGGGTGGACTCACTCAGATTGTTCATGATGGAGGATGGGTGGATAGGTGAAGCGAGTGGACAGATGGACAGACAGATGGACGGATGGATGGATGGATGGACGGACGGACGGATGGATGGATGGACGGATGGATGAGTGGGAGGGTGGATGGCTGAATGGAGAGATGGAGATGGATGGATGGATGGATGGATAAGTAGATGGACAGATGAGTGGATGGTAGATGAGTAGATAGAGGACACATGAATGGATGGAGTCTCTAATTCACCAAGCCATTGATATTTTGCTCCGGTTGGGTAATTGTCTTTAGTGCACACACGACCCTGGGGTACACTGGAGAAGGGTGCCGACTTGATGAACTGAAGAGACATTTCTGACTCCAGCTGTTCCACAGCATGAAGGAATAGGTTGATGGACTACTTCAGGGGGCTGGGAGAGGCATGGATGACAGAGGGGAGAGACGGTACCTGGTGGAGAATGTCTGGGCCCCCCCTGCAGGCTAACAGCCTGTCCCCAACAGTAATGGCTTAGCTGGGGCTTTGGGGAAGCAAGCAGGTCACGGGTCAGCAAGTTCTCTGCTCCATGGGGATAGATGTGGTCATGCCACGTAGACGGCTCCTGTGGGTACCTTTCAAGCCACACATACTCCAGGAGTGCAACAGCTGGGCCTGGGCCCCAGAGGACCAAGGGGATCAGAGCCCTGGCTATGGGGTGTGCCCTGAGCCACAGTGGACAGCTCTGAGGGGAGAGGAAGGGTCTGGCAGGGAGTCATGGCTCAAACCAGACAGTTGAGTGCCCTGTATAGCTGAAGTTTTCGTGGGTCCATGGTTCAGAAACAGATTTCTTTCCCCAAGTTTTCTCTCTGGCTCTGAGTGTTTCACTCAGCACTTACAGCTGGTTTCCTAGGGACCAGAGAGTCCTGTTCCACTCCTGTCCCTCTTGCCAAGGAGTCCTCAATGCTGCCCCTTCCCACCCTGAGGACTTAACGAGGCTTCATTTTGCCAGTGGGGCATACCCCTTGGGAGGCAAACCATCAGCTTGACCTTGGAGGAATTAGGCCAGAGCAGCAGACACTGCTTTCTTCTGTAAGGTTCTCTCAAGCTACTATTTATCCTGACCCCTAGCTTTCTTCCTTACTTCTTACTGCTATTTTTCTGGCCTACTTAGTTTGGGTGACATTCGTAGGGAAAAATATTACAGCAGGTAGGAAGTTTTTTTGCCCAAATTCCAAATGGAAAAGAAAACCAAAAGCACAGGAAAGATGGTTAAAAAATAAAGAAGGAAAAGCCAGGCTTGGAGCTATGCATGTCATCCCGGCATTTTAGAAATGGAGGAGGCAGGAGGAGTCAAACATTCAAAGTCATCTTTGGCTACATAGTAAGTCTGAGGCCAGCCTGGGCTACAGGACCCTATCTCAAAATGGGGAGGAGGAGGATGGGGAGAAGGAGGAAGGAAAGGAAGAGGAAGGGAAAGAAGGGAAATGGGAGGAGGGGGGAGAAGAGGGGAGGGAGGAAGAGGAGAGAGCAATGCTGAATCCTTCTATTCAACAGTTTCCTGAATTCTCAACACAGAAGCAAACTTGAGCTCTGTAGAGATGATCCTGGCTGGGGAACCCATCCTCATGGGAAGCACCAGGCTCCTGGCACACAATGTGGCACAAGAGGAAGGGAGCCTTTGCTCCCACACCAACAGGGCAGTGGGCCGATCATCTGGAAATTTCCAGTGATCTCTGATCTTGGTGGGAGGCAAAGCACGTCTCCAGCTACCCTTTCAGAGGGAAAGTGGGGCACCAGATCTGTCTCTCTTGCAATCCCTGCTGCCTCCAGGAATCCCTCCCTGACTGCCGTCTCATTGCCCCTCCCCCAGCCACTCTGCATCCCAATTACCTGTTAACCATCTTTAAAGACATATGGCCTTTGGAAATTGTGGGGTTCCCTTCCTGATCCTCAGCAGCTGGAGTGGGCGGGCACATGGCAGGTGTGTCAAATGCCATCAAATCTTTTAAGTTCAAAGCAGCTCAGAAGAAATGACTAGAGTTCTAGAAGGCTTGGTCTCCTGGGAGTTTCTTTATGGGAGAAGGTGGATGTTTGTTCTCTTTCTTTCTTTCTTTCTTTCTTTCTTTCTTTCTTTCTTTCTTTCTTTCTTCTTTCTCTTCCTATAGGCAGTTCGATGAATACAACTCTTATATGAAGCCCAGCATGGAATAACCAGGGCAGTGAGAAGTACAATGGAGTGATTGTGGGGAGGCATTGGGGTGCATTTGAGCTTCAGGAAAATGCTGGAACCTGAGAGTAACCACTGAGCAGACCCGGCAGGCAGGCCGGGCCGCCTTCCCGCTAGCTGTGAATCTTCACTGTTCTCCCCTCTCCTTTGCTAGGATGTTGGTTCCCGTCACAACTCACTTTGTTCTACCCCAGATATTTCAGCGCTCTGCAGCTTTCCATTGTGTGCCTCTGACTGTGAGCAGAGTGTCACGGAGGCCTTGTAGAAACCATTCAGTTAAAGCTGAGTGGAAAGGAACAGGGACAGAGCCCCATGGCCACTCAGGGGAGACCTTCCTACAAGTTGACATTGGCCATGTCAATCCAGCGCCCCCCCCCCCCGCGCCGTTATTCTTTTGTTTAAAAAGAAGAAAAGAGAAATGCTGAGACATGAAACATGTTGACTATAAGTTTATTATAAGGCCTGGCAGAGTAGGGACACTAAGAAGAGGAAAGGAACAGGGTAAATGGCTGACTGCCATGGCCGGTCACCATAGAGAGGCAGAGCGAGTGCATAGGTGAGAGAGAGTAGTAAGAAAGCAGAGAGAGTAAATCGGCAGGGATCTGTCTTTTTAAAGGGGTCCTCTGCACCTGCGTGCAGACTCAGTTCCCATGGAACCTTGGGCTGACCAGGGTACTGCCTGTTCCACCAGGTAACAGGGCAGGCCAGCATAATGCCTGAACCTTTCACCCCACCCCCAGGTGCTTTCGGAGAATGGTTACAAAGCCTTTTAATCCTGTGATTGCTGGATTCAGATTCCTCTGTCTTGTTCCTTCCAGTGTGTGTGTGTGTGTGTGTGTGTGTGTGTGTGTGTGTGTGTATGAATGTGTGTGTGTGTGTGTGTGTGTGTGTTGGAAGGCAGCATGTGTGTGAAGGCCAGAGGGCAACTGTTCTTGGGGGCCACATATATGGCTTTTTGACCTGGAACTCACTGCTAAGGAAGTGAGCGCTAAGGCTCTGGTAGACTCTGCCTCACAGCACTGGGATTACAGTTGTGAATGGACACACCTGGCTTTTTAAGTTGGTTTGGGGAATCAAACACACATGCTCACACCTGTAAGGCAAGCACTTTACTGACTGAGCTGCCTATCCACCCATTTGGAAGTTTCTATCCATGAAATTCAAATTCAGATGTCCTTATATGTCCCTCTGTGGGGCCTGCCATTGTGCAGGCCAGCATCTCCAGAGGCCCTGGCCCTCCTCTGCCAAGGATGACTCTCCTGGTTCCATATGAGACACTGCAGGGAGCTAACTGCCCTGTGTGGGGCTGTCGTGTGTCTCTCTGTGGATGCAGACGGAGGGCTTTCATCACAATGGCTGCTCCAGAATCACCCTGTGACTCTCTTGACTGTCCTGGATGCGCTGAGCCCTGTCCTCCCACAGGGCCCTGTGGGTTCCCCCATCTGCTCCAAACAACTGAGGCCCCGGAAAACCTGGAACCCTCTACATGATGGTGGTGTTGTCCTGACAGCCACAGTGTTCCTGGTCACCCAGACCCAGATGCATCTGAGGTCCAGGGGCTCTATGGTCCTCACACACACGCCCAGGCCTGATCCTCTTGCTCACTCTGTGAGTCTTTGCTTCCTGTGTCCCCGAGTGGGTCAGAACATTGCAGAGGCAGAGTGACTTCTATACAGCGCTTCCTGAGTGGACAGGGTGGACTCACTCAGATTGTTTATGATGGAGGATGGGTGGATAGGTGAAGCGAGTGGACAAGTGGATGGATGGACCGACGGACAGAGAGATGGAGAGATGGATGGAGAGATGGATGGATGGATGGATGAGAGATGGATGGATACAGAAGTGGATGGATGGATGGAGAGATGGATGGACAGGCAAACAGATGGATAGATGAGTGGATGGACAGACGTAGTCCACTTCATCCTCCTTCGTCTAGGGTGGCATTTGTGCAGGGTGGAGCATCATGGAACAATCTCATCCACTCCCCTCTGTTCTCTGTTCCTTGCTCAGCTCCTGGTGTCATACTTCAACCCCATCCTGTCTCTGTTTTGGGGGTCAACTGTCAACCTCAGACCCACTCCTACCCCTGGGTTACAAATGTTCCCAAGTCCTTACATACACATTGTGTTCCTGTCAGCCTTGAATACAAACTGAGTGACAACCACAATGGAGAAAAAGAAACAGGGCCTTCAAGAAGGACCCTGATATGGGGTACAGGGTAGGGTTCCTGGGGGGAGAGGAGCAGGTGTGACCCATGGGTCAGACCACCACCTGTGACCCTTGTGGGAAGGAATGAAAGCAGCCTCAGACAGACCTACCCGGGCCAGGCCAGTCCTTTGGGGCCAGAGCCACAGGGGAGGCTCACAAAGCAACCAGTATTTTCAGTGGCCCTGACAGGGCCTTAGGCAGGAGCAGTGTAGTTTGCACAGCTGCAGCCGGAGCACACACAAGCTCTTAGCTGACTGGCCGGCAGCTCTGGGCATTAAACCCGACACCTTCCAGATGCCCAGAGCTGCCTGTTAACGCCATCCACACAAATTCCATCTCCAGGTACACATGCACACTCACACACAGCCACTCGAATACGGCTGTGTAAATCCAGCATTGCACAAGAGGCTAGGTCACGACTGTAAATTCCACACGCCTCTTCAGCGAGCCTGTGCCTGAGCCAGGGAGTCATGAGCTGGATTTCAAAGCCATAGGTTTGAAGTGCACTCCATGGCACCTGACCCATGACCATCTTTCTTCTCACGGGGCTGCATATTGGGTGCGGAGAGGCACTGAGCACACTTTTCTATGTTGGAATGAACCCTGAGATTTCCAGCCCTGTAAATGGGAGACTCAGTGGAAGTTAGGAACCCCATGGCTGGCTACTCTGGCCTCAGCTAGGCTCCAGCAGTCCATATGGCCCCAGCCACTGAGGCCAGATGCCCCCTGCCCTTGATGAAAAAGCTCAGGGCTACTTTTTGTTTTGCTTTGTTTTTGAGATAGACATTTGGCTACACACCCCAACCTGGCATAGGAATGCTGGGATTGCACATGGGCACTACTGCATCCAGCTTTACGGGGATCTGAGCTCAGGTCCTCACTTTTGAGTGGCAAGTGCTTTACCACTGAACCATCTCCCCAGCCTCTAGTCCCCATTCTCAACAGTGTCCCTTTTATGTGTTCTCTTGGTCTCTTGACTGCCCCTTATTTTTCTCTTTTTACTAGACCATGGCTCATGGGTTTTGCTGGGCATGATTCAAGGGTATTATCAGCCAATTCATCCCTTTCAAGGAGCTAGAAAAGGTGAAAAGTCATCACAGTCACCCTGTACAGTTGGAGGCATCACTGAGGAACCAGGAGTATATCTCGGTGGATAGGGACCTGTTAGTTACTTTGTTCAATGCTGTGACTGATTCAACTTAAGGAGGAAGGGTTTTTCTGGCTCCTAGTCTGAGGGAAACATTGAGTGGTGGGGACCAGGGGACAGCTGGTCACACAGCTTTCATCGACAGGATACAGAGAGCCAGCAGGAAGCAGGATTAGGCTATCAAATCTCCAGGCAGACCCTGAGTGACCTACTTCTTCCAGCTCGACCCTAAGACCCCACAACTTTCCAGACCAGCTGGGGACCAAGTATTCAAACACACAAGTCTGTGGGGGACATTTCCAGCTATATAGCAGGTGACCAGGAGCAGTTGAGTGTCCCTTTGGGGTCACTGATCTCTTTGACAGTTGGATGAGGCACAAGCATGTTTTTAAGGGCTGGAGAGATGGATCAAAGGTTAAGAGCACTGGCCACTCCTGCGGAGAGGCCCAAGCTGGGCTCTCAGCACCCATGGGGTGACTCACAACTACCTGTAATTCTAGTTCCAGGGGACCTGACACCTTCTTCTGGCCTCCTCAGGTACTGCACACATGAGGTGCACATACATACATACAAGTAAACACACACACACACACACACACACACACACACACAAACACAACTTAAAACTAAATAAATCTTTTTAAAAGTAGGCCTTTCACTATGCACTATTAAATGGGCAGGAAGCTGTGATGTTGTAACTAGGTAGGCCTCTCCACAGATGTGTCAAAGAACACACTCCAAGGAGAGGAAGGCATTAGTGCCACTCTGAGGTATTGACAAGAGTTACTCCTACTTTTAAATAGCTGCAATGGCTCTAACATGGCAGCAGGTCTCTGTGATCCTAACTGAGGATAAAGCCTCAGAGCCACTCTCTGCTGTGGTCTGTGACCTTTGCACCTAGAAGATGGGAAGGCACCGGGAATGATAAAAAATGAACTTAGTTTTTCCTTCCATCCAAGTTCTGGGATTCTGGGTTCTGATTCCTGAGCAGGGAGTTGCGTCCTTATAGGGAGCCCCATCTCAGGCTGCAGGTATAGGCAGGGGCTGAAAGGATCCCCACGGCAGCCCTTGTTACTATTCTCAAGGGGCAGCTTTTTGAAAAAGCCTTCATTCTGTATCCCTGAGGCTGTAAAGGGTGACAGCAGCAGTTACAAGTCGTCCAAGGGCATTATGCACGGCCTGGCAGAACCCCCATTCTGTGGGAAAAGCAGATTATAACTAACACCACTCAACCGCGTGGCTACACCCTCCACTGACCCTCCTCCTGCCCTGCAATAGTGCAGCTTCTCTTCAGTGTCTGGGAGTCTTCCAGAATCCTGCTAAGAGGGACTATTATAAAGAGCCTCACACCACCTTGATGGCTCTCCCAGCAGGCACTGCTAAATCAATGGCCTGGTTCTGTTGTTGCTCTAACAGCCAGCCTGCCATGGAGCTCTTGGGAGGAACTGGCCTGAGGGTGAAGGCTAGGAAGAGTCCTGGTGATGGCTCACCTGCCTGTCTCTTTATCCCCAAGGCCACTGTGCATACGAAAGGGCCTCAGCTATCCAGCAATCTCTCTTCTGTGTGTGCCCAGGACCCAGGGCACACAACACATTTCCCCCCCTTGTAAATCAGTGTGTTTCAGTGTGAATTGTGAGCTGAGCTGGGCTGTCTCACATGTGACATCCCAGATCCCCTATGTGACATCTGCCACTTAATATTTTACAGAAGGTCTGAGTGAATTCTGGACTAACAGGGCAAGATGCAACAGAGACCACAGAGCCACAGGTGTGAGGGTAAATGGAGACCGAGAAGAAACTAGTTCTGCCTTCCCTGCCTTAATGCTATCTTTTGCTAAGTTTTTGTTTGTTTGCTAGTTTGCTTTAAAATAAGATTTTCAACCAGATGAGATGGTTGTCATCTCAATGCTGGGGAGGCAGAGTCAGGAGCACTACTGCAAGTTTGAGTCTAGTTGGAGCTACATAGTGAAACCTGACTCAGAGAAAAAAGAGAGAGGGGGGAGGGAGGAAGGCGGAGGGAAGGAGAGAGGGGAAAGAAGGAAGGAAAAAAGGGGGGAAGGAGAGAGAGAAAGAAAGAAAAAGAAAACGAACAGGAACTTCAAAAAGACCCATTGATGAACATTGAAGAGCCACGCACAACGTTACCTAGTAAAAGGAAATACTGCCAAACAGAAAGAGTAATAAAAGTGCTGGGGTTCCAAGACACACTTGGAATCTGGGGCTCATTATTCACGGACCTTTCTGAAATGGAAATCTCCCTTGTCTATGAAGTCTCTTCTTCCGGTCAATACTGCCATGCCAGCACACCATTTTCACCCCCAGGCTGCCGGGGCTCCAGCCTGCTCCTGCCCTCCCCGCTGGGAGTATGGCTTTACTTGGGATTGTGGAGCTGGAGACACTCAGGATCCTAGTACCCTTCCTGTGGTCCTGAAGCTTCTAAAACTCTCCTCAGACATCAGGAATGCCACCTCGCAGCCGCCAGCCTAGTGGAGGCAGAAGAGATGCTGCAGAATAAATGACAATGTGAGGGAGAATGGGGCTGCGCGTGGACTCACAACATCGACCCAGAAAGGAAACTCCTTGGAAAGCAGCTGGGGACACTGTGAGGATGTGCTCACTCATTTGCCTATTGCTTTGCATTTGCCTGGCAAATTTACATAAAGCAAAGCAGGCTGAGGAGATGGCTCAGGTTTCAATGCCAGCAGGGAGGCCCAAGGTCAGATCCCCAGTGTGTATACACGTACACACACACACACACACACACACACACACACACACACAGAGAGAGAGAGAGAGAGAGAGAGAGACAGAGAGAGAGAGAGACAGAGAGAGACAGAGAGAGAGACACAGAGAGAGACAGAGAGAGAGAGACAGAGAGAGAGACAGAGAGAGAGAGAGAGAGAGAGAGAGAGAGAGAGAGAGAGAGTTCCTGCGTTTTGGGGACAGAGATGAGTGGATCCCTGAGGGCACTAATCAACCAGCTTACACAAATCAGTGGGCTCGGGGTTTAGGGATGGGGACAGATTCAATCTTTGAGGCAGGTAGGGGGCATATCTGCCGTGCTTCTTGCCAGCTTTGGCACCTCAGCCCTTCTGGGTGTGTTAATCTGTTGACCAGCGCATGTAGGATCTCAATTCTGTCTGTAAGACCCTATTACCAACAGGAGGCACAGAAGAAGCAGAGAGGATGCTACACTTGAGGTCCACCCCACCCAGGGTCCCATGAGGTCAAATTCTGAGGTTCCTCAAGTGTGAAGGGGTACAATGACACCCATGACCCTCTGCCTTCTAGAACAGCCAAGAGTCAATGTTTTCTGTGGTTACACCTTGTTAACAGAGGTGACCAGAGATGCCAAGTGTCTCACTGTCATAGCTGATCCCTGTTGAACTGTGTCTCCAAATTCCTCTCCCTTATAGGACACATGTGAACACACCCACAAACACACACACAAGCATGTGTAGGGCATACCCTGCCCCATCTTGTTGCCTCTGTTTACCACAGCACACACAGGGTTGAGCTGAAGTGAGAAAAATAGTTTGGGGGCTGGAGAGATGGCTCAGAGGTTAAGAAAAAAAGTTTCAAGCCGGGCGTTGGTGGTGCACACTTTTAATCCCAGCACTCCGGAGGCAGAGGCAGGTGGATCTCTGCGAGTTCGAGGCCAGCTTGGTCTACAGAGTGAGTTCCAGGACAGCCTCCAAAACAATACAGAGAAACCTTGTCTCAAAAAACAAACAAACAAAAAAGAAAAATAGTTTCAAATGTTGACCTACCTCAGGTTTGTGCAGTGATGCCAGGCGGCAGCCCAGAGGCAAGGCCGAATCATTGGCCCTCTAGCATCTGGAGCCAGGGACCCGGCATCCTCTCCACTCTGTTTCTTGCTCTTCCCAGGTCTGAGGTGGATGGTGATGATGTTGGTGGAGACTCAGGGAGCCTTCTGAGCCCTTCTCTGGCAGGGCATCCCTCATGTGAAGTCACAGAGCTTCTGACATTGTCCTGAGAAACCAATTCAATGGCGGCTGAAGAGGGTGGGATGGATCCCGATAATGTTGGCATTAATTGTGTGTATGCATGTGTGTATCTCTCTCACTCTGTGTGTGTGTGTGTCTGTGTGTGTGTGTGTGTGTGTGTGTGTGTGTGTGTGTGTGTGTGTTTTGCTTGAGCATATGACAGAGTTGTCTGTGGAGGCCAGAAGAGGGTGTATCCCCTGGAACTGGAGTTACAGGTGGTTGTGAGCTGACTGATGCTGGGAACTGAACCCTAGTCCTCTGCAAGAACAGGCAGTGCTCTTAACCACTGAGCTGTCTTTCCAGGCCTACTTCTTTCCCTCTTTTGTTATGCTGGCATTGCACCATGGCTCTGCACAGACCACGTGAGGTTCTACTGCTGACCTGCAGCCCAGCCTTCTCAGGAGGTTTTTGTTTTTGCTTTGTTTTGTTAATTCTTCTGTCCTTAGTACCTAGAATTCATTTCTTCTGCTTTTCTTAAGATTTATTTTATAATTAATTATGTATCTGTGTGAGGGTACATGTACTTGAGTGCATATGCCAGCAAAGACCAGTTACAAGTGGTTGTGCATGCTGGGAAATGAACTTGGGTCCTCAGGAAGAGAAACATGTGCTCTTAGCCTCTGCAGTGCCTCTCCAGCCTCCTTATTTCTGTTTCCTGACCCAGAGGTAGACAGTAGTGTCTGCCCCACATGGTAGTGTGGGGCAGTGTCCCTTGTTCTTGCCCAGCCTACCCTCAGCAGTTCAGCTTCCCTGACAGCAGGGCAGTAGCCTCGAACAGGGAGACAGTGTTAGGACACTGAAGAATGGGCCCGTGACACCTGCCTCTTAGTTGTCACTTTGCCTTGCTCTCATTGACAGTGGCAACTTCCTTTACCATCCTGGGGATAGGCTTGGCCTGTGACCTGCTGTGGCCAGTGTGGTGGTGTGGGGTGAGAGGAACTCTCATGGCTTTTATCTTCTCGTGTTTCTGTCATTCTTGGGGAATCCCTTGATCAGAGAGTCAGTTCATTCCGAACTGTAAGCCTCATTTTCAATGCTCTCTCTCTGCTGGGTGCTCCCGAGAATGCCAAGTGGGACACAGGACAGTCTGGGCTCAGTACTGCAGACACAAAGATGCAAACACAATTGGATGCACAATACTGTAACGTGGCTACCATTTGTCACACAGACCCTGGGGATAGGACATCTCTCTGGGCTTTGGTGACCCCTGCCAAAGACCATCAGACCACTGGGCAAGAAGTTAAGAACCAGGTCCCCTCGGCAGTGAACAGACAAAAAGACAGAATGCTAGCTTACATTGGGTCCCAGATGAGTGGCAGGCCTAGATAGGGAATGTACTTCTCTGACACATCTAAGGTTCCCTTTCTCTGGCTTCAGCCTTTTGCTGCAGTGTGGTGAGACTGGAAAGTGGGGTGTCTACCCTTCTTCCTGGGGGTCCAGGATCTTGGACCTGGAGACTGGACACGCTGATCTGGTTGGGAACCTTCTTCCTTCTTCATGTGCACACACACCAATGGGCTTGGCTCACATTCCTGAATGTGTGGACTGCAGCCATTGGCACTGGTTTGTTTGTTCATTTCAGTTGGAGCCTGGCATTTGTTTGTGTCTGTTCTCCCAATAAAAGACCTTTTAATTTAGGGCCCAGAGAGCTGTTTATGGCTCAGCACATGTGCCCTGCAAAATGATACAAGGAGCTGGTGTACTCTCTGGTGGCCTGCCATGGAGGACATGGATGGGTTCCGACCCTCACAGGCACCTCTGGCCTTGGGCACTAGGGGCAGGTCCCAGCCAGATGGAGATAGGCATTTCCATGTAGGAATGGCCTCATTGTTCATGAGAGTGGCAGTGGCCTCCTCATCTTACCCATTCAAGGGAGACTCAAACCATGGGGGCAGGTGATCGAGTTAACCCAAACCAGACACCTAAGTTGGTAAACCCACTGCCCTGCTTTCCCTGTGCTCCAAAGAAATTAGGAAACAGAGGTTGATTTAAAAAAAAAAAGAAAGAAAGAAACTGGATCTGGCTACAGTATGGCTAGATCTAGGGAAAGAGAGCTTTCTAGTTTCTCTGGCCTTTGCCTGGGGCAGTGTTAGGATTTTTATATAAAGGATGGAATGAAAACCCAAGCTTGTTCACCAGGGCTGCAGAACTCTCTATCAGGGCCTTGGCTGGCTCTCTCTGATACATGGGATTCCCCGGGCAATGGGAATTCCTTGAAGTTCACTGTTTCAGGATTCCACTTCTACTGTTTAAAAGGGACTCAAAAGCACTCACAAGGTTAGGTTCACTTTTCATCTGAAAGGGCTGATGGAGCCGGTGCAGGAAGGTGAAGACAGTGGAGGGGGATTTAGGGTGTGGGAAGAAGGAACTCACCAGTGACCCCAAGAAGAATGATGGATGGGGTAGGGTGAGGGCATATAGGCCATTTGCAGAGTGAGTGGATGATCAGGAGCAAAACAGCACAGGAAAGACTGTCCATGCTCAAAAACAGGGCCATCAGGGCATCCCTGGAGGTGGAAGTTTTTATGGGGACACTGCCGAGGAGGGGGTGACAGGTGATATAACTTCAAAAACAGGAAAAGGAGAGCCTGGCAATGGTGGCACATACCTTTAATCCCAGCACCCAGCCTTGTCTACAAAGCTACACAGAGACAGCCTGGTCTACAAAACTACAACCCTGCCTTGAAAAACCAGATAAATAAAAAGGATTGAGAGCTGGGCGCAGAGGTGACCATACATCTCATTTGCTTACCCAACATGTGTTGGGTATCATGGCTCTGCTCTGTTCACATGTAGTCTCAAACTGAACCCTGGAGAGACTTCATGCTGCTCCCAGAGGTCAGAGGACTTGGTTGCTGATCTCACATAGTGTCTGCCAACAGGACCGAAAATGGATGCTCTGGTATCATTGACTCGGTGTCAGACACGGCATTTGAGCCATAGATGGGATGACACATGCAGGTGAGAGTTTTCTGGTAGCTATAGCAATGAGGGCAGGAAGAAAGACAGGTAAAATTAATTATAATCATGTATTTTTTCAGTCCAATTGTCCAATATTATAATTTAATCTGGAGACCAATGCATATGCTAGCATTCATTGTTCATAGCAACCCATTAAAACCAGTGTCTTGGGGCTGGAGAGATGACTCAGAGGTTAAGAGCACTGACTGCTCTTCCAGAGGTCCTGAGTTCAATTCCCAGCAACCACATGGTGGCTCACAACCATCCATTATGAGATCTGGTGCCCTCTTCTGGTGTGCAGATATACATGGAAGCAGAATGATGTATACATAATAAATAAATAAATAAATAAATAAATAAATAAATTCTTAAAAAAAAAAAAAAACAGTGTCTTTTACAGGTGTATCACATCCCAGTGTAACTCACCGCAGCTCAAGGGCTCTAGTACCACCAATGGCTGGTGACTGTCATGCCTGTGAACAGGGATAAGGATGAGACTCCGTGAAAGAACCAATGCATAGTGTTCAAGGCCCCGGCTTCTATCCTTTGCTCAAAGAAAGGGAAGAGAAGGGGCAGAATCAGGCTGAAGGCCGGGGGGTGTTCTGTGGTCCATGGGCTATGCCCAATGGGGCCCAGCTAGGTTTTCCAGATTTCTACAGTGCTGACTGTGTGCACCCCACCTTTCACCCTTGGTACCCCTAAACGCCTAGCCCTGGCTCAGCATGCTTGATCTGTGCAGGTGGAAGATCACTTTGTGGATCTGTCCTTGAAGCAGTGGGCATTGCGATGTGTCAATAAAGATTTATTGATAAACATGCCACAGACCAGATTAAGCCCAGGATTAGTAAATTGCCAGCCCAAAGCGTTATTTACAGTTTCTTCAAACAACAGTAAGAAAGCTAAAATGAGTCCAGTGAAGAGAGGATTAAAAGGGAAACTGGGAACCTGGACCACAAGAGCACCAAAGGAAATTTGATGAAAATGAGGCTGTTGAATATTAACAGGTTATTGAGAATTTAGGAGTCTGGGAGCCGTACAGTTCATGGGCTTCAGGCCCCTCTTTCTCCACATGACCTAATCTCAGTAAACCTCCATCAATATAACAGGCCCTGACCTTAGCGCAACTGGCACCCTGATGGAAGTATCATTTAGGCCTTGAAACCCAACATGGAGGCATCAACACCTGCCAACAAGAACAAAGACCCAATCCGTCAAAGTCCATAGTTCTGGGAAAGTCCCTAATCATACTAACCCTGCTTTTTGGCTTCTATAGCTCTGCTTCTGGCTAACCTTGCTAACTGAGGTATGTCAACCAAGGATGTGGTTTTTGTGCTTAAAAGCCCACCTTGAGAGAGGCTTGGGGCAACACTGGGGTCCCGAACACCCAGTGTAATCACCAGATGGCTAATAATGACTTCCTATTATCTTGAGTGTGCCTAGATAGTTTTCTCTGGTGGCTACCCCACTACATAAACTGCCTTTCTTAAGTCCTAGTGTGGAACCTAGGGCCTTGATCATGCTGCAGCCCCGAACTCTCTTTTCATTTCTTATTTTGAGACAGGGTCTCACTCTGTAGCCCAGGCTGGCCTTGAACTTGTGACTGTCCTGCCTCAGCCTCCCAGGTGAGTGATTGAGCCATCAGGCCTTGCTCCCCTACTGTCTCTGGCAGTCCTGCTCATGAGGACCCTCCCCTGTTCACTGTGGAGGTTAAGTGATGCCAATGAGGATGACAGCAGCCGGAACCCTAAGAACCTTAACAGGTGGGGTCCCATGAAAACACCTAATCTTAAACTGTGGGGTAAATGAAATTCTGCAGGGCCTGCCAGGGAGGATGGTGGGTGCTTCCCACCTGACACCTGAGCTGTCATAAAAGGTCCATGTGATACACTGGGCACTGTCTCACCTAGTGCAGTGTCATGTCCACGAGCCCTCCAACCATCTGACCCTACTTGTCTGTGTTTCACAGGGACGGTAGAGACCAGGAAGCTGAGGAAGGAAGACCAAGGGCTTATGAACATCCTGGGTCCTGCTAACCCCATTCTATCACAATGGCAGTAGTAAACCAGGACAGAGACCAAACAAGGCAGGCAGAGTAAAAGCACCAATGTGTCCCAGGAAATCCTGCAGAACTCTGTCTCCTCAGAGCTGTATGGGTACCGCAAAATACCCCGAAAATCAGAGCCTCCTATGGCAGGAGGCCTCCTGGATGGGTGGTGTTCCCTTTGTACAGAGGCTCACATTTGCCTCCCGGAAGCAGCCCTGCATGTGGCTGAGGGAGGCAGCTCATGGGCTGGGATCCAGCTAGTGGCTTGGTGGTGACCTGCTGAGTAATGTCTTCATGGCTGTCTTTCTGTTCTGGCCCCTTCCATGACCCTAGGAGAATGTCAAGCCATTGCCTCTCCTGTTACTCCTCATCTCATGACCCACCTCTGATCAACCCTAAGTCAGTGGTTCTCAATCTTCCTAACCCTGTGACCCCCAACCATAAAATTATTTTTGCTGCTACTTCATAACTATAATTTTGCTACTGTTATGATTCATAACGTAAATATCTCATATGCAGGATATCTAATGTGACCCCTGTGAAAGGGCCGTTAGACCCCAAGGGGTCGTGACCCACAGGTCAGAAACACTGCACTGAGCGCACTCAGGACCACTGCTTGCTCACAAAACACCCCATCACAAGTGAGATGTGGTACCTCTTCCTCTGGGTGGCCAGAACTCAGTGCCAGAGGGAATGTGTGGGACAAAGTCAAAGGCAGTGTCAGCTGCCGACACCAGTCCTTGACTGAATGCACTTGGCTGATGAGAACAGCGTGACTGTTTGCGGCACCTCTACAGTCTCAATAGATGAGCTCATGTTCCAGCAGGACCACAAGAAGTGAATTTGAAGAACATTAACAAATGATTGTAGGACTGGATAGAGGCCCTCTTCTGGCCTCTTCGGGTACTGCACACACAGGGTTCACATACATGCATGCAAGTGTAACTCTCATACATGTAAAGTGAAAACAAGAAAAAGAAACAACTGAGAATGAATCCTGTCATGCTGGGTGGAGTCTGTGTTGTCAGAGAGACCACGTGGCTGCACACTTACATGCATACATGCATGCACACATGTGTGAACACACACACATTTACAGAGAGGTGGCTGTTGCTGTCAGTGCATGCAAGCACAACTTTATGGACACACATCCTCCATGGCTTGGAGAAGCAATCAGGTTAGAAACGGAAGACCATATGGGGAGCTGAGGCAGGAATGACCAGGGACAACCCAGACCCCTGATCCTCTATGCCAGCCCCCCACCTCACTCCCGCACTACATGAAGAAATTTCCCCCATCCCAGGGTAAGGCCTTTGAAAAATGCCCATCCTGTTTTAAGCTCCACACTCCATGAGGAAACGGCCATGTGTGGCTTTGGGCCACCACTCTATCCTGAGCATTTAGTTCAACCTGGTACATGATAGGTGCCAGATTACCACCTGTTAAATGGGTGAAGGAAGGCCCAGGCTCCTGTACCTGCCTAGGGTCCAGAGTCACAACTATCAGCTCTGACTTTTGCTGTGTGACCTAGAGTGAGTGGTTACAACTCTCTGAGCCTTGGTTTGCTCATTTGTATAATGGGCAATTCTGAGTTCATGAAAAAGCCTAGAAGAGGGCCTAGTAGATAAAGTCTATCTACCAGCTTCAGTCTTCCAGTGAGATGTATTGGCTATCTGTTTCTTAGTCAGCTAAGTAACAAGCACCCCAAACTCAGTCATTCACCCATAGGAGTTCATGTTCTTGTATTTGGAGGCAGCTTGGCTGCTAGGCAGCACTGCAGATCAGTCTTGGCTGGCCCATATGTTTGTTGGCTAGGCTGGTTTGGTACTAATGGGACAGTTATGGTGATTTGAGAATTTTCTGTGTCTCGCAGTAGACCAATCCAGCCCAGCAGAGGTTCAGAGAACACTTGGACATAGGCAGGTTTCTTGGGACCTGGCTTGAAGCTGAGCTTGTCTGAATGACAAGCCCAGAGCCATAGAGGGAGGGAACACAGTTGCACAGCAGGGGAAGGAAGTCTAAAGCCAGAGGAGGGATCAGTGATGAGTCATCTTGATTAATGGGATCTAGAATCACCATGGAAACAGACCTCTGAGAACATCTGTGAGGCTGTTTCTAAGATGCACCAACCCCTGAGCTAGGGTCCTGGGCTAAATAAAAGGGAGACAGTGAACTGACCACCTGCACTAATGTCTGCTTCCTGACAGTGGGTACAATGTTGCCAGTCGCCTTCTAAGTGGTAATGTGTTCTTGCTGCCCTGGCTTCTCTGCCTTTTGTGACTGTGTTATTTGGAACTGTGACCATAAACAAACCCTTCCTCCTTAAGTTGCTTTCTTAGGCATTTGGTTGTAGCAATGAGACAAGAGCCTAACACACCCCATGTAATGGCTAAGGTTAAAAAGACGGACAACAACAAGTGTTGGCAAGGATTCGGAGCAACTGGAACTCTCAAACACGACAGATGGAAATGCAAAGGGGAAGAACACTGAGAAACAGCCGGGGAAGGAACCTCTGATTAAATAGAGTGTAACAGTGGTTCTGTGAGAGGCACGCAAGAGCCATGGAAGAGAAGTCTGTGTGAATACACTGTAGTTGGCAGTTGACGACATTATGTCATCTTTTCCCAACTGCCTGTCAACTGCTGCGTGGACAAGCAGACTGCAGCAGGTCCTTCCATGGAAGACTGATCAGCAGGGCCCAGGGGTGGACCTGTGACACACACAAGGACACTTATGACTCAGAAGCATCACACCACATGTGAGCAGCTGAACACAGAAGGCTGCCTGCAGGGGCCCAGGTGTAGGAAATACTAGAAGAGGCAATGTTCTAGTGAGGGGGCAGGGGTCACTTGTGCTCTGGTGCTTGGTGGTGGGGTGCTTGTGGACTGTGTGAAAGGTTCAGGCATTATGCTGGCCTGCCCCTGTTACCTGGCGGAACAGGTAGTACCCTGGTTAGTCCAGGGTTCCATGGGAACTAAGTCTGCACGCAGGTGCAGAGGACCCCTTTAAAAGACAGACCCTGCCCACTTACGCTCTCTCTTTACTCTCTCTTTACCCTCTCTGCTCTGCTCTTCTCTTCTCTCACCTATGCGCGCGCTCTCTCTCTCTATGTCCACTGGCCATGGCGGTCAGCCAATTACCCTGTTCCTCTTCTCTCTCAGTCTCCCTAATCTGCCAGGCCTATAATAAACAGATTAACATGTCTACTATGTCTCTTAGTCTTATGTCTCATCCATCTCTTTTCTTCTTTAGTTCTAATTTAAGCAAAAATCTAACACTGTGCCCTTTGCTCATAGAAAACTGGAAAAAGAGAGAGAGACAATAGAGGATGTTGAAAGCTGGGCACATGCCTCTATCAATACACAGGAGACAGAGACAGGAGTAGCTCTGTGAATTCAAGGCCAGGCTGGTCTACAGGAGTTCCAGGACAGCCAGAACTACATTAGAGGAACACTGCCTCTAAAAACAAAAATCAACAAACAAGACAAAAAAAAGAAAAGGGTATTGAATTGGGATGTTGTAGTGTGTGCCCCAGCAGAGGACTCTAAAAAAGGACCGGAAAACATCCAGAAGCCTCTCAGGTCTCCTGCGATGGCAGGGACATGGTGGCCACATAGGCTGGGAACCAAATGGTCCAAGCTCGGGGAACTATAATAGGAAGCCAGAGCTGTGTTCTCACTTGGCAGCCGGGGGAGGGTGAGGCAGCCCCATTGCAAATGAAAAGCAGTGAGGTGTAGTCAATCTACTAACACATAAACAAGCCAACTTGGGCCTCTGGCTCTGCTTGAGGGTCCCCTTGCACCCAGGTAAGAATGTGAGATAGTGCTGTAAGCCACAAGCTTCCAATCAGCTCAGTGCTTGGCTTGTCAATGCAGGCTTTCTTGACACCTGACTCTGGCTGTGACAGGGCAGCAGCAGCCTGGGGTCACTGCCACAGGCAAAATGTTCAAAGAAGGAGGTGGGCCAGCCTGATCCCACTCAGGAAGGACACCCACCTCCCAAGACTAGCCTGGCAGCCCATAGCCTCCCCTAGGCTCTCTGGTGTATCCTTTCCTAAGGGATACAGAATATTTTAGACATGTGAGAGATACACAGGCCACTTGCTGGCATGTACCTCTCCATAATGTTACAGAAATAAAATATTTCAAGTCCCAAGAGACCTTTGGGCCCTAGCTGACTGACTCCTTTTACCTTGCCCTATGCTGGTAGAGATCACTCCAGATGTGGAATGACCCCAGGTGTCACCCCCATTTGGGTTTTAGTTGGTAACTACCTGGTTGAGCATTCCCCAAACTGCAGTGTGTGTGTGTGTGTGTGTGTGTGTGTGTGTGTGTGTGTGTGTGTGTGTGTGTGTTTATATGCTCATGTTTATATGTGTGTGAGTACATGCACACCAGCACTGGGGAGGCAGAGACGAGATCCCTGGGGCTCCTGGGCCAGCTAGTCTAGTCAAATCTGTGAGCTCCAGGTTCAGTGAGAGATGCTACCTGAGGAAGACACCCAGTGTCAGTCTCTGAGCTCTACATACATGTGCACACACTCCTTGTTTTTCTTCCAGAGGGAAATACCATTCTAGATTTTACCTTTGCACTATTAGGTGTCTGTCATACAACTTGGGTTTCATTTGTCATTTGGATGGTGAGTTTTACAGGAAGAGGGTTCCCTAAGTCCTGACCTCACTGGCCATTGTCCATGATGTCCTGTTGGCTTAAGGAATAAAGCAAGACTCTTTTGAGGACACTGGGCCCTGTGGGGCTGAGCCCTCGTCCACCTCTCTACACCCTGTCACCTCGGTGCCAGCTGCCTTGGCCCTCTTCCTTGCCAGCTCCTGCCATGGGGCCTTTTCCCATGCACTCTCTGCTGGAATTTCATTTCTTAACTTTGTTACCTGGTCACCTACATCCATCCTTTGGGAGCTCAGACAGATGCGGGCCTAGCAGCCATACAAAGTGAGAGGGAACTTATGCATCCTGAGAGTCCCCAGCCCCATGCTGCTGCATGACCCCAACACCATCCACAGGAAGATATGCCACATCTCTGGAACTCAGGGATCCCATTCCTGGGGCTCAAGTGTCTCCAAAATGGAACCTCAGTCCAAGAATAACACAGGTAATGGAATGTCTCCTGTCACTTTTATGGACTGTGAATGCCTTCCCCTGTGACCTTGAGGCAAGGCCCCAGCAGACCTGCCAAACATTTCTCTGTTTCTTTGTTCTTGACTTTGGGGTTACTGTCTGACAGGCCAAAAGGCTGGCAAAGCTCAGGGGAGAGGCCACTGTCTCAGGAGGTGGGGACACCTGAGCCACAGCAGGGGTGTGAGCTGCTTTCAGTCCTGTGACACCAGCTGGCTTTGGAAAGCAGTGCCAGGTTCTGCGTGTAGACCAGGGTGTTCTTCCTCTCAGCCTGGGAAGTAAGCTGAGCTGATGGCTTGGCTGCAGGCCGGAAGATGCCACTCTAGCCAAGTCACAATTGCCTGGGGTCAAGATTCTGTGGGTCTCTCTACACTGTCTCATTAAAACAAACAAACAAATAAAACCCTGTGTGTGTGTGTGTTGTGTGTGTGTTGTGTGGTGTTTGTGTGTGTGTGTGTGTGTCTGTGTGTCTGTGTGTCTGTGTGTCTGTGTCTGTGTCTGTGTTCCTCAGGCACCATGGATTTGAAACAGCGTCTCTCTGACCTAGAGAAGTAACATACATAACATCCATGACTGCAGATGGTGGCCTTAACCACAGCTTGTATCCTTGCCATTTGGGGATGTCGACCAGTTACAGAGTGTATGATATTTATGTGGCGATTTCAAGGCACTGTATGACATGCTTAAGATCCATTTCCTGTTCTCCTGAGTGGGGAGCAGGGGGAGGGGGGAGGTCACACAAAAATCAGAGTGACTGCTGAGTGACACCTGCTATAAAGCAAAGTCATGTGACCAGAGGTTACAGACAGCACGGGGTGAGCATTGGTTTAAAAAACAAGTGGGCTGGTTCTATGGTTAAGAGCACTGGCTACTCTTCCCAGAGGACCAGAGTTTAGTTCCCAACACCCACTTCAGGCAGCTCACAACTGCCTGAAACTCCATCTCCAGGGGACACAATGCCCTCTTCTATATCACTATGGGCACTACACTCACAAGCTCATCCACATACAGATACACACATCTGTACATATCTATATATAAATATATATATACAATATGTGTATATATATATATATATAATATATGTACACATAAATAAGAAAGAAAATCAGCTAGGCATGGTAGTGCACGCCTTTAATCCCAGCACTCAGGAGGCAGAGGCAGGGGGATCTCTGTGAGTTCCAGGCCAGTCTGATCTACATAGCAAGTTTTGTACATACATTTGCTACTACGCAATTGTCAAGATCACTATAACGTGATATTCCTTATTATATTCTTTATTAAAACCCAATGTAATATGGATTTCAGAGTTAGGAAACAGAAATAAACAGAAATTTCTGTGCCCCTCATTCTGTTTGGGAGAAAGGAGAGTTTCCCTTTTGAGTCTGGCTACCAGGAAGTGGAAGCCTAAACCATCACACATTGTTGCTCCGAGGGTGGTTAGAGACACGCTCTTGCACTGGACCTGGCATTTTTGTTACATGTATCTTTTTATTTTATTATTTATAGATGTTCTTTTTTTGTAAGCTATCTTAAATCCTTGCTTTGGGAAAGAGTGGGAACTGGATAAAGACTTTATTCATCCAGGTTGACCGCTGTGTGTGCCAGGCTGGCCGCTGTGTGTGTGCAAGGCCTGAACAACACGGTTGCCTGAGCCCTCGCTTGTAAAGACCAGCAGACCCAACAGGAAAACAGGCTCACAGTTCATTTCTGATAATTAGCTCTGGGGCCAGAAAGAGAACCAACAGTATCTGCAGGGTTGCTAATTATGCTTGGGAAGCTGGCATTACGAGTTTGTGCTTAGGCAGAGGCCATGTGACTCCTCCCTGGGTGATACCTGTCCTCACCCTGGGATGAGTGACTCAAACACTTTCTGGAAGAGGGCGGACCGAGCAAAGCCCAACAGATTGCTGACAGCTTGAGTGGCCTCTGGTGGCCGGGTGGCTGTCATTTTCCCCTTCACGGGGCCACTACCTTCCTCCCCACACATGATTAACTGGACCCACTGTGGCCTGCAATGGATTTGTAGAATGGGAAGTTTCCAGAGCCCGAGTGTAGTGTAGCAGACACCCTTTTGCTGTTATACACTCTAAAAGTCTCCGATGACAGATATGAGGTGGAGGGAGAGAGGCCAGATGAGGGAACCCCATGTTACCCATTGTAGTCATCTGCTGAAGGTGGCCACCCAGCATGGGTAGGCCTGGCAGAGCAGAGCCGCCTGTGAGCTGCAGTCCTGCACCATAAGAAAGTGAGCCGTGTTTGGAGACCCTTCCTTGGACTTGACCCACCCCAAGGACCCCAGTTGGTAAGGAAAGACTTAGGGTCATGATACCACCAGCAGGAAAGGGGAAACAGCTCAGATGTCCACTACAGAACCTGTCTTGATCCTATCTCAAGAATCTTGCTGGTCCCAGCTTCTCACTGGTCATGGGCTCTGTGGCTGATGCCCAGTTAGTTCCCACTCATATGCTGAGTTCATTGAGACTGGACAGTTTCAGCTCCTGAAGAAATAGGGACTGGAATCAGGGTGGGCTCACAGAATGATCTGGGGGTCCTGACAGATGTACATGGCCTTTGAGATGTGGCACTCATTGTCTTCAGACCCTGCTGCCCCATGTCCTTGGATTCCTGTGTGGCTGGAGGCCTGTTCTAGTGGTCATATTCAGATAAGGAGTCTACATTCTAGGGTTTCTCTTTCTAGAGGGAGGCTGGAATAATAGTGACAATAATCCCCGCTAGCCCTTTGTGGTGGTGCTGGGCTCAGCAGGCAGCCAGATGTCCCCAAACTGCAGGGAAGTGACACCACCTCCTTTTGACAGCAGCCAGCACACAGGGCTCCTGCAAAGGCCCCAGGGCCTCACCTCACTGCAGGCAGAACTCCAGGGAGTCAAACAAACAGGGCAAGGAAGCTGGTGACACCTTGACCCTGTGACTTCAGCGCTCCTGGAGCTCACACAGGGCACAGGGGACCTTTTGCGTGGTGAGAGAACTCTGTTCTGGTTCTGTGGCCCCACTTCAAAGCAATTCCCATGGCCTTTGGCTTAGCTTTGATCAATTTGCAGCTGGCTCAGTCAAGCCCTTGACTCATCTGTCACTGTGAAGGTCATTTGTTACCCAGATGGAGGAGGAGGCTGAGAAGGGGGAGTCTCGCCCACTTCCCACAGACAGGCGACTTCCGGCATCTCAGCTGATACATCCGTGGCAAAACATAAAGCATCGTTAGGGATCACAAATGGTGGGTACCTGGGGCCTAGTATGTTAAGTGCATTAATCTACCCTTAAAAGAAGGTTCTGAAAGAATAGAAAGAACACCAAACAACAGGGAAACTTGGTTACAGGAAGTGAGTCTCCCTTAGGCTTCCGTGGTGATGGGAGCAATCCACATGGACACTGCCCAGTGTGGCAGCCACTGGCCACCTGTGGCTGGTGTGTGTTTGAAACATGGGCCCTGCAGTTTGGAAGCAAATTATTTCTCTAAATTTAGACTTTATAGTAAATAACCAGAGTCTCACACGAGGACTGTGTGTTCAGCAGCATCACAACAGAGACGGGTGACAGAACTCAAACGGCTTCCCCGGAAGGCATGGTGACAGCCTTCAAGTTCTCTGTTCCCTTAGATCAGAAAGTCATTTAGAGCTGCCGAGCCCGGAGGGCCCATACGGACCTCAGACACATGGGTTCCCAAGTTCTGCTGTTACTACTTAAGAGGCTGACGTCCATGAAGAGGGAAGGGGGGAAAACCCAAAACCCAACTTCAAGTGCTCCTAAAACTGTGGCCAGCTCTGGTTCAAACAACTGACTGTGATATCCACGGGACACGACGCCAAAGTCTTGCTCTACTGGGATCTCTGATCCAGGGGTGGGCAGTTCAGACTCCCTCTGACAGATCCAAGGGTCTCTCCAGGAAGAAGGAAGAAGGCATTTGCTGTGACTGGGCTGAGGTTCTGGGCTGGTGTGGATGAATCCAGAAAGAGGTGAGCTGGGGAAGTGGCTCCGGGGAAGGACAGTCACCCAGCAGGCACAGGGCCCCTAGGTTCCCTGACCACATGAGCCAAGTATGATGGCCTGCAATCAGAACTTGGGAAGCAGAGGCAGGAGGATCAGGAGTTCAAGGTCATGTTCAGCAGCATTGTGAGTTTGGGGCCAGCCTGGAGGATATAAGACCCTTCTTCAAAAAAAAAAAAAAGTGGCCACTCAGGTGTTGGTGGCACACACCTTTAATCCCAGCACTCGGGAGGCAGAGGCAGGTAGATCTCTGTGAGTTTGAGGCCAGCCTGGTCTACAGAGTGAGTGCCAGGATAGGCTCCAAAGGTACATAGAGAAAGTCTGTCTCGAAAAAACCAAAAAAAAAAAAAAAAAAAAAAAAAAAAAGATTCCTTACGGCTCTTACAGAGGACCTGAGTTTGACCCACATCTGGAGGCTCACAACTGTCTGTAACTCCAGCTTCAAGGAATCCAAAGCCCTCTTCTGGGCTCAGGAGACACCTGCACACAAATCTAAAAATAAATCCTAAAGGGAGGCAGGGAGAGGACGAGGCAGAAGAGAAAGAAGAAAAGAAAGAAAGAAGTAAAGGAAAGAAAGGCAATGCCTGCACCAATGTCTGAAGTGTGCCCTGTTTTCCAGAAATGTTATAGTTCCCAGGGAACTGTGGGGCGTGGCTGTCTGTGGTTCAAGTGGCTGCTTGCTCCTGGAGTGGCAGAACCAGTCAGAGCCTCCATGTGTTCACATTCCCACTGGTCATCCACATAAGTGTGAGTGGTCTTCAGTAGTTTCCAGACCAGAGTCTTCCACGAGCATCCCTAGAGTCTCAGCCCGCCGGGGCAGAGGAGAGCTAGCTGTGCCCACCTGTAATTTCCTTAGCTAGGCTGGGGTGGCATCTTACACAGCAAAAGCTCACAAGATCTCCTCATGTTGCCAGCCTATTCTCTGCCCTTCACACACCAGGTGACAAGCTGTGTGCTGCTTTCTGTGCCGACATCCTGCCCCGGAGGCACAGCTCCCCTAAGATGCCAGGGACACACCAGCCAACCCCCAACATCCTCACATACTTCCCACAAAGCTGCTTCGGAATGGAAAGCAGACAGGGCTCTCTGACCAGTGCCAGCAGCAGAGGCGAGCCAGGTCCCTGGGTGGGTTCATGTGGAGGCCTGAGGGGAACAAGGCCACAGTGTGGGTCCGGCTGGCAGGCTCCTGATGCTACGTGAGAAGCCGTGAAAACAGCCCTGTGGCCAGTAGGGCACCTCCCTGCCCTCAGTTCCCTCACTTCAAACTAGCCATGGTTTTGGAAGAGAGGCAGCATGCGCACCACACCCAGACTGTGCCCAGTGGCAGGAATTGGGAAATGCCAGGGCCTGGCTAGTGTTGACCCAAGGCTGTGAACACGGGCCTTGTGTTCCTGTGGCTAGGAATGGAGTCTTGGTGTTTATGGGGAAACAGGTTGATGGTACAGGCCACTCAGTAGAATCTTCCAGAAAACACTTGTGCATCTGTTGGGCACTGGGCACCATTTCAGGGGTATGATATTGAACACCACTGGCATTTCCTGGCATTCTGGTGCATGCATGGTGCAGCCGGGTGAGAATGTTTGGCTGGGAAGTGAACCATGGAATATAGCTCAGCAAAGGTAAGTGTCTCTGGGGAGGTCACAAGGTGAGAATGTGGCAAAGGGACTTGAATGCAAGAGCAACTATGGGTGGGAACCACAGTGGGTACCCCTGATTGGGGAGAGGTCTAAGGCCCGGCACACCTGTCATTCATACAGCGGGTGAGCAGGCCAGAGGAGAGGGAAAAATGTCCTGGGAATGAGGAGTTCCAGCCTTATGCAGTCCTCAGTCACATCCAGTGTAGATGGTGACAACATTCAAAGCAAGCAAGAGGAAGGGGGCTGAAGTGCATAAAACTATGGGATAACACAGGCCAGGCCACTGGTGACATCTGGGCAGAAGTGAAGAATGGGGATGAATGCATACCTGGGAACCTTTTCCAGGAGAGTCCAGCACAGACCCGTGAGAGGTAACTACTACCCTGATTGTAGGCTACAGAGCAGTCAACAGTGGGAAAGCCAGGCTGAGCTTGGGGAATGGCCGGCCCTCCCACTCCGAGCCACCCTGCTTCATGCCTTCTTACCCCACACTGGCACTGAGCTCCCGTACACACCACCTGCCACTTGCTTGGAGGCCACAGTTCCAAAATTGCTTGACCCCATCTGTTGCCACTGCTGTCCAAAGTCCCATGTAGGACCTTGTCAATATCCGGGCTACCCACCTCTGCACCCTCAATTTCACAGTCCCATCTTGGTGGCCTCAGTACTTTGGGACCCTCACTCTGAACCCTAATCTGTTTTTCAAAGGTCCTGGCAATCTTGCCACCCTTCTGTGGTGGTGGCACCTTGGAGATTCCCATGAACCACACACACACACACACACACACACACACACACACACACACACACACACACACACGTATATGCACGCACACAATATATAAAAATCAATGTTCCCCTAAGTTCCTTCCTTTTCTGTTATCACCAGCTCCAGAATTTCCAATGGCAGTTGCCAACATGGCTACCTCATAGATAAGAGTCCTCATCATATTGATTTGGCCTTGCTTTTTACTTGAGAGTCCCCAGTTGCAATCCAAGGACAAAGCCACTGCCCTCTCAACCCAGGTGCTCCACAGGCCACACAGGGCGGAGAGTTATCTGAATGAGTGGTTGCAGAGGTTGGCCCACATAATCTGTCCTACCACACCTTGTGTGGTCTGTGGGCCAAGAGCAGAGTTGACAGGAAAGGGTGACTTCATTGGGTCTTAAGACAGAGAACTTGAACTACAGCTCAGTAGTTTCATTCCCACAATTTCCCCCAAAGAATGCCATTCTTGGAGCTATGTGGTAGTGGTGCATGCCTTTAATCTTTGAGTTTAGGGCCAGCCTGGTCTACAGAGTGAGTTCCAGGATAGGCTCCAAAGCCACAGAGAAACCCTGTCTCAAAAAACAAAAACAAACAAAACAAAAGAATGTTATCCTTGGACTGGCAAGATGGCTCAGTGGGTAAAGGAGCTTGCTGCCAAGCCCGAAGACCTTTGTTTAATTCCCCAGGATCCACACTGTGAAAGGAAAACTCAACTCCTATAAGTTGTCCTCTGACATCCACACTTGCACTGTGGCATGCGCACCCCTGACCCCAAACACATGCCTAAGTATGTAAAAAAGAGAATTCCATTATCCTTGCTGGTAGACTTTTATGAAACATTGTACCCGGTTGTTGTAGTATTTTGAATTTTGTCACTAAAAACTTATGTGCTCTACCCCCATATATAAGAACCTATATGCCAGGTGTGATGGCCCAAATCTTTATTCCCAGCATCCAGGAGGCAGAGCTCTGAGTTTGAGGGTGGCTTGGTCTACAGAGTGAGGATAGCCAGGGGTACACAGAGAAACCCTGTCTCAAAAAACAAAACAACAACAAAAAGAACTTATGTAACATGGCTGACTGGCTTCTTAGCTCTCAACATCTAGAATACTGCCAGACCCTTTCTAGAACAAGCTTGGCTCCATTGCAAGACATAAAACCCCCAGTGCTGCCATCGGTAAACCTTCTAGGCTCCCCTAATAGTGAGGTCCCTTCCCCAGACACGTCCAAGCCATCTAGTCCTCAGCAATTGTTGGATCATCCTTCTAGCCCATGATATCATTCTAATAAGCCAGTCACATCCTCTCAGGGAGCCAGGGGTCACTCCATCCTGTTGTCACTACTAGCTCTACTGACTTGTTCTGAGTGGCCCTGGGAGTGGGGGATGGGTTTCTTCCCAGGACTGGATGCATGCGTATGTCACTGAAAAGCACTTGTAGGTTCCATTTTGTCAGTGCTGGACACAGTTTGCTGCCTTACACTATTTAGGCTGGGGGGGCCCTCCTTCAATCATGGGAAAAGAGGGGGCTCAACACTGTTCCATGGACTGGATGGATGGATGGACAGAAGGAAGGAAGTGAGGATGAATGGGTGACTAGAAGGATAGAGTAAATGAAGGGGAAAGTGGGAAGAAAGGAAGGGTCAGTGAATATTTGGGTGAATGGCAAGAAGGAAGGATAGATGGAAGAACAAATAGGTGAGAGAGGAGAGAAGGACCAGAAAATGATGGTTGGATGGATAGATGGACAGACAGGTGGATGGGTGGATGGATGAATGGACAGATGGATAGATGGACAGATGGATAAAAGGATTTATGGAAAGGTGGATGGACAGATGGATAAATGGATGGACAGATAGATGTGTGGACAGATGGAAAAATAGATAGATCGATAGATGGGAGGGTGGATCATTCTGCCTGATTGCCAAACCTATGCCATTTCCCTAGAGCCCTTTCACCTCTCTCTCCAGCCCACCCGGCCTGCAGGCTGTGACCTCCTCCCTCCTCTGGCCCAGGTCCCAGAGCCTATGCCCATTCCCACACTACTGCTCCTGTGTTCCCTGCCTGGCAGCAGGAGCTGCCACATCCTGCCAGCTTGCGCTTGACATCTTGAAGCTTGACTGGCCCCCTCCCTGCCCCAGGTCTTTGATGGAGGAGAAAGAAGGCACTTTGTGATGTTTGGAGGCTAGCCTGTCTGGTCTGCCCCTGGGCTCACATGACAAGCTCCGTCTGTGCCGATGGTTGATGCTGTTTCAGGCAGGGCTGCTGGCTCCTTTACCCTAGAGGCCATGGGTTTACCCCACACCTGAGAAAACAAGGCTGGAACTGCATGTGGCTGATACAGCAGTCCAGAGGCAGAAGCTGCGCATGTGCGGGCACCCAGGGACAGACACTGGGCCCTTTGTGTTCTTTCCCAACCAGTCGCCCCCCACCCCCACCCCCCAGGGAGCAGCAACAGAAAACTCTCTCACCTCTGTGGGGCTGAGCCAGCCAGGCTGGCCACGTTTGCTCAGGAGCAACATGAAGGGGCTGTTGTCTGCAGCCCTGGAAGCCAGGCAGGTATCAGAGAGCCTCTCCCAAGGACTGCTGGGAGAACAGGGCACACAGGAGCCAGGAAGGGAGGGGCGTTGCTGGAAGTCAGGCTGAGCCTTCTGAATCCAAGCCGGGTAACACAGTGGCTTTCAGGCCAGATCCCATCTTACAAGTAGTGTTTGATTCCATTCAGTGGATAGAGACCACCGCTGTTCCTTGGTAGACACATGAATGAGTCAACTATGCAGCACCACCCATGGCTCACAGACTGATAAATGACAGATTCTGAGTGGTAGAAAGGGTTCTGTCCTCTAAAATTATCAAAGTCTATTGGGGCCATAGGAATACATAGGCAATTAAGATCATACCAGGAAATCTAAGCCTGAAAACATATCAGACACCCAGATGGAGAACAGGATGCGAACCTCTTACCTGGACTCACAAAGAGGAGGACATCCAACACTGAGAGAGTGACCACCCACCAACCTGTCCTCTGACCACCCAGTGTGTAGTCCCACACGCAGAGAACTCTGGCAGGGGATTACATGCAGCTTGGCCCTAAACTAACCGATATCCATCCATCTGCCCATTTCTCTGGACTCTAATTCTGTATCCTCCATGGTCCCGAATCTCAACTTGACCCTGAGACTTAGCTTAACCTCAACCCTGCAGCTTGACTCTGTACTGGCATTCTTGCAGACCTCAGGCCAGTTCCTCCTCTTATTCCCACATAAACTCTTTTCACTGTATAAACCTTGGGCATCTGCCTCTCATGCTTCTTTGAAGCTTTTTGAATTCTGCTATGTACTCTTTTTTTTAAAAAAAAAAAAAGATTTTATTTATTTATTTATTATGTATACAACATTCTGCTTCCGTGTATATCTGTACACCAGAAGAGGGCACCAGATCTCATAACGGATGGTTGTGAGCCACCATGTGGTTGCTGGGAATTGAACTCGACCTCTGGAAGAGCAGCCAGTGCTCTTAACCTCTGAGCCATCTCTCCAGCCCCTCTGCTATGCACTCTTTAACTCTTTGCACTATTCTGTACACAGATTATATATATCTTATATATATGATAGATACATGATAGATATAGGTAGGTAGATAAATGATAGGTAGGTACATACATACATACATACATATATAGATAGATAGGGAGATAAGCAGTGGATGGGTAGATAGAAAATAGATGGATGGATTTATTGATTTACCACGTGGTGTATGAGTGATCCAAGAGCTAATATCAACAATTACGATTAGAGTAAAACAACCTAGGTTTGCTTCAGTCATCTCTTAAGGGAAATTGAGACTATTTGGCAAATTGCAGCTGACAGCACTGAAGTCACTTGTGATTTTATTGTTATGGCATTGAGGAAAACACACAAAGGTGTCTACGTTTCTGATAGTTTGTTCATGACAGTGTTCTGTGGAAAGAGAATGCACGAATGTCCCAGTGGTTGGGTGACTGAACGGGGTCAGATAGAAGGGTGCAGAGACAAATAGAGAAAGGGGTGTCCATGCTTATTACATACTGCACCTTGTCTAAGGGAGCCTGGCCTGGCTGCTGTCACACCGGCCCCTAGCAGTGCAGGGAGAGGGCTATGGGTCCCTTGTGGTCCTGGTTGGTTAGGCTGGGACAAGTGTGGGCTCCAGAGTTGTTGAGGGCCATGTGGGAATGAGGGTTATCTCTCCTGATCTACACTAACTGGTGGGAACTGGACTCCCAGGGGAAAGGCCTGTGTCCTTCTTAGAATCTTAGGATCTAGTTCATAGAGAAGATGGAGGGAGCAGGTCAATGGGAGAAGGCCCTTGGGGGCTATATGTTGCTCTGTCCTTCTCTGCCTGTCTCTCTGCTTCCTGTCCACTATGAGGTGAGCAGCTCTGCCCTCCATAGTCTCCAAAGGCTATTTAGAGCCACCCCAGGTCCACAGCAATGGAACTAGCTAACCAGGAACCCAAACCCAAACCACCAAGACCATGCATCAAGCTAAGCCTTTCTTGAACTTGTCTGACTCTGGCATTTGTCACAGAAACAAAGACTCTAGCAGAGACCTCCATGTTAGTCACTAAGCCACATGGGAACCCCAGGCAGCAGTAGCCACTGTCAGGCCCAAGAACGAAGTTACCTCAGTTCTTCCAACCCAGAATCATCCCTGAATATGGATTGATTGTTGGGGTGTCATGATGAATCAAGCTTCACTTATGAACACATAATAACAGTGATATAGAGGTAACAAGGCGTGAGAGAGGAAGGGAGGGGACAACTCTGGTGTGTGTGACACACTGCAGGTTAGGTTAGGGAACACAGTACATCCAGGGCTCTGTGTTACCTGCCTTGCCACCATCTGCTAGGGGTCATAGAAGGAATCCCACATGGATGTGCACTGTACACATATCCCCAGATTTGGGCAGTTAGCAGACCCCTGACTGCAGGTAGGTAAGTGTGTGAATGGTTGCAGCCTAGGCTGCAATGGATGCAGGGAGCAGAAGAACTCTGGGCTTGGGGAGGAACATACCTTATTTGGGTGTGGGCGTAAAAACAGCCTATACTTGGCAAACAAATGCAATGTTATGTAATTGCTTTATGTAAATGCTTTATTTACATTATGTAAATGCTTTGTTTTCTTGTTTTTTCTTTTTCTTTTGTTTTGTTTTTTTGAGACAGGGTTTCTCTGTTTGTTTTTGCTTTTTAAATTACAGGTGTTTGGGGGGGCACACATGTGTATGCACGCATGCACAGGTCAGAAGACAACCTGTAGAAGGCAGATGGTACTCTTCTCCCACTATGGGGTTCCTGGGGCTCAAAGTCAGGTTATCAGGCCTGGTGGCAAGCGTATACACCCACTGGGCCATCTCATTGGTTCTGCTTTTGTTTTTGAGAAGAGTCTCAAAGAGCTGGCCTGGAACTAACTGTAATCCCCTGCCTCAACCTCCCAAGTGCTGGGATGACAAGTGCGAGCCATCCCACCTTAATGACATTTTATCTTTCTCCACTGTCCCCACCTTCTTCACAGACTTCTCTGGAAAATGGCCCTCTTAGCTCCATGGTGTAGATGAAGAAACCGAGACACAGAAAGGATCCAGAGTCACACATTGGATCTATGTGGGGGCCTAGACTTGTACCCAGGTGCCTAGCCACCAAAGCACATCACCAAAAGGTGCACAGGGAATAGACTAGCAGAAGATGTGGTGAAAGAACCGGGCAGAGGTGGAGCGAGATGAGTGGCAGGTTCTCCTCAAAGGACCCTCTCAACCCTGTCATGTCCTCCCACCCAAAAGCTGTCACCTAGCCACAAGGAAAGCAGCTGGGCTCCTGGCAGGACCAGTTCCAGTCCCTAGTGCAGGACAGCTTGCTGGTCCCATTTTTCAGCTATAGCCGGCGCCGGCCCTGCCCACTCCAGGAAATCCTGCCACTGCTATTTTGGGAAAGTTGATGGCTTTTTTTCTGGTCCTTCGGAGAGCCTGACAGATGGCCACAGATTTGTGTGATGCATTTCCACGGTGGTGTCCGAGGCTCTCCAATGGATTCTTCCTGCTCCGTCAGGCCCTGCAGCCAGATTTGCCCCTTCAGTAAATATTTAAGGAAAGCCTGCTGTTTTCCTTAAATTGCAGGGCTCAGCAATAGGCACCAGGAGAGGAGTGAAATGGCACTTATCGTATATGAATCATGCAGTAGGCAGGGGATTGCAGGTAGGACCAGCACCATTCTGAGCGCCACTTGGTCCCCGGTGAACTGTGTTAATGAGTAGCTCTTTGCCCACTAGCCCAGCTTGCAGCAGGCATCCTCTGGGGTGTATTTCTGTAGCTCCATCCCCTGACAGTTGAGGAGCATGTCAAAGAGCTAGAGACTCCAGCTGCTTTCAAAAGAAGAGAGCTGAAGGAAGGGAGGAAGCCCCTGCGGCTACTCTGCAAGGGACCTCTGTGCCAAAGCCAAACACAGGCCATCAAAGCTGAGAGAGGCGCCCAGGAAATACAACAGATTCCTGTGGCTACATGCTCAGACTGCTGCAAGGCCCGAGCCCTGCCTGTCCAGGTGATCACTCAGAGGACAGACTCCTCTTGGCCCGCAGTGTTCCTTCTGTAAAATGGAGTGGATGAAGGCACTTGCCTCTCAGGACGGCCACACTCTGAAGTTGAAAGAGATGATTCCACACTCACTGCAGACTGCTAGCTCTTCAAGGGTGGCAGAAGCCTAGACACATCTAGAAAGAAATGTTTAGGGTCAGGGGTGCCGGCACCCCTTAACTGACCTCAAGAGACATTCCTACTGGTCTAAATGCCAGGCTGGGACTGGGGATCTGGATGGTTCTCTGAATTTGCCATTTTCTTTTTCTTAGAGATTTATTTATTTATTTATTATGTATACAGTGTTCTGTGTGCATGTATGCCTGCAGGCCAGAAGAGGACACCAGATCTCATTACAGATGGTTGTGAGCCACTGTGTGGTTGCTGGGAATTGAACTCAGGACCTCTGGCTCAGGACCTCTGGAAGTGTAGCCAGTGCTCTTAACTGCTGAGCCATCTCTCTAGCCCTATATTTGCCATTTTCTAAGAAAACCCAAAGTGTTTCTTCATGTATGAAATGACATTGTTTTTTAGAAAATATTTTCTTCTTCTTCTTCTTCTTCTTCTTCTTCTTCTTCTTCTTCTTCTTCTTCTTCTTCTTCTTCTTCTTCTTCTTCTTTTTTTGGTTTTTCGAGACAGGGTTTCTCTGTGTAGCTTTGGAACCTATCCTGGCACTCGCTTTGGAGACCAGGCTGGCCTCGAACTCACAGAGATCCGCCTGCCTCTGCCTCCCGAGTGCTGGGATTAAAGGCATGTGCCACCAACGCCAGGTGAAAATATTTTCTTCTAAAAGCATCTTTTAAATTTGTTTTTAAAGCCTGGTGGTGGTGGTGCACACCTTTAATCCCAGCACTCGGGAGGCAGAGGCAGGTAGACCTCTGAGTTTGAGGCCAGCCTGGTTTACAGAGTTCCAGGACAGCCAGGGTTACACAGTGAAACCCTATCTCCAAAACAAAACAAAAACAGTTTGTTTTTAAATAAATGAACACTTATTTAGTGTGTGTGTGTGTGTGTGCTCGTGTGTGTCCCACAGCACACATGTGGGTCAGAAAACTCACAGAATTCTTTTCTCTCTTTCTACCATGTGGGTTCCAGGAATAGAACTCTAGTTGTCAGGCTTGGTGGCAAAACACTGAGCTATCTTCCTGGTCCCCTGACAGAAAGCTCTTTTGGTTGCCATTGTTTTATTGTTATAAATGTTGTATGACATAATTTTCCAGGGTTGCAGAGATGGCTTTACAGTTAAGAGACCAATGTCTGCTTTTCCAGAGGACCCGAATCCAGTTCCCAACACCCATGACAGGCAGCTCTCAACTCCCTGTAACTCCAGCAGATCTGATGCCCTCTGATGGCCTCCACAGGTACCTGTACTTGTGTGCACATAACCAGACATACACAGACAGGCACAATTTAAAATGAAAAAAGTTTTTTTTTTTTTTTTTTTTTTGTGACAGGGTTTCTCTGGGTAACTGCCCCTGGTTGTCCTGAAAACCACTCTGTAGACCAGGCTGGCCTTGAATTCACAGAGATCCACTTGTCTCTGCCTCCTGAGTGCTGGGATTAAGGCTGTGTGCCACCAATGCCCAGCTTAAAATAAAATCTTATAAAAACATTTTTCCATAAAAGCATGTATCAAAGAAGACATTCTCTACATAAAACTTCAATCCCAGAGAAGAGCAGAATTATTGTTGAAGCCAGATGTTACAGTCCTCCTCATTCTGCCATCTGTTCCCCAACCACTTTGGTACAAGGGACAGACATATGGTCCTTCAGTGCTCTGCACCATTTTTCCAGGTACCCACGGTGCTTTCAGCTGACATGGTCCACATCCTCCCTCCTATATTCTGTCCTCCATGGAGGCTTTAGTTGGGTCTGGGCAGTCAAGCTTCACCCCTCTGAGGCCACCTCCTGGTCTCATTTTAGTCAGAGGGAGCCATGAGGGTTGACACAGCCGACAGACCCAGGGCCACTTGGGTTCTCTTAGGACCTAGACTCTGGGAAGTCCATCTCTCCAGTGCATCTTTGCCCAGCCTCAGCTGTGTAGTAATTGGCAAAGCCATGCTCCCTGCCACTTATCTTTCCTGACCCTTAGAGTCCATGTCTACCAGGTTCTAAATGCTGCCCTAATCCCTAATCTACCAAATGACATGGTCAGCACATACACACATGGGTCTAAGGCACAAGTCCCTGTACTCCTCCCCTCCCACTCCTAGGCTCCCGATGCCTCTCCTCCTTCTCTGCCTCCTGCCATACAATCTCCCCAGATTTAATGATGGCTGTGACTGTGTTCCTTCCTCATCACTACGAACGCTGTAGCTTGGAGAGAGCTAACTCGGCAGAGAGGCTCAGCCTAGCTGACCAAAGGGACCTACTAGTGTGGTGTCTCCTTAGGCCTCAGGCTGCCACCCCCATCCCCAGACAAACTGACAGTGGTAAGCCCCAAGGCATAACAAATGTCCCCAAATGAAGGAGACTAGAGCCGATGAGAAAGCAGGGTATAGGAGGCTAGGGAGGGGTGATAGAAGGAAGAGCTGGCCAGGGCAGGGAGAAAATAGTGGTGGGTTAATTCCGTCATGTGCCCCCTCAGGAGTGAGTGCCTCAGCCTTGTGGGGCTAACAGTTCAAGGCATTCCAGGTAGTTGATTTCCCCTCTTGGAGCAGACAACACGTGATACCCTACTCCAGGAAAACCTGTAGAATTCAGCCAGGAAATAGTCCAGTCCCCTTTATACTTCTGGACTCTCACAACTTTGGCTTGGAGACCTGGGCATCTATGGGTCATGAAACTTCACAGTGTCCTGACCACAGGGACCTAACATGCATGTGATCCCCCAACTGGGCTCTAGGCAGAAAGTCAGGGACAAAGGAGAAGCTGCAGGGCTAACTTGAAGGGTGTTCACTCTGACTGCTCCAGGCCATAGAAGCAGTTCCACAGACAGAGTGGGATACCAGATCACCTAACACCCAGGCTTTATTTCCCAGGATAGTTTGTTAGTTTTTGTCCTGTGAGGGATCAAACTCAGGGCCTAACATGGCCTTGGCATGACTTCTACCCCTAATCTACAGCCCCAGCCCTTGCTCACTGTGTTTGTCACCTGATCAAATATAGGTTGGGGGACCAGTGAGATGGCTCAGCAGGTAAAGGTGCTTGCCATCGAGCCTGAAGACCTGAACTCAGTTTCCAGCACCTACATGGAAGGAGTGAACCAACTTCTGCAAATTGTCCTTTGACCACACATGTGCCTTGGCATGTTCATGGACATGTACATATAAACAAATTAAATATCTTTTAACATATATACAAGTTGGGCATCTCTGGTCACAAAATCCAAAAGCTAAATGTCCCAAAATCTCTCTCTCTCTCTCTCTCTCTCTCTCT
Source organism: Cricetulus griseus (assembly GCF_003668045.3). Lineage (NCBI taxonomy): Eukaryota > Metazoa > Chordata > Mammalia > Rodentia > Cricetidae > Cricetulus > Cricetulus griseus. The sequence continues at coordinate 104,589,298 of NC_048597.1, read as the reverse complement.
CTCTCTCTCTCTCTCTTTTCCTTTCTTTTAAAACAGTCTCACTGTGTAGCTCAGACTGGTCCAGTGTTGCTATGTAGTCCAGGATGGCCATGAAGCCCTTATCCTCCTGCCTCTGCCTCTCAAGTGCTGAGATTCAAGGTATACACCACCACATCTTGCCAAAACCCACACCTTTCTGAGCATCGAAGTAACTTTGAATGGAAAATTCCACACCATGGAGCCCTGCTTTGCACACAGGTATTAAACTGTTGAGTGATTAAATACCTTTGAGTGGTAAAAAAACAGTCTATAAGACACAGAAAGGAATCTTACAACCCCAAGACATCTCATTGTACAACATGTATATGAGTATTCAAAAGTCTCGAGTTTTTCTAGTTCTGAGCATTTTAGGGCCGGATCCACGATCTGCCCAGGGAGTTTGCTCATGTCGGAATGCTGCATTCACTCCACACTCATAGCCAAGGGCTACAAGGCTCCTGCCTACAAGTCTCTAAGCAACATGTACCCTGCCTGAGGCACTCTCCTCCAGGCCATCTTAATCAGCACAATCTAGCAAAAAAGCACAAAGTATATGAAAAAAAAAGCACCACTCTGGTGAAAGGGGTACTTGTTCAAGGCTTGGGGCAGAAAGGAGGTCCATTGCCCCCATGTGACACCATGGGAAGGTGTGTCAGACAGCTGTGAGGTCTGTGTAAGAGCAGCACTTGCAGGTAGGAGTAAGTCATAGGCACATTCACAGGGACAGATCCACAAAAGCAAGGCTCATTCTCAGTACATCTCCTCCCACGGGTACACGCACCCCCATATCTGTGTGCTCACATACATGTAAAACATACGCGTGCGCATGCATGCACACACACATGTACACCACATGCACTCACGAAAATGGAAACAACAAACAACAAAACACAAGTCTGCTCTTTCATGATGACAAACTCAGAGGCAGACAGATGCCAGATTGGCTGAGTCAGCAGCATGGCCACTCCCCCTCTTCCTTGTCGTGTGGAGAGGATGTGGTTACCGGCAAGAGAAGGTAAGATAATGCCCATCAGGAAAGACGGGCCCTTTCCTCCCTCTGTCCCTCTTCCTAGCAAAGGAGACTCTGCCACATAGTCTCCCACAGAGTTCCCTAGTGCTAGCTGGGCATCCCATGACTGAGCCCAAGAGAGCCACTGTGGCTGGCTGTCTCCACTGAAGTAGACAGGATTCTCTAGAAGAACAGAGTTAATGGAAAGTATGTACATTAAATGGAGAACAGTGGAGGTTAGCTTTAATTGTCAGTGTGAGAAGACACCGCCCACTGTGGGCAGCACCATCCCCTAGGTTCTGGGTCTTAGACTGTGTACATACAGAAAGCTAGTGGTATGTATACATGTCTCTCTGCTCTGGGCTGTGGATGTGACTAGCTGTCATCCCAGAAAGACCGAGGCAACAGCAGTTTTCTCAGTCCATGTAGTCTCGGACCAGCACTGAAGGCCTAAAGTTTCCTGGAGGGTCACTGCTACTAAGACTACCTTAAAATGCCCAGGAAGTTGGAATCTAAGGTCAGCAGACAACACCTGCAGCCATAAAGAGATGCCTCAGAGAGGGGCTTGGATATGCACACACTGTCTTCCTCTGTCTCCTTCCTTACCTGGGCACCAGCCTGTTGAAACATTCTGAGAGAGTCTTTTCTCCCCAAGTCAATCTCCTCTGGAGACGGATGCCTCCTCCCCTAAGACTGGGTCATCAGTCTATCAATCCAGTCAAGGTGACAAGCAAGACCAATCATTACATTCACTGAGACTGACCTCAGAGAGGTCAAGATGCGGCCATTGCCTCAGGCCCTGAGGAAATAAAGCCCATGAGTGTGGACAAGCAGATGTTTGATTCTGGGCCAACACATAGTAGGACCCTTCCATAACCAGCACGGCAGGTGAGTTTCCACAGATCCTTTCTGTTTTCTGTATCTTCTATGCCAGTTTCCCCTTGGGCTTCTTTGTTTATCCCCTGCTGGCCTTTCTGGGCTCCTCTGTGCTGTGACCTGATTCTCCCCCCCCCCACCCCATTTTCTCGCCTCCATCCGAAGCCTCCACAACTAATTTTTGTCTCATTTTAAGATCATATTTCCTTGAGGGTTACCGTGAACACAAGACAGCTTTCTGCAATTTACCTCCATTTCCTGTGGTAAATCTTTTTCAAAAATGTGTTTTTTTTTTCCTCAGGGGGACAGAGCCTCCCCCTCCTCACTGCAGGATGTGGCCTACCATGTTTGAGGGTTCATTTTCAGGGTCATACTGTGACAAAGAGATGTCTGCTTGGGCCTAGAGTGTGTGTGTGTGTGTGTTGTTTGGGTCCCCCCTGGCCAACCTGTTTGCTATTAGACCCTCATTTCAGATGGCGAAGCAGAGGCTTTGGCCGTGAACACGCAGACCAGAGCCAAGTCCCCAGCTTCTGGCAGCCATTTTCTTGGAGGGCTGCACTGGCTCCAGAGACTTCTTCCACTTCTGCCTCCTGACAATCCAAAGGGAAATTTATTCACAGATAATTTGAAACAGTCTCAAACCCTCCCGACGCCAGAGAGTTTGAGTAGAAAATCTACAGGCCCCGGAGGGTAGCAGCCCACAGCTATTCCTGTCTTGGCCCTTCCTCCCTTTCAACTTGACATCCCAGAAAACCCCCACTTCCGTTCAGTCACTGCAACCTGAGCCAGGGACATTGCTGTGTGGGGATGGAGAGCGGACAGAGGAGTGTGATATGACTTATCTATGGTACCCGATGAACAATGGTAAGGCTAGGCTGGGTGACTATGAATTTATTTATTTGTGTGTGTGCACACACACACTAGTGCACTTCAGTAGAGGTCAGAGAACAACCTGCAGGAGTCAGTTTTCCCCTTCCAGTGTGAGTCTAAGGGACTGAGCTCAGGTCATTAGACTTGGTGGAAAGTGCATTACCCACTGAGCCATCTCATCCGTTTATTCATGGCCAGGCCCTCAGGCATACCAGGCCTGCACACTGTCACTGAGCTACATCTCAACCCCCAGCCTCACCAAGCTTTTGCAGCCTTCCACCTGACCAACCTGCTGGTGGCCCTAGGTGCTCTTCCTTGTGGAGAGTGGCAGGCAGGACCCAGTCCCGGAAGCAGAGGGACTTGAGAATGCCAGCCTGGTTTCCCTCCCTTCTTCTGGTTTATTTGGCTGATGTGCAGAAGAGCAGAGAAAAGTAAATCCAGGACCTCTGTTTTTCTCCACATGGATCTCCAGCTGGTTCCTACTCTGGGATCCAGTCTCTGCTGGCTGCTGTGTCACCAGGTGGAGCTGGGAGATTTCCCTAAAGTACCTCAAACAGAAGCCCCCAAACTGCCCCCTCCACCAAGATAGCCACAGTCGGGATGAAGTGATTGCCACTTACAGATCCTACATCTATGGCAGCCTGGTGGCAGCCACCGACTTTCCTTTTCCTCCCCACTTCTTAATCAGGGACTCTGCCACCTCCAAGACCTTATTTTCCTCTCCCTGCCTGTTTCTGTGCCAAGAGTGGGGGAGGGGGATAGATTCCAAACCCTTGGGTCTCAGGGGTCATCCCTGCTGAGGCTGGCAGGCAGAACTCCTCTAGAGCTAAGAGCTCTTTCCATCCCTGCAGGGGAAGAGGACACTCACTGGTTGGCTTCTCCTGTCCCTGGGTCAGTCCTCCAGCCCAAGATACCCTGGCCTGTGCGTTTCTCTGTAAAGCAGTGGGTCTCAAGTTCCTAACACTGCAACCCTTTAATACAGTTCCTTGTGTTGTGGCGACTCCCAATCATAAATCTATTTTTGTTGCCACTTTGTAATGGTAATTTCGCTACTATTAGGAATCATAATGTAAAGAGCTGATATGCAGGATATCTGATATGTGACCCCTCCCCAAGCAGTTGTGACCCACAGGGTGAGAACCACTGCCCTGAAGGGCAAGCACTGTGGGTGTTCAGCATGCTTAGCATGGGTGGTCCAGTGGAGGAGCTCAGGGTGGTGGACACAGCAAGGGCGCCTCTGCACTGTCCCCTGCGTGCTCTGTCATTGCATGGATGCTGACTGTAGTTGTTGCTAACTAAATGCCACAAGCTTCAATTCCGCCAGGAAAATCGCATGCCTGTAGAGAATGTATACACAAGCTTGTTCAGAGGCTTGGGGAGCCAGGGCCTTGCCTCCACCCCCAAAATGGGCTTTCTGTTATACTGGCTTTTCCAAAGGTCATTAATGGATTTATTTCATTTCTGTGGTGTGGTTTTATTCACATGTGTGTTTGTGCATGTGGAAGCCAGAAGGCCATGTTCAGGTGTCTTCCTCACTAACTCTTCATTGTTTTATTTGAGGCAGGATCTCTTACTGAAACCCGAGAGTAGCTGGCTATCCAGTTCCTGGGCCTCCTGTACCCACCTCCTCAGTTGCAATTACAGGTATGTGCCACGGCACCCCACTTTGTACTAGAATGCCGGGGACCCCTTTTCAGGTCCTCATGCTTGTACACCAAGCTGCTGATGAAGTTCTCTACTATTTTATTTTCATTCACAGACTTAATGGAGTGACAGCTATGTTATTACTTTGCCAATGAGAAGGGGAAACTGAGGCCTGGAGAGAGAAAGTGGCATTTGGGTCAAACAAGGAAACTGCTTTTTCCTGCTTCTCTAGTTCGTCTCTGAAGAGACTGCACTGAGCAAGGGAAGTGAAGAGGCTGGCAGGTGTCACAGGCCATCTCCTCTGTCCTACCAGTTTTGAAGAACACATTCTCATTTTCTTTTTTAAGTTTATTTATTTATTTATTTATTTATTTATTTATTTATTTATTTTATGTACATTGGTGTTGGGTCCCCTGGAACTGGAATTACAGACAGTCATGAGATGCCATGTGGGTGCTGGGAATTGAACCCAGGTCCTCTGGAAGAGCAGTCAGTGCTCTTAACCACTGAGCCATCTCTCCAGCCCCCACATTCTCATTTTCTACAAATCAGAAGCAGCAGATGGGAGAGGTTAAATATGGGTCAAGGTCATACCGCTGCTGAACAGTGGGGCTGGAAGTGCACCCAGGGACGATTTGTGTGTAAGCTGGAGCATTCTTCCCAAGTCTCCTGTACTCCCCGAGGCTGATGGATTTTGGAGAAAGAAGATGAAAGAGTGTAGAAAAAGTTCATGGGTCAAATAAACCAATTTCCTGGGCTGCAGAACACCGCTGAGATGGGCAGAAATTCTCCACCTGGTGGCTTTTAAATTCACACATAGTATAAATCCCTGCTGAGTGTGAAGGGGGGAGGGAAGGAGAGAGAGAGAGATCTGCAGTTTAGCTTGTTTTGCAGGGGGGGGGGGCAGGGTGGAGCTTATTTTGGCAATGGGGATAGAAACCAGGGCTTTGTATGTGCTGGGCAAGCACTGTAACAGCCAGGCTACACACCAGCCCTCTTTTAAAAATATTACACTTGTTTGGGGATGGGGTATGAACCTACCATGACACATGTGGAGGTCAGAGGACAAGTTGCAGGAGTCAGTTCTCTCCTTCCACCTTGTGGAGTCTTGGGGACAGAACTCAGATCAGACTTGGTGGCAAGTGCTCTTAACCCATTGAACCATCTTGATGGTCTGTCCTAGCCCTGCTTTTACATTTTATTTTGAGACATTCGTTTCAACCTCAGACTGCCAGAACCAAAAGATTTTTTTAAAAATTGTTTTGTTTGCAGCTAGGCCTGGTCCCTGAGCCTGTCATGCCAGCTACTCAAGAGCCTGAAGCAGAAGGGTCATGAGTTCAAAGACTGCCTGGGCTACAGAGAGAGCACAAAGCCAGACCAAGCAATTTAATGAGGCCCTGACTCAAAATAAGAATACAAAAGATCTGTGGGCGTGGATCTGTGGTAGAGCACTTGTTGAACATGTGTGAGGCCCTGGCTTCCATCCCCAGCAGTGCCAGAAACAGAAAGAAAAACAAAATCAGTTTGACACCATCACACACATCAGACACAGAGTCACAGAGCACAGCTGTACATTCAGCTTGCCAGACTGGGTCACTGCATGGCACAAAAGCAACGATGCATAGACACTTGACCCTGTCAGGCCATTGCCAGCTTCGGTCACACACCAGGTGACACAGCAAAGCCCTACAGTAGAGTCAGAAGTCCCCAAACTCACATAAGGATTGCCAGGGCAGCCAGTGGCCCTGCTTGCACGCTTGGAAACCTATCATTTCCCCTAAGGCAACAGTTCCCATCCATTTTATGTGAATTTTTAGGAGAAAGCATTCCTACCCCCCCCACCCCTCAGTTTTTCCACCAGTGTGGTGTGAGGCTTCAGGCCAGGAAAGAGCAAAAACTAAAAGTATCACTCAACTTTGGAATGCAAGAGAAATTAATTAAATCCAAATTTGCCCTAGAATGCTGGAAGTTGAACACCACTCAAGACAGACTTGTGATCTGGATTGGATTTCAAAGCCGTTTCTGAGAAACCCCTGGGAGCTGTTTGTGGCCAGTGGCAGAGATGGAGTTGCATGGTGCAAGCCCATAGGGCAAGTAGGAGACCTGTCTTGAGGCTCAGCGACACTGGGACTGCCTGGCATGAAATAAAAACCAGGGAGAGTTGCTGGGCAACACGGACCTGATGCTCTTTGGACCAGGGCCTGGATTTGCCAGCTGAGTGGGTGGTGGCTCAGTTCATTTGCAAAGAGCCAAACAGAGAAGACTGGGTAGGCTTGCTGTGGCAAAGAAGGCATCCAAGGAGCAGAAAGGAAGGGGGCACTCCCACCCAGGCAAGGGACCACAGGGGCTTCTTTCACTAACTTATAAAGATTCTCTGGGACCAAAAGTATCTGGGGAGCACCTAGAGTCATAAAAACCACTACAACAGCACCCATCTGTGCTCCAGTCATCTCCAGGAGGCAGCTACAGTGAGGGTACCAGCTACAAGTAAGGAAAACCTCAAGTAGACCTGGCTCCCCCAACCCACACAGGACCTAAGGTTGACAGTTATTCACAAGCATAGAAGAAAGGGATGGATATGTACCCCACAAGAGCGACTGCATGGTTTCCAACACTATCCCTGCTCGGATGACACTTAAGTCCCACCAGCCATTTATGCCAGCTGGTGACATCAGGGTGGAGTCTGTGGGGTACATGGTAGGAGAGAACCACTGCTCTTGGCTTTCTGAGTTTTTGTGCACCCTTTTGATGAACTAGTGATATTGAGAGCCAGGTGAGGCACGGTGGAGGATATTGATGCAGGACACACAGTGACGTGGGACAAAGAGTACGTCTTTGAAGCCAGAGTGAAGCGCCCAGGCGAATGGGCATAAATACCAGCTGGTTGCTGTAGTGCATGTTGTGATGGTGTCCTAGCATGTTGTGTGGGTTCAACTGCCAACTTGATACAACCTAGATATCTGGGAAGAGAGTCTCAATGTGTGGTCGTTTAGGTCAGGCTGGCCAGTGAGTATGTCTATGCGAGATTGTCTTACGTTAACTGATGTGAGAAGACCCAATCCCCTATGGGTGGCACCATTCCCTAGACAAGGAATCCTGAACTGTGGAAAAAGTGAACTGAACACAAGACAGCCAGCCTCTTTTCTTGCTCTCCTTGTGGCAGTAATGTGACCAACATTTCTGCCTTGACTTCCCCACACGATGGGCTGTCACCCAGAGCTGTGAGCTGAAGTAAACCCTTTCTCCTCTTAAGTTGCTTGTTAATCAAAGCAAAAGAAACTAAACTAGAATACACAGTGTCTTGGCGCTTGCACAGCTGACACGTTTTCTAGCCACTAAATGTGATGAAATTTATCTTTCCCCAGGAAATTTACCTTTCCTGTGTCTTTTTGAATAATGTGAATGCTAACTGACATTTTTGGGCTTTGTTTGTTGGTTTTTGAGTCAGGGTCTCTAGCCCAAGGCTAACCTCAAACTCCTAGGAGCCAAGAATAACCTAGAACTTCTGATCCCCCTGCTTCTATCTCTGGAATGCTGGGGTGGCAGGCTTGTACTACCATACTCAGGTTCTTGGGTATTGGGGGTAGAATCCAAGCTTCATGCTACATCCCTAGCCCCCAAATGACATTTAAAAACCTCTAAATTCTCCTCTTCCCAGGGCTGGTTTGACAGGGGTGGAGCCTTCATTTGAGGGACATGAAGAGGCTGTGGTAGGCACCTGGAGAGCCTGACCTCTGGACTTGAGTGTGTTCAGCTCCTCTGGGGATAAAAATGTACCCACAAAGCCACCCAAGTGAATATAATTGGGAAGTACAGGTCCCATGGAGTAGGCCTGGTTGTGAGGCAGGTCACATGGGATTGATGCCCATGGGATTCTACCTGGCTCAGCTCAGGGGTCAGCCATTGTACTTGTTTTTGCCCGGCTGGAAATGGAAACATCAAGAATGCCCTCAGTGAAGTCTTGCTCACAAATATGAAAGCACAGCTCCAAAGCCTCCATACTGGAGTGTGCTCTCTCCTTGAGCAAGGCTTCAGGAACGGAAGAGCAGTATTGAGGTTAGCTAAGTGTGCAGCTCAGTGATGACATCATCAAGGACCCAAGTGTTGTATCTGTCTCTGCGTGCCTCATAGTTTCAACATGACAGCCATAGCTCCAGGCAAACATCCACATATTATATCCAATAGTCAGAAAGATCTGTATCTTCCTAGATTTGTGGATTCTTTCCCAGAAGCCCCTAGTGGGAACTTTCTTTACAACCTATTGACCAGAATTGGGGTCACATGTCTCTGTGCAAGCTGGGAAAAGGCAAAGGGGAGGAATGATACGTTGGCTTCAGGCAGTCAGAATTTACCCATGTCTAAGGTGTAAGCACTGTTTTCTTTTCTTTTCTTTTTTTCACGTGGTAAACTCTTTCTCTTTATTCAGTTCAAGCAGATTTTCATAGGCCATGACAAAAGCAGACATGATGCTTGGATTTCTTACCTGAGAAGTTTGTATAGAATCCATCTGGTTTAGTCTCGTGTGCAAATCAAACACGAGGCTCAATCAAACTTGGCCTCAATGGCACTGAGAAGTCTAGGAGAACATTAGCCCACACTGAAAACTCTGAAATTGACCTTAACTTTCCTTGGTTCTGAAAAGTTAGTCCTACACTCCATTGTCAACCAACTAGGGAGCAATGAAGAAGTGTATAGATTCTAAATGTAAGCACTGTTTTCTACCTCCAAGAAAGACTGGTGCTGGAGTAGGGTAGACAAAGATTGGTCAGATTCAAAAGTGGACATGGGGGTTGTGAGCCAGAAAGAGCACTGTCACTGGACAGCAGGGATGACAAGGAACACAAGAGGGAGGTATGGAGAGAGATGGAAACTGATCTGCAATAAGGGACAGCTGAGTGTCTGTGACATGGGACCTCACAACCCTGCACTATATTTCAGCATCATCCAGCTCCTTTCTGAGTTTTAGAACTCAGGACCACTTTAGCAAAATGCACACTGGCCCAACAAGGACCACGTATGTGCTCAGGTCCCGGTGCCAGACCAGCAATGGAGGAACAGTTGGACTAGGGTAGTGCCTACAGTGCACCTACCCCATGCCTGGCTTCATATCCAGTCTTCATTTTCCTGACCTTCCCAAGGATGCTGTTGGTGGGTGTTTATTTTGATGGAGACAGGGTCTAGCTGTGTTGTTCAGGCGGACCTCCTGGGCTCCAGTGATCCTCTAGCTTCAGCTTCCCTGGGAGCTGGGACCATAGGGCACACATCCTCACACTCCAGAAATCTTGTGTGTGTGTGTGTGTGTGTGTGTGTGTGTGTGTGTGTGTGTGTGTGTGTGTGTGTGTTCTCATGTATGTATGGGCACATGTGTATGCACACAAATGGAAGCCAGAGGATAACTTCGGTGTCATCTGCTGTCCATATCCTTTGAGACAATGTCTGTCATTGGCCAGGGAATTCCAAGGAGCCTCCTGTTTCCACTTTCGAATGCTGGAATCAAACTGGTAGCTGGGTGCTGGGGACTGAACACAGGTCCTGGTAGTTGTAGTCTTTTAGCACCACAAATTTTAGTATTCATTTTTTTCCAGATGCCTGATAATGGCTTGAGGAAGCTAGGAAGGGACTGGCCTGAGGCTCCCTAGCTGGGATGTGGCAGTGTGGGGGTTTCTCTAAGTCTGCCCACTGATAGCTACGGATGGTGTTTGAGCTACACACACTCCATGGGTCTTTCAGAGTCTTACTAGCACTCAGGGAACACACGCCTTATGAGAGACTGTTTTTGTTTAAAAATCCCAGGACCCAGGGGTTGGAGAGATGGCTCAGGAACTAAGAATGCATCCTGCTCTTTTCTCATCTCTCAGAGCGCCTGAACTCACGTGCACAACCTTCCCTCTCCCCATGGGTGCTGGGATGTAAGCTCTGGTCCTCTGGAAGAGCAGGAAGTGCTCTTAACCCCTGAGCATCTCTCCACCCCTTGTCAGGTGTTTTGTTATAGCAACAGGAAAAGTAAACAAAAAATGATGAGGTATTTACACATCACCTTCACACATCCTGCTGAGGCACTGGGCATCACAGCTTGTCTGTTGTGGCAAAAGCAAACATCATGGCTGGTCCTCCTAGGGACCTCTCTTGATCCAAGAGCAAAAGAATTAAATCTGCCATAGGAAAGGCTTCTGGGTCTCAGCTCCCCTTTAAATTGTCATTCTGTTGTGTTGGCCTCCCAGCCTTAGCAGGTGACTCTCTACATGTGCTTGAGTAGGTTGCATGGGGAATAGGTGGAGCTATTTATAGTCTTCCCCTGAGGAGTTCTCAGTGGGCAGAGCCGCCAGGCAACTTGGCCAGGGTCATTTTGCCCGATGGTGGGCAGGTGATAGGTTCTCCTTTAGGGCCAGTCTTTGGCAGTTTTTGTGTTCCTCTGCTTTTACAGCAGCAGCAGCAGCAGGCAGGAAGGACCAGCAGCATGTGATGCCCCCTAGTGCATGCCTCTGGTAAAAAGACCCTCTGCTGTACAAGTGTAACAGCCCTGTGGGCCCTCAGCAGTTAGGGTGAAACATTCTGACTGGCACCAGCTTCCGGGTGGGCCTGGGTATTCGGACTCCTCAGCCCTTGACAGCAGCAGCGTCCAACTGCTGTGGGATGTGTCTGGGACTCTTGTCCCTACAGGCTCAACAGTTCTCTTGAACTCAAATGACCGGAGCCTGCCGCTTCTCTTCTTTCCATCTTTACAGCCTTCTATCTATCCCTCTGCGGCCTCAGCTCCCCACCCGTTCTTCTTGCCCTCTCCCCTCCCCTGCCCTGGCCTCTTAGCTGCCTCCCATGGCGAGGACACTGTTGCAGCTGCCACCCTTCTGATGCCATTATCACGGCTGCTCACTCTGCAGCTCCTCCTCTGTTGTGGCCGTCTCTGCAGCGACCTGCCTCACCCCTTTGTAGTCCAGCCTGTGGACAGCTCAGCTCCACCTCTGCTTCCTGTTGGGCCACCACCAGCTCTGTCTCATGCTGCTGCCCTTCAAGGCTGGTCCTCCCTGGTTCCTCCTCCAACCCTGGGTGAGGCCTTCCCGCTCATGCAGCTCTGCATCTGTCACCAGCACCAAAGCAGCTAGCTACTGAACCCTCCGCAGCTCAGCATGCGGGCTGCTCCAAGTCGCGGCCACTGTCAGCATGCTGTGCTGTGTGTGCTGCCTTTGCTTCTTCACTAGCTGTGCCTGTGGGGCTTTGCTGAGTCAGACAGCAGCTTCCAATTACAGCAGGCATCACATGCAAATGAAGGTTCATGTTTGCACCTATCACAGCTTGCCTCTCTAACCCAGTCACTGCAGGCCCTCTGCTGGGCACCAGGGTAAGTGCTCCCCTCTGGTGTAGGTGGAGAGTCATGGAGACTTCAAGGAGGCTTGTGCAGACTGGCTGGGCCCTGCCTGCATGAGCTGGTGCAAGCAGCTGCGATTGATGCACTGTGTGGCTTCCCCAGGCATCAGAGAGTGCTCAGGATAGCTGATGCTGGCATAAGGGCAGTCGGGTGGGTTGTGTGAAGGCAGCCAGGGCAGAGCATCCAACAGCCTCCCAGCCCCCACGGCGTCTTTGCTCATCTACAGGAGAATGAGCATCAGCAAGAGTGCGCACATTGGGAACACAGAGAACTCAGCAAGGGCAACAGTGATTTCAACAGATTGTCATGATTTTCAACAGCATTGAACACCTGCCAGCACCCCAAGGATGGGGACCCCTTATCTGTCCCAACAGGTGGCTGGCTGCGGGTTCTAGATAGGGAAAGCCTTGGGCCCGCTCTCCCTAGTATGGCAAACCCACAGTGGCTTCCATGTTCTTCTGACCTTTGACCTAAAGACAGAGTAAGAGGTAAGGAGAGGAGAGCCATGTCTGAGGAAGGTTTGTTGAAGATGCCAGACCAAAGAGATGACAGCGAACACTCCTGCCAGAGAGATCTAATGGGGGTATGATGACAGACAGTACCCTCACCACCAAGTCAGACTCCAAATCCATGACTCACAAGTATTCATATGTGTGCAGGTACATGTTCGTATGTGTGCATGTGTGTTCATATGTGTGTAGGTATGTATTTGTATGTGTGCGTGTGTTATATGCACGCATGTGTGTGTTCATATGTGTGCATGTGTGTTCATGTGTATGCAGGTGTAAATGTAAGTATTCATATGTGTGCATGTGTATATGTATATTCATATGTGTGTATGTGTCTGTGTGTGCAGGCATGTTCGTATGTGTACATGTATGTATGTATGTGTGTCTGATCCCAGCACATTGACTCAGCACTCAGGAAGTCTCAGGAGCATTTGGGTTAAAGGTGTTTGGTCTGTATTGAGGCCAGAGGTAGATATCAACTTGTCTTTCTCAGTTGTTCTCCATCTTGTGCACACATACACACAGAAAGTCAGAAAGAGGAAGGAACTCTTTTCAGATTGACAAGTTAAAGTCAGGCATGGGAAAATAACAAGAAAACGAGGGCTCTTTGAACAGCAAATACATTAAAAGAAAATGCCAGCAATGGGGTGGAGCCAAAACACGGAAAACTGAGAAATGGGAACAGAAGGGTCAATGATTGCCGTGGCAATGACCTCAGGTGGCCTGGAGGTCAACTCTTCACTTTCTCTCTGCCAGCCTCAAATGCCCCTCTGGCTGGCTGCTGTCTTAATATTGTTCTTGAGCCTGAACCAGACGCCTGCCTTTTCCAAAGTGGAAATGAAGGTGTGGCCTGGTTCCTGTCCCCTCAGTTGACCTCGGGTGTGCTAGTCACAGTGAGGAGTTCGGAAGTCTGTCCACAGCTTTACAAATTTCAAGTTGTCCTAGGCTGAAGTCAGCGTTGCCTCCCTTCTTCCTCAACACTACAGTTGCCAAGCCACCAGGAACTTGTTCCTGCAGATGTCTTGCTGTCCTTCTGCAGAAGCAACCAGTCAGCCCCTGCTGTCCCCAGAGACACGGGTACACCCATCAGTTTCCTGTAGTATAGTAACATCGTCACCAAAACTTTCCTGGGGAGGAGTTCAGTGAGGGTCCGAGTTCACACCCTCAGAACACACACAACACATGTAATCCTACAGCTGGGGAGGCAGAGACAGGAGCACCCCTGGAGTTCACTGGCTAGCTAGTCCTGGCAAATCAGGGAGCTCCAGGTATGAAGGGACATGTCTGAAAAACTAAGATGGAGAGCAACTGAGAAAGACAGTTTATATCTACCTCTGGCCTCAATTTACACACTCACTCATACACTGCTCCAAAACAACAAAAATCCTTCCATGAGCAGGGCGTTGCTGATGCACACCTTTAATCCCAGCACTTGGGAGGCAGAGGCAGGTGGATCTCTGTGAGTTCAAGGCCAGCCTGGTCTAGAGAGCGAATTCTGGAACAGGCTCCAAAGCTACAGAGAAACCCTGTCTTGGGGAAAAAAAGAAATCCTTCCATAAACTAATTTGTGGTACACATCACATTACTCAGAAGGCTGGGCAGGATAGACTAGGAATTCTGGAAAGTTCCATCCACCTCTGGCAGGCTCACCCTCGCTCATGTGTTTGAAAATCACTAAGACACAAAAGGAACTGCATGGGTTTGCAAAGAAACTAAGAGATGGCTCTAGACAATGGGCAGCCAGTGACGCTCCAAGGTACTGGGGAGCTTATGGGATCTTGGAACTTAAGAGTCCTGCCTGCAATGGGAATGGAGGCAGGGCCCGGGGCCCTGTGCAGCATGCATCCTTCCCAGGGACCAATGCATTTATCTGCCGAGCTCTGAGAAAGTGGCAATATGGGTGACATGGTCCTTCTGTTTGGTTTCCCTTCATGGATTAGAAAACACATCTACCCGTCTCCCACAACCCAGGACTTGCAATCGTAGGTGGATCCTGCCAAGAGGTCAGCAGGGGCCCAGAGCTTAGATGCCCTGGGCTTCACCAGAAGCACTGAGAAAGGGGAAGGAATGACTCTGGATGGCAACCTTGATGAGGAAGGGAAGGAAGGTCTTGGTTTGAGAGCCTGCAACTGCTGACCACGTGACATCAAGAGGTACCTGCTGTGTCAGCTGTGCTCAGGAGAAAGGACTGACATACTGCTCTGAGACACATTTGTTCTGGGTGCTAGACCCCCATTCGCTGTCCTTGTTTCTCCAGTGAGATGGGACAAGACAGCCCGCCAACCTCAGCATCAAAGCTAGTGGAGGACAGAGAATGGGATCCTTGTCACACTCGGTAGAGCAGCTAGTGTCACACTGCAGGGCACCTGTGACCTGCTCCTGTCAGGGTACCTCCCTTTATCCAAATCATGAATCTTCACTCACCTGTGGCTGGGGAAGCAGCGGGCCATGCTGACAACACTCAAGTGTGAGCAGAAAATGTGGGAAGAGTATGTGAGCCAGAAAACATGTCCTTAGGAAGGGGCGAGGAGAGCCAGGCGGTGGTGGCACATGCCTTTAATCCCAGCAGGTGGATCTCTGTGAGTTTAAGGCCAGCCTGGTCTACAAATCAAGTTCCAGGATAGGCTCCAAAACAATACAGAGAAACCCTGTCTCGAAAAACAAAGTCAAAAGGGGGGGGGGCTGGAAAGATGGCTCAGAGGTTAGGGGCACTGGCTGCTTGCTCTTCCTGAGGTCCTGAGTTCAATTCCCAGCAATCACATGATAGCTCACAACCATAATGAGATCTTGTGCCCTCTTCTGGTGCACTGACATATGTGCAGACAGAACACTGTATACATAATAAGTAAATGAATTTTAAAAAGAAAAAAAAAGAAGGGATGGTGATGAAGAAGAGGAGGATGAGGATGAGGAGGAGGATGGAAGATAAGAGTGGTGTAATCATTGGGTGTTGGTGGTGCACACCTTTGATCCCAGCACTCAGGAGGCAGAGGCAGATGAATCTCTGTGAGTTTGAGGTCAGCCTGGTCTACAGAGTGAGTTCCAGGACAGCAAGGGCTACACAGAGAAACCTTGTCTTGAAAAACAAAACAAGCAAGCAAACAAACAAAAAAAGAGTGGTGTAACCAAGGTAGCTCACGGCCATTGTGGTGATTGAATGAAAACATCCTCCTAGGCTGGTATATTTGAATGTCTAACCCCTAGTTGGTAGATTATTTGGAAGGATTAGGAGGTGTGCCCTTGTTGGAAAAGGTATGTCACTGATGGTAGGTTTTGAAGTTTCAAAAAGCCTATGCCAAGTCCACTCTCTCTCTCTCTCTCTCATTCTCTCTCTCATTCTCTCTCTCTCATTCTCTTTCTCATTCTCTCTCTCTGTCTCTCTCTCTCATTCTCTCTTTCTCTCTCTCTCATTCTCTCTCTCTCTCTCTCTCTCTCTCTCTCTCTGTCTCTCTCTCTGTGTGTGTGTGTGTGTGTGTGTGTGTGTGTGTGTGTGTGTGTGTGTGTGTGCCTCCTCCTGTAGATCAGGATGTAAGCTCCCAGCTACTGCTCCAGAGCCATATCTGCTTACCTGCTGCCATGCCCCCTCCATGATGGAAAAGGACTGACCCTCTGACACTGCAAGTGAGCACCCAATTAAATGCTTTCTTTAACAACAATAGAGCAGTATCCAAGACAGCCACACAAAGTGCCCAGGCCTAGTTAGAGATGCAAAGAGTGGATATCCACACATAGCAGGGGCCCCACTGCTAGGCTCTGGGGACAAAGGATCTGGGTTTCCACCCTCACTTTCCTGCTCCCCAATTGTGTGATCTGGGAACAAGATTTACTATTTAGCAGCCTGTCCAAAAGGACTTTGCCCACCAAGGCTGTGTTCTGTATCCCTGAGGCTCAACGTAAGAGCTTTACCCTAATCTGATTCATGTAGATATTGACTAGAGCCATATGGCTATCAATTAACTTCACCAAATAATTTTAATTTGTGCTTGTATATATGCAAATGCAGATGCACACGCCCAAGTGTAAAAACTAAAAGTCAATCTTTTTTTTTTTTGAGACTGGGTCTCCCCTTGGCCTCAACAGGTAGGCTAGACTAGCTAGCTGGCCAGTGAGCCTCAGGGATCCACCTGTCTCTGTGTTCCCAGTGCTGAGATTGCAAATATATGCCGACACACCCAGATTTTTATGTGGGTTCTATGGATCCCAACTGAGCTATCTTCCAAGCCCTTAATTATAAATGTCAGGCCTCTACCTACAATCCCTTGCTTTCCTCATCTTTAAATGGGACAATGTCAGTATCCAGCCCCTTGAGTCAAATGAGATCAGGCATGCAGTGGTTTAGCTCATGGCAGGTATTTACTGAACAGAAACCACGGTAATGGCACTAATTTGGTACACAGTGCTCTCCTGCCCATACCTACTTCCTCCCATTCTGAAGCTCTAAGCCTATATTAGTGTTGGTTTTTTGAGACAGGGATTTGCTATGTAATTCAAGCTAGCTTCCCAGCCAGCATCCTCCTGCCTCATCCTCCTGAGTGCTGGGATTACAGGTGTACACCACCACACCTGATTGTAGCCAGGATCTCCTGCTGGTTTCTATGCAGCCCCATCTCAGGACAGGGTGATTTCAGACAGGCCTAATGTCTCACTCAGGGGCTCACACAAGAGCCCCTACCAGCAAACCTAAGACAAAGTCTGAACTCTTAACCTGCAAAAAGCCTGCTTTTAAGCCGGGCGGTGGTGGTACATGCCTGTAATCCTGGCACTCAGGAGGCAGAGGCAGGTGGATCTCTGAGTTTGAGACCATGCTGACCTACAGAGTGAGATCCAGGACAGCTAGAGCTACACAGGCAAACCCTGTCTCAAACAAACAAACAAGCTTTCAGTCTTCAACAAACAATGCTGGGCAAACTGTGGTCGCATGTAAAAGACTGAAATTAGATCCCTACCTATTACTCTGCATAATATCCAATTCCTAATAGATCAAGGACCTCACCATAAGACCAGATACCCTAAATCTTATAGAAGAGAAAGTGGGGAACAGGTTTGAACTCGCCGGCACAGGAAAGGACTTTCTGAACAGAACACCGATAGCACAGGCACTAAGAACAATTAACAAATGGAAACCACATGCTGGAAAGCACGTTTCTCACAGTGCTGGAAAGCTACTGTGCAGCAAAGGACATCATTATTTGTGCAAAGTGACAGACTACAGAATGGGAAAAGATAGAGGACTAATATCTAAAATACATAATGAACTCAAAAAAAAAAAAACTGGACTTCAAGAAAACAAATGACCTGATTAAAAAATGGGGTACAGAACTAAGCAGAGAGTTCTCAAAATATGAAACGCCCAAAGAAGTGTTCAATGTTGTGGAATATTAGTTGAAGATGTGTTACATTCATTTCTGCTGTGGAATATCTGTTTAATGATGTAAAGATGTGCTGCATTCTTTTATGTTGCAGTTGTTTAACTCTGCGAAGCTGTGTTGCTTTGCTTGTCTGAAACACCTGGTTGGTCTAATAAAGAGCTGAACAGCCAATGGCTAGGCAGGAGAGAGGCTAGGAGGGGCTGGCAGGCAGAGAGAATAATAAATAAGAGAGAAGATTGGGGAGGAACAGAATGAGGAGGAAAGGAGGATGCTAGGGGCCAGCCACACAGCCAGACATGGAATAAGAAGTAAAGAAAAGATATACAAAAATAGAAAACGGCAAAAGCCCAGAGGCAAAAGGTAGATGGGAAAACGTAAATTAAGAAAAGCTGGCTAAAGTTGGACCTTGGTAGCACACACCTTTAATCCCAGCACTCAGGAGGCAGAGGCAGAGACAGGCAGATCTCTGTGAGTTTGAGGCCAGCCTGATCTACAGATCGAGTTCCAGGACAGACTCCAAAGCTACACAAAGAAACCCTGGCTCAAACAAAACAAAACAAAAATCTGGCTAGAAATAAGCCAAGTTAAGGTCAGGCATTCATGAGTAAGAATAAGACTCCATGTATTTATTTGGGAGCTGGGTGGTAGGCCCACAAAAGAGGAAAGAATTTAAAAAAGAACCAACAACTGTTCAACATCTCTAGCCATCAGGGGTATGTAAATCAAAAATACTTTGAGATTCCATCTTACACCAGTCAGAATGGTCAAGATCAATAAAATAAATGACAGCCCATGCTGGTGAGGATGTGGGAAGAGGGAAACACTTACTCATTGCTGGTCAGAGTGCAAACTGGTACAGCCAGGACGGAAATCAGTGTGGTGTTTCCTCAGGAAGTTGGAGATCAATTTACTTCAAGATCCAACTTTACCACTCTTGGCCATATACCCAAAGGGCTCCACATCCTACTACAAGGCTACAAGCTCATCTCTGCTCATTTCTGCTCTATCTGTAACAGTCAGAAGCTGGGAACAGCCTAGATGTCTATCACCTGATGAATGGATAATGAATAAGTGGTGGTACATTTATACGATGGAAAATAATTCAGCTGTTAAGAAAAATGAAATTATGAAAATTTCAGGTAAATGGATAGAGATAGGGGAAAAAATCATTCTGAGAGAAATAATCCAGACTCCAAACAGCAAATACTGTATGTTTTCTTATATGTGAGTACTAGCTTTTAAGTTTTTGATATGTGTACTACAATGTGAATAACCACAGAGGTTAGGTACCTATAAAGGGATCAGGACAGGGTGCAGGAGAGGATCTCCCAAGGAAGGGGAAATAGAATATGATGTTATGGAGAGACACAGGGGAAACTACAGTATTAAATGGAGAGGAAGATAGGAGAGAAGGGTAAAGGAGGAAATACGGGGAGAGATGACTAAAATACTAAATGACATTTGAAAAACCATGTGGAAACCTACTATTGTAGAAGCTTCATAAACTAGTGCTGGGTGGTGGTGGTGCACACCTTTAGTTCCAGCACTCTGGAGGCAGAGGCAGGTGGATCTCTGTGAGTTCAAGGCCAGCCTGGTTTACAAGAGCTAGTTCAAGGACAGTCTCCACAGAGAAACCCTGTCTTGAAAAACCAAAACAAACAAACAAAAAGAAGCTTCATGAACTTCATACATTTATTAAAGGAATCTAAGGTGTCACCAGGTAATGGGAGAGACAATGCCCCAACTAGACATTTTATGCCAACAAGTAAAACCTCCAGTGCCAGAAATGGGCTACATCTCATTGCGTTGTTGGCCAAAGGCGTCCCAGGGAAAAACCCGAACATCACAGGCTATTGCCAAAGTTATTGGATGATCTACACAATCTAATGTCAAGGCTCCATCGCTAAAGACAATACTTAGTCAGTGAACAGGGAGATGCAGAGCTGGTGCCTAACCAGAAGTTTTACTCTTACTGACTAGCATTCATGGTATGTAAGGCCTGCTTATGCTAGGAGAAAGGTAATCATCCATATTACCCAGCTACAAATCTTGTGACTCAAAACAGTGACATGTCTGCAAGATATACTTGTACAATACTAGCACAAATGTAATGGGAATAACCAACCGCTTTTTTAAAATTGGAGTTGAGGCCCATTCCATGAGATATAACCCATATTTGACACTACTAAAGTGGTCAAGAACCTAAGACTAGATAAGTCGTGGGAAAATGTACTACTATTATCTGCTAAAGCAGTGATTCTCAATCTTCCTAATGCAGTTTAACACAGTTCCTTTAACCCTTTAACACAGTTCCTTGTGTTGTGGTGGTCCCTGTCCATAAAACTGTTTTCATTGGTACTTTATAACTCTAAGTTTGCTACTGTTATGAATTGTAATGTATCTGGGCTTTCCAATGATGGTCTTAGGAAGCCCCTGTAAATAAGTTATTTGATACCCCCCCTCAAAGGGGTCACAACCCACAGGATGAGAACCACTGTGCTAAAGGACCATAGTAGATAACGAATCCTAAAGACATACTGTTATAGCCATAGGTCAGTGCTTTCCTCAACCCATATCAGAGAAGCTTCTTTCAATAGATGGGAATTAACACAGAGACTCACAACTGGACAATGTGTAGAGAGTGAGAGACTTTGGAATACTCTTTCCCAAGTGCGATTGATGTCTTCATCAAATACTTCCTCTAGAGGTCCAGGGAGAAATGCAGAAGAGCAGGGGGAATGATTGTAAGGACCAGGGTGATGAATGGTTTCAAGAAACAGTGTCTTCCAGACACAACAGAGATGATGCACACTGGAATTTACAGAGACTGTGGCAGAGTACACAAGACCTGCACAGGTTCAAGCCAGATTGAGCACAGAGATGGGGACATGGACATGGGCTCCACCCTAAGAAATTACATGCAGTTGACACCCACTGACAAAGGGAAAAATCAGCTGTCTCTAGGGCAGAGCCACTTGGTATTATCAATCATACTTCAGGGCAGGCCCTATGCCCGGGAGCAGCTGGCCAACACAAAATGAATTCAAGGGCATTTTTGTGGACTTTTGGTCTCATTTCATTGTTTTGGCATTGTTTGTCTTATGGGTCCTTTTTGGTTTGATATTCATTTTTGTTGGGATTCTTTTTGTGTTTCTTGTTTTTAGTTCATTGCTTATTTTTTTGAAAGAGAAAGATAAAAAGAACACAAAGCTGGGTGGGTAACGAGGTGGAAAGGATCTGGGAGGAACTGGGGGAGGGAACATGATTAAAATATATTGTATGAAAAATGTTTACTGTTAAAAAAGAAAAGCCTGCTTTCAATAGCAGATTAAGCCACAAGGCCAAAATGGACATAGAGTAGCAGCCCCTAAGAGTAGAGCAAGCCAAAACCAGCCATGTCTAAGATATCTGCTTAGGGGCTGGAGAGATGGCTCAGAGGTTAAGAGCACCGACTGCTCTTCCAGAGGTCCTGAGTTCTGTTCCCAGAAACCACATGGTGGCTCACAACCATCTGTAATGAGATCTGGTGCCCTCTTCTGGTGTGCAGATATACATGGAAGCAGAATGTTGTGTACATAATAAATAAATTTTTAAAAAATTAAGAGAAAAGATATCAGCTTAAAGGACAAAGAAAAGGGGATCCCCCAAAACATGTCATCCTATAAAATGTCCCAGTGAGTCCCCAGAGTAAACACAGGCATCAATTCACCCGAGTAAAACCACACTACTCACTCTCAGCTGACTTGCAAAAAATCACAAGCTAGGCTTGGTGGCACCCACTTAGGATAGGGAGGCAGGATCAGGAGTTCAAGGTTATCTACAGTTAGACAATGAGTTCAAGGCAAGCTTGGGCTACATGAGAGCATGTCTTAAGAAGACAAAAATCAATCAGTCAACCGATCAATCCCTGACCTCTAATTTTGGAGGTCACTAGGCCAAGTGATAGGTTCCTGCCTTCCCACTCGATTTGCAGATGCCGCTGCAGGTGGGGTCTGACAGCAGCTGCCCTGACTCCTCTGCGGAAGCTGGAGGCCATTTTTGCCTATAGCACTGACTCCGCCCTAGCCATAGATGGCCTTGAAGATGGAAGGAATGCCTCTAGCAGCTGTGACAGGCCAGAAGGTGACCTCACAGAACTTCCAGAAGACACACAGTCCCAGCACCAGCACCAGCTCCAAGCTGCATTTCAGATTCTGAACCTCAAACCTCCAAGAGAAGAAATTTGAATTATTTTAAGCCATTGTGTCTAAGGCTGGTGGTTGCAGGTGAAGCAGGAGGCAGACATTGCTGGTTGGTTCTCTAGAAGCCTGCTCAGCACAAGAAGGCCATATGGCTAGGCTTTGTGTCTGCCTGCTCAGACCATGGTTAATATCAAACCCATAAATCAAAAAGCCAAAAGGCCTCTGTTAAAATGCCACTTCTGCAATAGAGCCATCTGTGTTCCATTGTGTGTCCTGAGTGTTTCCACTCTGTTCTTAATTTTTAAATGTTATCTTTGTGCGTGCCCATGTGTGTGCGTTCATGGGTATGCATTCCAGTGTGTGTAGGTGTTTGTGTATGTACAAGTCAAAGGTTAACTTTTGGTGTTGCAGGTCAAAGGTTAATTTTTGGTGTTTTTCAGGAGCCATCCACACTGTGCTTTTGGGGACAAGATGTCTCACTGATGATTAGTCTAGGCTGGCTGATCTGCGAGCCCTAGGGATCTGGCCATCTCTGCCTTCCCAACTCTGGGATTACAAGTATGCACCATCACACCCAGCTTTCTCCCTTCAAGGCAAGCGCTTGCAAACTGCACCATCTCCTCGCTGCCTGGGTTTAAATGGTAAAGTGTCAATGGAGCCCTGTGTTTGCTGCCTCAGAGGACTGTAGGAGTAAGATTTCAACACCGTGGGATGGGAACAGAACTGCACGTGGATGTACTCAGCTATGCAACTATGCTTCGATTTTATTAGTTTGTTTGTTTTTCTTTGGACCAGGTGTCTCAATCTGAAGCCCAGGTTAGCCTAACACATTCATTCTGTAACCCAGACTGGCCCTGAACTCTCTCAGTGATCTTCCTGCCTCAGCCTTCTTAGTACTGGTGTTTCAGATACGCTCCACCATGCCCAGCTGCAAATTTCTATAAGTTTAACACTGCTTCAACACACACACACACACACACACACACACACACACACACACACACACACCATGCCAATAGAAGACAGAGAAAACAGGTGGGAGTGGTATATGTCTCCCACCTAAGTAGAGGCATTGGTTGTAGTTATTGGGGGTGGTGGTAATGCCAGATGATAGCTAGGCAAAGTGAAGGGGTGGGGGTGGGGGGCTTCAGGTACAGGCAGCTGGATGTGAGCTGGTGACCATTCCAGACCCTGGTGATGTCCATGGTAGATGCAGGCTTTCAGAACCAGCTGGGGGCCATTTAGAAGCTTTGATTTTATCTCTTCTCCCTTTTCTTCTCAAACACATTCCAATACACCCAATACACCTGGTCACGCTGCACAACCCCTTCTTCCTCCAGTACAACCCAATACACCTGGCCATGTCACACGACCCCCTCCTCCCCTTGCTGGAGGACCTGCAAATTTTGTCGTGACCCCTGCCAATGTCTCCTGGTCCTCTTCAGAACTGTCCCACCAGCAGACGGAGAACAGAGGTGTTCAGGACAAAGCTTCATCCTGAAGTCAGCAGAGAGTGACAATAGATTAGAAACAGAAGGAAAGAAAGCCTCCGTGCTTCCGTAGCATCACCACAGAACTCCAGTTCAGCCCTCCCCACATGACCGCAAGTGAGGTCCCCTTTGTGTTTCCACTGTACACCATGCTAGTAGCAGAGGGTACTCCTGCTCACCCCACACAGCACTTCCCAGGCAGCCTACCCTCAAGGCTACACAGACTTTGTGAAAGGGAGACACCGCTTCCCAAACCCCAGTAGTTTGGGGAGGGCTGTCCCTCCAGGGCCTGTCAGCAGAGGCCCATGGCTCAGTGAGTGTAGAAATAATTTTTAAATTCCATCAGCAGTAATTAGAAAACAAAAGAGCTCGCTTGCCCCTCTCTCTTTTCTTCTTCCTCTTCGGCTAAGATTACTAAAGGAATTTAACGTTGTTTTAATTTACTGCACAAGTCTACTCTAGCAAACCCTCTTGTGCCCCTCTGCGAAACTCACACTTCCGCACACCTCAGGACCTTACGGCAGTACACCATTGATTTAATTACGTTGGAAAAAATCAAAAGTTGCCTTGGGTGGATTCTGGATGTGAAAAGGGTTTAGTGATTTGTGAAGAATGTTCAAGGGGCTGGGAAGATGGTTCAATCAGGGTACTGCTTTCCAAGCAACTGCAAGGACCTGAGTTTGAGCCCTAGCACCCATGTAAAAGCTGGCTATGCCTGTATCCCCAGGGCTGGGGAGAGAGAGACGGGGTGAGGGGTCCCTAGATCTCACTGGCCAGCCAGCCTAGCCAATCAATAAGGGAAGTTCGAGTTCAGCGAGAGACTCTGTTGCAAAAAATAAGGTAGATAGTGACCAGGGAAGATGCTGGACCTTACTTGCCCATACATGCAAACATGCAAAAAACATATATGCACATATACTTTTCACACATACACACATGCACACAGAACATGGAGACATGAGGTAGGAAGTCAGGCGACTGCCTGTGCAGACATGCGGATGAACCGTTATGACCTGGACAGCCTCGGATAGTTCAGGTGGAGACCCTTAGTGATCACAGGTTAGCTCAACAAGAATTCCTCGGGAACATTATTCCAGTTTCCCACCTGCTGCTAGACTCTCAAACCAAGGGCTCCAACAGGGCTCTCTCCAGGCAGGAGGGAGCCACAGACCCACAGCTACAGTAATTGGCACTGGTTGGGCCAAGCAGCCAATGCAAAGCCATGGTGATTAAGGGACACATTGGGAGCCTCTCCTGTTCAAAGTTCTGGAGCTGGAGCTGCCATCTTGTGGCCACCATGGAGAGTGGCATTGGGGTGGCCACCAGACAGAGATCTGGCTCACCATGGAAAGAGAGGCTGAGTCAAGTATTCAAAGAAAAAGGGCCAAACCATATTCAATAAAGTTCAGTCTATGACTTGAGTCAAATATGGCGGTGAATTCTCTCAGTCCTTAGCCCTGGAGGACCTTCTGTCACCTGCAATCAAAGTTGGCACAAATACAGAGGCAGGTGGATCTCTGTGAGTTTGAGGCCAAACTGTTCTACAGAGCGAGTTCTGGGACAGGCCCCAAAGCTACACAGAGAAACCCTGTCTCAAAAAAACAAAAAAACACCACCAACAACAAAAAAAGTAGGCACAAATCTGTTCATCTAGGAGATTGATAACACCTCCCCTCCCCCCACACCCCCCCTGTAGTCAAAGGTCATTCTTGTCAGCTTCCCGTTTCTCCCCTACCACAGAATCATCATCAGTCAGGGAAGCCAAAGACCTTGGACTACAGATAATGATGTCATGTTCTCTTCTCTGGAACTCTGATCCTAAAGAAGCTGGGGAAGTCCCACCTCCATGTGAACTGGCCTGACTTGTAACACTGTGACCAGATATCTATCCAAATGTCAATGTGCTGCTGTGGCTTCACTGTAGAACACGCTGACAGGCTCATGTTCTGTCAACACTTGGTCCCCAGCTGGTGACTCTGTATGGGGAGCTTGTGGATGCTTAGGTGGTGGGACCTCGCTGGAAGAAGTGGGTGGGTGGCTGGAAGACGAGCTCTGGTTATAGCCTGGCTCTGCTTCTGGCTTTCTCTCTGCTTCCTGATCTATCCAGATATTGCTGCCATCATGCCTTCTCCTCCATGCTGGACTGTGATTCCTTGTACTGCAAGCCAGGATCAATCCTTGCTCCTTAATGTTGCTTCTTTTAGATTTTTTTTTTTTTTTTTTTTTTTTTTTTGGTTTTTCGAGACAGGGTTTCTCTGTGTAGCTTTGGAGCCTGTCCTGGCACTCGCTTCGGAGACCAGGCTGGCCTTGAACTCACAGAGATCCTCCTGACTCTGCCTCCCAAGTGCTGGGATTAAAGGCGTGCACCACCAACGCCCGGCTTCTTCCAGATATTTTATTGCAACGATGAAGAGTCAGTAATACTTTAGCTGTGGAGCCATCTCTCCAGTCCAACGCACACTTTTAATGTATACTAAATCAATCAATGAACACTTGAAAAAATAGAATCTCCTAGTTGGGCTGATGGAAAGCTGTCTATATAATATTTCACGGGATCCATGTATCTGTTACAACCTGTCAAACTGCACACCTTCAGTGTAGGCTGTTTATTGCATATCAGTCACCTCAGTAAGGTACAAGACTATCTCAACTCTATTGATATCTGTGAATGTCCAGGTTCATGAAAGCTGGACACTTGAGGGCTAGGGAGATGGGCACAGTGCCTGCCACATAAACATGAAAGCCAGAGTATGGGTCCCCCAAACCCACAAAAAAGCCTGGTAGGAATAGCAGCCACCCATAATCCCAGTATGAGGCAAGTTGCATTATAAGACTAGAAGAAAGGGCAGGCTCCAGGTTCAGTGAGAGACTTTGCCTGCCACCTAGAGAATGGGCAAGGGCAATATCAACATTGGGCCTCCACATGCTCTGCACACACAAGTATCTACATATACACGTACATACACATGCAAACAAAGAAAATTTGACACTTGTGTTTTCATATTGGTGGCAATGGAAAGATTAATTTCCACATAATCTAAGAACATTAAAACTTTAATTTAGAAGACGAATCCCATACCCAGAATGACCTAATCTGTCATTTTAGTGACTGGAGACCACAAACCTCAGTAAGTCTGCACATGTCACACCATGTGCCACAGATACACACATACATGGCACACATGTACCACAGATAGACACATGCATCACACACATATTATACAAGTACTTCAGATACATACAACATATATCATATATGTACTATACATATCATATGCGTACCATGAATACATAATATATTACACATGTGCCACAGATAAACACATATCAAACATGTACCACAAATACACACATCACACATATACCATAGATACCCAGACATCACATATGTACCATAGATATACACACATGTATTACATGTGTACTACAGATACATACAACACACTTCACATGTGTACCATAGATACATATGTCATACATGTAACACAGGTACACACACACATATCATACATGTATGATACACACACCACACATATACCATGGATAACCACACATCACATGTACCACAGATACACACATATATTACATGTGTACTACAGATACATACAACACACATCACATTGTACCATGGATACACATACATCATTCATGTACCACAGATATACAAAAGCATCATGTATAACACAGACCCACATAAACACATCATACTCTCACATACATCACAAATGCATATACATACATACACCATACTCACATATGAGATACATACATATATAAAAGTACATACCACACTCACACTGCAGATGCGCACACACAAGTGCACATTTACAACCCTACTCTGGCTTCCTTGTAGTATGCACCTGTCCCTGGAACTAAGACACAGTCTTCCTTGGACCTAGACCTCGTGAAGAGGAAGCAAGATACGAGGCCGAGGCCCCGTTGCTCTCTTCTTGCCCATGGAACCCACTTGAGGTGACCATGGGAAGACAGGAGCATAGTGAAAGCCCATGCTCATCACTGAAGATGCTACTGTGGGAAACTGAACATTGCTGAATCTGAAGATGCAGGGTTCTCTTTGAGCAAGAGCCCCATTGCGGCCACAGCAGCATCCCCTCAGGAGGAGGTTATCTGCACTGGGCTCTGGCCACCTGGGCAGAGGTTCTGGTTCTGGGTATCTGAGCTGTCTGGGCCAGAGCTGAGATGAGGATGAGGCAAGACAGCCACCAAGGGGGCCACATTTTTAAGGAGGCATTTGCTCTCAGGTGCTGCCACTGTGCTTGTACAACCCAGTGACACAGTGTCTCTTTAAATGCTGCCTCCTGGGCTCTTTGGCCTGATCTTAGTCATAGCCTGGTGGTGGCCCTTGCAAGATCTGTATAGTTCATTTCTTCCTTGTTGACTACATGTCCCACAGGGAGAACCTGGTGGAAGGAGGACCAGGGTATTGGTCCTCTGAACAGCACAGATTCACGGCAGCATCTCCAGCCTCCCCACCCGCCAGGTACCCCAGGTCCAAAAAATCCCCAAATAACAGAGGCCAGAAGCCACAGCCTGCAGCAGCTCCGAATATCCTTTGGATCTGCACTCTGGGCTGAAGCGCCCCACCCCCACCCTCTCTGCTTCACATGCAGAGCTTTCCTGCAGAAGCAGCCCTTGTCGCCCAGCCCCTCCTACTCAGCTTTCTCAAACAGCAGCTTCAAAGGCTCGGATGCTGCCCCTTGCGGTTCTTTGTGAATGGCCCCGCAAAGCCCTTTCATGTCTGCAGCCTTCACTCTCAGGGATCCATTTCTCCCAGCACCAGACAACTCAGATAGCTGGAAAGGTGGCGGCAGAGGCTCCCAGGAGGACTGTTCCAGAGCTTGCTCCTCTGTCAGTAGTAGCTCCCACCTCAGGGGACCATTGAGGGGCACCTGCATTTCTCCAGGAAGGCCATCTGGTACACTTTACCCTTATTTATCTACCTGGCTGTCACAAGATGACGAATAGAACCAATGAGGCTGAAAGAATTAGAACTAACCAGGAAGCAGACATGAATCTCACATCTGGGTTGGCTCAGGCCCTCACTGCCACTGTGGCTGGGACCCTGAGTGGCCACTAAGGGCCACATGGAAAGACTGGGCCCAGGCCAGCAGCATTGGGAGATACAGTGGACCTTTAGGAGGAGGCCCAGGGGGAGGCCCCCTCAGGTCACTGGAGGCGAGTCTTTCTTATGGGTTGTTCCTATGCACACTTCTGCCACGCCCGAGGCACATCCTGGCCTTCAGCAGACATCACAACATTGGGCTACCCAACCTTGAACATTGATCCTCTAAAACTGTGACATATGTACACTTTTCCTTTTTATACATTAGCTGCCTTGGGTATTTTGCTACGTTAATGAAAACCTGACCAACACACTGTCCTCTCAGAGTACTGCTGGGCCACCCTGCTTAGGATGCAAGGCAGAGACCCATGTACCTTAGCCATGTTTTAATGGGAATGGTGTCATGAATTGACTTTTTTATTATTTATTTATCTTTATTTATTTAGTTTTGAGACAGGATTTCTCTGTGTAACATCCCTGGCTGTCCTGGAACTTGCTCTTGTAGACCAGGCAGCCTCAAAAGATCTGCCTGCTTCTGCCCCCTAGTGCTGGGATTAAAAGCATGTGCCACCACCGCCCAGCTATGAACTGAATTTTAAAAGCAGTTGTTTGCCTGCAATCCAAGCCCTTTGAGGCCAAGGTAAGAGTATTGCAATGAATTGGGCAACACACACACACACACACACACACACACACACACACACACACACACTTCATTTTCTACACTAAATACCCAAATCATTTTCATCAGATTTAAAAGAAATTTCACATTGCCCAGTGGGTTGGAAAGGGCCATAAACAGGAAGGAAAAGGCAGAAGAAAGACTCAGGGAGGCCCAGGCCAGGCCTCTGCTTCTTGCTTCCAAGGGAGTGAACATCTTCCCACTGAAATCAGCAGGTCTGGGGTGTGTAAGTTCCCTGCTACACACTTGTGGTTCTGGTTTTCGAGGTTCGTGGAGGCTGCTATGTCCTCTGAGCTAAACTGATACCTTCACACCCTCCTTTTCCTGTGCTTTGAGTCATCCCTCCCCTTGTTGGTACAGACTCCTCCTGTAATTGGGATTTAGGTACTTATTTTCAGGCATCTTTTGGTGACTCTTTAGACTCGCCTAAGGAACCAGGGCCTGACTCAAAACCTATCCCTTGAGGGCAAGAGTCCAATATCACAGAAGGAAAGAGTGCCAATGCCACGGAAGGGGAAAAGGGTGCTGTGTTTTAGGGGAGGGACAGAAAAAGAGATTGATTGCTCAGGGTCAGTGAGAGGACTCAGCAGGTAAAAGGGCTTGCCACCAAGCCTGACGACCTGAGTTCCATCCTTGGGTCCCACACGGTAGAAAGAAAGTACTGACTCCTGCTCGTTGTCCTTGGATCTATAATGTGGCCCGCAGTATGCACATTGCTGCCCCCCACCCCAACACACAAAATAAATAAATAAATGTCATAAAAAATTTTTAAAAAGAAAAATTGCTCTGGAGTGTGTCAACACACCTGCTTAATTCAAAGTCCCGAGGCTAAAGAACTCCCCCGACCCCACTCCCCCCCCACCTCGCCCCTCCACACATTGCCAGTATCTACAGCTGTGGAACCTGGAGAGGAGAGGGTCCAGATCTACCACACGGAGAGACTCAGGGGAGTACTCTGTAGCAGCCTGGCTCCAGCTCATTAAAGCACAAGTACGTGGTGGGGAAGGCATAATTATTTTCCTGCCAACCATTTCCTTATTAAAAATGTAAAATAGGACTGAGGAGGAAGCTCAGTTGGCAAAATGCTTGTTTTGCAAGAATAATAGCATGAATTCGATCCCTAAAACTAACATCGAAAGAGCCAGGGGCAGCTGCTCACTTGTCATGCCAGCACTCAGGACGCAGAGACAAGCAGGTCCCTGGGGCCAGTCAGCCTACTTAGCAGGGTTCAGGTCAGTGACAGGCCCTGTGTCAGCAAGCTGGACAGCAAGGGGAACAACACCAAGGGTGTCCACTAGCCTCCAAACACATGTGCATGCACACATACACGTGTGTGTGTAACCACACTTGTAGCTGGACAAACATATATATGCACAGAGTGTGGTGGTGTATGCCTGTAATCCTAACACTCAGAAGGCTGAGGCAGAAGGATTGTGAGTTCAAAGCCAGCCTGGGCTACATAGCAAGACCCTGTCTCAAGTATTAAAATACTAGTAGGAGAAGTCTTTTTGGAAGGAATGGAGGAGCTGAGATGGGGAAACAGGGCAAAACCAATCTTCCTGCCACAGCTAATTCTGGTTCAAACTCGGAATGCTGCCCACTTTATTCTTGAATTTATCCCCTCCTGTCCAGCATTCCCAGACAACCTCCTATCAGGACCTCCATCCTGAGCAGTCTTCAGAAACCTCCTGTGACGGCTTCTCCTGGTCCCTGGCCTGCCCAGACAAAGGCCTTTTAAGGTTCCCATTGGTAGATGCCTCCAAGTTCTCAGTGTCTCCCCACCATGGAGGTCATGAAGTGTGTTTATTTCCAGTGACACCATGACTCTGGCTACATCTGTGAAGGTGACTTAACCTGGATTCGTTTCCTCATCTGAAAACAGGGGGATAAAAATGTTTGCTTGGCCAGTCCACACCTTTGTAGGGAAGACAGAGGCAGTTTGTCTTACTAATCATGATAAAATCAGGGGTTGGGGGCTGGAGAGATGGCTCAGTGGGTGAGAGCACTTGTTGTGTAGCTGTGAGGGCCCAAGTTTGGTTCCCACAACACACCACATGTCTGCAAACCCAGTGCTATGGGGGCGGACACTGAAGGATGGCAGCAGCTGGCTGGCTGCCTGTTTCGCTCCAGGTTCAGTGAGAGACCCTGTCTTAAGAAACTGGGGAGTGGCGGAGCATGACACCAGACATTCTCCTCTGGCCTCTGCATACCTTGTGGGCTCTCCCCAGCCCATCCTCCCTCCAGGGATTGGAGCCCCAAAGCAACAGAAAACCAATGAAGTATTTTAAGAGTTTAAAAGAGCGCTGAGAGATGGCTCAGCAGTTAAAGAGCACTTGCTGCTCTTCCAGAGGACTCGAGTTTGGGTCCCAGCACTCATGTCGAGTGGCTCATAATCACCTCTAATTCCAGGCATCCAGGGCCCTCATCTAGCCTATGCACGTACTATATTCATGCGATGCATATACCTACACACAGACATAGACATACACATAAATAAAATAATTAAAAAATTTTTAAGTGACATGGCTCAGTGGGTAAAGGCACTTAAAAACATTTGTGCATACTTTTCTTTGCTCTTAACACAAGACACAAAAAGGCACAACTTGACCTGTCAGGGTGACCTGGGGCTTGTGCTTTCTGACAAGACATGAATTTGCTAGAGCAGAGCCATGGCAACCCTGACCTTCAAGGACCATCCTTTCTGGCGCTCTCTCTGCAAGCTTGGAGCAAGGTCACAGAAACAGTCTCATGTTTCAGGGGATCAGAAAGGATAATGTGTGGAAAAACACATTCGTGGGTCTTATTACCCAGGCCCAGGCAGCAGCGGGGATTCCTGCGTCATTAACCAACCGGATTCACATTTCTCATCGTGGATGCCATTTGGTTCCAAAGGTTCCTGAGCTATCCTGTTTCCCGGTGTTAATTTTTCCATTGTCTAGACAGCTGCAGAGTCAGACAGGATTATCTAGAGGAAGGAATCGGTTTATGACCCAGAATCCACCTTCACAGCCAAAGGAATTCACATACTAATGGCCACTGCGGCAGCTGTCATAAGAAACCCGGTATAAAGCAAACCTCGAGTGTTTGTAGTTTCTGACATTTGGCAGGAGCGGCTCCTTTTTGCATTGCTAATGTACACCAGAGACCTCCACCCAGAACCACACGGCAAAGAGCCATGCCCGCACCCAGCAGGCAGAGGAGTTACAGAAAGCAAGGTGTAAGTAAGTTCTATGGTCTGAACAGGAAGTGTCACATGGTCACCCATCAAGCCTGTCAAAGATGCCCCTTTAAAGTTGGGTCTTAACACCAGTCCCTTTCCAGTGACTTCTGAGATGGAGTAGCTCCTTCCATCTGCTCTCCATTGGTCCCAGGGCTGGCCCTCTGGTAGGCTGTCCCCCTCTGGTTCCTCTGACAGGCTTTTTGCCCAAGACAGTGGTTCTCAACCTTCCTAACCCAGAGACCCTTTAATACAGTTCCTCATGTTGTGGTGACCCCGGCCATAAAATCATTTCATTGCTACTTCATAACTGTAATTTTGCTAGTTGTGAATCATAATGCAAATATCTGATATGTGACATCCTCCCCCAAGGGATCACAACCTATAGGCTGAGAACTATAGGCCTAAAACATACTCCCTGGACTAAGGGGCTTGCATTTGGCTACAGGCCAGCAGTTGTCAGTTTCCTATCTCCTCCCTGCCCACACACAGCAACAGGATAAGACTGAGATTCACCAGCCTGGCAAGGCGATATATGTGTAGTGGGGAGAGGCTGTCTAGGGAGACGGCTCCATTAGTAAAATACTCATGGCACAAGCATGAGGACTTGAGTTTGATCCCCAGCACCCATGTAAAGAAACAGCTGTGGTAATGCATGGTTTAAACCCAGTGATGGAGGAGGGGTGAAGACAACAGACTCTGGGGGCTTGCTGGATAGCCAGCCTGGCCTAATTGATATGCTTCCAGGGTTAGAGAGACCCTGCCACAAAAATAGGGTGGAGAATGATTGAGAAAGACATACAACTTACCTCTGGCCTACACACACACACACACACACACACACACACACACACACACACACACACAAAAGAGATCTCCATATAAATTATAATATATCATGACTGAAGAAAAGTGCAAATTACAATGGATGGTCCTGGGGCAATTCCGCAGCAATTTGAGAAAATATTCAAATTTACGGTTTTTTTTAACCTCAAAAATAGGGAAATCAAAGTTCGGGGCATTTTAAGAATTTTTGTTTTGATATCCTGTCTCAAACCAAAAGAGATTCTTGGCACACCTGGCTGTGGCTGTCTCTGTGCAGGGCCTGTATGGATGAGTCTGCACCAAGTGGCTTTTATCTCTACAAATCAGGTGAGTGAAAATTACTCCAAGATAATTTTTTTTGTGTGTGATGCTGAATCAAACCCCAGGGCCTCATGAATAACAGGCAAATGCTCTGACATTGGGATATGCCATAGTCCACGATTAGTTTTTATAGTTTCCTCTGTGTGTGTGCCTGTGTGTGCACCTGTGTGGTCACAGAAAAAGCAGAGGTTGGTGTGTGTGCCTGTGTGTGCACATGTGTGTGCATAGAAAGGACAGAGGTTGGTGTGTGTGTACTTGTATGGGGAGTTTATTCTCTCTTTCCGCCATGGGTTATGGGAATGAACTCAGGTCGTCAGGCTTACACAGAAAGCCATTTTGATAGTGCTAGATTCATTTCAGAAATCAGTGTCTGGGACCAGCCCATCAAAACCTTGCTGGTTCACCAGGGGGCCAACATGACAACTTATTAATGGTTTGAATGTCTGTATGTACAAGTGTGGGGACAAGAGGAGGACACTGGGTGTCCCTCTATGACTCTCCACCTTATTCCCTTGGAACAGGGTCTCTAATTGAACTTGGAGCTAGGCTGGTGGCCAAAACCTGTCCATCCTCCTGGCCTCACTTCCCTTGGCACTGAAGTTAGGGCCACACTCAGCGTTTTATATGGGTGATTGGGATTTGAACTTGGGTCCTCATGTTTGTGTAGCAGATGCTCTTACCCACTGAGCCATCTCCCCAGTGCCTCTGAAACACAAGGCTGGAAGTTGAAGCAGGAGATGAGGGAAGCCATCAGTTACAGCTGCGGGCTGAACACAAATGAAGGCTCCCAGAATGCCATGATACTGAGACACAAGCCAAGTCATTCACCTACCAACAAAGCACCAACTGAGACCCAGAAACCTTCTGACTATGAACCCTAAACAAGGCAGAAGCAGCTTGCTCCTCTCCCCATGTATGGTCCCTCCTGTTGCCTACCACATGTTACCCTGTGGTCTCACCTCCAGCTAGTGCAGGCTCAGGGCTGACACTGTGTTCTTTATTTTCAACTTTTATTCTGCAGATGCTCTGGCTCCCAGCCACAGGAGACATGTTCAGCAGCCACCTGGTTCTCTTCCAGGGGGGTACAGAGTGTCACGAAGTGTGGATTCACCACAGCACCACCCAGCTGAAATCTGGCAAGCAATCTGGTGAGGCACTGAGCTCCCGAGAGCTAAACACACACCATGTGGGCTGTCTACTTGTCCTTCCTTGTCCTCTTCATCCTAACTAGGATGGCCTCACTAAGCTATTCTCTTCACAAAGGCCAGCCTTAGCCAAAGCTGTCCCAAGCCCAAGACATCTTCAGACTGCTGAGCACAGTCCTCCCCCTACATTCCATCCCCACCCAGTGGCTCAGTCCTTCCTTCTTACAGCCTGTGCAGGAAGAAAAAAAAAAAAAACCCTCAAGTCTGTTCATCCCTTAGCACAAGAGTCTAGAAAGTTCAAGTTCTAACACTCTGGGTCTGTGACCTTTTCTGCCTCTGTAGCTCCTCTTCCTCCTTGTCCCTATGGGGATGGACAACATGTTGCTCTCATCCCATCTCCAGTAAGATCCTGGCAGAGAATCACCATCATCAACACCATTATCATCATCATCATCATCAATGAACACCACCATCATCACCAGCAGCAACATCACCACCACCCTTGCCATCAATGAACAGCACCATCATCATCATGTCATCACCATCATCATTGTCATTACCATCATGACAAATG
The DNA here is from genome assembly GCF_003668045.3 of Cricetulus griseus. Lineage (NCBI taxonomy): Eukaryota > Metazoa > Chordata > Mammalia > Rodentia > Cricetidae > Cricetulus > Cricetulus griseus. Next base: position 104,554,122 of record NC_048597.1, on the reverse strand, counting down.
TTACTCTAAGCCATGTGCTTGCTGCTTTAAATGAACAGAGCCTGGAGCTGACAGAGCCCCCTTTCAGGTCTCCCATCGTGGATCTTCTGACTACTTCCCTGTGCTCCACTCCAAGGCAAAGGCCACAGTTAGAGGCAAAAGCTCCTGAAACTGAAACTCTACTCAGGAGATGTCTCTGGGGACTCAACAGGCCACTGGAGAGTGGATCCCCCCCGCCCACTCTGCCACAGCATCCCACCAGGCCCCACAGCATTTGTCATTCAGGGGCTGCTCCTGCTTGCTATGCTCCCAAGCTGTGCACAAACTCTCCATGGTGTCACCTTCCTCCACCCTGACAAGACAGCCCCATTTAACCATGCTCCTCCCAAAAGGACAACTTGAATTAAGACAGTCAGTAAGAGGCCACCTGCTAGATGGATGGCCCTATGTGAACTGGGATGAAATTCATCAGAGTACTTAGTGTGAATGGCTTTCTTATCAAATCTTTGGCCAGATCTCTGCACTCTGACCTCACCTCCTCTGCCTTAGCACAGGACAATGAGACAAGTAGGATGGTGTGTGAGGGCCTCAGCTTCCACTCCTTTTCCCCCAGGCAAGAAAGCTGGGTTTAGGCTGATGACCCATGATGAGGACATGGGGAGGAGAGGGTCCCTTGTCTCGGAAGAATATAAACGCTGGACCCTAAATCTCCAAGCAGGTTATAAAGCTGCAAGTGCTCCAAGTCAAAAACAGATGACATTAAAAAAAATAATAATAAGCTGGGTGGTGGTGCACACCTTTAGTCCCAGCATGTGGGAGGCAGAGGCAGGTGGATCTCTGTGAGTTCGAGGCCAGCCTGGTCTACAAAGTGAGTTCCAGGACAGCCAGAGCTGTTACACAGAGGAACCCTGTCTCGAAAAAACAAAAGAAAAAGAAATAATAATAAAATAAAAATGTGTTTAAAAGACGAGCATTGAAAGGGGAGGGCCCAATGACGTGACTGATGGAGGCACACCCTTGCCTCAGGTAGGTTTCCTGGTTCTGATGTTACCATTTCTGTTTTCCTTCTCTCTCCCCCCTCCCTCTCTCTCTCCTTCTTCCTTCCATGTTTCCCTCCTCCTCATCCCCCTCCTCTTCTATTTCTTGAGAAAGAGCCTCATGTAGCTCAGGCTAGCCTCAAATGCAGGCATCAAGTATGACCTTGGGTTTCTAATCCTCCTGCTTCTACCTACTGGGATCACAAGCATGCAAAAACATACCTAGTTTGTGCAGGGTTAGGGATGAAACCAGGGCCCCCTGCCTGCTATGCAGGTACCCTACCAACATAGCTACATGCCCAGCTATGAGTTCATTCTAAAGGGCTATGTGCCACAGTCCCAAGATGCAGCCCTCTGCCCATTGATTTCTTTGTGGCCAATGAGCTCCAGGGGTTCTTCTGTTTTGGCCTCCCCTCTGCTGGGGTTACAGATGCCTGGGTTCTAGGGATCCAACTCAGGTCTTAAGTGCTTACGTGGCAATCACATTACCAACTGAGTCATCTCCCTGGCCTCTTAGTCTTTCTTTCTTTTTTGTTTAAAGATTTATTGATTTATTATGTATACAGAGTTCTATCTGTCTGTGTGCCTGCAAGCCAGAAGAGGGCAACAGATCTCATTATAGATGGTTGTGAATCACCATGTGGTTGCTCGGAATTGAACTCAGGACCTCTGAAAGAGCAGTCAGTGCTCTTAACTGCTGAGCCAATCTCTCCAGCCCTTAGTCTTTCTTCCTACAAGGTCTCACTATGCTTTTCAGGATGGCCTGGAATTCACACTGTAGCCCAGGCTGGCCTCAGTCCTCCCTACTCACCCCTCCCTGTGCTGGATTACAGTCAGCCAGCCCACCTGGCTCCCCTGACTGAAGGTTCAATTTTTTCTTCAGACTATGTGATACTGACTCTGAGGTTCCCAGTGAGCAATGCTGGAATGTTCCTGGTACCGGCCAAGCCCTGGGATGTTCAGGATCCCCTCCCAAAGCCCTTTCCAAGCTGGCTGGAATGTCTAAATTGGTTTAAGAAAAGAATTCAAAAGCTGAACTTGCAAAGCCTAGGGCCAAAGGCAAGCAGAGGAATGGAAAGAGGGGTGCTCCTGAGTTCCTGTTTGTTCCAGCAATGAAGGGAATGAGGGTGAGGGAATTCAGTAGCCTGCCTCTCTTCCTCAGCTCTGTGTGTGTGTATCTATATATATGTCTGTGTGTGTGTCTTGTGTGTGTGTGTCTGTGTGTAACAACTGTCCAGGCTTCTCCACCCTCTACCTTGTGGGTGACTCCTGCTACCCACTACACAACTCCAAGGCATGAGGATCTCTCTAAAATGTCTTGGATCCTTCAGGATGGTTACGGGTGGTCCTCAGAATGAAGGCCACATCCAGGACTTGTCTTCTGTTACTTTGGACAAGAAACTATGTTCTCTGGTCCCAGGACTTCAGAGCAGAGAACCTGTCCTGAATTAACTAAATAATGAATGTGAGAAGAGCTCCCTGTTCTCCCCTCCCCCAGACCGGTTTGGAGTCATCCTAGTTGCCGGCGTACAATGTGAAAGTCCAGGAGGACAGTTTCAGCTCACACTGGTGGCCATTCCTTACTATGTATGTAGGGGTGCACTGCAAAATACAACCTAGGTTGCCAAGAGACCACCATCAGCCAGATTAAAGATGTCTGAAATGATCCTTTAAAAATGTCAGTATTGCACAGGGGAGATGGCTCAGACAGTCATGTGTCTACCATGCTAACATGAGGGCCTGAGGTTACACCCCAACTCCCATGAAAAGATCCATACAAGGAGCCAGGCATAGTGGCAAACGCCTTTAATCCCAGCACGGATGAGACAGAGGCATCTCTGAGTTTGATACCAGCCTGGTCTACAGAGCAAGTTCCAGGACAACCAAAGCTATACAGAAAAACCCATCTTCAATAAACTAATAACAGGGCTGGAGAGCTGGCTCAGTGGTTAAGAGCACTGACTGTTCTTCCAGAGGTCCTGAGTTCAATTCCTGGAAACTACATGGTGGCTCACAACCACCTTGAGATCTGGTGCCCTCTGCTGGCATGCAGGCAGAAGATTGTATACATAATAAATAAAAAAAATCTAAAAAAAAATAATAAAATAAATAAATAAACTAACAACAATCCCAGGCACAGGAGCTTTGTAATCCTAGCACTGGGAAGGTGAAACAGGTAGATCCCTCATGCTCACTGGCCAGTCAGCCTAGCTTAGACGCTATAGGTCTCATCGATAGACCTTGTCTCAGAAAACAAGCTGGACATCAAGGAATGACACCCAAGGCCAAGGTTAATCTCTGGGGACCACACACGCACATGAAGTCTGTTTTGAAAGAAGAGGACTAGATTGAAAGAAAAGGAAAAGTCAGAATCAAGGGAAAGTTTCTTGGTTCTGATGAAGAAGGGGAGGAGAAAGAGGAAGAGAAAAAGAAGAAGAAGGAAGGAAGGAAGCAGGAGGAGGAAGAGGGGAGACCCAGATGTGGTGAACGTTTGGAGAAAGCTGACTATGGGTGACGTTAGGGCCTTACAGACGAGCTTCTGATTGTGTGGATCTGTGGGAGAAAGCATCCAACGGAGGTAAGTGTTCCAGGAGCATTTAGTGCTGGGGCTGGAGAGATGGCTCAAAGGACCCAGGTTCAGTTCCCAGCACCTGCATGGTGGCTCACAACTGTCTGTAATTCCAGTTCCGGAAGATCCAATGCCCTCTCCAGGCACACAAGAGATGCACAAACACATAGGCAGGCAAAACACCCATATACATACAATTATATATACATATACATACATGTGTTTTTTTCAAGACAGGGTTTCTCTGCAGCTCTGGCTGTTCTGGAACTCACTCTGGAGACCAGGCTGGCCTCGAACTCACAGAGATCCACTTGCCTCTGCCTCCTGAGTGCTGGGATTAAAGGTGTGTGCCATCACCACCCAGCAAAATAATAATTTTATAATTAAAGAAAAAGCAAGCAGAAACATCGAGAGCTGGAGAGATGACTCAGTGGTTAAGAGCACTGAATACACACGCAAAGCACCCTGCCTTGATTCCAGTACCCACTTACTGGCTCTGCACCCCCCAGAGTACCATGCGTGCATGTCATTCAGGTACATACATGTAGACAAACAATTGTACACATAAAATTTGAGAAAATGAAGAAGGAGGAGGAGGTGGAGGAGGAGGAGGAGAAGGAGAAGTATTATTTAGGAGTGAAGGGGCCTGACGGTACACATTGCTTCCAAATGGTTGGGCTAACTACACACACAGATGGCCAGCCACTAAACAGGTCTCAAAGCAAATACAGCTAGATGCTACCAGCTACTACATGCAGCTGGGAGATCACAAGGCTCCATCTTCATGATTAAAACTGTTCCTAATAGAGTTGGCGAGATGGCTTCAGTGGGTAAGATCTGTAAGCCCTGTCCTCCTCCCCCTGCCCCACAGTCAAGCCACTCCCTTCTCCTTCCTCCCAGGGTCACCACGGATTTCTTCCCTTGTCCTGCATCACAGATGAAGGGCATTATAAAGAGAATGGTAAACAGTCAGAGTTATGAACACAGTCAGAAGCAGGCCTCGGGCTCACAACCCATCTTCCTGGCCCTATGTATTCTTGAGGCCCATGATGACTAATTTTTTTTTTTTTTTTTTTTTTTGTCTCTGTATGTAGCCCTGGATGGCTTGGAACACACAGAGATTCTCCTGCCTCTGCCACCCAAGTGCTGGGGTTAACCCACATAATAATTAATCTAGACTGTCAACTTGACAAGACTTGCCTAGGAGACAAAGCTCCAGGCATGTCTGTGAGGGAGTCTCTGGATTGTGTTAACTGAGAAGAGAGAGTCACCTTGAATGTGCGTGGCCCCACACCAGGGGCTGGGGTCCTGGACTGAACAGAAAGAAGAAAGCGAGTTGAGTGCCAGCATTCACCTCTCTGTTCCTGACTACGGATGCAGTCTGACCAGCCACCTCATATTCCTGCCGCCATGCCTTCCCTGCCATGACAGACTGCACCCTCACTGCGATCCCAAAGCCCTTCTTCCTTCCACTTGCTTGTCAGGTATTTTTTGTCACAGTGACACAAAATGTAACTAATACAGTGAAGGAGATTTAGACTCTCACAGCTGATTTGCTTCCAGCCCAGTCAGAGAGGATCCTTTCCACCACCCTCCCTGGTGGTTTGAATAGAATGACCCTCATAGGCTCTTATGTTTGAATGCTTGGTCCCCAGTTGGTGGAACTGTTTGGGAAGGACTAGGGTGTGGGCTTTGAAGTTTCAAAAGCCCATGGATCAGGACCTGTCTCCCCACCTCCCCTTCCCCCACCCTCCCTCCTTCTTCATCTTGTGGATCAGATGTGAGTCCTCAGCTACTGCTCCAGCACCATGCCTGCCTGCCTGCCTGCCGCCACACTGTCTCACCAGGATGGTCATGAACTAGCCATCTGAAACTGTAACAGAGTCCCCAGTGAAACGATTTCTTCTATAAGTTGCCTGGGTTGTGGTGTCTCATCCCAGCAGAAAAGTAAGTAAGACAGCCCCCTCCGTCTGTCGGCCTCCTTTTCTGCTTCCACTGATTTCCCCTGATCACTGAGAGCAAAATAAAGCCAGACACCACCATAGAAACAAACACGAGCAGCACAATGGTCCCCACCTCCCCTGCCCCTCTGGTAAACCTGAAGGGAAAATGCTGACTGCTGCAGGCTGATCCTGGGGAAGCATTCCATCATTCATCCAGTGAGCTCTGGGGTGCTGACTGTGAACACCTCCTTGCATCTTCCCATGCCCTGACTGTCCCCCCTGCCCCCTGACCCCCTGCCATCCACCATCACATCTCAGAATGGGATGCTGTTTGAAGATGAAATCTTCCAAGAAGTGGTTAAGTTAAAAAAAGTTCTTTAGGGTGGGCCCTGATCCAGTGTGACAGGGATCCATATAAAAATTTTAGATATGGGGTTGGGGATTTAGTTCAGTGGTAGAGCATTTTCCTAGCAGACATAAGCTACTGGCTTCAGTCCTGGGGGTGGGGGTGAGAATTTTAGATACATCACAGATACCAGAAACATGAGCAGGTAAAGGAGTGACCAAGGGAAGACAGCAGGACAAAGGCCGTCTTCAGACCAAGTGGAGAGGCCACAGAAGAAATCAGATCTGGGGTGAGAGAGATGGCTTAGTGGGTAAAGTGCTTACTGAGCAAAATTGAAAACCTAAGTTTGGTTTCCAGAAAAGTAAAACTTCAGGGCATGGTGATATGTGTGGGTAATCCCAGTGCTGTGGAGGCTGATCCCCAGGGCTCAGAGGCCAGGCAGCCAGCCAGCCTTCCTAACTGTCTCAGGCTAGTAACAGCCGTTGTCTCAAAAAATGAGATGGATGGCACCTTAGAAAGACATCTGAGGTTAACCTCAGGCCTCCATGGGTACACACACACACACACACACACACACACACACACGACGCACGCACGCACGCACGCACGCACGCACACACGCACGCATGCACACACGAGACTCCTATGAGCCAGCAGATGTCTGTGCAGGTAAAGGTGCCTACCATCAAATCTAAGGACTTGAGTTTGATTCCCAAGCCCATGTGATGGAAGGAAGAACCCCTGCAAGCTGTCTCCTGACCTCCACATAGGTACCCCTCTCCCTCGCCACATAAAAAACAATTATTAAAAATTTCTAAATCAGTTAATATATTACCAAAAAAGTCCTTGATCCTAGAAGAAGTAGGGGCCATTTGTAGGGAAGAAGATGCTATCCTGTTCCTGTCTGTGTGATGAGAGACCTGTGCACTGTGAGGTGGGCTTGCCTGCCCCCTGGCTGATGCTCACTGTAATAACCATGTTCTGTGCTGGAGTGGGGGGCAGGAAGGGAGGGAGGGAGGGGAGGGGGAGGGAGGGAGAGAGAAAGGGAGAGAGTGGCTTTGAATATAAATGCTCTGAGGGAACCTGACCTCTGGAGCTGTCTGTACAGGAAGTCTGCCTGTCATCTCATGCATCCATCAAGAGGGTGTGTCACAGGGACATTTCCTTGGGCAATTTTCTGGTTTCCCAGGGAGGAGAGTCCTGTGCTGCTCCCATCCCATCCTCTGTCACCTCCTTTATCCTTTGAGGCTTGTCCTTTCCCTGTGTCCTCCACTTAGCTCCTGAATTGAGACCTTGACTTTCAGAACTGGACGAGGTGTGCTGGTGGCTCCTGGAGCCTGTGTGGAGGCCACCTGTCCCTCTTCCTCTCCTGGAGTTTGGAGGTTCATCGGGGACTCTTACCTCAAAGACAGGACTGCAATTGGATGTGTGTGAAGACTTTCCATGAGCCTGAAGGTCCCCATGCCACCAGGGCACATGGGAGCATTGAGGGGTCTGTGGGGTACTAAGCATGGGGCACCTGGGGGAGTGTCACTGGCATCTTTTCCATTCCTTCTCCTTCCCACTAATATGGTAGGATTTGTTTTCACCTAAAATAAAACTGAACCCCCGGTCAGTGACGACTACAAGGCATGCATGCCATGTGGGGCTGGCCATCATCTTCCATAGGACCTGCCCCAGGGCTGGGACCTCAAAACACCAACCACCTCTACCCTGTCTGATATGAAAACTCCAGTTTGGGCCAGGGGTACCACCCAGTGTTGGAGTGCTTGCCCAGACTGTTGGTGACTTTCCTCACCATTGTGACCATATCTGATGAGAAGCTGCTTCAGGGTGGAAGCATTTCTTCTGGATGGGGTTTGGAGGGTGCAGGCCAGCATGATGGCAGGCATGGTGGTGGGAGTGGAGGCTTCATGTTCACATCCTGACAGATCAGCAAGAAGATGAAGGACACAGACACAGCCACTATAAACATCAGGCCTGCCCTTTCCCAGACATGTGACCCTGTGGGGATATTTTGTATTTGGACCAGGAAGTCCTGGGTTCTTGACACAAAAAGAAAATAGTAAGGAGAAGGGAGGGGGGAGAGGAGGGAGGAGAGAAGGAAAGAGGAAGGGGAGATTCCAGTTTCTCCAGATAATCCATCTGATTTCCCATCACTGGAGTCCAGTGTCCTCATGACCCCACTCATGTCCCAAATGCCCTGAGTATGCAGCAGAGGCAGCACAGGCCCCCACTGAGTCAGTCCAAACGCTGCTCTTTCAGACAGACAGAGCGACCATTGTCTCTGTCCTTGTGGAACACTTCTCTAAAAGCACCATGCTAGAAGTGAACTATGATGTCCTCACTTAAGCTGGAAATCCACTCGCAGTCAGGATGGAGAGGGGAGGGCTGGGGCACCACACCACCGGAGAGTGTGCTGGGGAGATGGGGACAGACCAGACTCTGGTAATCAAAGGGCATTCTGCCAAGCATGGGCCCTGCAGCGGAGCTTGGCTGGTCAATGCTGGGCATGAGAGGGATGTTATCTGGGGCTTGGAGGTACAGAGGACCCAGAAACACCCAAGGACCACGTGAAGTGAGATTGGGAAAATGGGAGGAAGAAGAGAAGGGAATCTGGGTGCCCTGCCCTCAAAACATCCTTGTGGAAATGTCCTAAACAAAACTTTTTTTTTTTTTTTTTTTAGACAAGGGCTTCTTATGTAGCTTCCAACCTGCTATGTGGCTGGGGATGATTTGAACTCCTGAACCTCCCGCCTCTACCTCCCTCCTAAGTGCTGGGATTACAGGGATGCACCACCACACTCAGTCTATGAGGTGCTATGGATGGTACCAAGGGCCTCATGCGTGCTGGACAAGCCACAGCCCAGTCTTAGCTTATTTTTTTATAATTTTTTTTTTGGAGGAAGTGAAATCTGGGGACTGAGCTGGGAAGGGAGATTACTTCAAAAAGCTCTTCCAGAATTGTCTACAGGCAGACCCCAGGGGTTCACACAGGACCACGAGTTTCTACAGCTGTTCACACAGAGCACAGTTGCCAGTAGAAACTGAGAAGACACAGTAGGGCTTTTTCTTGGCTCTCGTCAACCTTCTTTGGGTATTGAACTCAGGTTGGCAGGCCTGGGGGCAGGTACCTTTACCTGCTGAGCCTTCTCGCCTGCTCCACCATTTTATTTTTCAAACAGGATGTCATAATGATCAGTAGCCTGCCAAGTGGGCTAGGCTGACAGGTTAGTGAACTCCAGGGATCCTTCTATCTCTGCCTCCCTAGCATTGCAATTACAGAGAAATGTCTCTGTTCCCAACATTTTACAGGGATGCTGAGGTCCTCATGTCTATGTGACAAGCATGTACCAACTAAGCCATCCCCCTCAGATGCCCAGGAGATCTTTTTAGATCACAATTGATAGTGTATAACTGAAGTCACATAAGAATGGGTAAAGAGCTACTTCATCCCTCTCTCACTGAGTGTTGAAAATCCCCGCAGTGCAGCCCACTCTAGGCTGCCACAGAGCAGGCTGAAGAACGTGGGACACTCAAGAGCAGACACAGATGCTGAGCTCTGGGACTGCAAACAGGAGCAGCACTCCACGGGAGCTCGCCCAGGGCTCATGTCATATGTGACAGTCAGCATTAACACCACCGAGACTCAGACAACACCCACACAGCATCCTGCTGCTTTGCACCTGTGGCCCTGCTCACCTGGTGCACCCCCGCTCTCTGGTGCTTCCCTGCTCTTGGGGAAGCAGGCTGTGAAACGAGGCAGCAGAGATCTAACAGAAACTCCTAGATCTGAGCAGGCGGTTTGACAGCGGCTTCCCGTGGAGCTGCAGTCATGATCATTTTCAGTGTCACTGCCACCACCCTGTTCATAGCTGCTGCCGGATGAGCCCACAAGAGCAGCAATCTTCATCTCTGTTGCTTGTTTTTGTCCTCAGCCCCGCCAGCAGAGCCTGGCTTCAAATATTTGTCAACTTGCTGTGTGTCTAATATTTAAGTCCCACTGGGGAACTAAGATGCCTACGGTAAAATCCCAGTGGTAGGGGCAGGAGCCACTGTCACTTCAGCTCTGGTTTTGGAAAGGCTGGCCTTTGGTTTGGGGGCAGCAGGGCTGTGGCACTGCAAACTAGCAATGGCTCTTATTGCTTATTGCTTCAGTGCCTCAATAAGGGGCCGGCAGCAGTAGATTGAGTGGAGAGTTGACACCCGAGACATCATCAATGCTATGAAAATTCCTTCTGCCAGGCACAGGCACACTTTGCTCTGTGAGTCTAGAACAAAGGCCCCAGGGCAATGGCTCTTATCCAGGGATGCATGTGAGCCCTAAGGAATGGTGACAATGCCTGGAGATTGTTTTGGTTGTTACTGTTGGGAGTCCACTCTTGAGATCTTGATACGAAGTGAGTAGAGGCTGCTGTGTTGCTAAAGGTCCCCACCAGGGAGCTGCCCAGCTGAAAGTGGTCATGGTGCCTTGCTCGAACAACTGTTGCCTATGAGCACCTGGTGTGAGCAGTGTTTACCTGCTTTTCCTGTTCTGTCTTATGGTCAAAACCAAAACCAAAGCCAACAGAAGCCACTGGAAAGTAAAGCCTCCTGGGTGACCTGCAGCTGGTGGCATTTCAAGGCAGCTAGGTCGAGCATAGGCTATAGTTGCAGTTCTCCAGGGAATGAGGCCTCTGGCTGCCTCTTGCAGCCTCTTGCACTGAATCTGCCAAGGGGCTTTTCTGTAACTCAAATTTGCTGTGAAGCAGAATGAGCAATGTTTGCAGGCATCTGGGTCCCTGTATCCATGGCCCAGAAACAAATAGCCTGCTTATTGCAGAGGAGTAATACACATGCCGCTTTTCTGAGCAGACATCCAGGACACTTACTGGGCAATAGGAAGTGGCAGCAGGCAGAGGCGGGTCCCTGACTTGTCCTGTGTGGCTTATAGTGATGTGTTACTCGGTGTTCTGTGGCTGTGAGGAATGCCCAAGGCGAATTGACTTACTAAGAAAAAGTGTTTCTTTTGGTTCATGGTTTCAGAGGTTTCAGGCCACAGTTGCTTTACCGTGTTGCTTCAGTCCAGTGGTAAGGTCAGCATATCATGGCAGGCTACATGGTGTAGGAAGCTTGTCCACTTCATGGCGGCAAGGAAGCAAAGATAGGGACAGGCAGGTGCCAGGGTTTTGCCGTCCCTTTCAAGGGTTCACTATCACTAGCCTAATTTTCTCCTATCCTCAGTGACCTAACATCCTCCCACTAGGGTCAGTGTCTTAGGGTTTCAATTGCTGTGAAGAGACACCATGAATACAACTCTAACAAAGAAAACATTTAATTGTGATGGCAGCTTACAGTTCAGAGGTTCAGTCCCTTATCATCATGGCAGGAGCATGGCGGCATGAAGGCAGACATGGTGTTGGAGAATTCTACATCTTGATCCAAAGGCAACAGGAAATGAACTGAGAAACTGGGCATGGCTTGAGCATATATGACACCTCAAAGCCCACCTCCATAGTGACACACTTCTCCAACAAAGCCATATTGTTACTCCCTATGAGTTTATGGGGGCCGATTACATTTAAACTACCACAGTCCACTTCCTGCAATGTCCTAACTCCTCCTCCTAGGTCCCAATTTAATGTCAGCAGGTCCCCCTCCTAGTGTCCCACCACCACCCAAAAGCACCATGGGCAGGGACTTCCATCAGTGTATGGATATCTGGGGAATATTCCAGATCTGGACTACAGCAGTGGTCACTTCCAAGAGGAGCAGAAACCCAGTGGCCTCCTCAGCCCAGGAAGGGGCCTTACAGGAAAGCCACTGTAAGCCTTGGACTGTTCTAAGTGTCCCCTGCCATTTGTCTAGCGATGTCTACCTGTGCAGGAAGTGCTCAGCATACAGGGGAGGCAAAACTTCATGTAACAAGTAGGCTCTAGAACCCCATCATAGAAGAGAAGTCTATTGTGGAATATTAGTTTAACCATGTAAAGATATGTTACATTTATTTATGTTGCGGAACATTAACTATGTAAAGGTGTGTTGTCTTTGTGTTGCAATTGTTTCACCTTGCCTGCCTAAGGCATGTGACTGGTCTAGTAAAAATCTGAATGGCCAAAAAGCAGAGGAGAGATAGGCGGGGCTGGTGGACAGAGAGAATAAGTTGGAGCATGAATCTAGAGAGAAGAATGAGGGAGAAGGAGAGGGCGATGCCCAGCGATGCAGCTGCCAGGAAGTCAGACACAGAGTAGGACATACAGAATAAAAGGAAGGTCAAACGGCAGAAGGCAAAACGTAAATGGAGAGAAACAGGTTAAATTAAGTCATAAGAGCTAGTGGGACAAGCCTAAGTTAAGGCCAAGCATTCATGACTTGGGGGCTGGCAGTTGGAAAAAGGTTGCTACAGAAGTCTGTTTGGGAGGCCTTGCAAGTCCTCTGAAGGAAAAAGAGTGAATTCAATCAGAGCCATTAATTCCACATTTCCTCCTAATCGCTGGTGATGAAGACATAGAGGCAGGAGCAGAAGCAAATTAGGAGTTGAAGCTCCTCCTAATGACTGGGGATTTCCTTCCCAGTGGACAGAGCGGCTGTGAATGCTAGCACTGCTGTAGACTGCAGAAGATCAGCCTCCCCTGCTCTGGTATCCTAAGACCTGGCCCCAAAGACACATAGGCAGAGATGATGATAGCTATGTGACAAGGGAGATATCTGGAACAATTGGCTGTAACAGTATGGCCACAAGCCACACAAGGTCAGAGACTAACAGATCCCAGCTGAGGACCCAGAGAGCACAGGGCTGGCAGATGCTGGTGACTAGGGAGCACTGGGTACTGCCAGGTGCTGAGGACTGCTGGGTGCTGGGGACTGGTGGCCTCTTGGGTGGAAAGCACAATGGTTATTGTTCTGAGCCGCTCATCAAATGGAGCTTGATCACAGCAGCCAAGGCCACTTGAGATAACTAAAGGGCTTGATCCCTGGTAATGTGACAAAGCTGTGTTGGCCCAGGAGGGACAGCAAGTGCCAGTGGAGGCATGCCTGAAGAGGCTGTGACAGGGGTCCAGGGATGAGGCCTGTGTTGGACCATGACAATGTCTCGGGCAGCACCCACAGAAGCCTTGCTCTCACTGTAGCTCCTTGCCGCTGCCTGTTTACAAGTTCAATTCTCTGGACACTTTTTGAACACCGCCTGCCAGCAGTACCCTTCCAGACATTTCCTGCTCTCAAGTCAGCCTGTTCATTTCGTTCTTCACAGTTAACATCCCTGACTGGTCTAAAACATTGCCCAGATAATTCAGAATGCTCTGTCTGTGCACACATTTGATTTGGAAGGGTTCCTCCGAGTTCCAGACAGATATTCTCCTCAACTGTCCATGGGTTGTCACGTAGCAGCAACCGTGACTCATCACTGCTGAGTGATGGGTGGTCAGTGACAACTGATAAAACCATGCATGTCTCTGGGACCTGGGTTTTTTTCTGTTTGTTTTGAGACAGGGTATATATATATATATATATATTTTAATTTAATGTACATTGGGATTTTGCCCACCTGTATGTCTGTATGAAAATCTCAGATCCCCTGGAACAGGAGCTACAGACAGTTGTAAACTGCCATGTGGGTGTTAGGAATTGAACCTGGGTCCTCTGAAAGAGCAGCCAGTGCTCTTAACCGCTGAGCCATCTCTCCAGCCCCTGAGACAGGGTTTTACTATGTATCTCTAGCTGTTCTGAAACTCAACAATACGCCTGCCTCTGTCTCCCAAGTACTGGGAGTAAAGACATCACCTGAAAGCTTCAATTAACAAAATGAATTTTGAATTTCTGTGACATGAAATTTAAAATATTTCATTGATTTTGACTGTTATTAGGCATTAAAATACCTCCAGACAGTAGATATATCTTTAGATATTTGCTTACTTAATCATAAAATTCAAAGTTAACCCAGGGTCTAGAAAGATGACTCGGTGGTTAAAAACACTGGCTGCTCTTGCAGAGGGCCCAGGTTTGATTTCCAGCACTCAAATGATGGCTCACGACTATCTATAACTCCAGTTCTAGGGGATCTGCTACCCTTCTCTGGTCTCTGAGCACCATTAGGCATATGCATGGTGTACAGACACATATGTCTGCATACATACAACACTCATACACATTAAAAAACAAAACAAAAACCAAGTTAATTCAGGGGCCATTTCACGTCTGTAATCCCAACACTTGTGATATGGAGATAGGATTGCTGTGAGTTCAAGCCTGGCCAGGACTATGGAATAAGATTGTGTCTCAAAAAAAACCCCAAAACATAGCCAGGCATTGGTGGAACATGCCTTTAATCCCAGCACTCTGGAGGCAGAGGCAGGTGGATCTCTGTGAGTTCGAGGCCAGCCTGGTCTCCAGAGCGAGTGCCAGGATGGGCTCCAAAGCTACACAGAGAAACCCTGTCTCGAAAAACCAAAAAATAAAATAAAATAAAATCTGTAGAAGTTTTAAAGACCAGTGGAATGGCAAAGGCGGAACACAATACTTGGAGCGAAGCACAACCCCGCAGGACCACCAGGACTGCTGTGCCAGGAGACAGAAAGTGCTCACAGAACCAAGGCCCATGGCTTCTGGCAGCTGCTCAGGGCCATAGTGGCCAGCCCCAACCCCATCCTCATCTCCAGTCATCTCCCCATGTGCAATGGGGCAGAGCGAGCCTGTTTCCTAGTTGTAAATGTTCCCCACCTGTACGTTTGCTATGGCACATGCATGGATGTCTGAGAACAACTTGTGAGAGAAGTTTCTCTCCTTCCACCGTATAGGTCCCAGGGATTGGACTTGGGTCCTCAGGCTTGGCAACCATCCTCTCCTAGGTTTGCCCATCTTGCTTTGTTGCCAGTGTCCACAGTGACAAGGGAGGGACAGGGGGTCTTTCAAAGCTGGATACAGCAGTGGTAGGGCCTTTGGACAGTACAGGTGCTATAGACTCACCTTTAACCAAGCAATGCAAGAGTATCTCCGCCAAAGCTTCACAGGAGAGCGTGAGATGTGAAGATGTCCCTTCTGATTTACAAATAGGAATGAACTGCCCTTAGTCTTCTATAAGCAAACTCATGACGAGATGATGCCAACTGGAGCAGCATTTGGGAACTGTGCCCAGGCCTGGCACATGTTTGCTTGGCCCATGCTGTGAATGGCACTATTATTATCCTTGTTTCGTAGTGAGGGAAACTAGAGTCTTTTATCTATTCTGCCAGGATGCTGGATTCAAACCCTGGGCAGGAGGAGCTGGGCTGCCCTTCACTGATGAAAAGGAGTTTTTTTTATTTTAAGGAAACATTTGACCTTAAACTTAATAGAGCAGGGAGGGTAATGCTTACTTATGTCAGTCACTGTGGACTTAAGCAAACCAGCTTGTTAACTAGCAGGCCTGAAAGTACTTCCTGGTTTTGTTTATTCTGGAAATCTATTTTGAGTGACTAACACTATTATTTCAGCAAAGGTGGAAACAAAAGCTTGCTGAGCCGGGTGGTGGTTGTGTACGCCTTTAACCCCAGCACTCGGAAGGCAGAGGCAGGCGGATCTCTGTGAGTTCAAGACCAGCCTGGTCTATAAGAGCTAGTTCCAGGACAGCCTCAAAAGCCACAGAGAAACCCTGTCTCGAAAAAAACAAAAACAAACAAATAAATAAAAGCTTGCTGAAGTCATTTGCCGGCCACTTCATTTACTTTTATGAGTCACACTTTGGCGGCTGGTGTTTGATCTCAAGAATGTGTAGGTGGTCTGGAGTGGCGACACAGTGGTTAGAAGCATTTGATGTTCTTGTAGAGGAATTGAGTTTGGTTCCCAGCTCCCCACCCCTCCCCCATCTGGCAGCTCACAATCGCCTGGAACTCCAGCTCCAGGGAATCCAGCGCCCTCTTCTGGCCTCCCTGGACTCCTGCACGTGCATGTGCATGCACATATACATCTAAACATAAATAAAAAAGGCAAGAAAATAATTTAGGACTTGGGTGTAGTGGCACACACCTGAGGCAGAAGGATCACAGATTTGAAGTTGAGCCACAGAGGGAGATTCTGTCTCTGAGAAGAACAGAAAAGTGCCAACCACAAAGATACAATTTACCCCTCAGGCAGGAAGAGAGGCCTTCTGAAAGAAACCAACAGCAGTCTGTCATAGGGTAAGAGTCTGGCGAGGTCCCAGCAAAGGGACTTTCCCTCCCCCTCTGTGATGCTTGGTGGTCCTGCCCACCTTCAGCAGAAATTCCCCAGCCAGGCTGCTTCTCCTGAGGGTTTTCTATACACTGACCCCTCTCTCTGCTCCCCAGCCACCTACACAGAATCCAAAGGGGACCCACTTCTCTTGGGTTGAGTTTGGACCTTATCACAATGGTGCCAAATAAAATCTCCTTGGGATTCAGCCAGCATCAGGGTTGATGCTTTTCTGAAACAGGAAAAGCAATCAAGATAATTCCTAAAAACCTACAGAAAAAGGTCTGTATTTTTAAAAACCAAACTTCAAGATAAGCATGTTCCAAGAACATTTCAAAATAAGAGTATTCCAGGAATTTCTCAAAATAAGAGTGCTCCAAGAACATTTCCAGAACAAGTCATTCTCACCTGTCCACTCCCTCAGTGTTCAGAGCTCATCTCCAGTCATTATTCAGTGCTACCCCAGTGAATCTCCCAAATGGGTGTGGACGGACACCCTCTGCTCACTGAGTTTCCCCTACAACCCTAGCCTCAGGGCCATTCCACAGGAATGCTGCCCACATTTCTCAGTTCTTGACTCACTCCTTTTCAGCCTCCCTAAACAAATCTGTGTTCCAAAACCTTCTGAATTCTTCCCCTCATCCCCGATATCACTGCTTTTTGGATGGTACCCACAGCAGCTGCCACCCACCTGGTGTCTCCTATTGTGCCAGAGGTTTCCAGAGGCAGCACACTTTCTGTTTCTGTGCCGCCCCCAGTGTGTGGCACAATGCCTGAGACCCAGTGGGTATTCAGTAGACATTGAACAAACACCACTGTTAAATACTACAGAACAAGAAACACCAGGGGGAAAAATCTTAAGACTTACTTCCTGCTAGAACATTGTGTTTCTTTGCAGACTTGAGAGCTGAAATCTTACAAAGTGAATCAGCACCCCCTGGTGGCTGCACACGGTAGTGCCATGACACTTGGAAACTGGGTGGTGAGAGGGATGTCCCAGCTGTGAACCCGTAAGGTCACAAGGCTCAGGGGCAGAGACAATATTAGATGGGCCACAGGGGCTATGAACACCACAGGGGAATCTGGTCAGTTCTCTTACATTTAGGTTAAAAGAGACATTAGCAAAGTGACAACCAAGGACCTTGTGGAGAGCTTGACTGATGGATGCCTGTAAAGCCCGCACACAATTCTGCAAGGATGCCTACTTAGAATGGCCAGAAGGAAGCCAGCTCCCAAGTGCCCACTCTGGGAATGGATTAGTTAGTGGCATTAGGCAATGACAGGAGCGGGCTCATGTCCAGCAGGGTAACCAACAAAAGCATGATGTGTGAAAAGACTTACAATTCTAGTACTTGTGAATTTTGAAAACAGGTTCTCTTTCTGCTCTGCCCCCAACTTCTCTGAAGCTCAGGCTGGACTTGAGCTCATGACTTTCCTGCCTCAGCCTTCTAAAGGCTGGGATTATAGACTGGCACTACCACACCTAGCTCAATATGATGCCATTCATATAAAGTTCATATAATAGGGAAAAATACAGCAGAGTTGCCTGGGGAAAAGTCTGGAATTAATTGCACAGACAGATTACTTTGTCTTTTTAAAAATGATGTTGTATTTAGTGTTGTGTGCACATGAGTACGGATGTGTGTATGTGCCACAGCACGTGTGTGGAGGTCAGGGGACACCTTGTGGGAACCAGTTCTCTGCTTCCACCATGTGTGTCCCAGGCATGGAGATAACAGTCAGGCTTGGCGGCAAGCACGGTCACCTGCTCATCCACCTCACCAGCACAGGGTGCCTTAACACACTGAATACAGCATTTAACATTTGCATATTTTATTGCACGTCCATTTCACATCAAAGAGAAGATGAAAAATGCTAAGGTCTTATAAATGACACGTGTGCTGAAGCATTTTTAGGGAAGTGGCTAATGTCTGCATCTAACTCGGAAAGACAGAACCCACAAGATTGATTAGCAGGGGCAAAAGGAGAGGGGCTAGTATAGTATACAGCAAGTCATTCGTGACAAATATTCATTGCATAGTATTTTAAAGATTTATTTATTATATATACATAGTTCTGCCTGCATGTATGCCTGCCACCAGAAGAGGGCACAAGATCTCATTATAGATGGTTGTGAGCCACCATGCGGTTGCTGGGAATTGAACTCAGGACCTCTAAAAACGCAGCCAGTGCACTTAACCACTGAGTCATTTCTCCAGACCCCAAAGAGGCACTTCTTTTTAAAAATATTTATTTTAATTTCATTTTATATTCCAACCAAAGATCTCCCGGTCGCCCCCCCCCCCCATTCACTCTTCCCAACAGGTAAGGGCTTAAGTTGGGGCAGGACTAAACCCCTCCCAGAGGCACACTTCTAACTACTAGATGCTGGAACTTTCCCTGTCCCAGGCTGTAGCTGCTCTTTAAGTTAAGGAGACACAGAACTTCACTTCTGTCCTCTTATGGTCCTCTAGGTCAGTTCATCATATGGTCACCAACGAGCCAGTCAGGAAAGAGAATGAAGAACCATCTCAATTTGCTGGAACACACACGGGCTTTTTAGAGCAATGAGAATGACACTCATGGCTGGAGAGATGATTAAGTGGCTAAGAGCAAGCGCTGCTTGCAGTTTATGCAGGGGACCCTAGTTTGGTTCCCAGACCCACATTCAGCAGCTCACAAACTCCTGGAACTCCAGTTCCAAGGAGTTATTGGGTGTGCTGGTACATGCTGGAATCACAGCACTTCCTGAGGCTAAATAAGCCAGGAGGATTGCTGCAAGTGTGAGGCCAGCCTGGGCTACATAGTGAGATCATCCAGCCAAGCAGCATCCCCAAGTCGTTCCCCAAGGTGGAGGGACTGACACCAACTGTACCTGGAAGAATGCCTTTGCACCCTGCCTTTCTTTGTCTCTCAGCCTCCCTCCCCCATCACTGACGAACTGCCAGCTCTGTCCAGGGCAGTGTCCTAGAGCAGTGTCTATGTATTTAACTTGGCCACATTGACCATTAGCATTTCCAGGGGTTTGCTTGGTCTTAAAACAGACAAACAGGCAACTTGATGAAACAGGACATCAGGGCAAAGTCTTTTAGGATCTCAGCCCTGTTTGCTTTGTTACAAAACAGGATACAGCAACAAACACTTTCAAAGACTCCTTTGTGTTTTAGAAGTCCCCCAAGTACAGAGAATGTGATGGGCACTCAGTTCCCCACACCCCTACCTCCAGGCCTCCAGGCTTCTACTTCCTATGGAGGAAAATGAAAGCTAGCCCCAGACTGCCTTTCGTCCTTTATGATTAGCTCATAGGTTGACAGCTCATTTCATTATATCATTCAAAACTAAGTAACGATGGTAAATAAAACACATTTTTGAAGTAACACATCGACTTCATTATTCCCCACCCATGGGGATCATTCCATCCATTGAATAATCAGCCTGTATATTAATAGTCAATCTTGTATTAAGCTCATGTCAAAATCCAGAGGTGATTACTGGAGGAGCCAGAGGTCCTTGTGAGCCCATCAACTATGCTAAACATTCTTTGCCAGACTGTCAAGGAAAGAATGCATGAGGAGAACCTGGCTGATGCTGCCACTCTGGAGAGGAATCCAAGCCAGGGGATGGAGAGATGGCTCAGTTAGTAACATGCTTGCTGAATAAGCAGGAGGCCCTGAGTTCGGATCCCCAGTACCCATGTAAGTCTGGGCTTGGTGGCGCATGTCTGCAATTGGAGTGCTGAAGAGGTAAAGACAGGAAGACCCCTCGAGCTTGCTGGCTGGCCAGCTTAGCCTACTCAGTGAGCACCAGTGTCAGTGAGAGAGCCTGTCTCAAAAACCAAGGTGGAAGGAAGGCGGTGGTGGCACTCACCTTTAATCCCAGGACTCAGGAGGCAGAGGCAGGCAGATCTCTGAGTTCAAGGCTAGTCTATAGAGAGAGTTTCAGGACAGCCTCCAAAGCTGCACAGAAAAACCCTGTCTAGAAAATCAAAAACCAAAACAAATAAAAAAAAACACCCCCCCGAAAAAAAAAACAAAAACAAGATGAAGAGCAAGAGGAAGACACTCAAAGTTGACCTATGGCTTCTACAAGCACGCACACACAGGAATATGCCTTCAAGTTTCTCCAGAGTGCTGTGTGGGAAGGGGTGGACAAAGTTCAGGCTATGGTCTGGGGAAACCACATCAGCAGGTATGGAAAAGGCTATGCATACAGCACCAGGAGCTGGGGTATTCTGTCTGCAGTCACAGCCCTCCAGGTCATTCTGCAGAGGCCACCATAGTGAATGGCTATAGTGTATTTCATCATTAGCTGCTTTGCCCTCTTCATTTATAAGCTAATGGAGCAGGCCTGTGGGGGAGGGACATTTGTACTCTTGCCTGGGTCCCCAACCTACCAGGAGCCAGCTAGACACTGGTGCATTGAAGGGAACTGGTTTCTTGGGAGCGTCTGAGCTACAGCCCTCAGATAAACATGCCCACTGAGCATTCTAGATAAAATATCATTTTAAGTAAGAACAATAAGTGATAGGAAAATAATTAAAACCAGTACTTTCCCCTAGTAATCTGTCTCAAAAGAAAGTCATAGAAATTGGTAGCGAGGCAGCTAGGAATGGTGCATCATGCTTTCTGCTATGAAGTCAGTCCTACCAAGGACAAAGGAGAGCTTCTGTCTACACAGCTAGCAGGCATGCCAGTGCAGGCACTAGTGTGCTCTAGAGTACCCTGCCACAGCCCAGAGGCTTGCAACCCCCAGGGTCTTTAGGCAGTGGCTCCATCCTTGCCGATCCTCCTTGCCAGGGACAAGTACCTTGACAGTGACCTCAGTCACAGCCTGCCAATATTTGCTTTCAGAGAACAGGAACTGACTCTTTGCTCCGGCTGGGCCTGGCTCCCTGCAAAGGTCACCCCAGAATGTCTTGGCATCACCAGGGACTGCTGCTCACGGGCCTTCAAATAAGGGTTCTCAAGGAGCTATTCTGGGATCAGTGCCAGGTCAATGTCACTGCAAGCTTCTGCCAATATCCACTGTCCCCATGCTCCTAGCTGTAGCCTCAGCTGTTAAGACTGCCACCTGGACCAGGCACTGAGGACAGCCATATCTAATGAGCAGTGACAGCATTTCTCTGTAAGATCCAATATCGCAGGTGTTGTTCTGTGTGTGTATGTGTGGAGCAGAGGGGCAGGGTGGGCAGGACCTGATGGCTAAGTGAGCCAAGCCCTTACTCCAGGCCAGGTCAGGCTGCAGCTAAGGATTTCTTTCACCTGCTTAGTTCATGCTTGCCTCACACTCTGGAAAATATACAGGTGGATATGGAGGCTCAGAGAGGTAAAGCAACTGATGCAGGACCACACAGCTGCATCAGGAAGCCTGGGCTCCCAGTGCCCGACTATGTACCTGTGGAGCACACTGGATCTTCCTTTGTGGGGAAGAAGCCCAGACTGTCCTCCCGGCACCTCTGCAGTCTGGCTCTGACTTCCTATGGGCTTAGCTACCTGTGCCTGAGTAGCTGCTCACAAATTGCACAGAAGCAGGCTTCCTGAGGACATTGAGTCTACCAGCCCCAGGGAAGTTTTACAAGTGTGTGCAATGGTACACCATCTCCTCCCTCAGTCCCCCCTGAAGCTTCTGCAAAGGCAGAGCTGCCATTCTGAGTCACAAACACAGAAGGAGCTGCCAGTTAAATGAGTCTGGTTCACAAGGAATCATTTTAACGTAAGTGTGGGCATGTCTGAGATCTAAATTTAACCTCCAAGAAGAGGTGCCATCATCGCTCGGCCTGTGTGGAAACTGACAGACAGGCAGAGATGAGCTAGAGAGATAGACACAAAGAATAACAGTCAGACAGAGGACCTGTGATGAAGTGGGTGTGGGCAGGGCTGAGCCCAGGCCTGCTCCAACCCTACCCTGAAGAGGTCAAGAGAGAAGGGAAGGATGGAGATGGACTTGGGGAGGAAAGGGGGAGATCTAGATGGATTTGGGGTCTCAGCCACCCTCAGTGGTAAGGGAGGAGCTTGAGCCTCAGAAGCCAGTGATAGGTTTATGACCTGAACCTTTGACACAGAGTGGCCAGATAGATGGGTTAGCAGATAAAGGCACTTGCTGCCAAGCCTGACAAGCTGAGACAGGTTCCAGGGACCCTTGTGATGGAAGCAGAAAACCGATCCTTTGAGGCCTTCGGAGATGCAGGCTGGGATAGGGTTTTTCTGTTGGCCTATGGGACTGACTTCCTCTGAGACCACACTTCATACAGACCCAGGGGTTCTGCAGTGCAGATTCCATTAAATCCCAAAACAGCCTTGCCTTGCTTTGGGCACCATTTGTTCTTTTGGTTGGTGTCACATGGCTGGAGTACGACGGATGCCAACAACAATGAAACCAGCTCTGAGGTGATGCTGGCGGCTGCCAACAGCTCTGATGAGCAGCGAAGGTGCCCTTAGATGGAAGGGCTGCAATGTCATCTCTGCCTCAGCTGCCAGTACTGGCTATTCCAGTCCATAGTCTGAGGAGCCAGTCCTTTCTAGAGCTTTCCACAGAACACCTCATTTACTGATTGTACAGCACTCTCTTCCTGGGCCCCATATGGACAGACTGGAACATGAAATCAGGATTTCTCCAAGGCTTGGGATTAGGCTGCATCAGTGTGGAGTCTATTTTTGCCAGTGATGAAGGCCAGATCTGGCACAAACTGAACAATGACAATTGACTTCAGAAGCTCAACAAGTTGAAGGTGGATGTCACATGCAGGTACGGCTGAATCTAGATGACCCATGGCATTGAGAGCTGATCCCACAAAATGGCATGCCTGGTACTGTATTCCTGGGTGTTGCCTTTGTTCTCCAGCTGGTTTCTTCTACATGGTAGAGTAGTCCAGTGGGCAGAGCTCAAGGGCCTGGGTCACATCCCCAGCAAGGCTAAAAGATGATCATGACCTACCTAACTTCAGTTTCAGAACAGATCATCCCTGTGGTCAGAGGTAATGCACAGACAACCCGTCTGATGTTCAAAAGCAATTGCACCCATTCATTCATTCCTGCCATGCCAGGTGTGCCAGGTTCAGATCCGGAAAGGAGCCAGACAAGGACTCGAGATGCAAGCAAGGCAGGCACCAAATGAGCAGGGCCCAGGAAGTACTATGAAGCGCATGATGTACTGAGTTTGTAGGGGTGGGAGGGGAGTGTTGGCAAGAGCATGGAGTAAAGAGGCCATCCGGGTCATGAGTATAAAGCAGCACAGGTGAGGTCAAAAAGGGCAGGGAGGCACTGGAGAGCTCGGGGCCTCGGGTAACAGTTTCATGGTAGTGGAGGGACCGTCACTATGTCATGTGGCATGCTGCTATGCTCACTGTATAAGCAATAGGAGCTTCTCTGAGACTACCTCCAGTACAGCAGGAGCCTCCACTCCACTCCCCACACTGTCCTGTGGCACCTCCTCCCAAACAGGAGCCCGTGAAGCCCATGGAAGGGTAGGGTTGCCAGCCTGAGTCACAATACAGGAGCTGCCACTTAAATGAGTCTGGGTCACAAGGAATCTTTTTTTGTTTTGTTTTTGTTTTTTGAGACAGGGCACAAAGAATCATTTTAGGTGTATGGCATGTCTGAGACCCAAATTTAACTGGGCATCCTTCATTGCATATAGCAACCCCTGGAAAGGGTGACTCAGGATGATCTGGTGGAAGTCCCCCTCCTTTGCCTGTTCTGAAGGTCCTAAAGGTGCGGTCGGTATTCAGGACAACTGTGTAGCCTGGCTTTCTACCTGAACAAGAAAAGCACAACTCAGTCCTTAGTGGGGCAGTGACATCTGCATTTCCAGGCAAAGAGAACAGGCTGAATGCACTCTAAGGCCACGGGACTTTATCAGGCTCTCGACATGCAGCGTTATGCATGTGTGATCTGTAGGTTTGGTTAGAATATTCTGTCTAGTCATCATAGGACTTGTGAGATGGACGTGAAAAGGTAGGTGAGAAGAGAGGTCACAGGAGGAAAAATGGAGCCAACATGTGGGAGGGCTGTGCCTGATGGAGCAGCAGCCTGGGGACAGGAGTGACTAGACATCTCTAGAAAAGATACTGTTGTTCCACATGAAATTTCAACAGCATCACTCAGTCTACAACTTAGCATGTTATAGCTTGGATCCTATATATTTTCCAAAGACCACATGCCTTAAGACTGTTAGGTCATGGAGAACATGCCCTTAAGGGTGTATTATACCACCAGCCCTTTCTCTCCTCTGTTCTCTGGCTATCAGGTAGTGAGCAGTTTTGCTCCACCATGCCCTCCTTGCCAAGATGCTCTGCCTCACCACAGGTTCCAAAGCAATACAGCCTAAAACGTCGGAAACCTCTCATTTCTTAAGATTTTTCTGTATGTATGTATGAGTCTGTGGGCACCTCTAGGGGCCAGAAGAGGGTTCCAGTTCTTCTGGAACTAAATTTGGAGGCAGTTGTGAGCCACCAACATGCATGCTGGGAATCAAAGTTAGGTTCTCTACAAGAGCTGAGCCATCTCTTCAGTCCCCTTTCCTCCTTATGTCATTTTCATATTTGTCATAACGTAACAGGAAACTTGTCTGTGCTTAGCTGGGATCCAATTGGAGTGAGGGACTTAATTTGCCTTTATATGTATGTGTGTGATTGTGGAGGCCACAGGTCAATGTCAAGCGTCTTCCTCACTTTCCACCCTAATGTTTTTTTTTTTGCAGCAGGGTCTCCCACTGGGACTTGGGAGCTCACATGTTTCACTAGGCTGGCTGGTTAAGGGGATCCTCCTGACTCCACTTCCCCAGCACTGGAACTACAGGTATGTGCTGCAGCTGGCTTTTATGTAGGTGCTGGGGGGTTAATCTTTGGTCCTCACGTTTGCAAATCAAGCACATTACTGACTGAACTATCTCTTCAGCCCTTATTTGGCTTTTAGTAAATACCCCAGTGGTTTGATTTTTGGCTGCTTATCAATTTTGACTAGTCAGAGAATGCAACCCAGGGCATTTCCATGTCCTGGTGTCTGGTAGTGACCAGTCCTTTTGATTGTCTGAGATTAACTGATAGTTCACACATGGCTGGCATATCCAATGTGTGTTCACAGTGCCACTCCAGTGGGGTTCTTCTGAGATGAGTACTAACATCCCCTGCTATGAGTGGAGACTGCATTTTTCAACCACACCCTAAAATACAAACTACCTTTACAGCTTCTTTGTTAGAGAAAGGAGCACACTACACGGGCAAGTACCACTGTCATACACTGGTATATTCTGCCTGTGTTGTTTTGATTGACAACACTACCTGCTTTCTGTTGGCACCTGTCTCTTGGCATGTTCACGTACTGGCAGGGAGGTTTCTAATTTATCTTTAGGTTATCTGCAATCCTGTCCCATTTACTGTGTTGTGATTGAAATTATGCCAGCTGCTGTTTTAGACTTCACTTTTTTGTTTTTGAAATGTTGACAGGATTAAGTTGGCTGCAGCAGCAGCACAAGGTGAACCAAGTGTGACAAGTCAGCTCAGAAGACAAGACATAATCTCAGGCTTGTTCTCTCCAATACTTACTCTTGGGAATACGACTTACTCTTAGGAATCAGGAAGGAGTCAGGGTACACAGGGATGGGAGTGTACAGGTTAAAAATATGATGTCTTGAGGGGGTATGAGGTACAAGGTGGCTGATATCAACAGTCAGACAACACCAGTGACAGGAACAGGTTTAAGAATTTAAAACCAGCTGGGTGCCAGCACTTGGGAGGCAGAGGCCGGCAGATCTCTGTGAGTTCAAGGCCAGCCTGGTCTGCAGAGGGAGCTCCAGGACAGCTAGGAGTGGTTACAGAGAAGAGAAACCCTATCTTGAAAAACAAAATGGAAAAAAGAATTTAAAACCAACCTGTATATCACCACAGGGACCTTACCTTTCTATATTCTGCAGCAAAAAGTCTCCTTTAGAACTAAAACTCAAGCAGGATTCTAGTGTTTTCCAAACACATGTCAGGTCTTTCCTAAGCTATCCCAACCTGTACAAACTTGGGCATGCTGAGACTGTCCCAGTTTACCTGTGGCCTGGTGTTACACACCACATTTTCTTCTCATTTCTCCTACAGCCCTCCTCCCTACCTTCCCAATGCAGAACATTACCTGTCCCTCCCTCACCCCTACTTATTGTTAGTCAGTTTCTTAATATTTAAAAAAATTAAGTTATTTGTGCTATTTTAAATTATATGTGTGTGGGTTTGTGCTTGCAAGTGAAGAGACCAACAGAGACTGGACATCAGATCCTGTGAACTTGTAGTTAGTCAGTTGTGGGCCACCTAATGTGGATGCTGGGAACCAAACTTGGGTTCTCTTCAAGAACAGTATGTGGAAGCCAGGCGGTGGTGGCACACACCTTTAATCCCAGCATTCGGGAGGCAGATCTCTGTGAGTTCAAGGCCAGCCTGGTCTACAGAGTTCCAGGATGGGCTCCAAAGCTACACAGAGAAACCCTGTCTCAAAAACCAAACCAAAAAACCAGTATGTGGTCTAACTGCTGAGCCACTTTCCCAGCCAACTTCTCATTACTCTAAAATATCCAAGCAATCAAAAGGGGTTACTCTGGCTCAGTTCTGTATCTCATATGGTTGGCCCTGTGGCAACTAGGCCTTTTAACATGAGCACCATTGGGGACATTCATGATCCAAACTGCAGCAGGTGTCCTCATTTCCTATTTGTTCCAGGATCTATGACTGGGTGGACCTATCAGGTGTCCCTCTATCCAAGGTCTCTGCCAGGACTAATCTTGTGACCCAACCAGAAGCTTCTTCAGTCGGTGTTTGTTAGTTTCAAATGTATCAGAACCCTTCTCTAGGAAACAGAAAATTCTGTACACCAAGTCCAAAAGCCACCCCACAGGTCCCAGACTGTCAATCTCTCACTGATTCAGGGCAGACCATGACCAGGGCCAATAAACTTGGTGAGGGCAAATGGGACTCAGAGGGAACATGTTCCCAGAAGCATCATTCAGGATATACAAATGTCAGAGCACAGATGAAAATGGAATGTAAAGCTAGGTGGCCCATGCCTTTAATCCCAGGCATATGCAAGCAGATCAAGGCCAGACTTGTCTATAGAGCAAGTTCCAGGATAGCCAGGACTGTTATGCAAAGAAACCCTGTCCTGAGAAAAACAAAGAGAATGGAATGCAAAAGTTCACCTACACAAGAACTGCAAATGTAGTTGCCTTATTCAGAAAACAGGTTTCATCCTCCACCCAGATGGAAACTTTAGTCTCATCCTTGTTGGCATGTGCTCGAGCGCATACACGCACGCACGCCATTAGGTGAGTTGGGTATTTGGAGAATTTTCTGTGAAAGGTTGCTTGCATGGTCTTGGCTCACCTGTACCTGTTTAGCTCTCGTCCTGTGGGGTCAGCTGATCACATCTCCCTTTACTGAGCACCCTTCCATCTGCTTCTGATCCTCACCTCCTATTCACTACTTCAGATTTCTCAAGATAACAGCAACAGCACAAAATAACAGCTGAGTGTGTGGTTCTAAATACTAGAGAAAACTGGCTATAAAGATGGGGACATGTGCAGGCCCAAGTCAAATAGTACACCACTCCCATGCCCTTGAGGCACACCATCTGAGCAGATTAGGTGCATCCTGTAACATAGTTCTTCTTTGAGGATTTTGTACCCAGGCACCAGAAGGGCCCCACTATCATCGCTTCCCAATTCTGTTCCCTTTGGAGAGTGGGAAGCTGTCACTTCCATTTCAGGGGCCTGAATGTAACTTGTTCCTCGGAGGTGATAGCTGGTTCACAATATATCACGCACATGCTCTTGCTTCTTAACCAAGTGTGCACTAAGGGTTCAGTCAGAACAAACAAGAATGGGCTCATAGACATGCCCCAGGGTCCAGGCAGACGACAGAAATGACACACACAGAATGAGTGCTACCAACATTTTAACATTAAATTTTGTATGAAAATCTACTCTACAGCACAAGGACAGCCAATCCCAAGCTCTAAGATTACTGAACTCATATACCACACAGGAAACATGGGGCCCTGTTATAAAGTGATTTTATTAAATTGATTTAGACATACTGTAGGTCAAATAATATTTTCTGAAGATAACAATTATGGACTTTAAAGCTTGACATAAAATTAGTAGCTTCAAAAGTGTTAGTTGTATTCCCCAGCAACAGCATGATAAAATAATTCAACTATGTAGAAATATAGAACTCTAGGACTAGCTGGAAATTGGGAAATCCTTTAGTCCAG
Organism: Cricetulus griseus; assembly: GCF_003668045.3. Taxonomy (NCBI): domain Eukaryota; kingdom Metazoa; phylum Chordata; class Mammalia; order Rodentia; family Cricetidae; genus Cricetulus; species Cricetulus griseus. The sequence goes on along the minus strand of NC_048597.1, from coordinate 104,525,842 downwards.
TGTCCTCATTCTGTGAGAAAACTAGACCTGAAAATTAAGCGATTTGCCCAAGCTTACATACCTAATAGTAATAAAGCTACAAATCAAACCAATTTTTCCTAAAACTAAAATTCTATTGATGATATTTCAACTGGCTCTCTATCAACTAAAAATCTAGGCTTTCCTCTAATGTTCCACGCTGTGGTGACATTGAAGTGTAAGACACTACAGTAAATTGCTATGGTGGCTGTGAGGCCTGGAAGGGGCTTTGTTAACCGATAGCCCTCTCTGGAGAGGGGAAAGGCAGTGAGCAGCTGGCCAGAGGCTTGCCTGAAGATGTCTGCATTGAAATGCATGGTAACAGATATGTCCCTAAACCCCATCCACTGACTGTGCTCCTACAAAGCCTCCTCGACATACCAAGGCTTCAGTTTTACAAAAGCCTCTTCCAGCCTAACATCTAAAGAGCAAAAAAAAACAAAAACAGAACCTGCAGAGAAAAACAAAGCAGTCTCATATTTCTGACTATCTGGGAAGTTCTTTCTTCAGTCTTAAATGGCCGACAGAAGCCACCAAGCCAATCATCCACTTCAGACTTACAGGTCACACTAGTTTCCCAAAGACTTCCTGAGCAAATGACTGCATGAGGGAGACCAAGAAGGGGAATGGGAAGGAAACTGAGACAGGAGCTTTTGTGTTGGTATCACTGGGGACGTTTGGTCTTCTCAACATCCCTTGAGTTCCCCCCAGAGTTTTAGCATCAGTCAATAGAAACAAAACAAACACAACAGGCCCATAAATGCTAGCCACTAAGCTCATGGCTCAGTGCTTCCCCTCCCAGCAAACTACCTCCAACACCCGCATCTCATCCCCAGAGCCAGCAGCACCTGTACTGTGTACTGTCACTGCTCCCTTCACCTGGCCCCAGCACCTTCAGCGCAGAGTTCCTGACCCTTGCTACCTGGCCCCCCACCCCCCTCTACACACCACCCTAGTTTCTCATACCACTTAATCACTACTGCAAACTACATTATTTATGTGTTAACTTCCTTATCCCGTTTCCTCCAGAGGTGAATTTCATGATCCAGTGGCATTCCTAGCACCCAGTACATGTCCAACACCCAGGAGACGTTCAATAAATACTCAGTGAATGAATGATGATGATGGGTTAGCCAATACACTCATGCCTAAAAAGAACTGTATGTGATCCATGATGACACCTATACATTATTGCCTGAGATGACAGATTCATCCTCAATGACTCCCCAGTCAGCCCTCCCAAGGCCTCCCCAGCTGGTAGGGAACCCCACCACTTATAAATGGGGCCCAAGAGGGTCAGTTTTGAAGCAGACAAGCTCAGTTTGCTTGCTTCTTCCTCCCTGATATATACATTCAGCTACTTAAAAAAAAAAAAAAAAAAATTCAAGTTAAAGCATGTGTCACAGCCACTAGAAAATAAGTCTAACTTAAAGACACAGTGATTAGCAGAGTCCACAAACTAAAGTTCCAGAGCATGTACATCTGCCAGTGATTTTCTGATCGGCCGAGTACTGCATATCTTGACTCTCCTAAAATCTAAAATGAATTTTAATGCCATCTAGGAAGGGGTAGGTGTTATAGGTACTCTGAGGACATGAGGTAAGGTGGATTCAGAAATAACGGGATGTATGGAAAGCTATGTCTGGGTTGAGTCAAATGGCAACCTCAGAAATACCAGGACTCAGCCTTCAAGGGAGCTGTCCATCTTTAAATGCACTGACCAGTAGATAGGCTTCAATAGAGGAAGGAGCATGTGCTCCAAAAGGGGGAGTCTAGTGTTGCCTGGAAGCACAGCACAGATAGAAGGTGACTCAGAGGCTGAGCAAGACTCTTGAGTTTTGAGGATTATTTCAACTGCTGAGGCTTGTCTTCAGAATCCCAGGAAACACCATACCTGTGACAGGGACACAATACTCTATCTTGGGCACATACAAAGAATCCCAAGTTCAGAAAAACATAACCTCACCTAAACCTCCTCAGAATGTTCTGGGGACTGCTGTAGATGTTCCCAGGGTCAATGTAGGTGGATTTGGGGTTTCCTTCCTAGTGGCACTTATGGGTTTAAGATTTTTAATTCTTAGCAAAACATCATTATATAACTGATATTTTGAGATGGTTTCTCTCCTTGGTGTGTACTCTCTGGTGGATGCAAAGGCTTGTACTCTGGCTGAAGGCCTTGCCACACTCATCACACTTAAAAGGTTTCTCTCCCGTGTGCACTCTCTGGTGGATGCAGAGGCTGGAACTCTGACTGAAGGCCTTCCCACACCCACAACACCTATAGGGCTTCTCCCCTGTGTGTACTCTCTGGTGGATGCAGAGGCTGGAGCTCTGACTAAAGGCCTTCCCACACTCATAACATTTATAGGGCTTCTCCCCAGTGTGGACTCTTTGATGCATGCAGAGGCTGGAGGTGTGCCTGAAGGCTTTCCCACACTCTTCACATTTGAAGGGCTTCTCCCCAGTGTGGACTCTCTGGTGCATACAAAGGTTAGAACTATTACTGAAGCCCCTCCCACACTCACTGCAGACATACGGCTTCTCACCAGTGTGGACTCTCATGTGGATTTGAAGATGGGAGCTCCAGTTGAAGGCTTTGCCACACTCATAGCATTTATAGGGCTTTTCCACGGTGTGGATTTTCTTATGTCTATTAAGTTTTGTTGTCGTGCTAAAATCCTTACCACAATCATCACATTTATAGACCTTCTCTCCTGTGTGGTCTCGCCAATGAATATGAAGTTCTGATATGTGAAAGAAACCCTTATCACACTTGTCACATTTATGGGGTTTCTCTGCTGTGTGGATTTTCTGATGCATAAAAAGATCTGCTCTCTCAGAGAAAAATTCCCTGCACATGGGGCACTTGTAGATCATTTTTTCCTATTTGGTATCGTGACTTAGAGAAGAAAGTGTCCTTACAACTCTGAGTTCCAGGACTGCTACTTCATAAAGCCTCTTATTTTGCCATCTTGGCAGTCTATCTCAGGCTTGCTCTATTGAGCAAGCTTACCATCAGCCTCAGCTTCTCCCTGCCTGTCTTTCTGTGGAAGGCTTCTTCCTGCATAGTGTTCCTCACTCAGCTCTTACTGATTACAAAGTCGCACTGGCTTTCATATGAATCCCATAGCTCATCAGCACAGAGCTTTCTTTCCTTTAGATCCCTTGTGGTCAACATTCCAGGGGCAGGAAGGAGTAAGCCTTTGTTTTGAGCCCCTGGATTCTTTCTGATGTGCAGTACTCTTCTACTTTTCACCCATAAAACAAAGCCTGTGTATTGATCTGTCTGTCCAGGGCAGAAGGTGCCAGCTGATGGTGAGCCCCGGCAGCACTCCAAAAAGAGTCAGAATGTCGCTCTGCCTCCTGCCCATCAGATGACAGGCCCTGACAGCATGAAGGTTCCTTGGCTCCAGGCACAGCCAGTCTTGCTCCTGGGGACTCTATACAGCAGCACGCTGGTTTTCTGTAATACAAACAATAAACAACATGCAACATCCTTTCTGCCCAGAAACATCCACTGATCTCAGGATTAATGTTACTTAAATGAAACAGAGGGGGGGTATAGAGGATGACCACACACACCTTTTTTTTTTGATCCTGAAGAGGAAGCTCTCTTATCTTCCAGAGGGACGGACGTCTCTTGGACTTGCAGGTCTGAGAAGAGAATTTGAAGATATCATGCTCCTGTTATAGGCCAAGTACATGATCAATTACAGCAGTTCATCAATTATCTGAACATTAAGGAGAGAATCTGACAGAAGAGAACTCCTCCCAATATCCATAAGCAAGTTCAAAGAATAGCTATCCTGCAGAAGCATAAGAAAAAGTATCTCTGCTTTGAAAGATTGATCCCACATTCGAGAAAGAAGACACAACATGTCAGTATCAAACATTCCCGGGCTGAACCATCCTCAAGGCCTTCCCTGCAGGCTAGTAACATCTGATCTTTACCCTGGCACTGAGGCCCTTCATGAACTGCCTGGTCTTCTCTGCTTTCTGTACTTTGCTTTCCTCTTCAGTTCTCACACAACCCAAATGCAGCCTGCCTTACAGCCTTTCCATACTTACTGTTCCCAGGACTGGATCTACTATCCCATGTGATTATGTCAGCTCCCATTCCCCTCAGTAAAGGAGGCCCCTAGTAGAATTCAACGTTAATCTTATTTGGTTTCTTCAAAGCACATACAACTTGTAATTATTTTCTTTCCATGGGCTTTGATCCCTCCTGTACTGAGATGTAAGTACTGAGGAATGAACTCAGCATGTTGCTTACTACCACACTCTGGCAGTTAGTGCTTACTAAGTATGTCCATGATCCTTTAGGACCCTTGCTTATACCCCACTGGGGCTGCCTCATTCTAGAGAACAGATGGGAAAACATTTGCCATTGTCTTATTTCAGGCTTTTGACAATCACAGGAACAAAAATAGAATGATGAGGAGGGGAAAAAAGAAACAAAATCCCCAAATCACCGACTGGAAATTATCTGAGGCTATGTCAGCAATCTTTTCATCTCACACATTTTATACAGTGTTACATCAATTAATGAATAAAAGGGCACAGTTGCCCCCCCCCCCCCCCCGTGTGTACATGTGACACGAGACACATCAAGTCAGAGAAAACCTCTAGAGTTGGTCCTTACTTTCCACCTTTTTTGAGACAGTCTTTTGTTTTGTCATTGTGTGTTGTCAGGCTTGTGGGAGTCTTCTGTCTTCACCTCCCATTTCATGTATGAGTGTTCAGATTACAGACACACACTAACACGCTTGTGCCCATGCTCAGCTATACCAAGGTTCTGCAGATTCAAACTTGAGTCTTTGTGCCGGCATAGCATCTGCTTCTACTTCCTGAGCCACCTCCACAACCCTTAAAAGCCTCCACAAAACAACAGATTTTTAAAAAGGTTTATTTTTTTAATGACTATGTGTGTGTTTGTGTGTGTGTTGGTGCCCATGGAGAGGTTAGAAAAAGGTGTCAGATCCTTGGAAGTTAGAGTTACAGGTGGTTGGGAGCTATGTAGGGTTGCTGGGAACTCTGGCCCTCAGGAAGAGCAGCAAGATTACTTAACCACTGAGCCATTTTGACAGCCCCTAAAATGACACTTAATAATTGCTCCATATAAAGACAGGGTACATAGTGACCAAAATGTCAGCAGAGAGATGGCTTGCTCTGAGTCAAAGTGTCAGGACCATGAGATCCTCATAATAAAACAGTGGACAATGTCCCAGGCCAACTTGAACCTCTGTACTGTTTGAGTAAGTTGCCAGGGAGCAGGCAGAGAGACCTGAGCCAGGCCGTATAGGCAGTTACCCTGTTTGCAGCAAGAAGCCAAAGGTGCAGGGGGTGGGGCTCTGGCTCAAAGACAGCTGGACTATCATACAACAGCAGGTCTTCCCTTGGAACCTGATACAAATAAACCAATAGCTTAAATACATGGACACTGTACCTACATGGAAATGCCACTGTACTACATAAAGCAATGTTTAGTCTTGGGTCACCCTGAAGTCCACAGGAGTAGCATGGTGATATGATGCTTCAGAAGCAAAATAAGAAAAAAGAAAGGCAGGCAAAGTAAAAAGCACAAAAGGCAATCCTTTCAAGCCACTGAATCCAGAGTACAGAAGAGGACGATGAAGAACACTGTGCATCTTGTTGAAGTGCCCCCCCAACCCCCCAACCTCAGGTTCTTCTGCAACAGCAAAAAGGGCTGAGGATCAGGCACATCACCACCCAGGGGTGTCATGTACTAATGAAACCCCAAATAGCTCAAGTCTCCAGTTGAGCTTGCACCCAGGAGCATGAACTATAAATATCTCAGAATTCTGAGCTAAGAAAGGCAGGGCTATGGCAGCCACTGAGGACAAAGGAAGGCAGCATCTGGCCTTCCTCTGAGCCAACCCCATACATAGTTTTTAGGAAAACAAACAAAAAGACAAAAAAGCAAGTGAAATTTCAGAAAATGTACTAGGGAACCAGCCAAAGGCCTAAATACTAGGCAAAGTTCCGCAGATTAGACCTTCTTCATAGGCAAAGGTGTGGTTCAGTGATGTACCATGATTTGAGCAGCAGTGAGTTCCAGAACCCTGCAGGTTTAAAAGCTCATGGCTTCCAGAATGCTCAAGACTTAGCCAGTACCCAGCAGGCCTACTTGGTGTGCCTGCCTGCTCAAACTGAGCTCACACTGCCGTGAAATTGAGGACTGGTGCCGTGAGGCAAGAAGTCAAGAAATGAATCTTAAATGCCAGAAAAGGATACCAAGAAGAGAGGCTCTAGATTGTGGTACTGCAAAGGGGACTCTGATGCTAGGATACAGACAGGAAAGGTGGATGGGGAACGGGTGATGGCAGACTTCCCTCAGAGGCTGTCAGGCCACAAAGCATGCAGCTTTGTATTGCTGCTACTACACCTGCACTCCTCATTCCACAGGCATACAAGCTTCAGCTCCTAGCTACAAGGAAGGAAGATCAGGAGAAGAGAACAGAACAAGCACAGATACTCCAAATGAGATCTAGCCTGAGGCAGAACTTGAGCGACAGACTCTTTGCTTGGAAAATTGTTCAGTCAGGCTGGGGAGGAAGGGCTAGTAGTGGCAGTGGAAACACAGCTTCCTTTAATGTTCCCTGGTATACACACAGTTGACCAGTAAATTTAAGTTTATTGACTGAAAAGGTGAACTTTTGAATATCTGAGGATTTCTCCACATAGGCCCATAATTTCCACCCAGTAATGCAGAGCAAGAGTGCATAGTCTCCACAGAGCAGCAGCTGGGGAGGTAGCACACTGTGGAGTAGGGACCAGGAGAATGTAGGTGCCAACACTGGATGCCAGCTCTCTGAGGTGGAAGCGGAGGATGGTAGGCTGTAACTATGCTGTATGTGCACGGACACCTCAGTAGGGGAACCCCAGTTAAACTCCTGGAAAGCTACAGTCACACACAAGCCTCCAACTTCAGCCAGCCACTATGGAACAGGCAGAGGCCAGGACTTCCAAACAGGCACACAGCTGTCCCCAGTGGCTGAGAGGAAACCAGAAACCCACCAGTTGAACTTAACCAGCCTGGCTAGCCACGTAAGGGTAGCAGAATGGCACCCTGGGAGGTAACTCTTAGACGATAATAGGAAGTTATGTGCAGAGGAGCTGAGAGCTGATGGTATTTGGAATAGGGGTGGGAAAATGATGGTTTTCCACAGATGGGAAACTGAATGAATGAAGTGCATATATTGAATGGAATGAAAAGAAAGGGATTTAGACATGTCCTCCCTCAGCACCAGAACTGGCATACAGGTCCCAACACAGTTCTGCATCTATTTTACAAATTGAGATAAGGTATATGGCCTTTAAAAGGAGCTGGCTCTGAGAGCTCAAGGCTACAGTACTCTGTACTTTGTTCTATTAAAAAAAGACACTCATGTTCAGGTTGCCAAGACTAATAGCAATTGGTCAGCAGCAGTCATCACAGACTAGCTCTGGGAATGACCAGAAACAAGAACATGCAGCAGGTGGTACTCAGGTTCCTAGGAGTCCATTTCCTCCTTTGTTTACTTTAAGTTCATATGAAATTTTCATAAAAAGCCTGAGAGGCCTCTGCATATACGACTGCTGGAATAAGGGGCTCTTAAGCCCTGAGAAAGACATACAACAGCACTCTCACAATTCAGTTGAACAATCCATGCAACTCAGCCATAGCATCCCACATGACAGAGAGGTTAAGGCTAGCCTATGTGTCTGCGCTATGAGGACTGAAACTGTCCTTTGCCCACAAATACCCATATCCCAGCATTTTGCCTAGCAAACACCATGGAGTCTTCTCTGCTCACAGCATCTCCAGTCCTACCACTGAGATATTAGCTGACTCTTTTCCCACTTGCCATTCTAGCTCAGCTCCCACAGTGCCCCTGCTTTGCCACAGCACCTATGGTGGCACCCAGGCTCTGTCCTTACCAGGAACTCTATTCTAAAACTCACGCTAATCAACCTTCCTGGGGTCACCATGCTATCACACCTGACACAGGCTCCAATTCAGCCACTTAGCTGCTAACTTTCATGCCACTCTGAACAATGTCCCAGTCTTTCTGAAACTAGCTCTCTACTTACCTGGACAAGATCCTGAGCACTCAAACAGTGCCATCAGACTTCATCGGGTTCATAAATCTCAAAAGGACACTTAGCCCCTCCCTATTTTTCTGAAAGTCCCAGATATAAACTCACCAGTATTTTAATTTCTTTTCAAGTTCCCCCATGTGCCCAGGACAAGGGCCTCTGCTAGCATCCAGACTGCTCTCCTCTATTTGACACTCTGTTTTATCCTCTCTATGGTTCTATGGAATGTCTTCCTGACTGTTCTGGAGAAGGATTTCTTCAACCCCAGCAGTTGTCAGCCAAGACCCAGCAGAAGTTCCCCAAAGAGTCTGGACTCAGGATGCTCCAGTTGTCACCTCCTACATGGAATAGTCCCCATCCCACAGCCTTTACTTGTCATGACTGACCAGGTCTAATGTACTCCTGTAAACATCCTCTCTGTGACCCAGCCATTCTACGATTGTCTGCCATCCCTCTCCTGCTTTCCTGCCAGTTCTGTTCACCAAGTCCCTTCTGTCCCAGGTTTCCTTCTCTTTAGGAGTCTTAGCTTACATGGCCTGACACCCTGTAATGATCAAATTCTAATTGCAGTCCTTCCCACTCCACAGACATACCTCTTTCAAACACAATGCTGGGACTGTCCTTTCTGGTTCCTCCCCACCTAAATCCTCAGCTTTTCCTTACAAGACAGAACAAGGCAGGAAGAAAGGCTAGCACTGGCTGTTTTAAAACAGGAGAAAAGATCACCAGTGGATCTATCTCCAGGGCTCAGCCACTCAGGTGCTAGGGAAGAAATGCTGACGGCTAGCTTTCTGTAAGATGGGGTTTTTCTAACAGACACATCAGAAGGACAAACTGCACAAGTCTCTGCCTGCCCATCCAGATCTCTGCCTTCTCACATGGATATAGGTCATGACCTGGTTTCCACTGTTCTGAGCCTCCACCTGCTGGGAATGTTATGTGGTTTCGCCAAACTTGGCAGGCAGCTACTGCACCATCTATATGTACCCCCTCAGACCTGCAGCCAGCTCCCTTTGTGCATGTCCAGAGAATAATGACTTAACACGGGATGTGCACATATGTGTATACTCCCTCGGCCCCCCATTGTACTCTTTACCTCCTTTTGCAAGTGAAAGGCCACAATTCTGCCTGAGATCCACATTGCCCCGAGGGCATCTGAAATGGGACTGTTCAGAAACATCTGCAGCACTTTGAAGACAACGACCCTATTATTCAAAAGTCAAGTAAAATGATGCTTTTAAGGAATCTAAAAGCACTGCAAGCTTTCTGCAGCTCTCTAGCTATGGGACACTCTGAAGTACCAATAACTCCACTCTAGGCAGAGTGTCTATGAAACACTTGAGTGTGGGAGCAGCCTCACTAAGTCAGGGTCATGGACATGTCCATCATACCTCACTCGACTCAAGAGTCAGACCCACAGAGCATGTGATATGTAATCAGCCATCTAAAGTATTAGGAGCAGTTTCTGGAGAAAGAAAAATGAAAAGCATACATGCTGAGCATTTCTCTACTGCAGCACTTCTCAGAAACCACTCCTCACACTGCAGAGGGAAACAGCTACCAGGTCATCTTTCTCATTGACAGCTGCAGATGGTGTCACAGTGGCTGGGGAGGACTCCAAGAAAGATGGTGATACACGGGTGGGGAAGTATAATGAGTCACAGCAGCTTTGAGAACTGGAAGGCTGTGCTGGAAGATCCTGAATCCCAGCTTCCCCAGGGCATGCTGATGAGTAGCTGTGATACTCAAAAGCCATCATACCTGCCAGCCTACAAGACAGCTGTTAGCAGAAGAGATGAACACAGCCCTGTTGCTTACCTCTTAAGACACAGAATACACTGGCCTGCTCTAGAGAATATGAGGACTGCAGCATGCATGCCAATCCCAGAATCCTTTAAGTAGGCTCCGGGAGAGGCCTCCCCCCAGGAGCATAGATGGGTGAGCACTTCTAGGAGGAAAGTAGAAGCTCAGTGTGGGGAAGGCAAGGAGTGGAACAGAAGCAGAACCTTATTCAAAAGCTCCCACCATGGGGGAGAAGGAATGGGGGTGAGGGGAGGGAGAGGGGAATTACATGTGAAACAAGCCTGTTCCCTAACTTGAATTAATAATAATAAAAATAATAATAATAAAAAAAAAAGCTCCCACCAGCAAAAGACACACTCCATGTGAAATGACAGGACTTCTCTGTGGAATTTCAAAGAAATAAAACCATTCCCACTATAAGACCCCCAGTGATAATGTCTCAATCTTCAGAGACAGGAAGGCACTGAGAGCTAGTCCCAAAGGGCAGACTGACAGCAGGGAACACAGATGGGATTCTCCAGGGGGGGAGTGCAGTCTTACAGGAGTAAGAGCTCTAGGCAAACATGATTTAGTACTTAAGCTGTTCTGAGTTCTGTGATTGGGACACCCTCTTCCATTTCAACACCCCTCCAATGCTGCTTTCCCAGAATCATCTGAGTCTTGCTCCTGACATCTCTATTCCCTCAATATGGCTTTTCTTCTGACACCCGCTCTGGTCCCAAGCCCCTCTCCTATGTAGCCCAACTACAGTTCAGTAACAGAACCCCTTGTTCTAACTGCAGGACCAAGTGCCCACACTCTTGTAGCACCATCAGTTCTATCAAGAAAGGAGATGGCATGCATTGGCATCTCCCTAATCCCATACTTAACACAGATGGGATGTGCCCTTGACCTGGTTAAGATGAGGATTTAATTGATGAAGGTGGGCCCTAACTTTCTTAAAGCTTGGCATCCTTATAGGTATAGGAGCAACTAAAGGGAGATAGGGCAGAGACTGAGATGTGCACGCCAGCCAAGGCATATCAAGGTTACTGGCTGCCCCCAGACACTGGAGGAGACAAAACTGTAGCTTCCCTGAGGCTTCAGAAGGAGCTGGGCTACCATCATCCCACAGCAGCCAGAAAAACTACTAAAGAAGGAAAAGGCACACTATGATCTGGGGACAGTGCACAAAATAGATGTCTCTTTGTTAGTGATGTGTATGTTTTATATTACCCATACGTCTCCTAAGTCTGTCTCACTCTAAAAAAGTTAGATTCTCCTTCTGCCTATGCACTCAGAGAGAAGGGGTACAGTATCTCATTAACATACTTCACAAACCCCTAATCTTCCCCTTTCCATTCTAGTACTTTCACTCTTTGCTTTCATCTGCCCAGAAAACAAAGTTCCATAAGCAGTGAGTAGTTCTCACCAACCCCCATGTAGCTAGCTGGTAGCAGCAGGGCTAAGACTCACCACCAGAGCAGCCAGTAATAAGAGTCTGTATGCCTTGGACACGATGCAGGCAGCATTGGCTTATCCCCATCCACAACACACAAACAAAATTCTGTGTGTATATCTCGATCAACAGCTGAGAGAGAGGCTTGAAGCCCTTCTTAGAACCGAAGGCTCTGCACTCCAACTTGATGACACTAGCTCTCTCCTTTCTCATCAGTCACATCAGATGTGTCCTGGATCACTGCCCCACAAATCACAGTGAGGCCACACCTACAAGGTTCACCAGCTATCCCAACTTTTCTAATACAGCTGCTAAGGCTTGCAGTTCTATGCAACACACCTGATGTCAACTGTGAAGGCTTGGAGCCAGACCATTCTTTCTCAGTGTACTGTCTGTCATAGCAGGAAAATAGTCTCGTCTCAGGGCCAACTACAAATACTGAAAGCCAGATATTCAGAGTTAAGTTTGAGTTCAACTCAGACTTGTCTCAGCATGTACCAGGGTTTCATGAATATGCTTTGTATGGTTGGACCTTCTATGCTAGAAGTCCACTTTCAACTCTGCTAAAGACTTGTCTTGTTCTCCTGTAGCTGGCTGCCACTGGGCAGTATCTCAGCAATGGGTCATAAGGATTCAGATGTTCCCTTAACAGTAGGCTTCTCCTGGATGGATTCTAAGTGCCCTCCTGCCTCCACTGTAACAGAAGATGCTTTTCTAAGTGTTTTCAAACACTTTAGGTTCTGAAACCTTTAGGCTGCTTCTTAGACTTGTCAAATGGGGTGGGCTTCTACAATCTGACTGGAGACATCAAGCAAGTTCTATCTTTCACCCTTTCTGGAATCGTATCAATTAAAGTGTACAAACCTTGCTCCCTTATTAACAGAAGATCTGATGTCATTCTTGCTGCCTTATTATCTGGATCTGCCACTACTGGCTATAGTCACCCTGTATAACTGTAGACCATGAACTGAGGCCCACTGAAGGACCTTCTGGCAAAGAGGAAGCCTCATCCCTCCTTTCTCTTTCTTCATGTCCTACATACCTCCAAGTCTAGGCTCCCTGGTTTTGCTCATAATAAACAGAAATGAACCTGGGCTATAGGTTTTTCAGAGGCATAAGGACAAGATGCCTTCACTGTCCTGGAGGTGATGTACTTCAGAGGCCTTAACCCAATGAGGAAAAAAAGATATAAAGGGGGGGCTGGAGAGATGGCTCAGAGGTTAAGAGCACTGGCTGCTCTTCCAGAGGTCCTGAGTTCAGTTCCCAGCAACCACATGGTGGCTCACAACCATCTGTTATGAGATCTGGTGCCCTCTTCTGGTGTGCAGATATACATGGAAGCAGAATGTTGTATACATAATAAATAAGTAAAAATCTTAAAAAAAAAGATATAAAGGGTTGTCTCATTTTTTTTTAAACTAGAAATTTCCACAAAGACTATGAAATTGGGTTCAGAAAATGACAGAAATTAGAGAGGGAATAAGGCCAACTTCTCTTCTGAGTGAAGATGAGTGCATGTGCTAAGAACATGATGGAAAGCCCTGGGTGTCTATCTACAGCTCCCTCAGCAAAATCTTGCTGAAATGTCCTAGAGGCTGGCACAGCTGGGTTGAGGTCTGAGCACTGCCATCTGCTGTGTGATCCAGGCTGATCTCAGGCTATCTGCACAATAAGATAATAACATCTCCAGTGACTGCCTGAGATAATTACAGAAAGGAACAAAAAGGAAAGTGCTCATCAGAGTGCCTAGAGCACAGTTGAGGCTAAACAAATATTTGTTTATTTATTTCCTGTACTTTAATTAGCGTATAACAGACTCTGGTGTCTGCCAATTGTGCTACTTCGTGAGCAAAGGTTTCTGAAGGCTATGAGCTCATCTTCAGTAATTCAGGCTCCTCCTCCACCCCAAAGCCTTGTCCTGCCCCCTCCCCATCCCCTCTGTTCTCACTCTTCAACACCACCTATAGAAATAGTAATGTATTGTACAGATGACAGCCTTTGGGGATAGCATACACAGGACTAAATTTCCCTTTTCTACCTAGTAAATGTGTAAGTAACACCAGAATAACCTGGAGGGCAGAGGGCTTATACACAAAAGACCCAAATTCAAACCCTTGGTTGAACACTAACTAGCTATGTAGCTACTGGTAACTTGTCCCCATCAGCTTCATAACCAGAGTTATGAAAACTGCTGGGGTTATGCCAGGTGCAACTTCACCCAAACACCCATTAAAAGGTGAGATATCTATTTTGCCCTTAGGAAGGAAGAGTATGATGGGTAACCAATAAAACAGAAGTTCCTCAGGGTATGGCTAGGAGGCCTAGTAAGGATCAGGGCATGCCAGTATAAAAATGTCTCCTTCTGTATTCTGCCTACTCCAGAGTGGTAAACCCTATCCACCCTATAGGATGGATGGTGGGAAGTAAAAAGAAAGGATGGAGAGGTAGGCCAAATCAGTTCCCTGTCTTGATTGGACTCACATAGTAACCCAGCTTCCTTCCTCCACTGCTGCAGTAGTGAATCCCAAAGGGATAAGACCAATTTAGGCCCCAGGATAATAGGCTAGAAAACTCCAGCCACTGCCAGGAAAAGGCAGAAGAAAAGCATGGGCCCAAATCAGCCAGCGCCAGGGAGACAAGACAGTCTTCAGCAAAGTAGAAAGTTGACCTCCTTCACCACCAGCATCCTCCACCTTCCATATCCATTTCTCTGTCTCTATGAATAACTTGACTCAGGAACACTAGCATGGGCTATTGCTATACCTGGGTCATAACTCTTCAGTTGCACTACTTAACAACAACAACAAAAAAAGTGAATATACATAGGGAAGCCTGTTGTCACTTGGGGCACAAGCAGTCTATGTCCCCTAAACATGAAGCCAGACAGTGAGCACCCTGACCTAAGACAGGTTAAGCAGAACTCAGGACTGGTGCAGGGAGAGAAGTGCAGTGGCTTACCCACAAAGGACACTTAAATCATAAAATTAAAATACTTTAAGGAGATTCTCTCTTTTGGACAAATGGTGAAGCTGACCACAGTGACAGAAATCCTCAGGGCCACTAGTGGCTGGGTCCTACTAGACACAGAGAGAGGACAAAAGCACCAGGCTTACATCATTGAAAGCTGAGGAGCACAGGTATTTTTTTAAGAACTGGGTATTGTGAATGGGCAATCCGAAGAGCTCACAAGACAGGACAGACCAGTCATACCAGGGAGCTTGTGTAAGCATATAGGGTTCAATACACGAAAAACACGAAAGTGAGTACTCGTGAAACTATGGGAGCATTCAGTCTGAGGATTCGTAGAGACAGGATTGCCCCTTTGGTCTGAGAATTCAGTAGAGATAAGAACTAGTGGCTGATTGCTCTACTTCTCTGATCTTTCAGCATTAACCCCTATATCTGACCCAGGGTTTTTATTATTAAAACCAATTAGAATTCACGCTACAAAACAAACAAAAAAACCTATGGGAAAGAAAAGCAAGGCTGTCTGTACAACTTCTCTCAGTACCATAGTGATCCTCCTGTAGGGAACTATATCCAACTGAGATGGAGGTCATGGGTGCTGGATGGCTGACTCGGCTGGCAGGAAGCCCAGGGAGGAAAAAACCAATGGTGCTCTGCACTGATGCTTCAGGTCAGAGGAGCACTGTAGACAACAAACTCAAGCCACAGAGAGGGACTCCTGGCCTGGCTTTACCCTCCCTGTCAGGTAACCTTTACTTGAAAGTAAAGAAAGGAATTACAATGAAGGCCCCAGACCCTACAAGGCACTAACAGGATGAAGTTTATAAACGCATCCAGCAGTGATGACCCAACCATCAAACTGTAAGCATCACTGTGAATGCCCAGGCCCTGTCACTGCTGCACTTACTCACTCCCCACCATTCACCCATGGCAGTTTGGATAGAAATCTCAAGGTCTGTTTTTAGGCATGGAACTTCACCCTTCTTGGGAGGTATGACAAGATACCAAAGGACTTCAGCATCAACTTGCTACCATGTATTCACCCTGTTAAGTTATGAAGTTGGGGTGATGCTAAACTGTTCTGAGACTTTAGGGAGAGAAACACATGACAGGCAGGTGGCCACACTGCTGATGGAAACGGCCACAGCATTTTTAGTGTTTATGTGTAGGATAAACAGGACTGTTAGTGCCAAGGACAGGCTCTACACTGTCAAAGCAAACAGAAAATACCTTCAGTACATCAGGGACAGTTTCACACCAACTTCTCTGCAGATGGAAGGGGACTGGGGACATGCTATATTGGAGGAGTTGCACGTAATTCTGACACTGGTCCTGAGTGAGCATACAGTCTAAGTGCCTCAGCTCATGAGAACAAGCGCAATCATCTGACTCCATACTTTAACTGTGACCTAGGGCAGTGTCTGGAACAGTATCAAAAGCACCAGCCGAGCATTGGTGGCACACGCCTTTAATCTCAGCACTCGGGAGGCAGAGGCAGGCAGATCTCTGTGAGTTCGAGGCCAGCCTGGTCTACAGAGTGAGTACCAGGACAGGCTCCAAAGCTACACAGAGAAACCGTGTCTTGAAAAACAAAAAACAAAACAATCAAAAGCACCAACAAAATCAGCTTTTCCCTGTTTCTCAGGAATATAAACAATCCTGAGAGAATGTAGCAGCTTGAGAGAAGAACCTGGAAGATTGCCAAGTACATAAGTGCTGCAGAAGGTCTAACAGCAGCAAACCAGTCAGAAAAAAGGTGAACCCATCAGCAAGAAGCTGAAAGCAGAAGACAAAGAGGAGAAAATGAGTTCAAGGGCTTGGGAAAGACAAGAAAGGTCAACTATCCTGGAAAGGATGCCTTTGTTCCTGAGGGTGCCCTGAGTCCCAAGAATACCGACAACACATATACCCCTTTTCTTAAAAGGGGCTGGAGAGATGACTCAGCAGTTAAGATCACTGGCTGTTCTTCCAGAGGACCTGGGTTCAATTCCCAGCACCCACATGACAGCTCACAGCTGTCTGTAACTCCTTTTCCAGGGAATCTGACACCCTCACACAGACATACATGTGGGCAAAACACCACTGTACACCCCCCACATCCTTCTCTAGTAGCCAGATACCCTCCTCAACTTGGGCTCAAGGACTGATTTCTGCCTTGCCTTCCGTCCACTGTACTGCCGACACCCTTCAAATCCACTTTCCCCTAGTAACTAAGGGCCACTTCTGCTCTTTTTCTCACAGGTTATTGGTGGCTATACTCCTTTGCCTCCATCTAGCATCCTTCTCTAGGTGTAGAAACTTCTCCATCCTCAGCTGGCCTAACAAGCCTCTGTAACCCCATTTCAAGTCCACTTCGATTCTCAACTCATATCCTTGCCAGTTTCAACCATCTGGCCCGAGTGCCAACTGGTTGTTACAAAAAAAAAGTTCATCTCAGCACCTCTAGAGGGTACTCTAACACCAGCTCCGAGACAGCTCAGCCATCCACAGCTTAGCCCAGGTAAAGTCACTTGGAATGTAACCTCTACTTGGCTGCCAAATACCTTGGGAATATGCAGTTGATTCATGTAGCTTTCATGCAGGCTCCTGGGTTCCAGCTGAGGCTTAGCACCCAGTTCTAAGCAAGAAACACAGTACACCAAATTAGAAGGTAGATTAACAGAGAACTGACAACAGGAACAGTACTGACTCTGGAGTGTTTCACATCAGCACCACATGTTAAAGTATAAGTATGAAGATGATTTGGGAAACCAGGGAAACAGCAACACTGGTTCTGCAGAAGAAAGGCTGCTGATTCTTTTCATTGGTTCACTGTGAACTTATGGGGATACACAGCCCCCCATGGGCAGAGCTCTGTCCTGGCTATCACACTTTCTCATAAGCTGTCACAACAGTATGGAACATGCTACTCTGCATCTTATTTTAGATGTAGAAATAAGTTATGGTTATTTTATAAACTTGTAGGGCTATTAAAAATAAAAAAGCTTTGAAATAACATTATTGAGATGTTACATGTTCCAAAGAGGAAAGCAGGTCCAGAAACAACACAAATTCCAAATACAGGTAGCCTTCCCAACATCTCTGAAAGTAAATGTTACTTGTTTAAAAACCTTTTCTTCCAGAGTTGGGTATGTAGCTTATTTGGCAAAGTACTCAGCTAGCACCACATAAAAATAGCACGTCATCCTCAGCTACTTAGTGAGCTCAAGGCCAGCCTGAGATACATGAGGCTGTTTGTCCCACATGCAACCTTAGCCCCCCCCCCCCCCCCCCGCCAAAGACCAAACCAAGATAAAAAAAAGAAAACCAAAAAACTGCTCTTTCACCATCTCCTCTCCAACAAGGACATGTGACTTTACTTTAAACCTGGGCTTATCAGCATCAACCTAACAAATACTGTTTTGCCTTGCTCCCTTTATCAAACTTCTAGACCATTTAAAAGTACCCCCCACCCTCCCGCCCCACACGAAATTTCCTAACTTCCAATTCCAGAGACCTCAGAGCAGTCTCATCTCACTTTCCCCCAAACACTGAGCTAGGTTCTCATACAGTCAAGCACTCTACTCTGTAGACTCAATGCCATGAACCCCTAAACAGGAGTGGAGGAGCAACACTGAGCTAAGCCACAGGTACCTCCAAGAGAATCCACACCTGTGCAGCAAAGCCAGCATCTATGAGGGGCTGGGAGCACCTTCTGACATGGCCACTATGGGAAAACTCAGGTCACATTCAGAAGAGAGAATACAACAAAGAGGCAACAAATGCAGATGGACAAACAGAAGTAGACTGGGCAGAGTGCAGCCACACTGACCCTTGTATGAGGCCCTAACACAAACTCAAGTTTTATGCTGTACTTCTCAGAAAGCCCCTCACACCAACCTTATGCTCTATCTCTAACTGGTGACACCATCCTCTTTCCTCTCCCAGAAACTTTTTGGTTATCTTTGCAGAAAGAGGTTTTGTCCTCTGGGACATACACGCCCAGCTCTGGCCCAGTATATCTTCACTATGCTCCATATGGGCTCACCTGATCTTAAAGATGTGACCTTTAAAGAAAATGACCAACTCCCAAACCCCCACCTGTCCTCTAAGGGACAAGCTGGCATAGCCCTCTGGAAGCAAGGCCAGAGTGCTTAAGCGTTTACAACTAAACCCTTAAGATTATTCTATGTCTTGTCCCTTCTTTACCAGTTCATCAGCATTACAGAAATCACCCTAACACACTACTCTGTCAGAGAAGACTGAAAGCAGGGCCACTAATGCCCAAAGTACCCCAGACTATTCAAACATCACCCAAAGTCACAGTCAGAACATCTGCAATAATTCCATCTGACAATTCCATCAACAATGCAGGCTAAGCTGTACAGACATGCCCTGGCTTAAACAATTTGCAATGTATAATCATATTTCAAAAACAAATTACTACAGAGAAACAACTTCAATGATGGAGCTCAGCACTACACTTCAGAAAGCAAAGAGACTATCACTCACAAAGCCTCCAGGAAGGCTTTGTGACCTGTATATAGTTTCTTGGACCATTAATTCAGTGGATCCAAGCCTAAGTCTCATTATTGCACCTATTTTGCTAAATGGAACCCTCTATCTTTTCATCTGTCCAAGCCAGAAGCCCACACCATCTGCCTCATCTACCAAACCCTGTACCCTCTATCTTACCAGGCTTCTCTAAACACATTTACTCCACCTATTTCTCCCAAAGCCTCTCTCCTTCCCTCCCTC
This sequence comes from Cricetulus griseus, assembly GCF_003668045.3. Lineage (NCBI taxonomy): Eukaryota > Metazoa > Chordata > Mammalia > Rodentia > Cricetidae > Cricetulus > Cricetulus griseus. The sequence goes on along the minus strand of NC_048597.1, from coordinate 104,506,779 downwards.
ACCCACTCTAATGGAACCTTTCTAAAACATCAGGTTGTTCTTACTCTGCTTATAATTTCTCAATGAGTCCCATCCACTTGCATTGTAATTTCCAAATGTCTATGGCTTTAAAAGAACATGCAACAGGGTGTGGTGGTACACGCCTTTAATCCTAGCACTTGGGAAGCAAAAGGAGGATTCAAGTTCAGCCTGGTCTACACAGTGAGTTTCAAAACAGCCAGGACTATACGAGACCCTGCTTCAAAATAAATGAATGAATGGATGAAAGAAAGGATACATCCTTTTATTATGCAGCTAACAGGTCCCCAATATAATGTAATTTGTAAAACTAAACATTTCATTGTAAATACACACAACTTAAAACTATAAAAGGACAGATTTATGTCCAAGTAGCTCAAAACCCTAATACCCAAAGTTCACAATTCTTAAGATTTTCATCTAATTTCTTAGAGTCAGTTTTTCATTCACAGGTTTTAGTGGAAGATTACTGAAATTTTTGTGTATTTATATCATGCCTGTAGCTGTGTGTCCTAGTTTTCCTATAGTAATAGTTGTAAGCATTTTAAGGTATTTCCTTGGTATATATTTTAAGTGGCAGCATTATCTAGTAAATATATCATCACCATTTTACAACTAAACCCTTAAGATCATTCTATATATTTTGTGCATAAAGCTTTTTTACTATATTTAAAAATATTCTTTTAGCAGGACAGGTAGTGGTGGCGCATGCCTTTAACGCCAGCACTCAAGAGGCAGGGGCAGGAGGATCTCTGAGTTACAGTGATTTTTCTGTGTTAAATGGCAGAACTTACAGCCTCTTCACTACAGGTTAATGTTCATATAAACACCAGGAAATGAAAAAGCACAAAGGGAAACTGGCTCCCAATGATTATCTGCAGAATACTTTCCCTGGTCACTTCTAGATATCCTTCTGTTTTTATCCAAACATAATAATTATTTTGCTTTGTATATTACAAAAATAGAATGAAGTTTGTGTCTTTGTTCAATAGTGCACTACAGACACCTATCCAGGCCACCTCTTTCTAAGCCAACACACTATCCCCCCATACAGAAATACCAAGCTTTCCCGTGGTTGTCTTCAGCTCCTCCTGATCTTGTCAGTTTTATACACACTGATGACCCCCAGGAGCCATCAGGGGTTTCTACAAATTTTTCTACTTGCTTAGTGTATGTTTTAAAAAAATATTTTCTGTATAGTATCACTGATGAAATTTGGACAGCTCTTTATTTTTATTCTATATGTGTAAGTGTTTTGCCTGCGTACCATGTGCATTCCTGCTGCCCAAAGAGGAAAGAGACTGGACAGCTGTGAGCTGTCATGTGGGTTCTGGGAAATGAACCCAGATCTTCTGGAAAATGTGTGTGTGTGTATGTGTGTATATGTGTTTTAAAGTGCCTTTTTGGTTGGGAACATATATCCAACGACAGAGAACATGCCTGGCACTTAGAAGGTCCTAGAGAGGGGGAAAAGTGTTTTTGCTCTTGCTTTTATTGAATCCCATCTTTAAAAAAACAAAACAAACAAAAACCTTGGGTCTTAAAAAAAAAAAAAATCAAGCCTTCTATTTTGGCTTCACTTTAGTGTTGCAAATTCACTATGAGCTCTAAGGAACAGGCTGCCCTTTTTCCAAGAGCACAGTGAAATGGCCAGTGTGGTGTTCCCACTTCAACTCTCTGCATGTGGGGCAACTAGAGAGGTTGTTTAAAAAACCATTTCTAGTCGGGCGGTGGTGGTGCATGCCTTTAATCCCAGCACTCAGGAGGCAGAGGCAGAGGCAGGTGGATCTCTGTGAGTTCGAGACCAGCCTGGTCTACAAGAGCTAGTTCCAGGATAGCCTCCAAAGCCACAGAGCAACCCTGTCTCCAAAAACCAAAAAAAAAAAATTCTAACCTGCCCTTCTAGTGAAGGCCCTACATGATTTGCCTCCCCCACCCCCCCACCCCCTTAAGGTCACATTCTCCCCTTAACCACCATGCAGCGGTGCCTTAGATTGTACAACAGCACTACTTTCCCTCCCTTTAAGGCCTTCCCACATGCAATTCCTCTTTTGGAAAATTATACTGACACCAGGGCTTACTCATCTCTCAAATCCCAACTTAAACCTTGTTTTGGGGCCCTCAATCTAAAATGTGGTCCTCCTTTGTATGCTCTCTCACAGAAGGTGCTATCTAACTATAAACTCTAAGAGAACAAGAACAAATTAGTTTTCTTACATTGTTCTAGGAACTCACATGTATCTGAATGAAAAACAAAACAAAAACCTGCAGCTACCAAAGGTGCTTACTCAATTGATTGTATTTTAAAATGTTAATTGATTGTATCTTAAAATGTTACTCTATTTCATCACTATCTCAGCTGGAAAAACTTTCTAATGCACCTACAAAGGAGTCCCTTTTCCTGAAAGGGACTAAGGTAACCTGAACCTTCTGTGGTCACAGGAAGTACACAGAAAATGTACAACAAGAAGAAATAAGTTTGTTTAAATGTCCAAGTAAGATTTTAGCTAAGCATATTGCAGACACTCTGATACAGCCAACTATTTAATGTGCTTTACTTTTTTTTAAGAAATAGAAAAGCATTAGAAAAAAAATGGGCCCTGTAAAATATTCATTACAAACACAGTATTGTCAGCATTTCATAAAAATTGTAACTGGTTCAAAAACTTAAAAGCTTCATAAGTAGTCATAAGTAGTCTATACTATGCTCATCTGATGAAAAAAAAAAAATGACAAGTTACATGGGGGGACCTGTGTATCACCAAGACTAATAAAACTAGTCTCTGTTTACTGCTTTACACTCTCCCAACTTTTGCATGGCTTCAGTGAGGTCTGTGCAGCAGACCTTTATAGAAAATGAGGCTCTGAGTGTCCTCCTCGAGGTCACAAGCACAAGAACAGTCTGCAATCCCCTCAGGGAAGGCTGAGTGCAAATTTCTAATCAAGGAAACCCCCATCATAAATGTTTCTATCCTACAATTAGCATGGTTCTGTGGCTTCCTCCAATTAAATTCCATCTTACCATAGAATGACTCTAGGTTTTTCCTTGAGTTTTAAAAGTTGTTCTTTAAAATTAAAACTTCAATTGCCATCAACTGTTAGACATGACTAAACAAGCAATGACAGAGCCAAACTCTAGAGCACCAGGGCATGGTTCTGGAAAAAAAAATTATATGGTAAAATGGAAAAATGCACAATCAGTTAGCACTCAACATGATGGAAAGCCCTCACATCAAATAACCTTTAAAAGATCTAGGAGACACACCACGTGCTGGAGGATGGGCTAATGGACTTGTCATCGGTGACACATTCACTTTTACAAGAAAACATCTTTCTCTGCTCATCTACAATTAATTTCTAAATCAAGAGGTCACTACTTTTCTTCTCTGGGAAAGCACACACCTACCGAGTAAGTAGAGGCCAGGCCCGCTCTAAGAGTTCCACCCCTGTAGAACGACACAGCTTTAAAGGGCACACACCGTCCTGGCAAGGAGTCACTGGCTTGGGGGCTGTGACTTCCAATCCCGGGACTCCTTTGTTGCAATAGACACACTATAAACTCTCGACGGGTCAGGCACATCCCCCAGACCGACTTACGGGGAGTTTGGCCAGTAAGGTCTCACAAAGAAGACCGAATTCGCGGAGAGCGACCACCTGGCTGAAGACTTGGAGGCCTTGAGGGAGAAGGGAGAGTGGGGCTCGGCGGCGGCGGCAGGGGACTTGCGCGCACCACTGGCCGGCTTACCTGCGGCGAGCCGGGCCCAGGCGGTGGTCAGACAATGGAGGCGTCCGGCGGCGGCAGCCGGGCTTGCTGGGGCAGCGCGGAGGTCCTCATCACCTCGGCGGGATGCTGGGAGACCTCGGCCGGGACTGTGCCGTGCTGGAAAACGACGGGACACAGAGCCATGCAGCGGGCCGCTCCGCGACCCCCGGTGCCCGGGATCGCGCGCGGCCATTACCGCCCTCCCGGGACCCGCCTGGATCCGCTCCAGGGCGCGGCCCTCGGCTCCCAGGGTTGCCGCGCTCCCGCCCGCCCGCCTCGGCCCCGACAACAATGGGGCCCGGCCGGGGAGTCGAGCTCCCGCGGGGCCTCTCCAGCCTCGCCCCGGGCCTGTGCCGCAGCGGGCGCCGCGCTGACCTTCCCTCCCCGCCATTCCCGCGGCCCAGGCCCGGCTGAGTGATGGGTTGTTTTCCTTTTCTTCACCCCCCCCCCCGACTCCACCGCCTTCCACCCCCAGCCCGCTCGTCGGCCCGGCCCGGCCCGGCCCGCGCCCGGTCCTGAAAAGCCAAGACAGACATACACACACGCTACCGTCGGCCGGCCCAACTCACTCCCAAGTGCGGCCGGGGAGCGCGTCTAGGCCGCGGACTCCGCGCGCCCACCGGCCCTCTCCTCAGGGGACACCTCACAGGTGCGCCTCCCAACCTCGCTCGCTCTCTCGCTCGCTCGCGCGCGCGCACGCTCCGCACACCCAGACGCCTCCGGGGAAACGGCGCGCGTGCGCACGCGCGAGGCCGGTCAGCCCCCAGGGAGGGGCGGGGAGACCATGAGGGGCGAGGTACGCATGCGTGTCTAGCTGCTCGAGTCCCCGCCCACCCGCCTCCCCAACACAGGCACGCACGCGCGTTCCCGCTGGGCTTCTCCACCTCTCGTTGTCCCCGCCCCACCCCGCCCGCCCCGCCCGCCCTGGTTACCAAGGGCAACCGCAGTGTGGCCGCACCTGAGCAGTGCGCTTGCGTGTTACTAACATCCCTCGGGGTTTTTTTTTTTTCTTTCCTCCTCCTCGCCCTCGCCTCTGCCCTGACGCAGCCGCAGGGAGCGGGGCGGCGCCCCCTTCCCCTCTGCAGCGAGAGCATCGATCCGCACGGTCCTCCCCTCTGTAGCAGACCGCCGCCGCGTCGGCGCCGCATCCTCCCCTCAGACAGCCTCGGGTGCGAGGACCAGCCCGGCCGCCAACGGCTCCCGGCGTGCACTGCGGCGAGCGTTCTGAGGGAGCGGGTGGGATGCGCCGGCCGGGCGGCGTCTCTTGAGTCTTCGTGCCCCGCGGCAGGGCCGCTGCGCACCCGGCTCCGACCGTCCCTGCCCATGGGCCGCGGGCCACCTCGAGGAGCAGGCCGAGCGCCGCAGCCGCCTGAGGGAGCGTGGCAGGTGAGGCGCGCACCTGCGCTGATGAGGAGGCTCGCCCTCGGGGCTGGGCGCCAGGCTGCGCAGCGGCGTGGGGGGGAGGCGCGGCGCAACGGCCGCAACCGCCGGCCCGGGCGGAGTACGAGCCGCATTGCAGGTGCGGGGCAGCGTCCCGGGGTCCGGCCTGACGCCGGCGGGATGCTGGGGGCCTCGGCCGCCGGCCAGCGCCACACCTGCTGCCTCCCGGACCTGCAGCCCTGGCACCCAGGTGGCTCCACGTAAGTGCTCCTCCCTGGGTTCCCGGGGCCCCGCGGACGCGCGTGCTGGCCACGCTCTCCCGCGGCGAGCCGCCACTCGGGTTGCGGTCTCCTCGGGCTCGACCCGGCCCTGCCAACTAATGTCAAGCCTCGAGTTATCTTTAGCAGCATGGTCTAGTCCACTGATGACAGTGAGGTGGCCGAGGGAAAAAATGTGATCGAGCTCTGTGACAGGTGGCACCGGTCGGTTTCATAACAAAGTACGGGGTTCCAGACACCTTTAGGAGTGTTAAAGCAGCCGTGCCGTGATGGCGCACGCCTTTCAATTTCAGCTCTTGGGAGACAGAAGCAGGTGAATTTCCGAGTTGCGCGGCCAACCTTGTCTACATAGAGAGTTCCAGGCCAGCCGACGCCAAAGGCTTCATGGTGAGACCCTGCCTGTCTCAGAAAAACAGAAGAGTGTTAAAACCAGGGTCGCTGTCTACAAACTAAGTTTGAAATTTATTTAAATAGCGTTGTTATGATTAAGTTATTTATGTGCACAGACAAGAATTCCCTGGCATTCTCTTGCCGTTGAATTGTAAGAAAAAAATGCTAGCTTTCCAGATGACTTTTACCTCCAGTTTCTCGTGTTTTCCTTTTGGCTAACTGTTCACCAAAATGGCTGAATATTCTAATATGTTTGGAAGAAAGGCTTTAAGACTCGTGCCTCTTTATGTGAAATCGCGTATACCACTACTGAAAAGCCTTAAAATAATTTGGATTGCTCCTGCTCTGTAGCATATTATAATCAATCAGTTTCGTTTAGATTTTTCTGTTTGGTTTTGCAGTGTGGAAGATTGAACGTAGGGCTCCACATAGCATAAGCAAGCTCTAGCTCCCACTGAGCTCTAGCCCCAGCCCTGGTTTAGCTATATTTTAAAGTATTGAACAATGATTTGCACGGACAGAATTTTCCTGTAACACATTAAAATAGCTCAAATTGATGGTTTGGAAATTAGACATTTTAAACATTTACTCTTAAAGAAACACACGAATCCTTTTGTTTAGAACAGCTCACTCATTCTGGGTTTTTAATGCTCATCTGTCCTATGTCAGAAAATCGATTCTAGGCTCATTATCTAATTGCCAGGATGTGTTTGCAGCAGGACTGATGTTAATTACGATGATGATGCTTTTAAGCAATACTTGTAAAGCATTCTCTCATATTTCTGGCAAGAAAATATGCAGAGCTTTTTTCTTCTGTCTAAAACAAGGTCAGCCATAAATAGATCCTAATGCATACAGGGCGACACATTTATTAACTAAGATTATCTATCTCCTGAACTTCATATACTCTGAGGGCAGTGGCAAGGCTCCCTGCAGTGCCATACATACAGAGACTGCTGCAAATCGAAGTTCCAGGCCAGCTGGTAGGCTCTGATGTTTCATCCCCTCAAGAAGTATTTGGTAGGGAAGGGCCCGTGTCCTAATGGTCTTTAGACATTTGAAGGTCTGCCTTGCAGGAGGGATTTTACTGCTTTAGAGTAATTCATGAGTAAGGAAGAGGACACTGAGTACTTACAGGAGGACAGCATCCGTGGTGATGTAAAGCAAAATTACAATCTGAGCTTCAGCAGTGAAAGGAAGGGGGGCTACTCTTCCTCAGCCTCCATCCCAGTGAAGCTTGAATGACAACTCAGGTCTGGAAGGGCTGTGTGGGGGTGTTCTGTTAGAGTGCCTCCCAGGGTTCTAGTGGTCACTGGATTCCCTCCTAGTTCTGTGGGGGTTTGTTCTTAAGTGTTATGCTGCTGGCTTCTACAACTGTATGCATGTTGACATTCTCCAGACATCTATTTGAACCCTGGGAAGATTGTAACTGGGTTAAGTGCTTGGTGTCAGAGGTGACACGAACCCTACTTTGCATTGTTTTGGGGCCTTAGAGATAATAAAGTACTCCCAGATTAGTGTTATATACTCTTTCTCTGGCTTTTATTTTTTGTACTAACCACTTGGTCAAGAGAATTGTCTTCTCTAAGAAGGAAGTAAGTCATTCTTGCTACAAATGAAGTAGTGCCATTTGTTCTCAAAGTCAGCGAGTTGCAAAGGTGTGTTTTCTTGAGCTGAGGACACTACAAATGGTAAAGAGATGACTCTTGTGCTTGCTCTGCATTTTAGTTTTTGTTTATTTCATTACTCAGATATGACTCAAGTTTCATAGCAAAACAGTCAAGTCATACCTACTTAAAGTAGTTGTAGTCAGTATTTTCTGGATGATTTCTAAATATATCCAGAGTAAAACAAAACCCCAAAGTAGAACCACTGTGAATTGAAGAGAGGGCAAAAGGGCTGTCTTGTTCGGGTTACTAATGCTGTGATGAAACACCATGACCAAGAGCAACTTGGGGAGGAAAGGGTTTATTTCACTCACAGTTCCTTATTACTGTTCATCATCAAAAGCAGTGAGGGCACGAGCTCAAGCTGCACAGGAACCTGGAGGCAGGAACTGATGCAGAAGCCATTGAAGAGTGTTGCTTACTAGCTTGCTTCCCCTGGTTTGCTGAGCCTGCTTTCTTATAGAACCCAGGACTAACAGCCTGGGGGGGGGGGGGGGTGGCCCCACCTACAATGGGCTGGGCCTTCTGACATCAGCCACTAATTAAGGAAACGCCCTGCAGGCATGCTTACAACTCAGCTTTAATGGAGGCATTTTCTCAACTGAGGCTCCCTCCTCTCGATGATGACTCTAGCTAGTACCAAGTTGACATAAAACTAGACAGCATAGGGTCTTTGTAACTGAAGAAGATAGAAGATGTGTCCTGTTTGTGCTATGTCAGTTTCGATGAACTGATTGACAATGGGAATAATGATGTCATACTAGAATATGACCAAACTCCCAGGTGTGTGCACTGATTGGGGTTAGCACTCTGGGCTATGGCCAATGAAACAGCAAGTTTCTGGGAGCTCAGAGGTCAGAAGTGCAGTGGGATGGTCATGAGGCCAATGGAGTTTAAACTGTTAGATACTCAGGAACTGGAGTTCCAGATGGTTGTGAGCCACCATACGGGCTCTGCGTGAGATCCATTGTTATGGGAATCTTTCCTAGTGGAAAGTGGCTGTTGCCTTCTCATTTGCTGTGCAGTTAAAAGAGTTTGTGAGCCTGGAAGTCCATTTTCTTTCTTTCTTTTTTTTTTTTTTAAAGAAATTTATTTATTTATTTATTTATTTATTTATTATGTATACAACATTCTGCTTCTATGTATATCTGTACACCAGAAGAGTGCACCAGATCTCATAACAGATGGTTGTGAACTCAGGACCTCTGGAAGAGCAGTCAGTGCTCTTAACCTCTGAGCCATCTCTCCAGCCCCGGGAAGTCCATTTTCATATTGATGTTGCTTAAGATACGTCTGCTACTACACATTGCAGTTCCCAGGATTATTATGGTCCTTGCCATCTGAAGGTTGCACATTTTACCAGGAAGTGAAGAATTATACTGAAAAGGGCTATCTTTGATATCATATGGGGGGAACAGGGTGCATAAAATACTGTCTTCACAAGAGAAAGTTTTGTCCCTGTTGTGGATGATTACCCTGGGTTTGCTAATGGTTTCTAACCTAATTTCTCTAGTGATGAAGTAGGAAGCCATGCTCATGCTGTAATCTGATATCAAAGAAGCTATTTGAATTCTTGTCTATCTAGCCATTACATACATCACCCTAAACAAAAGGCACAGGGGTTTATTTCTCCCTGACTAGTGACATGATAACAAGGCCACATTGAGAGGTACTAAAGCCTTGTACTTTGTGATAGGGAGGATAAGGAAGGCTGCAGTTAGTTTTGTGTTCATGTAGCCAAGAATACAGCAGAGGTCACTAGTACTGCTTGTCCTTTTCAAGGTGTGTCAGTCTTTGTCTTTCATAGCGTTCGTGACATCTTTATTTTTTGACTGAAGGTCAATGACCAGATCAGAAACCTCCAGGAGTTGAGAGCAGCATCTCTTAGCCATGAAGGCACTTGCTTGTGGACCTGCCTGTTGCTCTGGGTGGGGAGAGGTGGGACTTTGGTCGGGAAGGGCAATAGGTGTTAGGTAAACATATGCCCCAGGAAGAAAGTGGTCAAGGGCCCGCTAGGTGGCTTTGCATTATCCTGGCAGTACGTTACAGAACTGAGCTCAGGCACTTGCTGCCAAGCCTGATGACCTGATTTGGATCCCCATATCCTATATAATATATCCAGCTCCCCCATATCACCCTCTGACCTCCACATACTTGTCAATAGGATATGGGCGCACACATATCCAAATATATAAATGTAAAACAAATTTAAGTGGTTGAGGCAGTTTTTGATAGTTTAGTTTATTCTCATATCAAGGCATGGTTTTGGGGTCCAGTGAGGAGAACACTGAATCTAGACTTCACTGATAGGAGCAAAGAGAGAGGGACAGTAAGCTGGAAAAAGCCAGAGCAAGACCTTAGAGTCAGGTAGGAGTGATCTTTTAGAGTGCTCTTGTGTCTTCGCCATGGCTTTCATGCCCTTGACTGGCTCTAGCACATCATGGTGAATTTCACCATGGGGATGCACACATAACATCTGCAGAACTGTGGACTGAGGACTTGTTGTGTGGCTGCCGCTAGCTACATAGGCTTCTCACAAGGTGGTCATTGATGCCTTCAGCATGACTTCTGGTGACAGAACACGAGTTTATCTAACAAATCAATGCCTGTAACTGATGGGCGAAGTTAGAGGTCTCACATCTGCCCAGCTGTTTAAGTGAAAGTTCTAGATTTTTGTTTGTTTTTGTTTTTCAAGACAGGGTTTTTTTCTGTGTAACAGCTCTGGCTGACCTGGAACTCACTCTGTAGACCAGGCTGGCCTCGAACTCAGAGACCCACCTGCCTCTGCCTCCTGAGTGATGGGATTAAAGACGTGTGCTACCACGTCTGGCAAAAGTTCTAGATTTTTGTTTGTTTGTTTTGTTTATTTGTTTGTTTTTGTTTTTCCGAGACAGAGTTTCTCTGTCTGGAGCCTATCCTGGCACTCGCTCTGGAGACCAGGCTGGCCTCAAACCCACAGAGATCCGCCTGCCTCTGCCTACCATGTGCTGGGATTAAAGGCATGTGCCACCAACTCCCGGCAAAGTTCTAGATTTTTAATTGTTGAGTTCTTGTGTGCAGTCCAAAGATGAGGCATCCAGATGCCCAAGTCCTGTCTCTGCAAAATGCTTCTAGGGTACTACTGCACACAGTTCCACTTTAAACTATTATCACCCAGTCCAGTCTTGGGAGACAAGACATGGAGGAACACAAAGTTGTACACTTGTCATATGTGTGCTTCTAAGTCAACGCACAATATGTTAGATAAAGGAATAAAATATTTTACAAGTTTTTGACAGTTACATGTCAGCCTTTACAGGTAGCTATCTTCTGGATGAGTGGAATTACTCGAGTATCCATGTGACAACCACTTATGTTTGAGTGACCTGATCTGAACATGTTTATAAATACCACCCTTCCCCAATAATGGCTTCCTACAGCGCCAGCCATATGAGCAAGTGACTCATACAGCACTGTTAGTAAGCTGGGAGGCTCGGAGCATCCGCTTCTGTCCAGCTCTCCCTGCATTATCCCTTCTCTTTTTGCATCCAGGCAGGGGATACAGAGAAACGTCTTTTGTCACTTTCAAGGGCCTGTATGGAATACCAAAGGCTACCTGGCTGCAAAGACTTTCTGGCAGACTCAGAGGCCCTGTTCCTACATGAGACCTAGCCTGGGACAGGTACAAACAACATGGAGAGAGCTGGGCAGTTCAAGAACACCTTGACAGCTGGGCGTTGGTGGCACACGCCTTTAATCCCAGCACTCGGGAGGCAGAGGCAGGCGGATCTCTGTGAGTTCGAAGCCAACCTGGTCTCCAGAGCGAGTGCCAGGATAGGCTCCAAAGCTACACAGAGAAACCCTGTCTTGAAAAACAAAAACAAAAAAAAACCCCAACACATTGACAGTATTATTCGCCAAGCAGTAAAGTTCATAAAACAGGCCTGGTGGAGGATAGTGTGAGGCTCATTAGTGGTTTGAGGGCCCCACAATCAAGGAGTCCCCACCATCTGAGTGCTCTACTGTCAGTGTGAGAGAATTTGGTCTTCTGAACAGAGAATAGCTACCATGAAGAGTGGAGACTCTTCTGTGTTGAGGATGGAGGCATCCCAAAGATCAGCTTACTTTGCTAGGAGCTGCTTAGCCTTTTCTCCTACATTATACAGTTTTTGTTGGTTTTCTTTACTGTGTTGTGATGCTCACAAATAGTTACTCTGTCTTATGCTGTATTATGCAGGATTTACATTTATGGTTTTTAAGTGTACTGAACATGTCAGGTACCCATAATATATTGATTTAACCATCAATGTTCTTAAAAAAGCAAATGTTCAAACTGGATAGTAGTAGTGCATTCCTTTAATCCCAGCACTCAGGAGGCACAGATAGGCAGATCTCTGTGAGTTTGAGGCCAACCTGGTCTACAGAGTCAGTTCCAGGACAGCCTGGCTGTTCTACAGAAAAACCCTGTCTTGAAAAACAACAACAACAGAAAAAAACAAAACACAAGTGTTCAGAACTTTTCAGCTGATAACCACAAAGACAGCTGGGTGACAGGTTTGCTTTCCTTGTTTGAATTTTAATTTCTTTGTAATTCTTTAGGTAAATACATATTGTTCCCTAATCATTCCAGTATAGCACTAGTCTTTAAGGAATTAAGGATTTTAGAAAGCAAAGTTTACATTAAAAATCAAATGGTGACCCTAGTTCCTGGCACTAAGGCTAAAGAAAGATGCTTCACTGGGTTGGTGAAGGTGCCTTCTGCCAAGGCTGGCAACCTGAGTTCCATTCCCAGAACCCAGATGGTGGAAGGAGAACAATTTGTTCTTGGACCTTCATACATATGCTGTGACAATAAGTAAATGTAAAAAAGTTAAAAGAAAAGGGGCTTTATAGAAAGAATGACCTACCAAACTTTATATTGCCACCCCACAGAGGGAATGCTGAACTCTCAAGACCATACAACAAGAATGTGTTTAAGAGCCTCAAGAAAATGTTATCATGTCTTTGGTATCATCTCCCATGTTACATTGACTGCCTTCATTCTTGTGCTTAGTACAACAACTTGGAAAGTTGGGGTGTTAAGGTGTTTTGTTTTGCTGTGCTTGGTCTTGAACACAGGACCTCAGCTGTGCTGGGCAAGTGCTGTACCACTGAGCTACATCCTCAGCTCACTTATTTTATTCATTTATTTATTTATTTATTTATTTATTTATTTTGAGATAGTCTAAGTTGTCCAGACCAGCCTAGAACACTCTGTAGTCCAGGAAAGCCTCAAATTTCTAGTTCTTTTGTCATACCCTCCCAAGATTACAGCCTGTGCCATCAGGCCAGGCATTTTATTGTTATTTTATTTTTGTCTCACATTCTTACATGCTGTCCCATCTTCTTCCCTGCTGCCCTAGTTCTATACATCATCTAAGTTATAGCACCAGATGTGCATTTACACAAGCAAGCAGTCTGAATGAAGGAGTCAGTAGCCATAGCCCGATAGTTATAAAGAGTAAGTCTGAGCCTCTCCTCCAATTAGCCAGTAAACCACAGACTCTGTGTCAAGAGAGGTCACCTTGCACTGTCATGTAAGACAGCCAGTCAGAAAAGCATATCTTCAGGATTTCTAGGAGGCATTGTAAAGAATTCTGTTGAATCTGAAGCCTGGATGTTTAAAACACTCAGTGGAAAATAACAGTAGCATGTTTTCACAGCATTCTGCACCAGCTCACAAGTAGGCTCTGGGTACAGGGTCTGCTTTTCTGCAGCTATAGGGCAAACACCTCTTGTTCTGAGGTACTGTCTTCACATGAGCAGCAGCTCGGCAAAACCAAGCTGTTGGACTGTTCACATTAAACAAAAAGTCTGTACATAAGCCACTTGACTGCATCTGTGCAGTAGGAAAGGGGAAAGGGAACTTTGAAAGAATACTAGTTGTATTTTGTCACTGCAGTGAGTGCTGGCTCTGTGTTTGTGCTGGTGACTATTCCATGGGGGTACAACAGTATAGTATGTCAGTGGTTCAGAATGAATACCAGCCCTGCTACCTGCTACCTGCTACCTGAAGCTTTTTGCTTTCTGAGTTACTTTCTTTCAGAGCTAAGGGACTGTACCTCTCTTCTCCTGTGCTCTGCTTTATCCTGGCCAGCCTGAATTCTGAACTGGGAACTGCAACTCTATTGTATAGTGCCCTCCCACCCCCACTCCTGTTTCTACCTTGGCATTCAAACTTAATGTGTACTATTTTTAAAATTATGCTTTATGTATGACTGTTTTCCCTACATGTATGTCTGTGAACCATGTGTGTGCATGGTGCCAGAGGAGCCGGAAGAAGGTGTCAAATTCCCTGGGACTGAGGTTATAGATACTTGTGAGCTGCTGTGTAAGTGCTAGGAATTGAATCCTGGTCCCTCTGCAAGAGCAGCCAGTGCTCTTACCTGCTGAGCCATCCCTCCAGCCTTTGTGAGCAGTTCTTAGTTTGTAACTTGATGTTCTTGTAGTGTAGATCTGGTATTTGTCTACCCCACCTTATTTCCACACTTCTCCAAAGTCAAGTAGTGTGTAGCCACGATATTGTAAAGCTTCATGTTTCCCTCCTCAGAGTTGCTTCCTCCTCCCTGGGTCTGCCTATTCTCCAGGACTCAGTTCAGCCCCAACCTTTCCAGAAGGGAGGCTTTGCCCTTCCAGGCCCTGTGTACTCAGCAGCAGTTAACTGGTGCCTCCTGCATACAAAGTGCCAGGAATGCTGTGATAATTGAGGCCTCACCTTACCTTCCAGAGATCTTCTCTACTTGGAGGAGAGACGGGCACACTAAAGGATGCCTCCCTGGGCTCCCTTACCCTGGCTCCTGTGCTTAGTACTTCCACCTCAGGAGGTTATAATTAGAGATTTTTATCTTCCCTCACCAAGTGATTGTAAGCATGGACTAAAGTTATACATTGGGTGCTTCAGGAGCATACTGGCTTGATTGCTAAGTACTTAATCAAAAGGATTGATCATCCAGCTAGTGCATTAGGCTTCATAAATGTCAAGATAAATTTAAGCAAGGTGTGATGCACATAGCTGTGATCTCAGCACTCAGAAATTTGAGGCAGGAGGATTGTAGGTTTGAGGTCAGCTTTGGGTTATGTGGCAAGTTCAAAGCTGATCTAGGCAGCAGAATGGAACACTGTCAGAGTAAGTTTTTTTGTTTTTGTTTTTTTTAAAGATTTATTTATTATGTATAGACTGCTCAGCCTGCATGTCAGAAGAAGGCACCAGATCTCATCATAGATGGCTGTGAACCCCCATGTGGTTGCTGGGAATTGAACTCAGGAACTCTGGAAGAGCAGTAAGTGCTCTTGACCTTTGAGCCATCTCTCCAGCCCCAGAGTAAGTTTTAACAAATTCAATGATGATGTTAAGCTCCTAGCTATCAGGATAACTTCTGAGGCTCAAGAGGTACCTTGACTGGTATTATAGAACCTTGTCCATAAAAATTCATAGGTGGAACTGTCTGTACTGTATCTGTGGATGTTCTTACCTTGTTCAGGCTGATCCTGATGCCTGGCCAGCTTGAGAAGTTCACAGGTGATATTTCTGCAAAGCCATGGGTTTTCTGCTAGTACTGCTCATTCTGATGAGTTACCCCAGAGAGTAGTTAGCCTGAGTGCTGCCTGGAGAGAAAAGAGGAGGATGCAGTAGTAACACAAGGGCCTAGGCAGGGTTACTGTCCTACATGCCCTTGGTCATTGCTGTCCCAGCAGCCACTTGCGTTTATGATTTTCTCTGTGGAGTCAAAAGTGCTGGGTTCTGGGGTCTGGGGCTCCTACCTCCTCTGGTAAAAATCTGTCTCAGGTACTGGTTCCACAAAGCCCAAGACTCCAGAAGGTATCTTGTGATGGAGAGCATGGTCATTGACTTCTGTCCTATACATCCTGTTTAAAGGTGCATCAGCCTCCTACATTCCAGACCTGTTTTCTTTTTTTCTTTTTTTTGGGGGGTGGAGGGTTGAGAGAGGGTTTCTCTGTGGCTTTGGAGGCTATCCTGGAACTAGATCTTGTAGACCAGGCTGGTCTTGAACTCACAGAGATCCGCCTGCCTCTGCCTCCCAAGTGCTGGGATTAGAGGCATGCTCCACCAACACCTGGCTTCAAACCTCTTTTCTTGAGGAAACCTTGCACACAGAGGGACTCATTCCTTATCTGAGTGTGGGTGCCTGATGTGGTTTGAAATAGAGACTCTGAAAGTGTGAGGTAATCTAATCAGAGTAAGAGGAACATGGGAATAAACCCATCATGCAGACCTCCATTGACCACAGGCTTCCCAGACAGGCTGTGTATCATGTTTCCATGTCTAATCGCTGGCTTCTGATCACATCTTTACAGCCCTAACATCAGGCTGTGCACTCTTTCGGTGGCTGGAGAATTGTTGATGGGCTTGTGTTTTATGAAGGGTAATGTCATCAAGATACAGGAAGGTAGAGGATGCACCCAGGGACTCTTGTTTGGGGGCACTAAATTGTTGATGTTGTAAAACTTGCCTCCAATCTACTCTTGTGTACTTGGGTGAAGAAATGACAGTTCTAGTCATCCAGGACCCCTGAATTGATGTTAGGAAATACATTGTCTCCTCCTTAGTGGTGTTCAGTGAATACCTTTTTCAGGAGAGAGCACTTGATTATTTCTTCTGACTATAAAGTGATCTTTGGGTAGTACTTAAATGAAACTTAAAATGTACATTTACTTTGATTTTATGTTCATAGGTATTTTGATTGTAGGGATGTCTGTGTACCACGAGTGGGCAGTGTCCATGTAGGCCAGCTGAGAGTGTTGGATCCCCAGTAACTAGAATTACAAACAGTTGTGAGCCACCATGTGGGTGTTGGGCTTTGAACAAAGATACTTTGGAAGAGCAGCCAATGCTCTTAACTGCTAAGCCATCTCTCCAGCCTAGAATTTTTTTTTTAAAGATTTTATTTATTAAATATACAGTCTTCTGTCTGCATGTGCCCTTCACACCAGCAGAGGACACCGGATCTAATTAGAGAGGGTTGTGAGCCACCATGTGGTTGCTGGGAATTGAACTCAGGACCTCTGGTAGAGCAGTCAGTGTTCTTTAACCTCTGAGCCATCTCTCCAGCCCTAGCCTAGAATTTTTAAGAAGTGAAAAATCACTCATAACCCACCATCTAGAAAGTAATGCTTTAATGCTCTATGTATATCCTTGGACATTTTGTCATGACTTACTCAAAATGTTAAGTTGCTGATAAAGCTTTACACATGAGCTTTTCAGCTTAGCCCATTACAGGCATCTGCTGGTCACTTTTCATCTCTGCACAGTGCACTTGTGTCATGCTCCCTGAGTCCTCCCTACCGAGCATTCAGAATCCTTTGTGTGGTAGGCATTGTGCAAAAGTTAAGAGTTTATTTGGTTTCTTCTATTGGCTTTTAGGAACCTCTGTTAAAGAAAATGTCTACTGTATGCTTAGAGAATAGAGCACCCATAAGAAATTTCTACATAAAGTTTTCAGTTTTTGTTGACACTAGAGTCAGCTTGCTTATTGCTCTGATACAATATACCAGACATTCTGCTTTTCTTCCCCCCCCCCCCCCAGACGGGGTTTCTCTGTGTAGACCTAGCTGTCCGGGAATTAGCGCTTTCGGACCAGGCTGGCCTTGAACTCACAGAGGTCCACCTGCCTCCCGAGTGTTGGCATTAAAGGCATGCATCACCATCACCTTTTTATTTATTCTTGTGTCTTTCACATCATGTATTTGATCCAATTCATTTCTTGTCCCTTTGTAACCACCCTCTGCCCTTGCAACCTTCCCTCCAAAAATAAAATTTAAGAGGACAAAAGAAAAATCTCATTGTTGAAGCTATAATGTGACATAGTGAGTTATGCAGTAAACCCTTTTATCCACATGTCTTTACCTGCAAGTGTTCTTTGTAAAGAATCATTGATCTGGTTCAGGGCCTTTGGTTTCTGCTACACTATCAATGCTGGGCCCTCACTGGAACTCCTCTTGCATATCTTGTTGTTGCCCTGTGTGTAGAGATCCTGTAACTTTGGATCTAGAGGACCTGCCCCTTCACAGGTCTGCTCCAGCAGACCATAGATGGAGTGGATGGCTGTTGGGGTAGGCCAACTCACAACCCTTGTTCTGGGCCTGGATAGTTAGTTGCAGGGTTGATCAGCCCACCAGCTTTCTCCTCTGTCTTCACCACAGCTATCCTGCTTAACCTTGTAGCTGAAAGTCTTTTGTTCCTACAAGTCACCATGCCATACAGGCAGTATGATGGCTCTTTTGAGGAAACAGAGAACTGCAGTTCAAAGTCATGACTCCTATGCTGAGCTCTATTCACACTTGTTTCTGTTTGGCTTAAAAAAACAAAACATGGGCAGGCTGGAAAGTTGCTCAGCAGTTTAGATAGAGCCCTTGTTGGTTTTGCAGATGATGCAGGTTTGATTCTCAGAACTCCAAGATAGCTCAGAATCTTTTACAAATCCAGTTCCAGGGGATCCAAAACTGTCTTTTGAAATGAGGTATGACATTCATACATGTTTAAAAAAAAACAAAGAAAAAACATATCTAGATTCTTTTATTTAGGTTAATTTCACATGTATGAATGTATCATGTGGGTGCTTGGTGCTAGAGGCAGTCAGAAGAGGGCATTGGATCCCATGGAGCAGTTGTGAGCCACCATATGGGTGTCAGGAACTGAGCTCTGGTCCTCTGCAAGATCAACAAGTGCGGTTAGCCAGAGTCATCTCTCCAGACCAGAACACCCTAAAAATTGCCAGCGGGGTAGTGGTGGCACATGCCTTTAATCCCAACACTTAGGAGGCAGGGGCAGGCAGATCTCTGTGAGTTTGAGGCTAGCCTGGTCTACAGAGCCAGTGCCAGGACAGAGAAACCCTGTCTTGAAAAAAAATTAAATTGAACCTCTGCTTTCAATATTTATGCTATAGTTTTTCTTCTTTAATAAATTTCTGGAGTCTTGTCAAATGCTTGCGTTTCTGGGAGATGATACCCTTTTTTCTTGGAGCCCTAGCTTTTTGGGGGTTTTCAGATGACTTGCTCATTGAATTTCCTAAGTATCTTTACAAGCAGGAACAGGAGGTCTCCACAGCTTACAGCAGTTCATTCATGTAGGTTACTGTGAATTCAGAATTGTGTCTGTGTTGTCTTCTTCAAGTGCTAAAGTTGCATTTTTAAGATTGTGTGTGTGGGGCCGGGCGTTGGTGGCGCACACCTTTAATCCCAGCACTCGGGAGGCAGAGGCAGGTGGATCTCTGTGAGTTTGAGGCCAGCCTGGTCTCCAGAGCAAGTGCCAGGATAGGCTCCAAAGCTACACAGAGAAACCCTGCAGTTTTCGGGGGGGGGGGGAGATTGTGTGTGGGTATGTGCATGTGTGCCATGGGTGCACACATACCATGGCATGCATGTGAAAGTCAGCAGACAGCTTGTAGGAATCAGTTCTCTTTTCACCTATGTGTTCCAGGGATCAAACTCCAGTTGTCAAGACTTGGCAGTAGGCATGTTTAACTGCTGAGCCATCTCAACAGCCTCCCTCCAGGGTGCATATTAAAGCAGGCCCAAGGGAGAGCCACTACTTAGCCTTAGGCCATTTTTAGCCATTGGTAGAGTACTGTAGATTGGTTTAGAAGAAGAAAATTTTACTGTCTCTGGGCTCCTGGCTCTCTGCCTGTCCATCTTTATTGGCTTCCCTGAATGGCTCCTCTCCAGTGAAGATGGAGCAGGAAGGTAGCTAAAGAAGTACTTTTGCAGATGATCCAGGGTACTTTTATGTTGTCTTCTTGGGGAGCAACTAGAATTTGCTAACTCATTCTCATATTTAGTGTTCAGGAAGTATCTAGTATTAACAAATAAACACTCAAAAGTAAATTTGTAGAGCTATGATCCAGTATTTACATAGCAGTAGGTCACTGATATTGATTGAGCACTTACTGTATGCCAGGCACCAGAGCCTGGTGCACTTAGCAGTGAGCGGGCTGTCAAGATCAGGTTCCAGCTAAATGGCTTCACTTCTACCCCAGACCGAGTCCCACCCTTCTTAAGTTTTTGTCTACCCTGTCCTTTTTGGTCCCACTGCTCTGCAGATCTTATCTGGACCTGAATTTCTTTATATGGAGACAGGTTGCTGGCCAAGTAGTTGGAGGGTTTTTTTTTTCCCCCTGGTGTCCTCTGAGCCTACACATCCACCTAGAAATGCTACCTATGTGTAGCATACCTTCCTCCCTGGCCAGTATTTGTCTTGATGGCAGTACTTAAGCTTCAGGGTACCAAAGCAGTACAGAAATTCCTACAAAAAGTCCCATTAGTCCTTAAGCCCTAACATTGAGATGCTGTGTAGTGCCCTTTCAAAGCATAGGTCCTTTCAAAAATTAGGGGAGTCAGTGTATCCATTCGTCCTTCATGGAGAGAGGACCCATTGCAGATGAGCTATAACTAATTGATGAGTAGACTCAAGAACAGCTTGCACTAACCAGTCTCCAGTCACATATTCTTCAGTCACACATAACAATTTCAGTCAGTCTCATAGTCTGAAATTGTTACTTCCATGGCTTTGTGAATTAGGCTGCTTTGGATAGCCCAGAGCCTGTGTTTAAATAAGACCCCCCGCCCCAAGATACTCATTTCTCTTCGTCTGCTAAATGTAGCTGCTTTAAAATATCTTCTCAGACTGTCGAGACTCTGTGGGATGAGGTCATGTTCAGATCAATGCTGCCGCAGTGCTTTTTGATTAATGTGAGGTAACCGGCACAGCCTTCTCCTCAGCCCCATGGTGGAGCAGGATAAAATTAATCTGAAATGCATACATAATGCATGAATTCTTGGGGGAGGGGAGAAAGGGGGCAGAAAGGTGGGGGCTGCCTAGAGTAGTCCAGACAGAGGAGAACAGGGTGTGCAAAGGCCCTGTTCCGCAGGGTGTGGCAGATAAAAGAGGGACAAAGAATCCTGTGGTGATGAGCACAAGAGCATACTGGGGACAAGGCTGGGGAAGTGGCAACCTGGCCAGATGAGTGCAAGCATTAGAGGCTTGCCATGAAAATGTAGGCTAGATGAATGTGTGCAGAGGAGTGCTGTTAACAGGGTATAGTTTGGAAAGGGGACTATCTGGACCTGGCCGTGAGTCTCCCCCTCACAGACACACCCAAACGGTGTCTGGCAGCTCATGGCGGAGCAGAACCCTACTTTTGACCCAGGACACCTTGTGCTGAGTCAGTCCTGAGAGGCTGTGGGACAGAGAGGGTGAGTGTGAGTCTGGCCCTTGGCCATTCCTGCTGGTATCCAGGGCATGATGCATATTGAGGGTGGGTTTCCTGTTTGTTTTTGTAATACCATTGTTTTTGTTTGTTTCTTTTGGTTTTTTGTTTTTCAAGACAGGGTTTCTCTGTGTAGCTTTCGAGGCTGTCCTGGTACTCACTCTGTAGACCAGGCTGGCTTGGAACTCACAGAGATCCACCTGCCTCTGTCTCCCAAGTGCTGGGATTAAAGGTATGTACCACCACCACCAGGCTCCTGTTACTTTTCTGAAGCAACCTTGATTTGCAAAGGAGCTGGTGAGGCCCAGAAGACTGGGCCTTTGCCCACCTTCTTGCTTTAAAAGCAGGATTGGTTTGTGATTGTCTGGGAAATGGACAGAAAACCCGGAGGCTAGAGACCCATGTCTGCTCAGAACAGACACAGTACCCAGCCTCCACCTTGTAGGAGAACTGTCATCCACTCTCCTCTGGAGCTAAATTGCATCAGGTTTGCTTTGTTTGTGCACTTTGTCAGAGGTTGGTTGTGTATGCTATGGGAAGCATTTGCTTTCCTGTGTAAATCTACATCTGCCAGCCTTGAAGGTGATTGTTGCAGACCCAGAGGCTGAGGGGAACTGCCAGGTTCAGGTACATTTTCTTGGTTGACCTGTTTCAGTGATGACATCCCTCTGTTCTGCAAAGAGGACTGCCAGAGCAGATGACAGAGTGCTGGTGCAGCAGTGCTCCATCAGGAAGAACGTATTGCCGTGGAGCTAGGAGGCAACCAGCACCTGGGAGTCAGAATGGGAATTGGGCTGTAGTGGCATTTTGTTCTGCCAATAGATTTGAGGTACCGGCCTTAGGGTGTGGCTTGGGGGGGGCATGATCCCTTATAAGGAAGAGGGGTGGCTTCAAACTCATGATCCTCCTCTTCCTTATAAGGGATCATGTCTGTCCACACACCTAAGCTACACCCTAAGGCTGGTACCTCAAATCTGTTGGCGGAAGATGCCACTACATTGGGCTTGGTCATTTATTTGTCATAATGATGGGAAGAATGGTTGCAATCAGGGTCCTTCATCACCAAGGCCTCCATTAGTGCCAAGTTATCCCTAGAAATGGTGGTGCAGTTCCCTGGGAGCTACTGCAGCTGAGTCTCTGTAACCCTCTACAGAACGAACAGTGATGGGTCTGCTGAACACAGAGAGTACGGTTGTGAACTGATGGTGTTCTGTGGTGCCAGTGAAGTAACTGCAGCAAGTGTCTGAGTGTCTCACCATTCCAGTTGGTCAAGGTAACCTTGTTAAAGGACACCTGTTCCTACTGCTAGAGCTGTCTGGAGAGAAAGACTACAGGTCTTTGTGCATTTACTGGGGTTGAGCCAGGCCCTGGTAATAAGAGTGGCTTGAAACCTTACCTGCAACTGAGGGTAGAATATCCAAGAGAAGAGGACTGATGTCTAACCCCTGCTGCCTGCAAAGAATTGTGAAATTGGTGGTGACTCTCAGCAAGGCACAGAAACAGTTGAATCACACTGGGGCAAAGACCACAGTTCAGAGCCATGAGCAGGGTGGTGCCCTTACCACACAGAATGGCAGTATTGGCAGGATGCTCAGAGGAGGTAGCCTGGGACCCATTAGCCATCTGCAGAAAACTCTCAATTGACTCTTCAGGTTGCTTGAGGCTAGCTCCAAGTCTTGCATACTGTCTATAAAAATGGTATAGTATCAGTAGCTCAGGAGAAAAACATCATTGACTTACACTATGCAGCTCTTTCCCCCCATGGATTCCATAGCACCACCATCCTGCCCAGATGGTAAGAAAGTCACTTAGCCATCTCAACACAATCCAGTCCCATGTGCATATGCCTTGTCCCATAGACCTGCATAGGCAGATCTCCTCTTTGGAGCCTACCTATTAGGGCATCCCAGAGAAGGGACATAAGGGGACCTAGGCAGTCATTGACTACC
The DNA here is from genome assembly GCF_003668045.3 of Cricetulus griseus. Classification (NCBI taxonomy): domain Eukaryota; kingdom Metazoa; phylum Chordata; class Mammalia; order Rodentia; family Cricetidae; genus Cricetulus; species Cricetulus griseus. The sequence continues at coordinate 104,484,093 of NC_048597.1, read as the reverse complement.
ACAGGGCTGAAAGTTCTTGTCCTAATGTCAGAGTACATTCATATGTTCAGGGCCCAGCAGGCCTCCCAGGTGTTGCATGGCACTCCTTGCATACCTGGTTTGTTCTAGGATAATAGCTGCAGTAGCAAGATGACAGTGAGTTCGAGTCCAGAGTTAGGTTCAAGCACTGATTCCCTAAAGGCAGTTCAAAGAGGCGCAGTTCCTTAAACCATACTTAAATGGATTTCAAACCTATCACCCAGGGATTGGGACAGGGTGGTCACTGAGGGGCCCAGTGTAGATTATAAAAGCCAAGTATCTGGCTGCCTGCATAGATAGGTTAAAGTTTGGACTATCAAAGTGCATAGTTTCTCTGGGCATACATGCCTGTGAGTTACAGACCTGAGAAGGAAGCCCCTGCCAACATGGACCTTGGTGCTTGTAGGTCACCATTGTTTACTGTGGCCTCCTGGGTGCAGGCACTGGACAAACCTACAGGATGTTCAAAGATAAAGGCAAGAGACACGTGCCCATAAGAAACAGTTCCCTAGGAAGTGGTCAGGGGTGTGAGACACATAGCCTCATCTGAGGCTGGGGCTTGGAAAGCAGCAGAGCTTAGGCTGAGATCTTGGAGATCCTGGGAAGGCGGATAGAGGAGGGTGCAGAAGGCTGTTCTGCTGTTGGAGGGCAATGATAAGTTCTGAAGGGAGCTGCACTACTGGCAGTGCACTGGGGCTCTAAAGAGAGCCATGGAAAGTGTCAGCAGCAGGCTCAGGCTGGGCAAAACAGTGGGACCCTAAAACACCCCACCTCCCCAGCTACTGTGTGGAGCACAAAAGGGTAGAGGAACGGGACAGAGGCAATTCACTTATATAGGCCAAGTGAAAGGAAGATGGAGCAGGCCAGTCAGGGCATAGGGATGGCCTTGAGAGTTTGAACATAGATCACCAAGACACAAGTGCAGGGCAGAAGTGATGGGTTGACCTGATGGCACAGGTGGAGCTGGATGAAGGTGAAGGTGGCATTTGTATGGTGCTCATACTAAGCCCAGGTTGTTTCCCTGTTTTCCCAGACCTGCAAGTTCTGAAACATGGGCTCAGCTTTCCCTGAGCTCACAGAACCATGGAATTGAGCCTGTCCTCTGCAAACAAGGTTAAGGCATCTTGTCAGGACTCTTACTTCCCAAGCCTGCAGATCCCAAGCACATGGGTCCAGGTGGGCCCAGACTTCGTGCTAGGTTGAACAAGAAGAGCTTCTGATGAAAAATATAGTCATGGCTGGGAGGCTCAGACAGCAGGCCAGGCTGCCCTTCTGAACTGAGGCTAGCTACTACTGTGGGTGCGGGCCCAGGGACTGTTCCTCACATGTCATCCTCTCACTTAGCCTTGGTTGTACTGGATCCTCTGTTATGGTCAGTTTCCTCTTCCAAAGCCATGCACTTGGCATATAGTACTGGGATCTTGAGTTGCAGGGTTCACCTTGCCCTTGCAGCTAGTTGCTAAGGCTGCTGTCATGCCTTGGCTAGTGGCTTCCACAGATGGAGCTTACCAGCTTATGCCCTCTGGACCAAACTAAGTTCTTTGCCCTGGTCTGCTTCCTCTTGACATTCCCCCCTAATGTAGATGTCCTGTTTTTTTGTGGTTGTTTTGTTTTGTTTTTTTAACCTTAGTTCTGCTAGGATATGTTATTGTCTACTTGGCCCTGTCAGTCATTTTTTTGTTTCCTTCTGAGCATTTTTTTCAACTCTCCTACAGTCATAGCTGGGTGGGGCCTGGCTGCCTCAGCAGATGGTTAGAGTGTAGGCACGTCTGAAGTCCCACTGGAAACAGTTCTTAGTGAACACAGCTCCTGAAGTGATGTCAGGGGTGTGCTGCTGCCACCACAGTCATATGCTGAGCAGATGTCATAGGCATGCTCGAGGCCCTTGAGAAATGGGGTCCTTCAGGAAGGGCTTTCCATCATGGCCATTAGGAAAGGTACACAGAGTCCATGTTCTGTCCTTGGTGTGTCTCAGTGCTGGGCCAGGTGTCTTGAATTAATTACTACCATTAGTTTTTCTAGAAAGATGGTGTGACTTCACATTACTCCAGTTACAGTTGAGGGTAGGGCCTGAGGAACCCATACTTCTGTAGCCACTGTGTGGCCTATGAAGTATTCCTTGGAAGAGCCCAGGGCCTCTCCCTGCTCTGAAAACTGTTCTCCAGCTTTCTCCTCACCCTCTCTTCTCGTCATCTCATTAGCTTCCAGGTATGCATAGGAGGTCACTGCAGGTAGTCCTGGCCCCAGGTTCTCTGTGGAGCATTATTGCTTCCTAGTTATGGAATCTCTTGGGGGTGCTTTGGACCAGTCACATATGTCAGGACAATGGAAAGGTGGGGCCTGAAATTGAATAAGCCCTCTTTGTACCTAATGACTTCAGTCTACTTCTGAACCTCTTCCTCTCAGAAATGAGCAGCAGCCTAGAATCCTGTACTGGGTGCCACTCATACCCTCAGCTGGGTCTCACAGAGACCTGGCAGGTGATCTGTGAGAGATGGCTTAAGGGTCTGCACCTCAGCAATCAGAAGAGGGTCCTAGAGCCCCAGGACCTCACCTGCTCCCCCCATATTTCCATGACATGTACCCAGAGCCCCACCTTCTCTCAACTCTCCTGCTGGAGACAGTGACCAACATTTTGTGTTTCCTGCAGGTCACTTGGATGTCAGCATGGCAGCCACAAACCTGGAGAACCAGCTGCACAGTGCACAAAAGAACCTGCTCTTCCTTCAGCGGGAGCACGCCAGCACACTCAAGGGGCTACATGCTGAGATCCGGAGGCTGCAGCAGCACTGCACAGGTGGGGGCAGGCTGATGGCTACAGAACCAGAACCACCGTCAGAATGTGCAGTCTGGTCAGCAGCTGTGCCAGGCCCACTTCCCATGCCGATATGTCCACACATTTAATCCTCCGTTGCCCACACCCCTGTAAGTCTTACACCACACAGCATCGTGGAAGCACTGAGCACTCAGCTTCCAGCCTTGCCATAGAACAGCCGATGCCTACAGCACTCGATCACATAGTAACCTGCTCGCTTACTTTTTGCTGTTGGGGTGTGTTCCGGGAAGATGAGGAGGGAACTCTTGAGGGAGGGTCCTCTTGCAGCTCTGATAGGAACCTTGACCTCTGCTATTTCTTACATCAATCTTGTACAGGGCAGAACTCACTGGGATTTGATGCTGTTTTCAGTACTGATATGAAGTACGTCATGATAATGTGTCATGTTTCCTTTGTAGATCTAACATATGAGCTGACACTCAAAAGTTTTGAACTGACAGGTAAGAGCTCCTCCCCACATGTGGGTGCATTTTTTTTTTTTGTAATGTATTCCCACTGGTCACGTGCTTAGGGTCCCCTTTGCAGTGAGGGTCATTTCCTTGAGCAGACAAGTTTAGAGCACTCTGACACCTGTGGGCTGGCGTAATGAGTGGCTTTTTTCACTTCCCATTAATACATATGTCTAGAATGTCTATTATATACTTTTCAGAATTTTCTAACTTTTCTACCATGAATGTATATCTTTCTGTAATCCAGAAATAAACCCAGTGTGACTTGCTAGAAAGGAGGAAAAGTGAGAAGTAGGCAGAAGGCCCTCCTACTCCAGTCTCCAGAGCTTAACCAAGCTCTAGTCCAAAGCCAGACTGCTCTGTAATTGGGAAGGGGTGGGGGAGGGCAGTGGGCTTTCATTCGTGGCCCAGAGGTTGGGACCATCATTCTCTGGACTTCAGTCTAGATATGCTTCCCTAGTGAGAATCGCTAGGGACCCTCAAGGGTATAGCATACCAGTGGTGACCAGAGAAATGATGGGGACAGGGTCTTTTAGGAACGATGAGCCTGTGAGAATGGCTTGTTCCTTAGCACAGGACTGGGACTTAAGGGTTTAGGACATATATTGGGGGAGACCTTTTCCCTAACTAAGCTCTACAAGGGCAATCTGCTCTCATGAGAGTCCGGTCTTTTTTGTAAGCCTCAGGTCACATTAATGAGCATTTGTTACTCTGTCCCATCTCCTGAGCACTCCTGTCATGGTTTTGTCTGAGTGGGTGTAGAAGGCCCTGCCAGGCTTCATAGGCCTTGGAGCAGGAGCCTACCCACCAAAATCTCTCTGTAGAGCCAAGACACCCAAGTCCTCTGCCAGGAACTCAGGCAGCGACTCAGGACAGAGTTGCCCATGCTGTGGGAGCCAGGGTGTCCTCACACCTCCCCCTTTTGCCCAGATTAGTCTGCAGCAGCTCTGAAGCCTCTGTCTCAATCCCCCCTCACCACCCATTTACGACACCCTCAGCAGCATTATGGCTTTTGTCAAAGGTGTATGGGCTGCTACTTCAGCAGAGGGGGCAGTTTGAAAAGCCTCTGGCTGGGTGGGTTTTGTGAGGGCATATCCCGTCCTCTGGGGTGAAACTAGTGCTCAGTTCAGAGCACATCAAGGCAGGTCAGAAAGAATCCTGATTCTCTCTCCTGAAGGCCATGAAGCCTGTGGTCAGGAGAGGCCTGGAATCTACACACATGAGTGCACAGTGACACAAGCAGGCTCAAGCAGTACTGCTCAGTGCTGAGGAGCAGTTGGTGTACACCTCTCGTGAGGAGACAAGGAAAGTCAGAAGTTTCTAGAGAGGATGTGTGTAGAGGACCAAGGGTACCAGCACCTCTTGAAGCACCTGCTAGTTCCGGGCCTCTCAAGGATAGGAGGCCAAAACAAGCACGTTACTGAGGAACCCTGGATTTCTGTTCTGCTGGGACTAGGGCTGTGTGCCTGACAATGTCTATACTGGCTCTGAACCTATGACTGTCAAGGACCGTGTCCTTCACCAGTACTAGGGAGTCTGCTCTAATGTGTAGGTTCGTCAAGCCTCTTCGAATTCCCTACGGACACGGATCCCATAATGTTGTGTCTGGCTGGGATGCAACCAAAGGCCTGAGGTTGTAGACCCACTATGCTGTAGATAGGGCTGAGATGGGAGGGCCCACCTGCAGGCGTCTGGAGGAAGAGCAGTGGGTGTCAAGCCTGACTACTGTGCTGGAGTTCCTCGCTGCACTTGAGAATCTAGTGCTGTAGGGATTTTTATATTCTTTTGGTTATAGCTAAAAGCACAACTCATAGCTAATACTGCATCATTTCTAGGGCTACCATTTACTGATTTGGTCTTCCTCTACACACAAACATACACACACACACACAACACACACACACACACACACACACACACACACACACACACACACACACACACACACCTGTGTTTACCTGCAGTGAGTTTGCAGTGTACACTCACCCATAGGGCTTCTAGTAACTCAGTCTACCTGAAGCTGCTGATATGCTCCCAGCACCCACAGGTACTGCAGGGATAGCTGCAGATTTTGGATGCAGAGATCTGGAGTTGAATCAACTATAGAACATAGAAGAAACAAAGGAGACAGGCAGCTCACGTTCATGTGGGTGCAGAAAGCATGAAACAGATTGACTGTCCGACTGGCAGCTTGTTAGGCCGTGAGGAGTCATTATTGGCCAAGGGAGAAAGAGGGGAGCAGGGCAGATTGAAGGAGGCCTGGGAGGTGGTGGCACACAGTGGGAAGTAGGGCTAGACAGATCAGAGAGGTCAGTAGAAAGGGAAACTTCTAGATTGGGGCAACTGGGAAAATAAAGGTGGCAGAAGAACAGGGTCTAGGCCTGAGGGACATGTCTGACACCCTTCACTTGTAGAGCTGGCACTCCAGAGACGCTGACCCCAGCTGACGCTCAAGCTGTTTTAACTTCAGCACCTTCAGATTCTGGAGACGTTCTTTTACGCAGTAAGCCAGGGAACCAAGAGCTGGGAGGGGCCTTAGAGACCCCCTGATTCGCCTTTAGTGGGAGCAGGGTCTGCAGGCTATCCTGCACCCCGCCTACCATAGGGCTCCTCGCCAGGGCCCTCCACAAAGGCCATGAGCATCTCCTTCCTCTGCTAGGCTCTGACCTGGCACCTGACTTTCTCCTGCAGGAGATGGCTCTTCTAGAACGACGGAGCTGAAGAGGCGCTGTGAAGAGCTGGAGGCCCAGCTGAAGGCCAAGGAGGAAGAAAACCGCAAGTTACTGCAAGAACTGGAACAGAAGAACGCTGCCATCGCTGTGCTGGAGAATACAGTCCGGGAGAGAGAGAAGAAGTACCTGGAGGAGCTGAAGGTGAAGAGCCACAAGTTGAGCATGCTGTCTGGTGAGTTAGAGCAGCGCGCCAGCACTGTGGCCTACCTCACTTCACAGCTACATGCAGCCAAGAAAAAGCTACTGAGCTCTAGCGGCACCTCTGATGCCAGCCCAGCCGGCAGCCCTGCACTGGCCAGCTATAAGCCCACACCTCCCAAGGACAAGCTGCCTGAGACACCCCGTCGCCGCATGAAGAAGAGCCTGTCGGCCCCACTGCATCCTGAGTTTGAGGAGGTCTACAGGTTCGGAGGCGAGAGCCGCAAACTCCTCCTGCGGGAGCCGGTAGATGCAATGCCTGATCCCACCCCGTTCCTGCTGGCCCGGGAGTCTGCTGAGGTCCAGCTCAAAGAGCGGCCTCTTGTCATACCTCCTATCGCCTCAGACCGTGGCGCCAGTGGGCAACATAGCCCAGCACGAGACAAGCCACACAAGACCCACATCGGGGTGGCTCATCGCATCCATCATGCCAGTCCACCACAGGCCCAGCCTGAGGGGGAGACCAGGGCCGTGGACCAAGTGAACACAGGGAAGGTGGTGCGGAAGCACTCAGGGACAGACCGAACTGTGTGAAGCCTGCGGCCACCACCGCAGCCATCCGTGCACTGTGAGCGCCACAGGGAACCTCACCCACACCTTCCTCACCCCACCCAAGCCAAATGTTTCCTACCATCGCAGCCTGGCTCCTGGTCCCATAGTAACACACTGCTATGATGGTGTCCCCTCTGAAGATATTTACTGGCACTGTGGCCAATGCCTGCATGCCAATAGCTTGCTTCTAGCCCATCAGCACACTCCTAGATAAGGCCTAGGCCATGGCTGCATCACATGCCACACTCAGAATCAGAACTGCTTGAAATCAAAGCATATAAGGACCCGCCCCTCCCAATATCCAGGGCAGCCTATGAGAGCAGAGCAGAGCAGAGCAGAGCTTCTCCCTCCTGGAGACTCGTACCTTCCCATAGCCCCTTTGCTGAGCAGCTGTATGTCACATGATCTAAGCAAGATGACCTCACCCCTCATACTATCCCAACCTGAATGTGTATTTCTGTTAAGTTTTTTGTTAGTTTCATCCAAATGTTCAGGATCCAACAAATGTTACTTTCTAAACCCACCCTCCTTCTCCTCTGTGTCTTTTTGAAGCACGAGGGACTGTGGAGGAAGTGGGAGGGAAGGACTAGCAGGTGGGGGTGGGATACTTGCAGCCCCAAGTGCTTGCTGAGATGTTGGTGCTCCTGCATTTCTGGCAGAAGCTGCTTTCTGTCCTGCCTGGGCTCCACACTGCCTCCTTCTCCCCAGCTGGCCAGGCCAGCCTCACAGTATAAGAGAGGCAGCCAGTAGCCATTCATCCCCAAGCCAAACAAAGGCCCTGGGAGAGGAGGAGTCTGGAACTTAGGAAGGAACTGAATACTTGACCCAGAATAGGAGGTCTGCCCCAGCAGCCTCAGCCTCCTGTGTTCTTGCCAGCAAAGGGCACATGCTGGAGCAGAGACAGGTAGAGCCCCACACCAGTGGCTTAATAGGAATGAAGAGAGACTGCACTTGCCTTAAAACTTGCACTGGCGTGTGCTGGGTCCAGAATTCTCAAAAAGAAGATCGAGAAGCAAAACCAAGGCTAGAGAGATGCTGCTGCCCAAAGATTACAGCAACCACATGGCGGCTCACAATTGGCTGTAACTCCAGGGACTCCGACACCTCACATGTGGTGCACGTATATTCAGGCAGGCTCACACACATACACAGAAATAAAATCATAAAAACAAAACTTGAGTGTGGTGGTGCAGATTTGTGACCCCAGCCCCGGGGAGGTGGAGACGGGGATCCTGAGGCTTTGGCAAGTCAGCAAGCTCCGGGATAATGAGACATTATCTCAAAAAACACACAAAAATCCGTCGCATAACAAGATTCATTTAATAGAAAAGTATGTTTATATGGCCAATTTCAAATGTAAGGAAATTCAGCATCAAACACTTTCCACCACCACTGCACCTGAAACGACACCAGTCTCCCATTCTTCATGAAGCATCAGCACCTGTGTGGCCCACCATAGCATGGTAGCTCCATGTAGTCCTCCACATGCTAGAGTTAATCTGAGTTCAGGGTGAGGCACACACCCTGTAGCACCCAGTGTGAGATGTGCTTCGTGGTAAAGAGGTCAGCTTCAAACACTAGGCCGACTCCCATGGCATTCCTCCTCATGGAGGTAGTGTAGACAGGTGTCCGGAAGGTGTTCTGCAGAGAGAGGCAGGTGGCATCAGATCATGGCTAGATGGGATTCAGCCCAAGCACTTCACATGCAGTAGTCCCAGGCTTACATCTGAGTACCATAGGGTGACTGGGCAAGTGCCGCCCAGGAGGCACCTACTGTCCACACTAGATGAGGCCACTATGTGACTGTGTGTGTCCAGAATTTCCTAAGAAAGGAGGTTCCCCTGAGTCTCTACTACAGGCTCTAAACTTGGACTTGCCCCCTGGGGATGATGGGCAGCCATATGCATGTATACAAGAATTTTTCCCCTGAACTGGCCCCATAGCTTAAAGCAAGCCCCCCAGAGCTTCTTTAGCCTGCCTTGAGAGGAGGGAAGGCACAATGGGGTCAGGGAAGTGACTGTCACCTGTAGCTTCAGGCGGTGAGCTTCAATGGGGATGATCTTCAGGATGGGCAGGTCCACAACCAGCACCTTGGGCTTGCTCTTGATAAGACACCCAAACTCTATGTCCCAGTCAGCGCCCTCCAGGTAGAGCCCCGAGACAAAGCACCCTGGGGGTGACAAGATGCATCTGTGTCCTGTTTTGTGGTTACTTTTCCTCTCACAGTTGTGCACAGAGGACAAGTATAAAAGCTACTGTGACACACACCCCCCTTCCACATGCAAAAGAACAGCTAGACAGGAGACACAGGGCTCCAAGGAAGTGAGTCCAGGCAGCACCTCTTTCCTTGGACTCTGGCTTCAGGGCACACAGCAATCCCAGCATCCTCTGAAGCAAAGGGGAAGTCTAAGAGGAATATGGTCTCTAGCATGCAGAGACCCCAAAACCGAGAATGCCAATACTTACTGGTGGTCTAGTGGTCAGTGCAAAGGCAAAAACTGTCCACCTGCCCCACAGACTGGCAGCTGGATGCTTATCAGTGAGACCTATCTGAGGGTCCCCAAGACTTACCCATTAATCCACTCTTGTTAAAAAGACACAAAGGGACTTCTGTTCTTTGCAGTTCAGTGGGCTCTAGCTAGGGGAACAGTTTCTAACTAGCGTCTACAAGGAGTGCTGCTGGACAGGCTCAAATCACATCTTCTAGCAGATGTGTCCTATGGGCAGAGAATAGGAGTGCAGCACAACACAGTTGCAGACCTACTTAAAAGAGTGAGTTTTTTTTTTTTTCATGATTTTTAAACAGATTATCCAGTTCTCAACTAGGAACTTTGTAGTTGATAGCGTCATGTCACACATCAAAAGGTTGGTTGTGTCTGACTGAGGCTCCAGGTTAGCCTATGCGCTCTTTGGTTCCTATACTTCTTTCCTTACCGGGGAAGCCACTCGCTGATCTCTTTGAAAACTCACTTAACATAGGAGCCCACTTGCCACAAACTAGTATGGTCAGGCCTCCCTGCCATCCACCCTGTGACTGCTAGTCTCCAGTGAGAAACTCTGCTCTGAGAAGCCACAAATAGCACCATAGGCAGTAGCTCAGCTCAAGCATGGCCCAATCCACACGGTGCTCGATGCTCGTCCCTTTGAGTTGAGGGATGGTTCCGGGAGGGAAGCCCCAAATGGAGACCAGGGTATGTGACTCTCATTGTACCTTGCCCCGCACGCTCGTTTACTTCATCAGCATCCTGGAACTTGGTCACTTGTGTGAACAAAGTGGACCGGTCCAGCGGCCAGCCATTCCTCCGGCATGTGGCCTGTACCAGTGCTGTGAGGTAGGACTCTGGGATGTGCAGCCCTGAGAGCCACATCACGCTGGGCTCACTCTCCGTAACCTGGTAGGGAAGATGGGCAGAAGTAGAAGCCTAAGCTCTAGCACCAGGTTCAGAGCTGATAGATTTCCCATGGTGACAAGCTGCTCATTGGAGAAAAAGCTGACCGCCAAACTCCAGGTAGACCAAAAATTTAGGGAGACACCAAGGTCATTAAAGTGCTTGCCACACAAATGTGGGGGGCCTGAATCTGATCCTCGAGACCCACATTAAAAGCATCAGGTATGGTGACACATGCATATAATCCCAGTGCTGAGGCTCCCTGAGCAGCCAGCCCAGCCAAGTGAGTGAACCTCAGGTCCTAATGAGAAGCCCTGTTGGTTGGTTTACTCTTTGGGCTCTTTTGGGGGGCTGCCAACCAAGCTCCCAAATAAATCACTCTTGGAGGCTTATTATTTATGAATGCCCAGCTTTAGTTTGTCTTGTTTCTAGCCAGCTTTTCTTACATTATCCCATCTACCTTTTGCCTCTGGGCTTTTTTCCTTTTCTTACTTTCACTCTTACTCCATGGCTGGCTGGGTAGCTGGCTCCTGGCATCCTCTTCCTTGTTCTCTTGCTCTTTCTTCCCTCCTCCCAAATTTCTCTTTCCTCCATGTATTCTCTCTGCCTACCAGCCCCTCCTATCCTTTCTCCTGCCTCTATTGACTGTTCAGCTCTTTATTAGACCATCAGGCAAAGTAACACAGCTTCACAGAATTAAACAAATGCAGCATATAAAAAATGCAACACATCTTTGCATCATTCAGCAAATGTTCCACAGCATAAACAAATGTAACACATTTTAAAATAATATCCCACAGCAAAACCCTATATCAACAAAGTCATGGCCCATGAGGAATGACACTCAAGGCTCACATCTGGCCTCTACACACATGTGCACACGCCAGCATGCATACAGTAGACACCCACAGAAGTACCACATCAAACCTTTCACTGTTTGCTCAAGTGGAGAATTCCAAAGCCCAGAAGCTACCAAAGAAAAGACTTTTGGCTGCATTCAAACTTAAAACCTTTCTATAGAAACATGCACATACAGCCAAGTGGTGGTGGCACAGCCTTTAATCCCAGCACTTGTAAGGCAGAGGCAGGCGGATCTCTCTGAGTTTGAGGCCAGCCTGGTCTACAAGAGCTATTTCCAGGCCAGGCTCCAAAGCTACACAGGGAAACCCTGCCTCAAAAAAAAAAAAAATAGACAGACACACATACACACCATCATCATCTAAGTAAATGGCTCCCAGCAGGGAGGAGTCCATGCATCACTAGCAGACCAAGGGTTACCTTCTCTCAATACAAAGAACTCTTAAAAACCAATGAAAAGGGCTAAAGATACAGTTCAGTGAATAAAGAACTTGTCACACAAGCTGGAAGACCTGGGTTTGGATGCTTGGAAACTGTGTAAAGGTGGGTGTGCCACCACGCATCTAACCTTAGTGCCCCTACAGTGAGACGGGAGACAAGAGGAGGGTCAGAGGCTCACAGGTCAGCTGGCTTGTAGCATTTAGCAGTGAACAGGGACCAGTCTCAAATAAGGCAGAAGGCAAGGGCTGAGTCCTAAAGGTTGTCCTCTGACCCCCAACATATGAACACAAATGCATTCATTCATGCACAGCAGCTACACATGCTTCATACATACATTTAAAAAAATCAGTGTAAAAAGAGTCTTGTATCAAAAGGAAACAGAAAAGTTCACAAAAAATAGAAATGAAACACCTTCCATTTCACCTTCATTAAAGAAATGCAGGACAAAAACAACTAGATGTCCCATCAGTGAGCAAAAGCCACAAACTCTCAGACCATAGTGATTTGCAGAAGAAAACAGATGTCACTCCCCAAGAATTATGACTTCAACTTTCTAGAAACCCCACAGACAAGACTTCAGCTCACACTTGTAATCCCAACACTTGGGAGGTTGAGGCAGGAGGATTGCCACCAGTTCAAGCCAGCCTGGGCTACAGAGTTAGAGACTACCTCACAACAACAAATAAATATATCAAGTGCATGTGTGCTCTAGGGTGTGTGGTATACACACTGACTGCATTCGTGGACAGTGACCACACTGCTCTTTGTGACACAAATATACACAGTTGCCAACTACATGTCCACCACCAGGCAGAAGGACAAAGACCCTAAAAATGAGCTAGAACAGATGCCAAGATATTTAGAAGAAATCATCTCATGCGCATAGTAAATCAGACTTGCCAAGGCATACCAGACTGGCCTGTGGCAACTGAGGCCATCTCTGTGACACCTGATACACATTTTCCCAGGGGTGTGGGTGGGTGGGCAGAGACAGAGCCACCGTGGGACTCACCCACAGTGTGTACTGACTGAACCGCCGCAGGAAGTAGAGCATCCAGTTTCCAAGGGTCTTCAGGGTGTCAGGGGCAAGCTTCCTCCAGATGTGAGGGATGTGCCCGAGGAAGAGAGACCTGGCTACATCATCTAACTCACTGCTCATCCCAACTTCCCCAGCCAAGGCCTGTTGGCAGAACAGAGTCCTCAGCAGGGCTGTGGAGGGCAGGGCCCCCTCTGCCAAGTAGCTCCATGCGTCACACTCACTCTCTGGAGCTCAGCCAGAGATCTGGTCATGCGAATGGCAAGCTTGTTGAAGCGCCCCAGCTCCTGCAGCAGCACCACCGAGGTGGGTGAGATGTTCAAGCCCAAGTGCTTCCGGACCTGGTCCAGGTCAAAGATCTTGGGCATCTTGTTTTCAATGTCCTTGGCCACCTGGCCAATGTAGTCATCACGGCTGATGCCACTGCTGGATTCCCCTGGAAGGATGACACTTTAAGAGATTTCAAGGCTAGCTGTATGGAGGATGGAGCTTTGCGAGCCTCTTTGTTCTTTGGGAAGCTACCTGCACCCAGCAGTAGCACCCCTTGCCCCTAAGCTAGTGGGCTCCCTGGCAGCTATACCTGTCTGTGGCTGTAGCTCCAGCAGATGGCCCCACATGTCTCGAGCTGCCTGTGTGTAGTAGCCAATCTCAGCATTGGAATGGAGACCAAACACTTCTGGCGTGTTGGCAAGTGGGAGGGCCTCGATGGCTTCTAGAATCACAGAGGGGGGTAGGGGAAGGAGGGAGAAAGGGAGGGAGAAAGAAGGGGGAGCAGGTTGTACTGTGTTCATGCGGACACCCCCTGCCCACTCACCAAAATCAAGAGTAATTCCATTGCTGGTGAATTTTAAAATAAAGGCCCTATTCCACCCACATGCACTGTCTCTGTCATGCAGGTGGCTCAATGACCTTCAAAGGTAAGGTTCCAGAGCTGGTAACCTCAGCCAAGAGGCAGTTCTGAGGTGTGGCAGAGCCCAGGGGACAGCCTCACTTGCCCAGCCCAGGAGTCCCATCAGAAGAGGGTGGCAAAGAGCCCGAGCCAACCACAGGAAAAGCAGATGAAATCTGCCATCTTTCAAAGAACTTTCTTCACCCTGGAACAGCTCACCAACGAATTTATCCTTTACATCACCCACAGGGATTTTATAGTCCACTTCCTTGTTCCGGAAGAAGTGGAATGGTTGAAAGGTATCGAAAATGAAGTCGCCCAGGTACTCGTCCATGTACGTGGTTAGGATGCGCCGGTCAAAGCTGTCGATGGCCCGACCTCCGTACATGACCTGAGGTCAGAGTGGGTGAGAGAGAGCCAGTGGGGACCCATAACCCCACATGCTCCTGCAGCTCCGGGCCCCACCACTGCCCTGCTCCAGCCTGTCTGTCCAGGTCACTTTCTGGGCCAGACAGACATGGGGCTTATCTATAAAATCATGCTGTAATCTGAGACCTAACAGAAAAAGCATGAAGCAGCCCTTTAATGCAACTGGGAAGATTCCCAAATGGATCAGACAGACCAACACACAAGAACCCAGACACCAGCAGTTAGCCATTCTGCATTGCAGAATTCCTCAAATCTAGCTTTCCCATGAGTTCAGCTAGAGTCATGGTACCCCAAGAACACAACAAGGCTCCCCGGATATGCCCTGCACATTGGCAACCTGGAAACTGCCCAGAGGAAGATTAGCAGTGGCCCCAGGGTCCTAGAGCCCCACAAGAGACCTCCCTGGGAATGGAGTTTGTCAAGGAACAACAGTGAGGAGGCAAGAGTATTTTTCAGGGACCTCAGTTAGGGTGGTAAGAGTGGGTGGGGGGGCAGGAATCTCAAGGACTCAAAGGACAGGTGTCTCAGTCCCAGACCCAGCCCTCAGGAGGCACACAACCCTCATCACCTCTCCGATCAGGTACTTGAGGCTGCCCCATGGGATGCGCGGGTCATGCTGCTGGAAGGCTTTCGTTAGATAGGTGCTTAGGATTTCCATGCAGACCTTAGAGAGAAGGAATGACTGTGGTTAACAGTCACTCACATCCTGCAGCTTGCTGTTGGTGAACTTGGAAGGCAGGTGCAGAAGCCAGCCAGCTCGGGATGCACAGGCTGGACAAATGTCTCCATGCTCACCTGGAAGTCGGACTCATTGAAATCATAATACACATTCCAGCCAATCTTGCCAAACTTCCTTCTCTCTTGTACCACAGCGTGGAAGAAGGCCAACACGTAGACCAGGGGCTTGAAGGCGTTATGTGGGCACTGATCCAGCATTTCATGGGAGATCTTGAAATAGGTTGCGCGCATGTTCAGTTTGAGCCCATTAGGTGGCTCTGTGACCACCTGCAGAAAGGCAGAAAGCAGGCCTGACCGGGGAGGCCTCCACCACCTCCAGCCCCCACAGCATGTCTCCAACTGTGATGAGAGATCTAGATGGCACAAACACCCAAGTCTCACAACCACCTAAGGAGAGTGGGATGGGTACATGGGGCATCCCCTTTACCCTAGGGTCCCCCATGGCAGGGACCGGGAGGACTAGGGCTGTAGCATGTCTGTGCTGATGCCCCAAGGCGGACCTTTAAGGACTTCTGCAGGATCCCAATGGGGAAGCCCTTGGTGGGGTCCGTGGTAAGCCACAGGCGGAAGTCTGGGTGTGGCTTGGTGATCCTCTCCAGGGACTTCTCCAGGTCCTTCAGCCACTTGACCAGGAGATGGCAGTTCTGCAGCATGAGCCACTGTCCACGAGCCACTGCGGTCTCCAGCAGCTGCAGTGCCACCTGCAGGGGGAGCGGAGTGGACTAACATTCCCAGGCTAGGCCAACCCCATGCTTCAAGGGAACAGAAGGATGCAGGGATCCAGGAGCTAAGGGGGAAACCATCCTAAGACATTCTCCCTGCCACCTGTGACCTCAGGGCCAGGCATGGCTTAGTAGATGAGCCTCGTGTCTCTTCAGCTTCCACAGTGCCGAAATCCCTAACTTCCATCACAGTCACACTGCACCCAAGACTGCACTTGAGCAGGCCTGCAAGAGTCCTACCCATCCCTCTGGGAAGCAGAACTGGCCCATAGAATTCAGATGTAAAGGGCTGGAGCACAGAGGTGGCCCACGATCCCTTCCTGAGTGTACTGCAAAGGCAATGACCTCTTCTTCAGTGCTGCCTTGGTCTCCAGAGGACCCAAGGCCTGGGTGACACTCACACGGAAATGGCTTCCTCCAGTTTGGAGGTTGGAAAGAAATCTCTGCCTGTGGTGCCTTGTGCCTTGTGCACCCAGGGTCACTGTCCCTGTCCTGGGCGCTGGTAGCAGTGTTTCCCAGACTTTCATAGACACTTTGCAACAAAGCCAAGACTAGTAGTTGGCTCCCTCTGACCATGAATGCTTTGCCCTGTCCCAATGAGCTAGCAGGTGGCATGGGATGGGACAGATGGCCCCCAAAGGGTCACCCTAAAATCCCTCTGAGCCACACACGAGGAGCCTAAGACCAGTGACCCACATGGGACCATGGTGACAGAGGGCTTTGAAAAGAGTGGAACTCAGTGGCTGCAGGAGGTGGGGAGACCACAGTCAAGCTATTACCAGTGCCACACTGTTTGATCTTGACTTCCTGTCCACCAAGGGAGCACTCCTGGGCACAGCTCACACCAAACCACTAGTTACCTTTTCTTGACCTTGACCCATTGCGAGAAACTTGAGGCGATTGCCCCCAAAGCCACTCCGCTCAGCCAGCTTCATGAGATCACTGGCAGGGTCTGAGCCAGGACTCAGGATGAACACAATGGGCGAATTGGGGGTGCTCTGCTCGAAAATGGTCTCGAAGCTGATCATTGGGGGCTGCACATACCTGGCAAACGGGAGAAGGTGAAACAACCTGCAAGGCAACTAGCTCTAGGCCACCTTTCTACCCTCCCACCTCACCCCACCCCAGTATCCAGAACTTCTGACTATGGCTGTCACGTAGCTCTCCACACATTTGTCCTAGTTTTTTGGGAATCCTGTTACACACATAGACCCGGCAGACTGTGATGCTCTCCTATGGAGCAGAGGCCCCTCTGCTCCCTCTACCTCATGTGATCCCTGCATACTGGATTCAGCAAGTTGGTACTGAGCTGGGTGCTCTGGTCTGCCCTTCATGTGCACAAGCCTCAGACATATACCCAGAAATCACACACCAACAGCTCTTTGGGCATGCCCCACACTGCCCCTTTTCTTTAGGGTTTTTAATTAGTTATACTCTAATTTAGACAGCACTCATCCCCAAACACACATGTGCTAGACACATGGACCTCAACATGATGGTATCAAGAGGTGGTGGGTTTAAAGAGTGGAGCCTGCTGGTCACTAAGGCTTAACATAGTTCCTACAGGACTGGGTTCATTGTCACATCGTGGCCAGGCAGTTACAAAGTGGGGCCCCTCATGTGCCGGCTTCTTTGGCATATGGCCCTTTCTCTTTTTGCCAGGTTGTGATGCAGCCAGGCTGTGATTCTGGCCACCAGAATCAAGGGCCAAATAACCCTCTTTTCATTCTGCATCACCCAGCATGAGGTGTTTAAAGCAACACAGAACAGATTAAGACAGCCACCGGTGCATAAAGACGAGGGGATCGCCATCTACTGCCAAAAGAAGCTTTGGGTAGGGTTAGAAATGGATCATTAGGGGCAGGTTTAATACTGGGCCTGTTTAGCAGAGTAATAGTAGTGGGTTCCCTTAGGACCCACATGACTTGTCTATCCACAAATTCCAGCAGGAAGGTGGGCACAAAGTCCCACCCCTACCTGAGGAGCTATTGGCAATGGAGAGAAAGAGAGTCAGTTTTCCCCCCAAAGCTGTGGTAGGTCCACCCTGCTCCAGTCAGCACAAATGGGACTCAAAGGTTTTTAAAAAGGGAGAACACAAAGATGCGGGACATGGAAGGAGCTAGAGGAGGGTTGGATGTGGTCAAAATGCATTGTAGGAAATTCTCAAAGATGTAATAAAAATTAAGAAAAGGTGCTGGGCGGTGGTGGCGCTCGCCTTTAATCCCAGCACTCAGCAGGCAGAGGCAGGTGCATCTTTCTGAGTTTGAGGCCAGCTGATATACAGAGTGAGTTCCAGGACAGCCAGGGCTACACAGAGAAAACAAACAAACAAACAAACAAACAAAAAACAAACAAAAAACCCAAAACCACAAAGTGGATGGCTCCTGAGGAATGACACCCAAGCTTTGGCTTCAAACCATACATACACACATGTACCCACACTCCCAAACATGTGCCCACTCTTTCACATACATACAAATTAATTTAATAATTTAAAATATTAAAATACTTTAACTTTTCCTTTCTGCCTGAGCGTGGCCCCTCATGTTTGTCTGGAGCATTCAGGCCATGTCCCTTAGATCAGCTATCCCTGTTCCTGTGGGCCAGTGGCAGGGCACTCACTTCTCTCCCATGGTGAGGGTCACATAGTCCGTCACTGCACGATATACCCGGTCTACCCGGAAGCAGCGTAAAATAAGCAGTTTCTGGAACGCAGTGATGTATTTGTCATAGTCCAGAGGGAATGGGAACTGCTCTAGCGAGTCCAGGTCATACCACTGCAAGAGGCAAAGAGTGTTGACCACCTGGCATCATCTCAGGAATGGCAATGGGTCACCATTTGTACGTGAAGGTGCCAAGAGCCACCAGGGAGGAAAATCTGAACTTTTGATCCAGCTGTCATTGCTAACACCAAAAGCCATGAGTTGAAAAACTGGAAGAGCCAAGTAGCCATCACTGTAGGGTTTAGAGGGCACAGCGGGGACATGGCAGCCAGGAGATGCCCAGGTAGTATTTCTTGGAAGGATGGATGGACAGGAGGATGGGTGATAGGTGGACAGATGAACAGTTGGATAGGTGGGTGAGGGACAGATGAATTAAAGGGTGGACTGATGAGCGGGTGTTGGATACAGGCAGATGGATGGATGAAGAGATGGATGGTGGATAGAGAAATTATGGATAGATGATGACTGGGTGGGTGGTGGACAAAGGGGTGGCTGGTTCTCCTGTGGAGCTAGCAAGACTGGATGAAGAAAAGTGTATCCAAGCCCTCAAGGGCACTGGCCATACGGGGTAGCTTCCCTGGGAAGTGTCTTCCTGGCGGCAGGGAGGCTGTGGGCTCCATGTGGACATGGCTGCCATGTCAGGAAGGAGGGGAGAGAATGCTCACACTCACATCCTGCCAGATGGAGAGATGGTGCTCGAGATCATCAGGGAGCTGTCCAAAAATGTCTGAAAACAACTCTGACAGGAGAATGATGTCTTCCCAGCCCTGGTCTGACAGCCAGGTACACGGCTTCTTCCGCTTACTCTTCTCCAGTGAGATGTTCCCTAATCACAGGGAGAAGAGAGGGACAGCCATGGGCTGCCCATGCCCAGCACAATGACCACACACACTGCACTTCTGTGGCTCTTGCTTTGGGGAGAGGTCCCTTTGCCAAGGAGTGAGGATGCATGGATTTTCCTTGTCACCAGTGAGCCCAACTGGGCAGCTTGGCCAGGCCTCCAGTCTCAACACAGCCCATGGCAAAGATGCCGTGAGTCAACTAGGAAGTGTTTCTGAGGGCAGCTGGATGATCTGTGGCCTTTGGATGCCAAGCTTGAGTGGGATTTTGCTGCTGTTAATGTTTATAGTGAATGGACTTGCATGTCCTGGGTACCTGTGGATAGCAGAGAGAGTGAAAGCCAGTAAGTCCGTTACCTTTTAGAAAGAAGTCCAGCTCCTCCTGGGGGACCCTCCCCTCTGCCTGCTCGATCTTGATAGTCATGTTGAAGGAGAAGAGGAGCTTATGTCTCTCAAACAACCCTGTGGAGAGACAGAGACAGGGACTGCACTTCAGAACTGAGGCCCTTGCACAGGGCACCCTCAAGTCTGAGGGAAGTGAAGTGAAGTCCCACCCCACTAAGTGGCCAAGGCTGTCCAGATGCAAAAGGGCCATCTGTAGTGACAGACACCTGTGTGCGCCTGACATGGTCACATCAGCAGGGGTCACATGTCCCGTAAGTGCAACCGGGGCAGGAGGAGCCACCTTCTCCACAAGGCAACAGAACTGAGTCACTGGGATAAAGGCATGGTGTTTCTAGAGCCGGAAGTGATTCCTGCACCTTTTATTTTAACAAGCACGCAGCCCACTTAAGAGGTTCAAGCTGCAATGTTTCCACACAGGTGAGTCCAATAGAGAGAAAGGGAGCTGCCTATGAAGACAATGCCAGAGCTAGTACTGTCCAGATGGCATTCAGAATGTTCCAGAAGGAGATGTTCTTAACAAACAGTGCATTTGGAAAGTAGAAAATAGTACAGCCATTTTGGAAACCAGTTGGGTAGTCCACCAAAAAGTCAGAGACTTGGCATGTGGCCCAGGAACTCCACTCTAGGGAACATATGGATCCAAAACCAAAAGCAAATGCTCAGGCTGGGAAGAAGCTCAGGGGAGAGCACTCACCTGGCATGCATGAGGCCCAGAGCTCCAGCCCCAGGACCAGCAACATAGGCAGGCATGCATGAGTGCACACACACATGAGCACACCCACACACACACAGACACCCCTGTGGCAAATGTTGACAGCTACATTAGCCTAACAGCCAAAAAGCAGAAGCAACTCAATGTCAACCAGCTGAGAGAGCGCGGCCCGCTACCTATTCAGCACTTGAAATGGGCAGATCCTAATACAGCACAGGCCTTGATGTTCAGAGGCATTAAGTGAAGAGGCTAGCTATGAGAATCACATATTCTGGGACTCCCTTGACAGGAAGTGTCCAGGACAAGTGTCACCTCAGTCAGGAAGTGCAGCAGAGGCTGCCAGGGTGGGGAAGGGAGAGAGGGATTCAGAAATAGCTGAGGGACCAGGCTCAGCCCAATGGAGATGTCCTAGATGTTGGGGCCCAGTGAACTCTGCCAAGCCTGGAATGAGGCATCTTCGTGGTGTGGGGAAGGGAGGATTTGTGGTAGGTGAATCAAATCTCGCTGAAGGTGTGGTTTAGAAGTCAGTCCTCTGGACATCCCTTTGTAAAATAAGCAGTTGGCTCAAAGCAGACTAAGTTTCTGGTTAGGAGTAGGGCTTCCTCCCCTCCCCCTTGCTTACCCGTGCAGCCATAGTTGTAGATGTTAAAGGTCAGCGTGTCCATAATGTTCTTCAGCCTCTTTATGAGGATGGAGTCAGGCAGGGACTTCTTCAGTGACAGCCCGAAGACCTCCAGGAAGGCAATGAGGGAGTACTGGTACATGGAGTTGACGAGCGCCATCTCCGACAGCACGAAGAACAGGATGGCGCCCCGCCGCGCTGCTGGCCTGTAACCATCCCGAAGTCTGTCGATGTCCAGGGCTGTCTTCTCTGCCAGCTTCAGCTTCTCTGACACCTGCAGAAAGACCTCAGTCACCATGGAAACAGGGAGGTGACGACAGCCTGGAAGGCCTGGAGTGGGAGAAGGTGGATGGAGTGTGGGGCACAGAAGGAAGTGCTCCCTGGAGTTGACAGTCACCAGGCTTTGCAGGGACCTTGAACTTGAGCTGGAGGGGACATCAGGCCATGTCCTTCCAGGCAGAGACTGGAAGAAGATGAAGTCAACTAACATAGGCCTCAGCATATAAATGAATAGATGTGGATGCTATATGAGAGTTTTGGATCCTGGATCCAGCCTCACCTGAAGCCATCGCTACACCTCTCTGCTTTTGAGCTGATTATTTCCCTTTCTATTTAGAGTAGAAAAGTCTGGGATTTCCATGACTCTCAATTTGAGAAGATTACCCAGCTACATAGGAGTGCTCCACCCTCTCCCAACACAGCCCCATATTAAGTGCCCCTTTCTTATTTTGTTAAAATTTATTTTACGTATATAAGTATATGTACGTCCATGCACCACACACAAGCCTGGTGCCTGAGGAGGCAATGAGAGGGCATCTAATCCACTGGAACTGGAGTTATAGAGGGTTATGGAGCCACCATGTGGTTGCTGGGAACTGAACCCTGGTCCTCTGGAAGAGCTGTTAATGCTCTTAACCACTCAACCATCTCTCCAGCCCCAAGGTGGTAAGAAGAGGTAAGAAGAGGTGAAAGAAAGTTCCTGCCTGATGCTTCTCTCCCTGCCCAAGCCTGTGAGCCCCTAAGACCACTGGGATGGAGCTAGAAGGTGACAGGGCCCCTCCCACATGTATGGCGGTGCCCACCTCCGTAGCTTTGGACTTTGTCTCTTCCAGGGTATGCACCAGCTCCACATTGTCTAGCATGTTCCCTGTGGATGTGGCCAGCTCCCGCAGCAGTGAGTCCTCCAGGTCCTTTAGCAGGTTTTTGTTCTCACTCGTCTCCTGGATGAGGTGCTCCCTCTGCTCCTCTAGCTCCCGCCTCTCGTAGGCCACCAGCACACTCAGTAGCTGGTCCTCCAGGCCCTTCAGCGTGACTGAGAGAACAAAGAGCCCTCACTGTCCATCCTGGAGTCCAGGCTAGGCATACCTGCAGCTCACTGCCTTCTGGGGAGAGGGTCGCCCACACATTAAGAACCAACCATCAAAGACAACTTCCAGGGAAAGACCAGAGCCACCAGGTGACAAGGTGTGCAAGAAGCCTTACTCTCCAGGTGGGGCCCTGGACATTTGCAGCCAGATCTGTCCCTTCTTACCAGTGTAGTTGATGACCATGGCCTTCCCAAACACTGATGGGGAGTATCTCGGATTGGCCAGCTTGGTGTTGAGATACAGCCGGAAGTTGGAGTCATAGTCAACCTCCTTGTCCCCCAGGATGATGAACTGGCGGCCTTGGGAAGTCTTGATGTTCTTCTCCAGGACACTGTCAATCACAGGGTCGATGTACTCATCCACATCATGGAACAGAAAAGGGGTCCCGTATTTTATCGACATCTCCAGCTGCTTGAGGAAGTCAGGGTCGTTGAAGGAGGCGACCTGCGGCAGGGAGGCAGGAGCTGGGGTGAGCCATGCCTAGTGAGCCTCCAGAATGCCAAGGGAGAGCATACACCAGGAAGTTCAGAAGCCAGAGGTGACTAGGAGAGTCAAGAGGGAAGCAAGCACAGGACAAAACTGCAAACCACTAATCTGTTGGTTCAGCAAAAGCTGGAGTCCCAGAAATCCTCCTCTTGGGTGTGTGCCCTGGAGGACCGTGAATGTGAACACAGACAGGTCTGATGAGGTGGCTCAGTGGGTAACGCACTTGCCCTGCAAGCCGGAGTTCAGTCCCTAGAATTCACATGGTAGGTGGACAACTCCACAAAGTTGTCCTCTGACTGCCACCTCTATGACCCCTACACACAAACATACACAAAAAAGAAGTGTGTATACAGATGCTCACAGCAGCACCATAAAGTGGAAACAATCCAGCTGTTCTTCAACTGATGATGGGTCAACAAAATGTGGCAATGTCCGCACAAAAGAATATTACACAGCTGTAAAGAGGAACAAAGCACCCACACCTGCCACAACATGGTTGAACCCCTACAACATAAAAGACTAAATACTGTATGGTTCTAGCCATAGGAGACACCTCCAAACTAGGCAAAACTATGTGGACAGAAAATATATCAGCAGCTTCCAGTGGCTGGGGAGCAGCTACTAGGGACACATCGTTGTTCTTGGTAGGGGTAGGGATGGGGCACTAAAAATATTCTACACTGACTCTGTTACAGGACTCTGCAAATATGCTAAAAAGCCACAGACATTTCTGTTTTGAATGAGTGAGAGACTGCTAAGTGAGTCACAGTCCAATAAAGTTGGCACCTCCACCCCCTTCCCCACCAGTTCCAACCCCCATCCAAGCTCATCCCCCCCCCGCCCCTCCACACACACAGTGGAGCATCTTGGGCCACCAAGCCCTGTCCTGGGCAGAAATAAATAAAGACAGAAGACATGATCTTTATCATAAGATGTTCTCATCCTGAACCCCTAAAGCAGGAGGTGGGAGAGGAAGGGGAAGGGGCTCTTTAGTCCTCGGTGGGGTTCAGGGTGGGGCCGCACCCTTAGGTTGTTCCTCTCCTCCTTTCTCTTGATCCAGTTGAGGGCCTGCTGCTGGGGGTCGATGCAGAGTGGGAAGCGGCTGGCCCGGGTGGTAAGGATGCCATTCTGAACTGAAAGCTCATCGGGTGGAAGGCCCTGGGAACCCCACCTGGAAGGAAGGACAACCACAGAGAGATGGCCTCCCCGCAAGTTGTAAGCCCAAGGCTGGAGGTCAGTGGGGTCAGCCTTCTAGAACAATCTGGGACCTTGCTCAGAGTTGGCTATGCTTCCTAGGCCTGCAGCCCACTCCCACCCCCGGGTGACAACCACACAGACCCCTCTGGGATCAGTGAATACCTGCTGATCTCCACGTCATCTGTGAGGAGGTTCTCCAGCCGGAAAGGCTGGCTCAGGGGGATGTCTCGTTCCAGGATGTCATTCAGCCACACATTGTTGACCATCTCATCCCGAAACTCCCAGGTGAAGGCACCCTCGTAGCTCAAGAAGGCTGCGCAGAGCAGGCAGTCGCCCAGCAGCTTCACCCGCCGGTGCATTAGCTCATCGAGGTCATTGAGCCACCTGCCCGAGACCAGGAAGCCACACTGAGTAGATCCCATCTGGCCATGACCAATGGGAACCGGCTGCAGACTCTTTAGTCCTTTGGAACATGTGCGGAGTTTGAATAGATTATGGGTTCCTTCGTTAGATGGGTAATGTCTCTCTCACCTGACGTTTTCTGATCCCAGACCAGAGATGAGCTTGTCAGCTGCAATCAGCCGCCTCTCCATGATCTCTGCCTCCTCCTGCAGCTTCTGCTTCTCTAGGATGGCGGCCTCATACTTGGCCCCCAGAGCCTCCAGCTCCTTCTGGATCGCCGACAACTCATTCTGGATCCGTTCTAGCTCCCGTTTGGTTAGGTAGAAATTCCGCTCCAGCCTGGCCACCTGTGTGAAGATAGAAAGCAGAAGGATGGTGGAAGGCCCACCATCTCCACCTCCTTCAGTGATTCTTTTTTTTTTTTTTTTTTTTCAAGACAGGGTTTCCCTGTGTAGCTTTGGAGGCTGTCCTGGAACTAGCTCTTGTAGACCAAGCTGGGCTTGAACTCACAGAGATCCACCCACCCCTGTCTCCCAAGTACTGGAATTAAAGGCATGTGTCACCACTGCCCAGCCCTTCTTAACCTTCCTAATGCTATGACCCTTTAATACAGTTCCTCATGCTGTGGTGACCCCAACCATAAAATTATTTTTGTTGCTACTTCATAACTGTAATTTCATTACTGTTATGAATCATTATGTAAATATTTGTGTTTTCTGATGGTGTAAGGTGACCCCTGTGAAAGGGTCCTTTGATCCTCAATGGGGTCGGGACCCACAGGTTGAGACCCACTGACCCACACACCAAGTTGGTGGGCAGACAGCAAAGGGTCTCATTCCCGTAGGTGTTCATAATGTGCTCCTGTACACTGTGAGGCCACCATCTGCTACATCAAGACACATGGCTGTGTGTGTGTGCAAGCATGCATGTGTGTGTTCATGTGTGTGCATGTGTGTGTAAAACAGTATGTGCAGGTAAATGCACCCAAGCCAGCAGCTGACATCGGGTAGCCCATTCTATTGCTGTCTGCCATATTACCTTGAGACTGGGGTCTCTCACTGGACCCGGAGCTCACTGTTTTCCAGCCAGTATGGAGGCCAGCAATCATGAGCAATCCTTCTCTGTCCACCCGCAGTGAGTGTGTTTGTGTGTAGGGGGCAGGTCATAGAAGTACATGACCAACCTAGCCTTTTACATAGGTGCTGGGGATCTGAACTCAGGTCCTCAGGCTCACACAGCAAGAACTCTTGCCACTTGAGCTGTTTCCCCAGTGCAGTGCATGGTTTCTCTTCTCACCCATTCTCAGCTTTAAGAGCTCTCATCATCATGTTAGAAAAAAACAAAACACCTCCCCTAAGACAGCAGCATCTCCGGTCGTGTGTCCTGAAGTCACAGAAAGGCGGCTCAGTGACTCTTAGTAAAAAAATTTCCAGGGAATGTCTTGAAGATAATTCATGTTTTAAGGCTTCAGATTCTAATGTGAATCCAGAAAAGGGGATCTATCTACCAGTTCACAAGTTTCTTCAACCCAGTTGTTCCCTATGGGGTTGGCCCTGCCCACAAAGGGGGCACATGACAATGACTGGGAATACTTCCAGTCTGGCACATAGTAGGCAGAGACAGGGACACTAGTAAATATTCTACAATTGACAGAAGGTCCCTGACAGGAGGGAGAAGCCAACAGAGCCCAGGCTAAAGAGCCACCACAGCTTGGAATGTGGCTGTAACCATCTGTACACTGCACAAGGTCTCATCCTGTCTGTCTGCACGCTGTGTGAGTGAGAGCAGTGGCAGTCTCCTCAGACTTTGTGTGGTTTCCAGTCAGGACCTGCTGGAATTTTCCAGCAGCATTATGTACACTTGAACTCTGATCCCAGGATGGACTCAGGGTAGTGAGACGTTGGCTCACCTTTTCTCTTTTGGGCTTGATCTCCCGGAACACGTCACAGTACCCCATGACGGCCTCCACGAACTTCAACATCCCCAGCCCCGCCTTGCTCACGGCCTCCATTTCTTCAATTGTGGTGTTAAGATTTTTCAGGAGGACTAGAGGTCAAACACAATGACTGTCAACCTCCCTCTCAGGGCACATAAAACTGGAGACACGTTGCCTATGGACAGGGCAAGTGTCACAACTACCCACTCTTCAGGGAGTTTCTCAAGTGTGGAGTTAAAGATGGATATGAAGGCTAAAACCATTGCCACCTGGGACTCCGTGTGACCTCGAACGACCCAGAGACCACACTGGACACCCTCCAAGCTCTGGGGACCGGGAGCACTCAGGGGGCTCACACAAGCAGCTGACTGGGACTCAGAAGCTATGGGTGGGTCCCTACCATCACCCCAGCAAGGTCACAGAGGTGGAACCAGCCCAGTGGTCTCCAGGTGAAGGGGAACGTGGTTTTCATATTTCATTAGTGTCTGCTTTCTTTTCAAAAACCATTCTCTGTCTTGTGCGGCATATGTGCATACGCTGTGTGTGTGTGTGTGTGTGTGTGTGTGTGTGTGTGTGTGTGTGTGTGTGTGTGATTTACACACACATGCCATGGCACACATGTCAAGTGAGGTCAGTTCTCTTTGTGGAAGTCTACTTTCTGGGGATCTAATTCAGATCACCAGGCACTATGAATAAATACCTTTATCTGCTGAAGCACCCCAACCCCCGCCAGGGGTAAGGCTGTGCACAGCTGTGACAATGTGGTCTATGAGGACATCACTCCTCCTGGCAGAGCCCTGGGCAGTGCCAGGAGTCAGCTGGCAGGGAACTTGAGCATTCTCTGGCCAAAGACATCCTGCCAACTGCAGGTAGCACTGACCTTCCCCTGCCTGGTCCCCAGGTGCGTACAGGGGTATAACATTGGCAAGAGGCACAAAGGGAAAGCGCTAAGCCACACAATGGGCAAAGGCAGAGCCTGGTTTCTATCAATTCCTCTTTCCTGCCAGGGAGAGCCAGACTCCCTGCTGAGCCAACTGCTTGTGGGCCAGCAGCTGCCTCTGTCCCTGAATCACCAATGGGAGCTGGATAGCCAGCCTGCTGCTCCATCTACAGGCCTATGGTGACCCTCCCAGTCCCCACCCCCACACCTTTGATATTCTTCACTTGTCCCTGGTTGATAGAGTCGAAGTCCATCTCCATCAGGGATCTCAGGAAGTTGGGGTCAGACATCATGCCCTTAGCGGTTTTCCAGTTCAGCTCCTTGTAGCCTTTTATGATAAGAATGCATTCACAGACTGTCTGCACTTGCTTTGGGGGCTTT
This sequence comes from Cricetulus griseus, assembly GCF_003668045.3. NCBI lineage: Eukaryota > Metazoa > Chordata > Mammalia > Rodentia > Cricetidae > Cricetulus > Cricetulus griseus. The sequence goes on along the minus strand of NC_048597.1, from coordinate 104,456,796 downwards.
GCGAATGACCTGGGGGACAGGAGTGCCCATGTTCAGTATAAGAAAGGCCAGGGCCAACCAGAATCCTTGAGAAAAGATGGGGCAGGCAGTAGGGTTCTCTGGAGGTGACTGCCTGGGAATAGAGGATGCCAAGTCCCTAAAGGAAGGAAGGTGGCCCAGAAAGGGTCTCATTTGCTAGCCCCACACTGGGCCCCTGGTAGACAGCAGAGAACAGGAACATGGTGGCAGCCATTAAAATCCCCAAACCAAAGTGCCCAGGTCATCATCAAAGCCAGACAGTTGGAGCTGTCAGCGCTGGGCAAAACCCCACCCCAGGTCCTAAAGCCAGCATAAGCCCCATAGACAGGAGCAGAGCTGGGAGTGAGGCCAACACTAGGCCAGCTTGAGGTTCAGTGGGTTCAGAACTGGTCCTGGGTGACCACAGAAAGCCTTGGCTTTGCAGGACATTAGACACTGATGATGGTAGGCAACAAGACATGTCTGTCCAGAAGGCCAGGAAAAAGAAAGCCCATGGGTCTACATGGCAGACATGGCCTGTTGGGTCCTAAGCCATGGGCAAGTTAGGGACCAGCCAGGGGAAATTGTTTCTGTCTATAAAGGAGGAGTGTAGAGCCAGAAGCCTCCAGCTCCTGTGAGTCCATGAAAGTAATGCACTCCAAGTCATGATCCAAGATTTAATTTACCCAGAACCCTCTGTTTTCCCAGAATGCCTCGCCTACAGTGACCATGGGAACTGAAGAAAATATCTACAGAGACAGCCCCTTGGACCTGATAGTGACCTCTTAGCAAGTTTTGGTGGCCCAGTGTTCTCCCCCTCCCCCACCACCAGGTTTAGTCCCTCTTCCCTGATTAGCTTTTTTTTTTTTTTTTTTTTTTTTAAATCCCTGCTGACATTCTATAAATCTGGGCTGCAGAGCATAGGTTGCAATAGAATTCAACATAGGAGGAGGAACACTGTCCACTGTTTCACAGGACCTGGGTTTGGTTCTTAGCATCCACATGGTGGCTCACAACCATCCTCCTGGTGGAACCTGGACTCCCTGAGCAGGTTTGCTTGGCCTAGGGAGCCTCTCTTTACTATCTGTAGATAGAGGTGAGCACAAAGCCAGCCCTGAGTGAGCTCTAGGGGTGCAGGTGGGAGCAAAGGTGGTAGCAAAGGTGGTAGCAGGTACCTGATTTCAGTCACATCTGACTTGTCCAGCTTCTGCAGCTCCAACTTGGCAGCCTCCAGGATGGGCATGACCTCAGCCAGAGCTGTCTCGGCTTCAGCCTTCTCTACAGCGATGATCTTGTTCTGTTCTTCTATCTCCATAGCTTTCTCCTCTGCCAGCTTCTTCTTCTCCTCCGCTGCAGGGGGGGAGGGGCTGGTGAGATGTGGGCACACTGCAGAGGGAACCTCAAAGCCAGGCATGGTCATCAGAGAGAGTGGCCATGGGGCTCTGGTCAATGTGATGGCCACAGGTGCTCACACAGAGAGGACTCTATGTGGCATTTCCTGCTGGGTACTACCCTCTGGGTCCCATGTCAGCCCCATCTGCCTAGGTACTGCTGGCCAAGACCTAGGGTGATCCTGTGACTTTGGATGCCTGAGATGGATCTGTTTCACTCTTTCTTTCTCCCACTGTCCTCATTCTTTCTCTGTCCTAAAAATAAAACTTTCTATAATGTTTATTTGTGCTCGCTTGCCACAGAGTCAGTTCTCTCCTACAGTGTGGAGCCCAGGATCAAACTCAGGTCACCAGGACTGGCAGCAAGCCTTTTCCCACTGAGCCACCACACTGGCCCTGTCTTTTCTTTCTCCCTCCAGCTCCCACCCCAACCCCTGCTTCTCAAACCCCCACTCTACACTTTTTTTTTTTAATGCTCATTCAGGTCCAGCCCTAGAGATGACCCATCTAGGGAGTACAGCCCCTCTGTCTTTCTTCCTCTCACTTTCTCTCTCTGCCTGGTGACACTGCTCACATGTGGCCTGATGTCACTTTGTCACTGTCTGGTTGCCTCTGCATCGTGGGTACTTCCCATAGCTAGAGCTCAGAGGTGATGGTGACACAGGGCTCAGGGAGTGCAAGGGGGCAGGCAGAGGCCCCCAGGCTCACAGCCAGTGGAGCCTCAAACTGAGACCTTATTGGAAATGATGTCATTAGCAAAAATGAGGTCACACTGGCTTGGACACAGATCTGTGCCAGTATCTGGGATCTTAATGAGAAGTCATGCCTCCCACTGAATTATTACAGTGCCCCCCATGAATAGGCAAAAATACTAAAAATAACAAAATGTTTAGAAATTAAACAAACATGGAGACACTCAGGGTGGGTGTCCTGTGGCAGTGATGGGTCTGTGCTTTAAGGCTTGCTAATGGCTGCCCCACAGCACAGTGGTCTCTCAGCAGTCTTGAGGAGCTCCAGACCCTCAGGTGCAGACTGGCCCAGGGCAGGTGGCCCATGCCAGGCACTCACCTATGGCTGTGTTGGTGGCGATTTCCTCCAGCAGAGTCTCGCAGGCAGCTGACTTCTCGGCCAGGACAATCTTCTGCTCTGCCAACTTCTGGTTGAGCTCGTCTAGCTGGATGGTGGCCTCCTTTAGCTTGTCCAGCCCACCCTCCAGACGCTTGCACTGTGCTGGGGGCACACGACACATGGTCAGTGGTCTAGGCTCCAGGGCAGGACCTTGTATTAGCCTTGTTGGAACCCATCCAAGGAGAGGAAAAACAACTCACTTCTACAAGAAGGCACACCCACTTTAGCTTTCAGACTACATGCATGGCATCTACTAGCATGAAGAGACTGCTAAATGCGGTTGTCTTTTTTGTTTTTGTTTTGAGACACGGTTTCTCTGTGTACGCCTGGCTATCCTGGAACTCACTCTGTAGACCAGGATGACCTCAAACTCACAGAGATCTGCCTGCCTCTGCCTCCAAAGTGCTGGGATTAAAGGTGTGTCCCACCAACACCCAACTAACAGTGCATCTCTTAACCAGCTACCAGAGACAGTCCTTCATTAAAAAGCCCTTTCTAGCAGCGCACACTGGAGACCAGGGAACACCAAGGCAAAGAAAACAGACCTGCAAACACAGGGCCACACAGAACTAAGTGTGCTGTGTTTTACCCACAGGGATGAACCGCCCCCAAATGCGAAACCCAAATCTGCTCTATTTTGCCCCAATCATAAGGGTGCCAGGTCTTGCAGAGATGAGCCTTACTCCTGAACCCTGGTCACACAGTAGTGCCCCACCCACCCGTATGCCACACCTACCCCACCCCACCCCACCCCACCCTGGCCCCTGCTCACCTATGTTGTACTGGGTTTTCTCATCTAACAGTTTGGAGTACGTGTTGATAAAGTCTAGGTAGTTCTTGGGCGTCACGTAGTTGCTACGCCTCAGCTTCTGCTGGAACTGCTTACTGAACTCACCCACCGACTGGTGGACCATAACCACGTGCTCCACAAGGTCTTCGATTTTCTCTGCAGGAATCATGGCGTTACCTCCTGGACAGGAAGGAATTTAGAAAGTGGGGGGTAGCAACAAGGAAAAGGAGGACTGGGGGCAGCTCAATGGTGAGCACCTGCCTAGCATATGAGTCTCTGGGGACAGGCCCCACACTGCAGAAAACAAACAGGTCCCCAAAATGTGAAATACTGACCCAAAGATCCAAGAAATCCACTCCTATATCTGTGCCTGGAAGAACAGGACACCCAGCCTCCAACAGGTCTGTGAATGCCAATGTTCCATAGTAGGAGAGTGGTAAGGAGAAAAGACCAGAGTCCATTAACAATGTGGCATGCCCACACAGTGGAGTACTACTCAGCCATGAAAAGGACCAAGGGGCTGATGTGGGTTACACTATAAGTGACCCTCCAGAAACACTATACAAAAAGAAAGAAACTGGACGCAAAGAAGCAATGTGCCTGGGTCCCCTTACATGAGATACATAGACAGGGAAGATTCGCAGAGTTGGGGGAGGAGGGAAGAATCCGTGTTCAGATGGGTGCAGAACTTCAGTTTAGGATGATGGAAAGTTCTGGAAACAGATGACGGTAGTGGTCACATGACACTATGAATGTAATTGATGTTTCAAGTACACTCAAGATGGACAGAACAGGACTGTTTACAGTAGACATATTTTCAGTAAATAAAGTGATTTCATCAAAAATTTAATTAAAAAAAGGAAATGAGCAGCTATTGCTTGTGGCAACTTCTGGGACCTGTGATCTCTCCATGGTGATTTCCCTAACACAGATGCCAACCCTCCTGCCATGGGAGACCCACCTTCTGCCTTTCCCCAGGGCTCAAACACCATTAGGAGAAGCTGGGGCTTCAGGAGTGGGGCCCACAACTGACCTGACTGATTCCCAAGCCCAGCATGAGGGTCCCACCCATGGCGGCTTGGTGGGTTCACTCAGCCATTTTGTGATGGACCCCAGTGTCCAGCACACATGGGCAGAAGGGGGGGCCTTCCTGGGAATCTACTGGAATGATTGGTGCTCTCTCCCAAAGCCAAGATCTTGTCACTTGATGACTTGGAATGCAACAGCCTCAAGCAGGATTTGAAAGACGGAAGATTGGACCAATCAGCCCAGGTTCTGCAGATCTGCCTTTGAATCAGACTACATATAGCATGCTCTGCCCACAGGCATCCAGCTTTGGAACATGGTCAGTTCAACTTCAGGGAACATGTTCTAAGGGAAAAGAACTGTCAATGAATTTTGGGCGGCTTTGGGCACAGAACCGAAACACCGCATGCTGGAAAGATATAGGAATGACTTACACACCATGGAAGCTAGCATGCACAGCCACTGTGAAGCTGGCAGCCACAGACCCACAGGGCAAGTGTGGCCCACCGCTTGTTTTTTTGTGAATAAAGTTTTATTGTAAACACAGTCACAAACATTTACATGTGGTCCCAGATGGCTCTCAAAGCACATTGTCAGAATTCAGCAGCTGTGACAGAAGCAGAGATTGCCACATGGACCTTCACAGAGGCAGCCTGCCAGAATAAGTCCCAACCCCACAACAAATGTTTTCTTGGCTTCCTTCCCAGAACAGCATTATAACTGAAGTTATGGTTTTGGAAGTTTGTGTAGAAGGACTGTTTCCTTATTGAGTTTGTTAGGTGCACACTTGTAAAGTTGGAATTATTTACAAAGCCACCTAGTGACATTGGTCATAAACCCTTTCAAGTTAGATCTAGAGGAAAAAAGAAAAATCATGCTGGCACCACCATGGTAGTGGCCTTTTTTCCCCCCTGCAGATCCTGCACCATCTCTATGGCAAGGATGTGACCATGTAGCTGTGGCATAGGAGGGGCCAAAGTCAGAATGTCCATGGAATGTGGGTCAATAAAAATTTATTCATCAAAACAATCAGGGGGCCACATTTGGCAGTGGGCCATTGTTCTTTTTCTTTTTTAATTGTTTGCCTTTTAAGCTACAGTTATCCTATTCAGCAACTATAACTCTGCCACTACCAGCAGCGGCAGGCTGCAAGAGCCAAACCCTGAGGGAATTCTGTTCCCTCACGCACTGATTCTTTCAAAGCTACTAAGAAAGCTTATTTAAATCTCTGCCCCACTAAAGAACTCAAGATTCAAAGGTTGAGGGAGAATCCTGTTTCCCAGAGAGGCTGAATAGCAAGCAGCTCACCTCCTCGAATCTCCCAAGAAGTCCTCGTGCGGGTTTTTCTCTTGCCCCTCCTTATAAACCCTTCTCCACCTGGCTTCTCCTTACAACTTCCTGTCAGCTAGTTGCTGACCCACCTCCTGACCGCAGGCGAATTTTATTTAATCAAACACATCTTTGCATCACTAAGCAAATGTTACAGAGCATAAACAAAAGTAACACACCTTAAAATAATATTCTACAACAGGTCATGCCTTGCAGACTCCCGATTCCTTTGGACTAGAGCAAAATGTAACCCCAAGCTACACTAACAATACAAAGCTATTCTTTGCCATAGGGTATCTATGGTGAAGGAATCTACTGGGTCAAGATTCAGTCAGAAAAGTGAACAGCTTCTTTATGAGATCAAGCTGTCCCTGCAACAGTGGCAGCTTACCTAAAAATGACTTGGCAACTGCGTGCAGGGCCTGGGATGGCCAGGGCATGAACCAGTCGATTCCAGTGTTGTTGACTAGGCCTTAAAGAGAGGCAAAAAGAGGACAATTATGCAACCCAGACTTACTCCAGCGCATACGTGCACAGTCTTTAGTATCCACTAGAGTGGTGGCTCAGCTGTGCACATTCAAGTGTCTCAGCATCTCGTCACTGTGACCCCGGGAGAGAGAAGAGGGGGCACCTTCCCCACTTCATGCACCCTGCAGCCGGGGAACGTGTGCACACTCTCCTGCCAGGATGATGCCAGCCATGCCTACTGGAGATTGAGATGGACCAGGGAAGTGGGCCTACGGTGCAGGGCCAACTTTCAACTCAAGTACTACATCCTGTATGGCCCTGCTGATGTGGCAGGTCCCCAGAGCACACACACTATACCGCAGTAGTGGTGAAGGATTTACAGGCTTAGCTCAAAGGTACCTGGGAAATTCCTGCACCGAGTCCTCAGGGTGTCTCCCACTGGTGACATGCCCAGGACAATGTGTAGGTTGTTGGCACTCTTATTCACGAAATATTGCCACACAGACTCCTTGGCCGGGCCCATGCCGTTCTTCAAGGCTTCCTGCCCAATCTGACTGAGGATACCGTCCTTTTCTTCCTCAGGGAAGAGCGCAGGGACGATCCCTGCCAGACACAAATGTGGAGGGAACTGGCTTTCAGGTTTCTGAGTTCTGACCTCCTTGGGTGTAAAGAAGGTGATGGAGCAAGGGATAATGGGGAGAGAAGCAGGGGCCAGCAGAAGACCAGGGCTAGGGTCCAGGCCTCCATTTTTATCTGTATGCAATAACTCTGCCTCCTTGTTCAATAAAACACTGAGCTTCCCAGACCACCAAATTCCAGATTCCTTTCTTCACCACCCCTAGTCAAGGTTCTGGGATGTAAGCTGTATCAGAACCAGCACTCCTACCTCACCCTCCTGGGTTCTGGAAGTACACACATGCACTGCTATGCCCAGCATAGGAATGTGTGTTTACCCCTAGTACTGGGGATCGAACCCAGGGCCTCACACATTCTAGTCAAGCACTGTACCACTGAGTTACATCCCCAGCCACACCTAAATCAGGCCCATGAAAGTACCACACTCCTGCCTTGATGTCTCTTCCCTTCAGCACAGGGGACTCCCTGCATGTATTTTTCCAGCAGTGGCCTGGCCTCTCTACCCAATGTGGGAGCATGAATGATGGCCTCCAAAGACACCTGACCCCACCATAGGACCTGCAAGCATGTTTCCTTATGCTCCCCGCCAAATGGGACTGCGCTTTGCAGTTGGGACAAGGCAGAGGACCCAGGCAGCCTGGTGTTGTCACAGGAAGGGATGAAGAGCAGCGGTTGGATGAGGGGAACAAAGCAGAGAGTAGGGTGGTATGAGCCAAGGAACCCTGAGCTATGGCAGTCTCTGCAAGCCAGATAGGATGAGTTTGTACATCTTGGACCTGTTGATGCCATGGTGTTGCCTCCAAAGCCCTGCAGACCCACTGGGATGTTGGAATGAACTCAGCTTTTGGGCAGCTTGATGAAGAGCCACAGGAAAAAAGACACCTGCTTCCAAGTGCTGCTTCGTGGGGCTCCTCCCCTCATCTCACTATTGCAGTGGCTGTCCCTGCGTGTCTCTGTGTGTGCTTCGTGGGGCTCCTCCCCTCATCTCACTATTGCAGTGGCTGTCCCTGCGTGTCTCTGTGTGTGCTTTGGTGCCCACCCTCCACTGCACATCTCAGTCTCTGAACTTCAAGGACAACAGAGGCCATGGGCATCATATTCCTTGTAAAACCTGAGGGGTCTCATTGCCACTGTGGGATAAGCCCACAGTGTTTCACAGAGCGGAGACACACATGGCTTCAAGCTCAGGGACTAACAGGTCATCCTGGTTACAAGGAGGAGTAAAGTAACCTATACACCCACAGGAGGGGAGGAGAGGAGGGCTGGCACTCAGCTGGGAACTCCAGGGTCTGGTGTGACAACAAGGATTGTCAAGTTTCTCTCTGACTCTGGTGGAGGGGTAGGACAGGACATTCCTGCTGGCAGGGGTGGGGCAGTACCTGAGGTCAGCATGTTGTTGATGAGTTCCAGGAAGCCCTCCTCAGCCACGTGGGCGTCCGTAAACAGAAAGATCATCATCTTGTTCTCCAGCCCCAGCTTCAAGTACAGGTTCTTCAGGTCCTCCCGGAAGTTAGACTCAGAGTAGCCCCGGCTTAGCAGGATCTCAAACACCTGGGGGAACAGGTGGGCAGCACCCACCAAGGCAAGGGAAGGCTCTGAGCACGTCAGGAGAATGTGTGGGTTTGCATGCCCCAAAACATTACATCCCCTGAGGGGCACAAGCATGGAAGCTGGATGATTGACAAGGGTCCTGTGTGGGCTGCACATGTAAGCGTAAAGGTGTGTGCCCCTATGTGGAAAAAGCAAGGCAAGGAAGGGACTTGACCACCTGGGAGTCACAGGGAGGGAAAGCAGGGTACTTGCAGTAGTAGCAAAAGCTGGTGATGGTCACACAGATCTGAGACTGGACCAAAAGCACCCTATGTATGTACACTTAAAATGATGAGCTGTGCCATCTAGCTCTATAAAGTATTTTTAGGGCTGGGGAGATGGCTCAGTGGACTGCTCTTCCAGAGGACCTGGGTTCAATTCCCAAGCACCCACATGGTGGCTCACAACAGTCTGTAACTCCAGTTCTAGGGGACCTGACATCCTCACACAGACATACGTGCAGGCAAAACACCGATGTACAAAAAGTAAAAATAAAATTATTGCCAGGCAGTGGTGGTGCACACCTTTAATCCCAGCACTCAAGAGGCAAAGGCAGCTAGATCTCTGTGGGTTCGAGGCCAGCCTGGTCTACAGAGAGAGTTCCAGCACAGGCTGTGTCTGTAAGTGAACCACATCCACACAGGTGGCTATAGGAACCACAGGAGGGCACTGGATCCCCTGCAGCTGGAATTACAGGAAGCTATGAGTTTCAGGTGTGACAGTCAGCAATGCCTAAGCCCCACCCCCTGTGCTCCCACAGTTCTAAATTCACAGGGGCAGCCTGTGTCTGACTTTTGAGCTTGAGTTCTCAAGCCACTGCAGGTTAGACGCTTTGTAAACTCAGGCAAATGGGACAAAAACAGAAAGGTCGTACTCTCAACTCTTTAAACAGGATGCCCTCACCTCGTAGCCTGCAGTGAAAGCTGCCAGCCTGGACAAGGACTGCTTCCCGGAGCCACCCACACCCACCAGCAGGGCATGGCCTCGGTCCATTCGGATGATGCGGTGCACACGGGTCAGGTGCTCCAGCGCATCGTCAAACAGCACCAGGTTCATCTTGGTGTTGATTTCGTTGTACTCCTCGAGGATTTCCTGAGTGGAGAGGATCCATAAGCCCACCACATTTTAAGAGGCAGGCTCTCTCCTTCACATCAGGAAAGATGAAGTTTGGAGAGAGCTGTCTTTTTCCTTAGCATCTATGGCTGAGGAAGTAATCCAATCATTTGGGCACATGGGGATGGAGACTTAATTTCTGACATCAAGATTGCAGTCAGCTGGTGTGGTGGAGGGAGATGCTGCCCTTCCCAGGACCTAGGTGCAGGTGGCTCACAAATGCCTGTAACTCCAGTTCTAGGGAGTCTGACGCCCTCTTTTGGCCTCTATGGGCAACTATACTCACAAACATGCATGCATGCATGCACTTTCACACACACACACACACACACACACACCTAAAAATAAAGTAAATCTCCGTTCTGCTGGGTGTCAACCTGCTAGAGTGAGCTGCAGCCCAGTACAGACAAGAGAGCTACTGGGGCCACCAAACACACCCCAAATGCTGGGTGTGCAATATCTTGTATGGACAGAGCAGGAGACAGGCCGTCCGCACCTGGAACAGTGCCTTGGCAGCCTCATAGTCCTGGATGTCTTCATAAATGCGTGGTTCCTCCTCATGCAGGGCCATCCGGAAGTCCCCAAACAGAATGGGGTCTCTCATCACCACCTCGAAGTCATCCTCAAAATGCTCCTTCACCAGGTTCCCTATGTGGTCTTGCACCTTGAAACAGAAGTGGGTTAAGGCCCCAGACATGTCCACAGTTCCATACATTTGGCAGGAAGAGAGAACTCATTATCAGTGGGATAATTAGCCTAGACCTTCCCTAGCAACACCTATCCTGCTGTGAGATTCCTGTATAAACAATATATTGGTTTCTTTTGGGTTGTTTGTTTGTTTGGCTTTTTTTCTTTTAAACCCTCTCTTTGGTTTGTTTGCTTGTTTGTTTTAATTACATTTTCTTATTTATTTGGGCTTAGGGGGCACACATAGAGGGCAGAAGATAATTTCTAGGAGTCAGTTCTGTCCTTCCACCATTTGGGCCCTGAGATCAGATCATCGGGCTTGGCCGAAAGTGCCTGCTGAACCATCTTTCCGGCCCTGCTGCCATGTGTCTTATTCAGACTTTAGGTAGGGTTTTCCGCCCATTAAGACGCTTGCATATGCTCACCAGCTGCTTGTCTACTTCATTGATGAGCCGGTCATGGAAAACCCTCAGGCATTCATTTCTCCACACCCTTACCATCTGAGTCACTGTCTGAAACCTACATGAAGGAAGGGCAATGTTGGTGGTCACCAGGTGCCCTGGGGAGGGCTCAGGTGGATGGGGGGGGCACAAGAGTCACATCCCTAAAGACCCTCTATCTCATTCTAGCTGGAAGCTAGCAAATTAAATACAGGGGTCACAAGGTCATCACCCAGGGCTCATCCTACATATGTCAGTCACGCTCACACACACACACCGTCCAAGGCCCGTGTGAACTCAGAGTCTGTCTCAGGACTGCTCCTTTTCCTGACCCTACTTCCAGAACCTTCTCTAGCTCCTGGCAAAGAGCCATCACCCCATTCAAAAGACTAGGAACAAGGAAGACCCCAACTCTAAACCATCCACAGCACTCCAAGGCAGGTCAAGGCCTGTGAAGAGCCCTCTGCTGTTCTTCAGTGTTGCCTGTTCCTGCTGTAAACCCACATAGCTCCGCCCCTCCTGCAGATCCAGAGACTGAAGCAGCCAGGGAAAGATGGGAGTCTGGTGTTCCTGAGACACAGTAAAGAGCCATAACCCTTTCCATGCTGTGTCTGGCGACTCCCAGAGACTCATGTACACATCCTCCACCCAGCTGGAAATGCCGTAGTCACACTAGCCATAGGCTCCATGCAGATCCAGCCACAGAGCTAAGCAGGTGAGGCTGCAAAGCCATCCCACTGGAGGGACCAAGATACCCAACTTCGGGGGCTAAGGAGCATCAGCTGTCACCCTAAGGGTTTATCTGTTTTCTCCATCAACACAATCAAGGATGCCATGTGGTTGACTGACACTTTTTTTTTTTTTTTGACCCATTTGACTCATTGAAAAGTCCTAACCAAAGCCATCAAACCTTTAAGACAGTGGTTCTCAACCCTTCTAATGCTTCGACCCTTTGATACAGTTTCTCATGTTGTGGTGACCCCAACCATAAAAATGATTTTCGCTGCTATTTCATAACTGTAATTTTGCTACTGTTCTGAGTCATGATGTAAATATCTGTGTTTTCCCATGGTCTCGGGCAATCCCTATGAAAGTTTGAAAATGGCTGCTTTAGGGTATGTTTTAGTGAAACAAACAAGCCCCCAAACTCACCGATCTGGATTGGTGAGGACAAGACCGTTGAACACTCTGGAGAGGTCTCGAAGGTTGAAGATGTAATGGAACTTGGAAGGCGTGGGAGGGAGGTCTTGGACAATGTCTTTGTAAAGCATTAATGTGCAGAATGTCAGCTTCTTGCTCACGGCCCCGATGCTCTCATTAAAGTTCTTTAAAAAAAAAATCAAAAAGACCACCATGTCTATCGGTAGAATGGATAAGTGAAATGTGGTATTTTCATGACAGAATAGTATTTGATCAGGAAAAGGAATGAAACACTGACACATGGATTGATCTTGAAAACCTGGTGCTAAATAAGAGAAATCAGACATCAGAGGCCATGTGGCTTCCAGGGATTGGGAGAAAGGGGAGTCTGTAATGGGTACAGGTTTCCTTTGTTTAAAAAAAAAAAAAGTTCTATTTACACAGTGCAAATAGTTAGCCAAGACTGAGTGGACCAAATGCTTCTAAATTGAATGGTTAAAATAAAGAATTTTCCATTTTTATGTGTGTGCATGTGTATATGTGTGCGTGTGCGCATGCCGCTCACCATTTGATCCACCCTCTACCTCATCTGTAGGTGAACAGCTTCCGACAAGGCTCACAGTCCTTCCTGCTCCTCACACGGCACCCTCCCCAACTGGCTGAAGCCTTGGAGTGTACAGACCCCACTCTTGAGTAGATAAATCCCACCCAGCCTGTTGTCCTCCAGTTCACACTGTGGGGAAAGCCCAGTTACCGAGGTGTGGCCCTTGAGGATGGAGTAGTAGATCAAGTGCAGAGACTCCTCGGATGGGAAGGGGACATTGAAGACGCTGAACAGCGAGAGGAACCTGGGGTCCACCTCATTGCGGCCCCCTCCTGCCTTCCCCATGGCAGCAATGAAGCCCAGGTCACGGATACTCTTACAGTTGAGCTCTTTCCCACGGTCATATAAGTAGCCCTTTTCCAGCAGCAGCTTCAGCAAGGCGATAGGCTGCTGGGTGCCATACTCATCTACCTGGAAGTTTTGTTTGTTTGTTTTTAGGAAAGAAAAAAGCAGTATTAAAAGTTAGAACTAGGCAAGACTGTGCCAACCTCAAATGCTTACCTCTCCTGTTTCCCCCTAAGCATTCTGGGTTGGCTTCACAGGGCTTCCCAAGTCTATAACTGTCTATTCACACCCGAGGTTTAAAGTCTGTCTCCTTCACTACACTGTGCATTCCATGAAGGCAGAGACTGCTGAGGCTTACACACCTCACAGCACCAGTTTCCTGGGAGGTGTTCAGCAAGTGGAATGGATGGATGGATGATGGATGGATGATGGATGGATGGATGATGGATGGATGGATGGATGGATGGATGGATGGATGGGAGAATGCATTTGTATGTATTTGGATGGGTGAAAATGGATGGATGGAAAAATGGATGGGTGAGTGGATGAATGGGTGAGTGGATAGATGGGTGGGTGGGTAGATGAATGGGTGAGTGGGTGGGTGGATGGATGGATGGACGGGTGGATTCTGTTGATGGATGGGTGAGTGGGTGGATGGATGGAGAGATGGACAGTGGATGGATGGTATACAGATTCCTTAGCATATGGATGGAAGAATAACAGATGTGGGTCTGTAAATAAATGAAACAGTAGATGACAGGTGACTAGATACATGGAGGGACAATGGATAGATGGTCAGACATGTTGCAGATGTACAGATAGCTGAAAACACTTGCTGCTCTTCCAGAGGATCAGAGTTCTGTTCCCAGCCCCCATGTCAGACAGCTCACAACCGCATGTAACTCCAGCTCCAGGGGATCTGACACCTTCTTTTGGTCTCTTGGGGCACATGTGGCAAATATACACACAGGTACACACCCATAAAAGTAATAAAACTTAAAATTAGTCTTAAATAATAAAAATCTCAAAAAGACACACCCCTGTCCCACCTGTGTAAGCTCTGCCCACCTTTGGCATATTCATGTCGTCCATGAACACCAGCAGGCGCTTCCCCATGGGCGGCCCGTATGTGTCCTTTGTCCGCTTCTCTACACTCGCTTCTAGGTTCCTCTGGATGTCCAGGGATGTGGTTCGTGAGGAGAAGCTGACCATCAGCACGATCTGTAACAGAGAAGAGTGTGGTAAAACAACTGGCTTCCAAACTAACGTTCCAGAACGGCTGCAGGTCCATGCTTCATCATTTTTAAGAGCTAAAGCCAGAGCTGGGTGTGATGGCACACTTGAGAGGCAGAGGCAGGGAGATCTCTGTGAGTTCAAGGTCAGGCCAGCCAGGGTTACACAGTGAAACCCTGTCCCAACAATATACCCTCTTTCCTTTTGCTAGATTGTATGTTGCCACTCATGAGCCTTGGGACAATGCAGGCTGTGGAATGCTGTCCCCAAGGTCACACTAATTTGAAATCAGAGAGGCTGTGATTCCTAACAGGAGACCTTCCCAAGGTTGGACCCACTAACACCCCCCTCATCAAAGTGTGGAGGGCTGGAAAGACCCTGGGCCCTCCTTAAGAAATACAACCAGTTAACTGTTACCCACATGTCTCCTGCTTCAGAAAGTGACCCCACTCATACTCATTCGGTTCACCGAGCTGGACTTGGGTAGACCTTGCTATGTGGGTGATTAGAAATAAGTTCCCAGGAAAAGTCACATGATGATATGTGATAGGGGAAAGTGTTGGTCTCCCTGGGTAGCCTCTCAAAAGGCAACTGTCTGACCTTTAAGAGCCTGGAAAGACGATTTTAACGACATCTGCTGGACCACTCTCTATAGCAGAGGAGTTTTAAACATAAATTGCTTTCAAGGCAATTGCCTGTTAATAAGAATAAGGAGACCAAAGAAAGCATGAACAGCTTCCTCCTGGACCTCACAGGTCTCCTCCCTCCCTCCCTCCCTCTTCCTCTCTCTCTGTCTCTCTCTCTCTCCCTCCCCCTCTCTCTGCCTCCCTCACCTCTCTCTTGTGCCTTTAGAGGAACTATGAGCACACATGTGTGTACATGTGTGTTCACATACTGCATGCACGCACCAACGCACACACACAGTTCACACCGATGCTCATATTCAGCCACATACTAGCCACAGCTAGACCACTATGCCACACATATCAGTATCCCCTGCCCAGAGCTGGGGTTCCGTCAGTGAGGTGTTTAAACATCTCAGTTGGTGCCAAAGTTGTTGGTCTGTGGACTGCACTTTGGGAACAGCTGACTTAAAAAAAAAATATCCTTCAACCCAGATGCTCATGAGTACATGTGCATAAGTGCTAATGGTTAGCAGCTAATTGGCTGTCTTTGTATGTCTGCTTGTAGCCAATGAGGTCTAGGGGCACGGTTCTAGGAAAGCGATGACACACAGAGAGGTTTCTGAGCATGGGTTCCTCTTGAGGTGTCTGGTTCTAACAGCAATTCTGTGCCCTCTGCCCTGACACCTTTAAAGCTAAATATACCACACTGCATGAGATGAGGGAGGCAGGCAGGCCTGATCCACCCAGAATTCCTTGCAGAGTCTGTCCATGTCCCACTGTAATTATCTCTGTATTGTATAAAACGGTCTTTTGGGCTGCACACCATCCTAGGAGACTCCATTTGACAAACTGCTCTTGACTCCATTTTGAGGGAGGATTTCTATAACTCCTGGGGCACCCAGAAATGTATCCAGGACAGACTGGATAATGACTTATTCCTGGAGGAGAAACACAATGTTTATTGGGGAGAATCAAAACTGTGGGGGCAAAATAATGTCACAAAAACCCGGCCCAGAGACTTAATCAGACACCAGACCAAAGAAAGGGTGAAACTCCCTCTTCTGGACTCCATAAAGTGATGGACACCCAATACTGTGACAGCCTGGCTGCACACCAACCTATCATGTGATACCTCATGTGTATCAAGGGCCAAGGATTCGCTGACTTGGCTCTGTCCCACAGTATTCTACTGCCTGCCAGTCCATCTGTTCACCTGTCTGGACCTAGTCCTGGCCTGCTGTTTCCTGACCCACTTCAGCTTTTTCACCTGGCAGCTAAAAAATATACAGCTTGCCAGGTGGTGGTGGCACACACCTTTAATCCCAGTACTTGTGAGGAAGAGGCAGGTGGATCTCTGTGAGTTTGAGGCCAGTCTGGCCTACAGAGCGAGTTCCAGGACAGGCTCCAAAGCTACACAGAGAAACCCTGTCTTGAAAAACCAAAGAGCCCACAGCTGTGCTCTCAACCCTGACCCCAGCAGCCCCTTCCAGCTCTGACTGGGTTCATTACCATTGATAAAGACCCTCAGCACACTTCTGAGACCTCTGAGCTCTGTTGTGGCCTCTTGGACTTGTGTCCACTCTATAATCCACATATAAACATATAAATAGTATGTCTCTGATGTGCTGTAAGAGTTAGCATCAGTCATTAAATAGGAATAAAGAACTTGCATTCACCTTGCCCAGACTACCCAGCTGGGTAGACTTTATGATACATAGCTGCCATTGAAACTGCTAAACCTAGGCAAGGTGGTGGCAGCAGAGCACACCTTTAATCCCAGCACTTGGGAGGCAGAGGCAGGAAGGAGGATCTCTCTGAATTCAAAGCCAGCCTGGTCTACAGATTGAGTTCCAGAACAGCCAGGGCTACACAATAAACCCTGTCTTGAAAAACAAAGAAAGAAAGAAAATGTTATCTGTGTTTCTGGTATAGTGAATTCCTAACACCATTTCACAAGGAACACAGTGGCTTCTGCCTTGTGGTCTATGTTGGATTTCTGCCATGAAGGAAACCAGTTGTCCTTGCATGTCACTAATGTGGATGGAATATGTCTCAGATCACAGGCATTGGACATAATCCCTCATTTCATGTCAGTGAGTTTTGGAGGTTCCCAGGACCTCTGGGGCAATCAGATGGAGAAGGCTCTCAAAAGCATTTCAGACTCCAGGGTTCTAAGGAAGTGGCTTCTCTTCTCTCTTATGGAAGTGGACCTTCTCTGGCAGGCTTGTTCCTTCTCACCGTAAGATGCTTATCCTGAGGCCTGATAAGTTACAAAGAGTAGCCATTTACTTAACTCGGCTCTCCGGGGCCAGGAAGCCCAGGAGCATGGTGCCTTCATGGTACATGGTAACTTACCAGGCCTCAGGTCTAAGAAAAGCACAGCCATGCATTCCTAGGAGAGGCCTACTCTGAGAATCTGAGGTCACCAGCCACATGAAATGCCATCATCCAGCCCCAGTCAGGCTTTTGAATGAACATGGCCTTCACCAACCTTAACTGCATTTCTGTGAGAGAACTTGAGTCACCCAGGTAAGCCACGTCAGAGTCCTGACCCATGGAAACTGAGAAGTAATAAGGGCTGTGGCACTAAGCCACCAGGTGCTGAATAACTTGTTACAGGGCAGCTGTTAACTAATACAAATACTTACATTGGTCTCCTCACTCAGATTTTTAAGGAAGTTCTGGGTAGTGGCTGTCTTAGAAGTGCCCGATTCACCCACAAAAAGAACAGGGTGCTTGATTTTAACCATCTGCTCTAGTATCCAGGTGGTACGGGTCGTATCCACTGTGTGAACTAAAAGACAGAATAGGAGTGTCACAGGAACTCTGAGCGTTTGGCCACCTAGCACTCACACAGAGTCCCATGCATCCAGTAGGAAGCAGAAAACACTGAGCTCTGGGACTGGAGAGGTGGCTAAGTGGGTAAGAGCTTGCTCTAGAAGCAGAGGACCTGAATTCAAATCCCCAGCACCTACATTAAAAGTTTCATGTGGCTGTGTGTGCCTTTAACAGCAGCATCAGGGAGGTGGAGACAGGCAGAACCCGAGAGCTTGCTGGACAGTCAGGAAAACCAGAACAAGCTCCAGGCTGAGAGAAGGGCCCTGTCTCAAGGCAAGAAAGCACACAGCATATAGGAAGACACCTGACAGCCTGTACCATACACACACACACACACACACACACAAACACACACACACACTGCACACGTATACAGTTTTGGTTTGGTTTTGGTTTGGTTTTTCGAGACACGGTCTCTCTGTGTATCCCCCAACTGTCCTGGAACTTGCTCTGTAGACCAGGCTGGCCTCGAATTTAGAGATTCACCTGCCTCTCTGCCTCCCAAGTGCTGGGATTAAAGATATGCACCAACACCACCTGGCATTTTGTTTTGCTTTGTTTTTAAGCTAAGCTCTGGCTGCAAAGGAGAATATGGATAAAGCCTAGCCTTGGCTTCCCAGCCATTGTATGGCCTTTTAGAGGTGTAACATCTAGCCAATCAAAGTGTATAACTGAGTGTGATGCATTTCTTTGGCACAGTGGTTGTGGCAACTGCACCAACTTCAAGCACCCTGCTCCCTGAACTCCATCTGATTTACATTCAGAATGGAAACCCCACTCACACCTCATGCATCTGTGGGATCGATTTCCTGAAAACCTCTGCTGAAGGCAGCACCACCGCACAGTCAGGTCCAGCCCACCCACTCTCCTGTGGTACGATTCCAGTTCGGGAGGGGAGCCCTTAGAAAATGCACATGTCTTGCTCCAGAAGCACCATGCACCAGACCAGACATGCTTACTGTGGAATCATACAGGATGGAGCAGGGCTATCCCTGTGTTCTCCCTGTGCCCAGCCAGCTCTGTGGCTGGAGCACCCTTGGAGATGTAAGGAAAGTAGAGAACAGGCCATCATGGGCATCGGCTTGCAGGGAAAAGCCCAGGTCACAGCCACACAGAGATGCTCAGAGGCATGGGACAAAATGGGACCCCAAGGGGCAGATGGTGCCACCCTCTAGTCACTTCCAATGAGTTCCTGGATGGCATTCAGTTGCCAGTGAGGCCATGGTCTTCTTCTCAGGCCTACTCACACCCACTCACACCAGGAAGCTAAGAACAGGGCCAGTGATTACACACCCAAGATGTCGACAAATTTCTTTTCATGGCTGTGAACATATTCAGGAACTAGCTTGCTCCATGGGATCCAGTAGTTCCGCTTGGAATCGAAATGGAAGTCGTACAGGGTGGGAAGATGCCCTGCAGGGGACAAGGGTCCGTGTTGTTCTAGTGACAGACATGGGAACAGGATAGATTTTGATGCAGCTGGAATGAGCTGCCTGCTCACCTCAGAGCTACCCTCAGTTTTGCTTGCTACCCCTTCACAGGATAGGTACTCGGTGTGTACCTTTTTGCAGTTAGCCACCAATCCTTGGAAACACAACCCTGGGGCATAAAGTCATGACCCCACCCTTACAGATGTTGGTGGGCCAGGCAAGGGTAGAGGCAAATAAACAGACCATTTTGATGTAGATGCTGAACTCTGAGACTGGATAAGTACAGGTATGACCTATGACCCATGACCCATAGGGCATCTGGCAAAGACAGGGTGGGTGAGAAAAGAAGAAGCATGGTGGCAAAGATAGCTCTGGGGTTGGAGCCCCACCCACCATCCGCACCCCCGCCCCAGACCATTCCTCACCAGGGTCCCCACTCACATGTGTGCCACCCCCCATCTCTCCACAGACCACTTCTCCAAGCAGAAGGCCATCAGTGGGCTCCACCTGTTTCTATTTAAGGGTGCACATATTCATGCAAAAGCTTAAACCCTTATAAGATACCTTCCTATGACTTACCTGTTGGTCTGTGAGACAGATGGGGGAGCCCAGAGGGAAAAGGGGAACCCAGGATTGTGTCAAGTGTGGAGAGCTCAGCCAGAGCTAGAGTATAAGGGTCCAAGATAGGGTCAGAGGCACAGCCTCCTCCAACAGCGGTGTCTCAGGGGTTGCCCTGCTGGAGTGGGCGATACGCTTGAAGCCCTGAGCGTGGCAGTGGCTACGTCACACAGGCTGGAAACCCACACTGGCAGCAACGGGGAAAAGCAGGTTGACGTCCCCTACAAACCCGCACCAAAGAAGGGGTCATGATTCCTACCTGGCAGTTCTCCAGGACGGGCCCAGACCCCCTCCGTGTCTGCGGTGGGCATTGACGAGAGGTGTTTAACGTACTCGTCAAATCTGATCCGTCCCACCTCAAGCAGGGAGGAGCCGAGGGAGCAATAGAGTGCCTCCAGGAAGAAACACTCTAGAAGGTCCATGTCCTCGATCTCCCCTTCCAGTAGTGAATCCATCATCTTGGTTAACTGGGTCACCTGATCATAGAAAGCCTGTCTCAGTCCATCTTGCTGACCTCCATGATGCTATCCTGCCCTGAGTCCTGGGGTCCCCTGTCCCATAGTGATGGCATCTATACCTGCCATATTGGTTTGACCACATGGAGCCTGGCACCTTCGCTTGCATGAGAGTCACAAGAATGTGCCCTGACATCCACCCATCAGCCATCTCTGCTCCCTTTAAGCTCCTTCCCCAAGGCATGGGTCCATCTCCGGGGTAGCCTTCCTTTGGCTGTCATCGGTAGAGTGTTCTTACCATATTCAGGTCCGTCTGAGGAACCACCATCTTGAGCTTCTCGCCTTGTCTTCCGTCCACTATCCCCTCTATGATCATGTCAATGAGCAAGGGCACATATTTCTCAAAGAGGTCATTTAAATACTTTTGCTCCACCTGTAGAGAAGAGAGCCAATTCCTTTCCAAGGGTCCTTTTAGGTGGAAGGACCTGGAAGCTGAGATGATAGCTATGACAATGACTTCAGCAGGTGTCGAGCCCCAGGGCCAGTGCCTTTCGTGTGTAGACAGGTTTGTCTTTTTGTTGTTGTCGTTTGTTTGTTTTAGGGGGACAGGGCTTCTCTGTGTAGCTTTGTAGACCAGGCTGGCCTTGAATTCACAGAGATCTGCCTGCCTCTGTCTCCTGAGTGCTGGGATTAAAGGTGTGCAACACCACCACCACCCGGCTGATAGGTTCACTCTTTATGCTACACTTATTTCCCTTTGCTGCCACAATGCACCCACACCTTCAAGTAACGGGAGGTAACAGGCTCCATCTGACAGAAAAGGAGCTGATGGTCTTCCGAGTTCAAGCATCACAATTGACCATTCAGCATAGAGTTTAAAGTGGTTCACTGGGGGAGGGCAGGCTCAGTGGTCAAGATGGCATACTAAGGCTGTGTGCTCATGGACACACGCATCCCTTGTCCAACATTCCTGACCGGGCCCGAGCTGTTTAAGAGTAATGCTCACCTTGTTTTGTATTTGTGTTTGTAACCATTTTTTCCAGTATGGTTGGTATTTCAAGTTCTTAGGGTCCACGTAGACCATCCCGCATCGAGATACAGTAGCAGGAGAGGCATACTGCAAGTCTCCCACCTGGAAAGAGTGAACCCTTCAGCTCTGAAACCCTTCTGATCATGGCTGCTAGCACCTGGGCCACACATGCCAGGACCTTCCCTAGGCAAAGATTCACAAGGGCATGAAGCCCATGACGGGCAGTCAGCACAGCTGTGGGGGCTTTAAACTGAACATGGAGGTCACAGTGAGATTGCTATGCCTGATGTGACATCTTCTCATTAAATAACTATGTTGTAGACTCCCCGATAAAAAGTAAGAAGTCAGAAACATGGATGGAAGTTATTCAGATCCCAGAAAAAAAAAGACATTATTATTTTGTTTAATGTGGATGTGGATGTGGATGAGCCTGAGTGTTTGTCTGTGTACTAGGTATGTGCAGGTACCCACAGAGGCCAAAAGAGGGCGTCAGATCTCTTGAAAATGGAGTTACAGACAGCTGTGAGCTCTCAAGTACAAGCTAGGAACCAAACTGATGCTCCCTCTGCCGAAACAGCCAGTGTTCTTCACCACTGAGCTGCTGCTTTGTTTTGTTTTATTTCGTTGTTTTTTGGTTTTGGGGGTTTTTTGTTTTTTGTTTTGTTTTGTTTTGTTTTGTTTGAAACAGGGTTTCTCTGTGTAGCCCTAGCTATCCTAGAACTAGATCTTTTAGACCAGGCTGGCCTCGAACTCATGGAGATCCATCTGTCTCTGCCTCCCAAGTGCTGGGATTAAAGGTGTGCACCACCACCACCCAGCTCTTGTTTCAGTTTTTTAAAGATAGTATTTCATGTAGCCCAGGCTAGCCTGTAACAGCACTGACAAGTGTCTCTCTTTATAAAAGACACGATTCCATCAGCCAACTAGACAATGCTATGCACAAACACAAATGCACTGATGAATTCTGCAGACTGAAGAAAAATATCACTATTAGCCTGGAGCAAGAGCAAGTCCTAGGACACAGCTATGAACAAGCAGTTGGTGTGGTTAGCAGGAAATGGGAGGGGGAGACTTGGGGAACAGTCTCTAGGACAAACAAGAGGGCAGATAACGGGAGACAAAGGGAAGGTGACTACAAACTCCAGACAAAACAAATGGTTCTAAAAGACAAAGAAGGAATTATAGCATGCTAGCTGGCTCTGCAATAAATAATTCCATATTCAAAACAATGTCAATAGTGTGTGTTGTTAGACAATTCAGAAATGCAGTGCTGTGAGGAGGAGGGGTCTACAACTGAGACAGCAGATGAATCCTCATATCAGAGGACTCAGCCGGTAGATAATATATAAAGTTTTTAACTTTTGTTTGGTTTCTGTGAGATCAGGACTTGCTGTATAGGTATACATGGCCAAGAATTCCTTACGTGGCCCATGCTGGCCTCAAACTCATGGGAATCCTCCTGCCTCTTGTGAAGCCTCCTAATTGCTAGGATTACAAGCATGTTCAACAATAATGTATAAATTAAAAGCTCGTGTTTTTATTTTATTTATAGTTTGTACTTTTATTTCTGTGTGTGTGTATGTGTGTGTGTGTGTGTGTGTGTCTGTGTGTCTGTGTGTGTGTCTGTGTGTGTGTCTGTGTATGTGTGTGTGTCTGTGTGTGTGTGTGTCTGTCTGTGTGTGTGTGTGTGTGTGTGTGTGTGTGTGTATGTGTGAGTGTGTGTGTGTATGTGTGAGTGTGTGTGTGTGTCTGTGTGTCTGTGTGTCTGTGTGTGTGTAGGTATGTACACTATGTGAGTGTATTTATTACCAGGGAGGCCAGAGCTCAAGTGATGGGTGTTTGTGAACTGCCCAGTGTGGATGCTAGGAACCAAACTTGGGTCCTCTGGAACAGCAGCAAGCACACTTAACCACTGAGCCATCTTTCCAATCTACTCATGGATAAATTAAGTAGAAGAATGAGTAACAAGCTAAGCATGTTTTTTATAGATAATAGGATGATTCTCAGAAGAAATAGTTTTAGAAACAAAACAAAACAAAACAGCCAGGAGTAGTGGTGCATACTTTTAATTCCCCCACTTGGGAGGCAGAGGCAGGTGGATCTCTCTGAGTTCAAGGCCAGCCTTGTCTACAAAGTGAGTTCCAGGACAGCTGGAGCTACATAGTGACAGCCTGTCTCAAAAAACAAACAAAAAATGAAAGTAGTTAACTCTAGTTTCGAATAATAAAGAAGGGATGACAGAAGAAGACAGTAAACAAAGGGGTTGGGCTGGTGAGAGGGCTCAGTGAGTAAAGCACTTGCTGCCAAGTCTTGCCAGCTGAGTTCAATCCCTGGTACCTATACCCTGGACAAAAGAACCAGCTCCCACAAGTTGTCCCCTGACCCACACACATACCCAAGTGCACAGACATAGATAAATGTCATGTTAAAAATCAAAACATTCGGGGGAGGGGAGGGAGTGGGGAGAAGGGATTGACATCTGAAGCAAGCTTGTTCCTAATTTGAACTAATAAAATAAAAAAAATCAAAATGTTGAACTCACTGTAAACTTCTGAGTTTTCATTAGTCATCTACCTTAGTAAAGACTTAATGAACTAAAAGCAAGGCTCCTGTTCAAGTTTCCTTCTCAGCACTACTTGCCTCAAAGAGCAGGGCACAGTGTGCCTGGAGCCGAATGCGCTCCCCATTGGCCAAGGTCAACAGCTTGTTGTCGTCCATCACTGAGTTCATGTTTTCCACCCACAAGGCATCGACGTCACCATCAAACAAAATATACCTGCAGTGACCAAGGAGAGGTAAGCCACAAACCCTAGAGCCTGCTGTGTGCCCACTGTCCCTCCTGCTCTATGTCTTTCTCCAGGACTTTCCAGCCAGGACCTTCACAGTGACTCCCTTTGTCCTGATAGTTGACCGAGAGGTGCATGAATACTGAGTAACTCACTAACATTTGAGCATCGGAGACTGTCACACACAATCCAGCTGGCTTCCTTAAGCAAACTGACGTTCCACCCTTGGAATAAGACTGCTAAGCTAGTGAACAGTACACACTACTGATGTTATTTTAATATGGAGGCATTTGCTGCAGAGCCAATTAGGAGTCTACAATTCATTTTCTGTCTCTTAGAGCCATTTGTTTTGTCTGGAGTTTGCAATCACCTTCTTTCTCATCTCATACTATTTACCTTTATCCTCATTTGTTCTTTTAAATGACAGCACCCCTGCATTCCTATATGGGAACCACCTACTAATCCTGTGTGAGTAGTATCACGGGATCAGAAAGTATCACCGTCTACTATCAGATTTTTGCCTTAGCAGTTTATCACTATGTTTTTTTTTTAAAAAAAACTTTGTTATTCCTTTCTGTTTTTCCTTTTTTAAAAAATTTTTATTTCATATGTATGAGCATTTGCAGAATATTTGTGCCCCATGTGTATGCAGTGCCTAAAATGGCCACAAGAGGGCAACTGGAACTGGAGTTACAGATGGTTGAGAGTTGCTATGTGGGAGCTGGGCCCTGAACCCTGGTCCTCTGGAAAAGCAGACAGTGACCTTAACCATTAGGCTATCTTTCCAGCCCAATTTATTTATTTTTAGACAGGGTCTCTTGAGGTAGTTCAGGCTGGCTGGAAACTCTCCTGCCTCAGTATCCTGAATGGTAAGTTTACAGATGTGTGCTGCCACATGCTACACTTACCGGGCAGAGGGGGAGATCTTAGCTAAAGATCTCAAGACAAGATGGTTCTAGATTATTGGATGGTTCCCAATTTCATGCCAACTATCTTCATAAGAAAATAGTACATGGGGCAGGCAGATTCTCAAACCACTAGATTCTCATTCTCTCTCTCTCTCTCTCTCTCTCTCTCTCTCTCTCTCTCTCTCTCTCTCTCTCTCTCTCCTCTCTCTCTCTCTCTGACTCCCTCCCTCCCTGTCTTTGATTGCTGCAGATATGATAATCCTTTCCCCTAATACTTCAGCAGTAGTTCCTAAGGATCAGTGCAGTCTCTTCATAACCCCTGGGCTGTTATCAAATTGAGGCCACGCAACGTGTGTCCAATTCCACTGTGTGGCTGACAACCCACACTCTACAGTCATGTCACCTCCCAACAGGGACTTGCCATCTGAATCCGTAGTAGAAAGACTTGACTCAAGCAAGTCACAATAGCTGTTTGGTGGGCATGGGACTGGAGGGAAATGGAGTGTTAGCATCAGCTTGAGGTGTCTCCCTACAGACGGCCAATCCACTCCAAAGGGGGAGATGATGCCTTGTCCAGAAGAGAAGGCACTGTGAGTAGCAGGACATGCAGACACCACACATTTCCAATGCTGAGACGGATCCCCCATCTCTGTGGCATTCCTGTCTGAGACACACAGCCAGAACCAAAAGAGCAGCCCGGGAACTAAAACTGAGGCTCTTCTATAATGCAGCTGGTCTGGAATATTCCAGACCATCAAGGTCACAAGGAAAAGAAATTCTAAGAAACTGCTCGAAATGAAAGGATGCCAAAGAAATTGCTTCTAACCCAGGCTTGTGGCTAATGAGGCAGACACTCACTTCCGTTCCTTCTTGTCGGTCGGCCTGTTGATCTCCCTGAAGATGTTTGACAGCACCCCATCCGTCCAGTCTCGAGTGGCGGGGTCCAGGATGCCATATAGCTCAATGACACTCACAGCTTTGGGGTTCAAGACGTACAACTTCGTCATTAGCCCAAGCCTGAACCAAAAAAAGGCAGCGTCAGCTATGGCTCAGGCCAACGAAGCACGGGAGGGGAGGAAGTGCAGGCAGAAACCCACTCCAAAGCTGATCTGTGTTTCTATTTTGTAAGGAGGGTCAGGGGTTAGGGTCTTATTATGTTGCCCTGGCTATCCTAGAACTGACTAAGTAGACCAGGCTGGCCTCAAATTAATGGTGATCCTCCTGCCTCTGCCTGCTAGATGGCAGCCCTGTACCACCACACCTGGCTCTGTGTGCTGCATACTTTCTAAGTCAAGTGGACGGGGTATGCCCCTCTGTGATCATAGATCCCCACCACACTGCCACCAATCGAAGGAAAACCAAAACTAATGCAACCCGTTGGTCAGGGTATTAAAACAAATGAATGGAAATAGCAAAATGCAATATCACACACATGTGTGTATGTATCTGTGTGATGGTTGTCAGAACTACCGAGCAGTAGACCGAAGAATGAAAGAGAATCACTAAGGCTGAGAGCACCAAGCCTCAGCCTCCCCCTCTTATGGAACAGGGACAAGAAGGAAGTGGCACCACCCAATGCAAGAGTTTTTTATTTTGTGTGTGATTATGTACATGTAACATACGCATGTATGTGTGTGCACACTGGGTGTTTGTCCTGCTCCATCACTCTACCTTATTTCTTTGAGGGAGGGTCTCTCACTGAACCTGCCGCTAGGCTGGCAGCCACAAGCCCCATTGATCCTCCCATCTCCATTCCCACCATAGCACTGGGGGTCCAGGGACACACAGTTGTGCCTGCCTTTTTACATGGGCACTGGAGATTTGAACTCAGGCCTCCCTCATGCTTGTGCATGCTTTAACTATCAGGTAGTCTCCCAGACCCAGCCCTGAAATCTGCTGTGCAATCTAGAAATGCTAGAGCCATGCACATCACATGGCTCTATTTAGAATTTGCCTGGAATATTGGCATTCATCCAAGTCTGTCTAGAATCCAGCTTGTGACAAGGGGAGGAGCAAAAAGTTGGAAAATCCACTCTGGATGTAAGACTGTCATGCCACAGTGAGCCTTTAGGATGTTCCAGGGGCTTTGTTTAATTCTAATAATTATTTCTTTATGGGGGGTGGGTCAGAGGACAGTTTGTGGGAACTAGTTTTCTCCTTCTACCATGTGAGTTCTGGGGTTCAAAATCAGGTTGTCAGGCTTGGCTGCGAGCACCCTTACAGGCTCTGAGCTCTCTCACTGGCCCTTCCATGTGATTTAGAGTACATTAAAAGTTGGAGATGCCTCCTCCTTCACACGGTCCTGGTGACAAATTGTAGAGGTGACACTCCACTATTGCCCATGGCAGGTTCTGACTTACAGTACCAATCTGAGCACTGGGATGATGTCACTGAACTGGCACACTGTCTTCCTGTGGAGCTCTCCCTCTGTAACAAACAGGCCAACCTGTTTGTTACAAGTTGCAGGAGCACCTATTGTGTGTTCTGAAGTCCCTTAACCTACTCTGTGTTCTGAAGTACGAACCAAACTGGGGTCCTCCACAAGAGCAGCAGATACTCTTAACCACTGAAGCCACCTCTCCAGCCTCATTTTCAGAGTTTTAACCAAGGGTTAAAGATCTTCCCTGAATGTGAGTGGGACCATCTCATGGGCTGGGGTCCCAGATAAAATAAAACTGGGAAAAGGGAGAAAGTTCACTGGGTGTCTGTTGTGGCATATTTGATTGCAGTGTGAAGATGTGTGTCTGTCCTTCCTTGCCTGCCCAAGGCACCTTCGGATTGGTTTAATAAAGAGATGAATGGTTAACAGCTAGGTAGGAGAGGATGGGTGGGACTTCCAAGCAGAGATAGGAACTCTGGGAAGAATCTGAGGTGGTAGATTCGCCAGCAAGGTACAGAGGAAGTTGGACATACAGCACTGAGGAAAGGTAACAAGCCATGTGTCAGAATGTGGATTAATATAAACAGGATAATTTAAGTTTTAAGAGCTAGTTGGGAACAAGCCTAAGCTAAGGCCAAGCCTCCATAATTAATAAAAAGTCTTCACGTCATTATTCAGGAGCTGGAGGACCAAAGAAAGACCCATTACAAGTGCCAGCATTAACAGCTCTCTGCTTTCTGGTCTTCCCAGATATGAGGAGTCTCAACGCTATGCTCCTGCCCGCCTGCCTCCAGAACTCCACAGTGCTTCCCCGCCATGATGGATTGCATCCTCTCAAACCCTGAGCTAAAACCTACCTTGTGTAGGTATTTGGTCATATCTATCAGGAAACAACTCATGATTGGGACAGATACAAGACGAATGATCAAAGCTCTCACCAAACACTTCCCAAGACCTGTCCTGACAAATGTCCCCACCCAAACAAGACACTCACTTTGTCTGGGCCTGACACAGAGCATTGATGACCACGGACTTGCCCCCTCCTGTGGGCCCCACCACCATGGTCGTGTGGCGGGTCAGCATGGTCTCAAACATTTGGACCACTTTATCCACCTGTGGGACAGACAACAGCGGTTTATAAGATGTGACTTGGAGCTGGAGAGCTGGCTGAGACAGTAGAGGTGCTTGCCAAGAGGCTTGATCACCTGAGCATGTGACAGGAGAGAACCAGCTCCTATGTAGCTGAGGCTAGCCCTGGGCTCCTGATCTTCCTGCCTCTGCCTCCTGAGCGCTGGAGGTCTGTGCCACTGTGCCTATCTCTGTTCCTTTTATGGCTAAATACTACTTTGTTTCATAACCAGGCCACATGTTCCTACCCATCAGCTAATAGACACTGTTGTTTCCCTGTTTGGGCCACTATGAATATCCCACCATGGGAGCTCATGAGCGTGTTTCCGAGCAGGCATGTTCTTGCTGCTCTTGGGCCCGTGCAGTGGAATCACCAGGCCCTGGGATGCCTCTGGGTATAACCTGCTGAAGAGCTGATAGACTGCTTGCCAGTGCGGTGTGTTATTTTACATTCCTGACAGGAATGTGTGTGTCTTCATGTGGGGAAGGTGAGTGGGTGTCTTCCTCAATTGCTCTCCTTTTTATTTTTTGAGATGGTGTCTGTCACTGAACTTGTGGCTCACTGATGTGGCTAGACTGGTCAGCACATTTCAAGGACCTACCATGGCTGGTTTACAAATGCATGCCCAGAGCCCAGCTTTTTACAGGGGTCCTAAGCGACTGGACTTCACCAGCCGAGCCATGAGTTCGATGCCGGCCTGTGTTAGATAGTGAGTTCCAGACTAGTGTGAGTTACAAAGCACTCTGCTTACCTGGACCGGCAGAAGTACGTAGCCATTCTCCTCCAGCACCTGCTCTACCGCATCATTGAAATCCGGGTATCGTACACGGGGGCAGTCCAGCCCCGGAAACAGGTCAGAGATGAGGCCCAAGAAGAGGGGGACGTCCTCAAACACAAACTTAGGCAGGTTCATGTCCCGCAGTGCCCGCATCAGGACCACATCCTGGAGGAACCAGAGGATGTGAGGTTGTCAAAGAACCCGCAAGTACCTGGACACCCTCCTGCCCAGCACAGAGTGGAACGTTCTTATAAATTTTAATGTATTTAATCACAATTTTAATATATTTAACGTATGTAATAAGGAAGGGCTGGCAAAATGGCTCAACAGATGACAGGCACCAAGCTCAATGACCTGTGATTAATCCTTGGAGCCTGCATGGTGGGAAGAGACAACTCACTCCCACAGTTGTGCTCTGACCTCCACAAGCACCTGACATAGGCAAGTGCACACACACTAAGTACACAAATGTAGAAAACATATGCCGGGCATTGTGGTGGGTGGCTTTAGTTCCAGCACTCAGGAGGCAGAAGCAGGTGGATCTATGTGAGTTTGAGGACAGCCTGATCTACAGAGCAAGTCAGGGCTACACAAAGAAACCCTGTCTCAACATCCCCCCACCAAAATACATAAAACAAAACATATAGTATGTTATATATTTATACATTACATGTTATAGATTTATATATTTTAAAGAAAATTGGGGGGCTGTAATAGGGCTTGAACCTAGGCAAATGCCTACTACCAAGTTGCATCCCCAGTTAAAATTTTAAACAATTTAAAATTCTGACATGTCATTGCTGGTGGAAAATTGTGCAAGAATGTCATCCTCAAAATGCCAGTGATGGGTCTGGCAGCGCAGTAAGTGTCACATCGAATAATGTGACTATTTCTCTCACTTTCACTGCAAAGAGGAAATAAGTGTGTGTGTGGGCGGGGGGTCTGATCAGAGCCTGTGTGTGCACCTGTGAGATATCCACCTGTATACCTGGGGGATATCTCACTGAATCCCATTACAATGTGGGTGGAGCCGTGGCTCAGTGGTTAAGAGCACTGACTATTCTTCCAGAGGACCCAGGTTCAATTCCCAGCACCCACATGGCGGCTCACAACCGTCTGTAACCCCAGAGCCTCCAAGAGGGCTAGGCATGCATGTGGTACACAGACATACATGCAGAAACAACACCCATACACATAAGATAAATAAATTAAAAATTTAAGAATATGCAATCAACAGTCACTAACTGAAGAGGAACTCATATCCCTACTTCATCAGAAGGTTACCTGTGCCCCTCTGCCTCTCCACCACCCTAAGATGACAGACTGACAGTTGCTACTGAAGCACCTAAATACTGGTGCTGCTGCAGGGCCCTGAACTTGATCTTTTTCTTAACATTTTTAAATTCATTTTACATACGAACCACAGTTCCCCCTCTGTCCCCTCCTCCCGCTCCCCCCTTCTCCCTAAAGCCCGGCACATTAAGTTGAAGCAGGACCAAGCCCCCCACCCCACTCCCCTACCCCTGCATCAAGGCTGAGCAAGGCATCCCACCATAGGGAATAGGCTCCAAAAAGCTAACTCATGCACCAGGGCTAGATTCTGGTCCTACTGCCAGGGGTCCCTCACATAGATCAAGCTACACAACTGTCGCCCACATGAAGAGGGCCTAGTTTGGTCCCATGCAGACTCCCCAGCTGTCTGTCTAGAGTCTATTAATTCCCATGAGCTTGGGTCAGCTGTCTCTGTGGGTTTCCCTGTCATGATCTTGACCCCCCCACACACACACACACACTCATATAATCCTTCCTCCCTCTCTTTGGCTGGACTCCTGGAGCTGGGCCTGGTGCTTGGCCGTGGATCTCTGCATCTGTTTCCATCAGTTACTGGATGAAGTTGAACTTGATCTTAAGGTGACAAGTCTGCTAAGACAACATCATTGGGAGGAGACCAAAGCAAAGCCAGACAGAGGGACAGCCAAGACCTAAGCTTCTGAATGTCCCGTGTCCTCCACCCTGCCTTCTGCACATGTGTGGCAACTGCACAGAGTCACACATAACCACAGACCCTGAGCAGCCTACCTCCTGCAGCTCTGCAGAGCCTCGCTTCAGCTCGCCAGCCATGACCAGCACCGACTTCAGGGCCCGGAGCCCAAAGTCGTAATGGTGCTGCTTGGAGAGCTGTTCCCGGGCCAGCTTGTACAGAACTGTCATCTTCTTGGCCAGCGTCTTTTTGACAGAAGATAGTGAGCAAACAAAAAGCATGAGAGAATAGAGTGGCAGAAAGCAACAGAGTGTCACCACAAATGCAAAGGGACATGGGTGTCTCAGGGACAACAAGCTACAGATCTGCGGATCTGGCCTTCAGCATTCAAAAACCACCAGGGCATAGCTCTTTTTCAAATTATGGCACCTGGGGGGACTTATTTAAAGAATACCCAGGGCAGAGTGACACATGGGAGGTGTGTTCAGGCAGGGGGATCAGGAATTTCAAGTTCATCCTGGGCTACATGAGAGGTTGAGGCTAGCCTGGACTACATGAGACCCTGTCTGAATCACACAGACAGTTGTTGTACAAAGCTGGGATTATAATCACCTTCGTTGATGACAGATCCCAGCAAGCAGTCACAGCTCACTCACACAGACGCTCTCAGATTACCGGGACCTCTGCCTATCATTCGGATGCCCCCTGCCCAGCTGCTGTTCCTTTTCTTGGTTTGTTTGATACTTGGGGATGAACCCAAGACCACTGAGCTATGTCCCTAGCCCTTTACTTCATTTTATTTTGAGATGGAGTTTGGCTTTGAATTTATACTATTCCCACCTCAGTCTCCTAAGAAGCACGGACTAGAGCTCAATATGAGCCACTGTGCCTGGTCTGTTCCCCTTTCTGACAGCAATTTGAACTCGCAGGCCATGTCAATCAAGCCTACTGGTCCCTGAAACTTGCTTGGAAATTTGCGTGAAAACAGACACAAAATCTCAACCTGAAAACCCAGAGTCCTGGCAGCTTGGGGTGGGGTAGCGAGGGTGCAATGAGGGCCTTGAAAAACATCCAGTGCTGGGCCAGAGAGATAGCTCAGTGGCTAAAAGCACATATTGCTGTTGTAGAGGGCTCAAGTTTTGTTCCCAGCACTCATGTTGGATGACTCATGACCACCTGAAACTCCAATGCCAGGGAACCAGATGCCCTCTTCTGACCCATGTGGGAACTGCACCCATATGCACATAACACAAACTCTAATTGAAAAATAAAATCTTTTTTTTTTCAAAGAACATGCATTGCAGGAAGTGGTTGGGTGTGGCTCAGTGTTGGAGAACATGCCTCAGTTGCATGAGGTACTGGGTTCTGTCTTCAGCATCATACAAAAAAATAAAAGAAACGTGTGTGTGTGTGTGTGTGTGTGTGTGTGTGTGTGTGTGTGTATGTTACATGCAAGTACATGGGTGAATGTACCCATGGGTGCACATGCATAAAGAGGCCAAAGGGAGAATTAGGTGCCTCCCTTTCTCGTTTGTCACCGTATTGCTTTGACACAGGACCTCTCACTGAACCAGAAGCTCACTGTCTTGACTAAGCTGGCTGACCAGCTCTTGTGATACACGTGTCTCCGCTTCCAATGCTGGGGTTACAGGCATGTGCAACCATGCCCAGCTGTTTACATGGGTTCTGGGGATTCAAAGTCAGGTCTTCATGACAGCAGAGCAAGTCCTGTCGCCCAGTGATCCACCTCCTTAGTCTGTACCTTATATTTTAAGAGAACCCGGAGTTGGATGGCAAAGCTGTCTGGCCAGCGAGCTCCAGAGATATGCCAGGTTCCACCTCTCTGGCACAACAATTGCAGTTGTGCACCACCACACCTGGCTTTTATGTGGGTCTGAGGACCCACATATGTGGGTCAGGTTCTCATGCTCGTGAGGCTCCCTAGCCCCCTGGTGTGGCTTTTAAAGGCTGATGAGAGAGAGTTTCTTGGTGTAAAAGGTTCGGCTCGTACTCTGACTATGGTGACAGTCACTCCATCTCTATACATAATGAGAGAAAGATCATGAAACCTGGTGATGTCTGAACACGACATAAACCTGGGCAGCTCACAGGCTGTGACAAAGACCTGCATCTGTATACATAAGATGTCACTCCTGAGGAGGGACACTGTGACTGCTGCCCCAGCTTCTCAAGTATTAGCACACAGCCAAATTAACTCACAGCTTCAGAGAGGGTGGGCGTAGGAGCAGAGACAGGGCAGACTCATTCCAAAGCATAGCCTGCAGCTCGCCACCACCGGCGTGGCTTACCTTGGCCCCCAGGAAGCCCTCGGAGAAGAGCATAATCTCACAGATCTGCTGCAGGTCGGGCACAATGACGACCACAGGCCTGAACAGCGCCTTCACGGACTCAGGCAGCTCCGTGCGGCCCGCATAGCCTGGGTTCATGGTGATGAAGATGCCCATCCGAGAGTCAAGGGAGATCTCCTGCCCTTCGAACTGGATGACAGCAGAAGAAAGAGGGGGTGATGTAGCTGCCAGTTCACCCAGGGAGAGGAAGCTGTGGCCACAGGGGCATCCCCAAGGGAGATGGTGATGTGGACAAGATGGGCTCTCTAGATTGGCGCAGAATCCAAGACATCTCTGGGAAGCCAGGTGTGGTGTCCAGTCAGGTGTGGTCAAGTATGGTGCCTGGTGAGGTGTGGTGAGGTGTGATGCCTAGTCAGGTATGGTGTCTAGTGAGGTGTGGTGCCTGGTGAGGTGTAGTCAAATATGATATCTGTCCAGGTTTAATGTCTATCTGGGTATAGTATTTGGTGAGGTGTGAAGTCTGGTGAAATGTCGTGTCTGGCCAGGTTTGCTCCGGTTTGGTGTCTGGCCAAGTGTGGTAGGTAATCCTCATTGTCAAGTTCAGTGGCTTTAGAATCACTTAGGTATGTACCTCTGGGTGCTTTTGTGAGAATTCAGATGGAGGGAGACCTACCCTGAATGTGAGGGGTACTATCCATGAGATAAGGTGTCTATATAAAGCTAGAGGGGGCGGGGAGAGAAAGCTGGGTAACACAGGCATGTCCTTCTCTCTGCTTTGGGGCCACCGTGCCCTCATCTCCTCACTACAATGGACCAAACCTGCTGAAACCACGACCAAAACCTGCTGAGCATCTGGCCACAGCGGCACAAGAGTAACAAAACAGATCTGAAAACGGCCCCCACCCAAGCTGCCACAGGCTTTGCAGCCATCCCAGAACAGGATGCAGGTGCCTCCCCGCCCCCGCTCACCTGAAACGTGGTCAGCTGGTGGATTAGCGCATTGCGAATCGTCTGGATCTGCGATGAGATGACAGACAACACAGAGGCATCTATCCGGTTGAACTCATCAAAACAGCCCCACGCGCCACACTGGGCGAGGCCAGAGAAGATCTTCCCGACAGCCTAAGGATTCCATCAGAACCATCAGGGCCTGTTCCTCCTGGAAATGAGAGGCTTGCACCTTCTAAATTAAACAGTTTGTTGAGCAGCTAGACGGAGTGCTGGCCAGGTACAGCACTCACAGAATTTTCTGGCAATATTCCAAGGCCCTTGGTAGGCCAGCTCCCACTCAGGGCTAGACAATCAAGACTTTGTATTTGTGTAAACTCCAGATTGCCAGCTGCTAAGATGCTGGGAGATCTAGTCACAGTGAGTCCACGGACCCAAGTGTCCGTACTGAACCAAAACTGAACAGTGGAGCCCTCTAAGAACTCAGAGTAGAGTACTGGAGTTAGCTGCTATCCTCACCCCTCTCTGTTGCCCCTTATTTATTCATGTTATCTCCCTGAGCCCAGCAGCCTATACCTTCAGGACTCTTGCCCTGTGGCTGAGTGAAAGGTTTACTATAACACCCTCCCAGTTATCACTTGTCATTTCAGAAAACAGGCGACACACTTTCCAACCATGTCCACACTAAAAGCTGTCTGCAGAGGAATCAGGTACTGGAAGTGATGGTGAGGCCTTACTTTGTAATCCATGCCTTCGCCACAGTTGGTGACAACACACAGCAGGCCCAGGGCTTTGGCAAGGTCCTTGGTGGTCTCTGTCTTGCCGGTTCCCGCTGGACCAGCAGGGGCACCTCCCAGATACATGGACAGCGCCTGTGAGCAGCCAAATGCAAAATATACGTGTTTTGGTTTGGAGAAAGGGTATCACTCCCAGGTTCATCTCTGAGACATGTGCACAGACACTATGATACTCAACTCCATGTGTCAGCCTGACTGCAGGGAGCTGTCCATGTTGCTGGCTAAATATTGTTTCTGGGTGGGTCTGTGAGAGTGTCTCAGAGCCTGACACTTTTTGGTGAGCCAGTTAGGCAGGTGGTCATCCAAGGGCAGGTAGGCAATGTCACCTAGCCCTGCCCTACAAGAGCTGGATGGGACTTAAGGAAGATACTGTCTTTGCTTTGACTGTGATGGTAGCTTTGAACTCTGACATTCCCCAGGGCTTCAGACCCAAATGAGAGTGGGTAGCTCAGGTCCTTAGTCCTGTCTGTCCTTTTGGCCAATGGTCAGCTAGGACACTAACTTGCCTCTGTGATGGCTGTCACAAAATGCTTAGCGGGGCTGGAGAGATGGCTCAGAGGTTAAGTGCACTGACAAAATGCTTAGCTTTGTGGTCTCCCGTTGAGCCTGTCCCTTTGGACATTGACGTTTTGAAACAGGGTTTCATGTAGCCCAGGCTGGCCTAAAACTTGCTATGTAGTTGGGGATGGCCTTGAACTCCTGATCTTCCTGCCTCCACCTCCAAGCACTGGAAGTATAAGCATGCCCATTATGTACAGCTTAAGTTCACCCTTAATTTTAGGAAAACAAAGGGCTTCTTGGCTCACATTTCAGTGGGTGTTATGGGCTTTAGGCTTCCATTCTCTTGTGTACCCCCAGGTACAGCAAGGTGGTGTAGAGACCGGTACAGGAGTGAGCTGCACATGGCATGGCACAGATTTGAGTCTCAGCTGTGAGCTAAGGGACCCATCACACTTGGGCACTTCATGCAGACTTTGGTACAGCTCCATGGCTGAGCACTTGCTTAATGTGTACAAGGCCCTAGGTTCTATTCCCAGTGCTACAAACAAAAGAATCTGCCTTATGATGGACAGATAACATGCTGGCACCATCCTGTCAGGAGACATGGTCTCCTCCTTCATTCACCTTCTTACAGTTTAGTCTTATACATTTCCACAATTTTCTGTTATCCTCTGCCTCCACCTCCGCTGCATAGGTCTAAGCTACAGGGTAGAACCAGCATCCCAAGGAAGCCACTCACAGGCTTTTCAATCCCAATAGTGACAGACTCCAAATGGAAGATTCTTCCTAGAGCTCAGAGCCAAGACTCCATATGGGTCAAGCAACAAGCTATGTCTGGGGGCAAACATGTCACCTGTGTGAGTGTCAGGTAGATGCGGTCTGTAAGGGGTGTGATGACCAGCCTCCCGTTCAGGCCCATGTACTCATAGCCGTAGCCAAAAGTCCCCGTGCACTGGCGGATGTTGAGCTCGTCTGGCTCCCGGTCCCAGTAAAAGCGAAGCTGGCTTTCCCATTCAAACTCCCGGGCCTCAAGGATGCTGGGTGGGGAGGGGAAGAAAAGGAAGGGGGCATAGCTGGGCAGACCACAGAAGGACACAACAGTAAAGCGTCCCAGAATCCCGGGGAAAGTAACCACCTGCCCCGGATGAAGGAATCCACAATGTCCCGGGCATGGACATCAATGATAAGGACTGTGTTGTATTTCTTCCTGTCATTTTTGCTCAGCTCCAGGGTGATCCGTGTGACCAGGTCGTCAATCTGTTTGTGCATCTTCTTGCCGTAGTTCTTCATAGCCTGCTTGTCCCCTTGCTTGACTTTATTGAAGACATCCTCCACTTCCCAAGTCCACCATACCTGGCTGGCAGCCAGCACCACCATGCCTTGGTACAGCAACATCCAGTCCACCCTACAGGGGAAGCATGCCCGTCAAAGGCTTGACAGAGACTGGGTCCAGCTAGAGGCTGGTTGGAAGTCAGCTGCACTTCCAGGAGCTTATGTGTCTGACCTGGAAAAGGAGGCGTAAAGGCCAGGAAAGCTCCAGGGCT
This sequence comes from Cricetulus griseus, assembly GCF_003668045.3. Taxonomy (NCBI): domain Eukaryota; kingdom Metazoa; phylum Chordata; class Mammalia; order Rodentia; family Cricetidae; genus Cricetulus; species Cricetulus griseus. Next base: position 104,419,881 of record NC_048597.1, on the reverse strand, counting down.
GGACATGAAACACCCAGGACAGTGGTCCCCTCCCTCAACCCATCACAGGACCAAGGGCATGGCTTGGCAGTAGAGTCTTGGCTGAGAATCTACCATCAAAGGTGTAGAGATGTAGCTACTCAGTAATGCACCAGCCTACAGGGATCCTGTTTGACTCACAGCATGACAGAAGTCTGCAAAGTGTCCTAGCTGTGCCGCTCCTGACCACTAAGTACCATTCTCACAGTGAAGTCTACTTAGAAGCCCAAAGGGCTGGGGATAGCACAGCTCCTGATACAGGTCCCCAGTGTCTGGTGCCCAGGTATGGAGTGGGCACTAAGAATTTGTATTCAGTCATTCATTCCTGCAGTGCTAGGTATACAAAGCAAGCATTCTGCTACTGGGAAGTTCTAAGCAGAGGTTCTCCCATTGAGCCACACCCCCAGCCTCTCACTGGGGGATTCTAGGCAGGAGCTCTACCACTGAGCCTCACCCCAGACCTTCGCTGAGGGATTCTAGGCAGGTGCTCTACTGTAGAGTCATGCTTCCAGCTCAAGTTGAATTTGTAGCAAACTCCCACAAGCTGCCAACCTGGTGCCTTGCTCATCTAGGAAGTACTATCTAGAACCATCATTTGAAACAGCTTTCATCAGCTGGGTTGCCATGGCAAGGAAAAACTCATTGCAATGTCAGCACACCTGCCTTACACTCTTAAATCACCCCTGCGCCGGGTGGCAGGATGGGGCCACTTGCCCTCGCACACCCTCACATGTCCACGTCACCTGCTTCTGTCCTCACAGTATCTGAAGATGGCTTCCTTGGTGATGAGTCTGTTGGTCCTTCTCATTTCGATCAACACAGCCGTCATCCAGTCTTCTACACGCCCCTCAGCCCGGATGATCTTGCGAAACGTCATGACTTCTCCCTCTGCCGAGATCATGGCCGACACTAACTTCTCCCCGCTGTCTCCATCATGGAAGCGCAGCATGGCTATGTTGTCATACATCTGCAAGACAGCAGGATGGGATGCTGGTAGGACAGCCACCACCATTGCAGACATGACACTCTAAGGGTTGCCCTAGACAGATGTCCATGCACCCAGTGTTGTGTTTATTAGTCAGGATGACAACTACTTCCTCAGTATTGTGTAAACCAAAGATGGGTTTTCAGACAGAAGGAAAAAGACCTCTGAGGCATCATGGATATCTAGTGTAAACATGGGGACAAAGCAGTCCAGATGCACAGGCGAGTGAGACCTGAGGTGTGACCAGGTCACTCAGGGCCATTTGTCCTGCTCCTCGAAGCCTGAAGGAAACATCTTAAAAAGTGAAGCCGGGAGGGTGCCCCAGCTGACAGGAGCCACATGTCACTGTTGCAAACACTGCTGGTGACATCTGTGGCTGTAACTGAGCAAAAGAAGATTCTAGAACCTGAGTCCTTTAGGGCCCCCATGGAATAGCATGGATGATGTGTGTGGACCAGGAAGGGAGGAGGTGAGCAGTGGCCAGCTGTAAAGAGGAAACAGGGAGAGCCCTCAAGAGAAGAGGACAGGAAGTAGGAGCAGGGGCAGCTCTGGCATCCGCTCTCCACAGCGGCAATGGCCTGCTTGGAAATGAGGAATCAGACAGGCACGGGTGCAGCCGGGAGGCTGAGGCAGGAAGATGGCCAATACAGGCCAGCCTGGGCTACATACCTCTGAAAAAAAAGGAAGGGAAGAACAAAGGGATGGAGGGGAAAGGAAAGGAGAGAGCCTACCTCTTGAGAAGGGAAACGTTACTTTTTTATATATAATGTATCCTTATTTTATGATTTTATGTGCATTGGTGTTTTGCCTGTGTGTATGTCTGTATAAGGGTGTCAGATCCCCTGGAACTGGAGCCACAGATAGGTGTGAGCTGCCATGTGAGTGCTGGGAATTGAACCTGGGTCATCTGAAGAGCAGTCAGTGCTCTCAACCGCTGAGCCATCTCTCCAGTTCCAAGAAGGGAAACATTCCGAGAGAGAGAGAGAGAGAGAGAGAGAGAGAGAGAGAGAGAGAGAGAGAGAGATTTGAGATTTTTTGAGACAGGGTTTCTCTGTGGCTTTGGAGGCTGTCCTGGAACTAGCTCTTGTAGACCAGGCTGGTCTCAAACTCACAGAGATCCGCCTGCCTCTGCCTCCCGAGTGCTGGGATTAAAAGCATGAGCCACCACTGCCCGGCGATGAGAGAATTTTTAACTGAACTTGGCTGCTGGTCCTGATGCTAAGCCTTGACCCCTGACCATTTGCCCTGAACCCGCTCCCAGGCCCTGACCTGCCCCGTGGGCCCTGACTCTCACCGTGAGCCCCAGCCCTGAAGGGGAGCCCTAACCTTGATCATATGCTCCTGCACACACAGTGGGTCGCTGTTGCCCAAGATGCTGAGCAGCTCATCGTCTGAGATGAAGAAGAACCTGGGGAAGGCATTTCTCTTGGAGTCCAGGTAGTCGTTTAGGCTCTTCTGGCACTTCTCCAGGCCCTCGCTGATGCCCTGCAGGTCACTGAGGCGGTTCGGAGCCTCACAGCATCGCTTGATCACTGGGTCTTTCAAAGTCTCCCCCATGATCTGGAGAAGGTCAGGGAGACAGGAGAGTGTCACTCCAAGTGGCAGAAATGCAGATATTTACTGTAGCCACTCTTTTGTGCCAAAAGGAAGGGCTAGCCGGGCGTTGGTGGCTCACGCCTTTAATCCCAGCACTTGGGAGGCAGAGGTGGGCAGATCTCTGTGAGTTCGAGACCAGCCTGGTCTCCAGAGTGAGTTTCAGGACAGCCAGGGCTACACAGAGAAACTCTGAGTTGCAAAAAAAAAAAAAAAAAAAAAAAAAAAAGGAAGGGGTCAGACTAGCGGGGAGAATAGAAAGAAATTCTCTAAAAGTCCAACAGTAGGGGAACAGGCCAAAAATGTAGCTGTTTATTGAATGACATGCATAAAAGAGGGCTGACAAGACGGCTCAGCCTGCAAAGGCTTACCACAAAGCCTGATTACCTGAGTGTGATCCCCAGATCCCACATGGTGGAAAGAGGGAAGTGAGTCACTCCACACGGAGTTGCCTTCTCACTTCACACTGGCCTGTGGTGTGTGTGGTGTGTGGGGTGGATGCATGTGTACACACACACACACACACACACACACACACACACACACACACACGCATGCGCACACACACATACACATATACACATACACACACGTGAGCACACGCACACAGTCACACACATGCACGGACACTCACACATGCACACACACATACACATGCATACACACATGCACACACGCACACACACATATGCACTCACACATACTCACACACCACACACACATGCACAACACGCAAATACACTCACACTCACATACACATACACTCACACACACATACACACACCACACACACAAAATTAATTTTAAAAATGTAAAGAAACACATCAAAGATATGAACTAAAAAGGGATGGGTATATTGGTGGAAGTGGTCCTATTGTAACCTGCTGTGGCTTTATCTGCATCTATGTGTTTATGTAGGATAAAAGTCCTAGACAGACACATGGCCAACTTTTGTGTAGATCAATAAGCAGAAAACTTTGCTGAGTAAATTAAAGTCATAGCTAATGACCCAGAGCTTTAGAAGCTGCCCCTGCAGGGACCAGTCCACACAGATATGACAGCATCTGGTGACACTGTCCACTACCACACTGATGGGGACACTGTCCATTCTCATGATGATGGGGACACTGTCCACTGTCACACTGATGGGGACACTGTCCACTTCACACTGATGCACACTGTCCACTCTCTCAAACTGATGCAGACACTGCCACACTGATGGGGGGACACCGTCCACTGCCACACTGATGGGGACACTTTCACACTGATACACACTGTCCACTGTCACACTGATGCAGACACTGCCACACTGATGGGGACACTTTCACACTGATACACACTGTCCACTGTCACACTGATGCAGACACTGCCACACTGATGGGGACACTTTCACACTGATTCACACTGTCCACTGTCACACTGATGCAGACACTGTCACACTGATGGGGACACTGTCCACTTCACACTGATGCAGACACTGTCTACTCTCACGCTAGTCACCTACCCTCTTAAATATCCTGTCGATGTTGTCAAACTTCTTGGCCTCCTCTGGCAGCTGGGACCGTATGTCCCCACCGATGAAGATGCTCTCCAGGTACATCCACTTCCTCTGAACCAGCATCCAGATCTGAAAATGCACCATGTCAATGTCACAAGGTAACAAGGCACCCCAGGGATGCAGGCAACCCACCCCCCAACCCACGATTCATCCAGGTCAACTCAATCAATGCAAGGATTAGCAGGCCAAGTGGCACCGTGTGCAGAGATGTGACCACCACCCCTTAGCCCAAAGTGCCCAGGCCTCTGGATCTTCACTTTTTCTTTCTGGGATTTTAGTTAACTGTGGCCAACAGAAGTCCAAAACTATAATAGTTCAGCAGATGTGCAGAGAGAGAGAGAGAGCACAGTCACACAGCCCTGAGACACTGTTGTCACAATGCTCTGTGGCTCTGTGGCTCTGTTGTCACTGTGGCTCACTTCTAAGCAGATCAGATTTGTAAATTAGACTTTGCCATAGGTATATGTGTGCCGGGAAACAGTCGTATGAGGTCAGCACTATCTGGGATCTGGGCATTGTCAGGACATCTCAGAACAGATCCCTGAAGAGTTAGGGGTTGCCATGCAGGGATGCAGCATCTCAAAGGGCACAGCTTTACTCAAAAGAAAATAACACTCCCAATACCAGGCCTGGGCAGGGAGGATGTGTCTAGTTACATGCAGAATTTGGAGGTCTGTGATCCACAATGACCAGTGAAGATGCCCCTGTTCACAGAAGCTACACGCCACCTACTCAGCCATTCTGTTTCCAGATACAGACACCAAAGAAATGACTACAGAGAACCAGTGTATCCAGGAACTCTCCTGGTGGCATTTCTATAACTAACACCCAGAAGGTAGGAGCAACATAGATGCCATCAGGTGATGACTGGGTAAACCAAAGGCAGCACAACCATGAACAGAATATTATTTAGCTGTGAAAAGGAGAAAAGCAAGGACAGATGCTACCACATGAATGAGCTTTGTGTGTGATTTCGCACATTTGAAACATGGAGAGTAGACTGGTTTATGGAAATAGAAAGCAGATGTGTGGCTAGCAGGACCTGGGGAAGTGGGAACTGGGGAGTGATTGGCTGGGAGTTTTCTTTTATGGTGTTGAGAAAATTTGGGGACCAAATGGAAGCAGAGTTTGTACAACATAAATGCTTTAATGGCCCCTGGCCTGGGTGTGTATTCTAAAGGGTTAATTTGTTTGGTGAAATGGCCCAGTCTGGAAATTGCCCACTGCTCAAGCACAAAGATGTGTGCTGAGCTCCCAGGTATCCATGTAAAATCCAGGCATGGTGGAGATGCTTCTGTAACCCCAACACTGACGGGGTGGAGACAGGAGGATACCTGGAGCTCACTGGCCAGCTAGTCTAGACAATCAGTGAGCTCCAGGTTCAATGAGAAACCTTGTCTCAAGAAACAAGGTAGAGCCAGGCTTGGTAGCACATGACTTTAGTTCCAGCACCCAGCACCCAGGAGGCAGAGCAGGCAGATCTCTGAGTTCTAGGCCATCCTGGTCTACAGAACAAGTTCTAGGACAGCCAGAGCTATGTAGAGAAATTTGTCTCAAAAAAATCAAAATAAATAAATAAATAAATAAACAAATAAATAGCAAGGTGGAAAGAGGTAGAGAGTGTGATGATGTCAACCTCTGGCCTCCATACACATCTGCACACATGTACTTGTGCACACACATACAAAAACATACAGACAAAAAGATAAAACAAAATGGTCAATTTTATGTTACATAAAAGTGATCTCAATAAAATTGTTTAAATCATAAAGAAGATGGGAGTTAGGGAGATAGCTCAGTGGTACAGAACTTGCCTAGCATACACGAGGTTCAATCCCCTGAAATGCACACACATCACCACCACCACCAACAAAACTATTCCCTATCAGAGAGCTTTCTGAGTCATAGGTAAAAACACAGCAAGTCAAGGGTGTTCAAGCATGACAGGAACATGGACAGGATTGTGTTTCTTTTCCCGAAAACCAGGATATGAATGAGAAAATGTACTTGTCTATGGTCTGGGGAGGAAAAAAAAAAAACCAGCCACCCAGAAATAGTGAACTGAGCCTGACTGATCTGGTTTGTTCACAGAAGCCTGGTTCAGCACTGTCCACACAGGCCTGACCCACCACCCCGAATGACAGGCCAGGCTAGGGAGACTGCAAATGCAGGTGCAAAGTGAAGCAAGAATGAGAAGAAAAACTTTAGGGGTGGAGAGGTCTACCTACTCTGCAATAGTCTGGAAAGGGCTTTAACATAGATATGTGTACAGTTTTCAATGTTTAACACATTGATAGAAAAAGCATCTATGCAACAAGAACAGGAGGTATGGAAAAAAGAACAGGGACACTTTAAAAGGCCAAGTAGGAATCTTAGAAATTAAAAATGCATTCCCTGAAATCAGAACTCCTCACTGTCTCCATTGATGTACTCCCCACCCCACCCCCGACCCATGAATAAATCAAGAGCCATGAAGTAGTCATTCATTTCTAAGCACAAATGTCCCCATATAAAATTCCCACAAGACTTAGCAGCACACTTTGTTTGCTTTGCTCTCACCTCAATGACCTCCCCTATCAGAGACAGTGTCTTTTCCCACTTATGGACAGTTTGAAGAAAAGGCCCCACAAATCTGCTCCCGGAGATGCTCTGCAAGTTGACGGTGTTGTCATCCAGGCACTGGATAATTTCGTCCACAGACCCTAAGATGTAGCCTCGCTCCTGCGTGCCTTTATAGTACTTGACCACTGTAAACTTCATGTTCTCCCAGGTGTCTAGGATTTCCTTTACGGCCTGGTTGGAAAAGAAAGAAAGTAGCTGGGCCCACAGACCGAGAGAACATGACCCTGAGCCAGCAGCCTCCTTCCTTAATGTGTCATCCGTCAGCACCTCAGCCCGGTGTCCCAGCTCCATCATCTGAGAAGTTGAGATTCCCCTCAGCAACAGTGTTCCCTGCCTATCAGGCATGCACTCTGCCAGGCAAGTGTGTCTCATGTGGGATCTTATCTGACCCCCAGTCCAAAAAGATTGTTATGTATTGTTAGGCTCAGAGAGGCAGCAGAGCATGCCACATGTGCCACTGAGTGCCAAAACTGGGGTCTCAACTGTGCAGCTCCCTATGTAACAAGAGGGTCCTGCCTGCGCTCCCCACACTGCTGAGCAAGAAAGCCCCAGTACAAAATACTAGGCCCATTATGATTCCATTCTCTTAAGAAATCTTCAATGATGTGTGCTCATGTTCATGTCTATATGTAGGTGTGTATAAATATGTGTGATTTAATCCCTAGTGAGACAGCCCCTGGGCATGCCACTGAGGGATTATCTTAATTAGGTTAAGTTTAAAAAAAAAATCCACCCACTATGGATGGCACCATTCCCTAAGCTGGAGACTTGGACTGAATACAAAGGATGCTGAGCACCAGCATCCATCTCTCTCTGCTTCCTGACTGTGGCTGCTGTATGACCAGCTGCCTCACGCTCCTGCTGCTATGACTTTCCTGCTGTAATGGACTGTGTGCCCTCAGACTGTGAACCACAATAAACCCTTCCTTCCTTGAGTTGCTTTTGTAAGGGTGTTTTTCCGCAGCAGTGAGAAATGTAGTTAAGACAATGTCTATACGTATTATATGTATCTATGTTGTGTGTGTGTGTGTGTGTGTGTGTGTGTGTGTGTGTGTGTGTGTATGAGCATGAACACATGTATTGCATGTATGTATAGCATTTATGCATATATGTATGGATGAGTCCACATGTGTCCATGCATCTTTTAGCTTTCTGTATTAGTTGTGCAAAATGTGCTCACGTGGCATCTCCCTGCACTCTCTTTGACCTTGTGCATGTTTCTTAAGTAGCTACATTCAGTAGGATGGTAATAATGACTGTCTTCAAGTGTCCAGGATGTGAGTGATTTGTTTATTTTTAATTTTTCCAAGTGGTATCCAATTCTTCATGAGTAACTAGAATGTGAAACTATAATCAAGGATGATGTCAAAAAAAAGTAAACTGGGGCAGAGGTTCTATTTACTTAGATAAAGAGTCAGTGTGTTTTCTGCTAAATGAAAAGACAGCCTTTGCTTGGAGTAGTGGAGCCTTCATGTGGTTCCAGCACTTGGAGAGTTGAGGCAGAAAGATCATGAGTTCAAGGCCAGCCTCAGCTGCATGGTAAAACCCCATCTCAATGAACCAAAGACCCAAGAGTGAATAAGAGGCAGATTCGCAGCACTGAAATTGAAGGTTCTCCTTCCCTACCTTCTCGATGGCGACCTCCTTGACGGCCGCTGTGACAATTTCATTGAGCACTTCTGTGTGTTTGTGCAGCTCCATGGCAAACATGTTCTCAAGTGTGAAGGTCTCTGTCATCTCGAAGAACACGCCTGTTTTCTCCATGAGTTCTTTCCAGTGTCTGGAAGAGCATAGAGTCATTAACAAACACCACCCCAGCAAATGCAGAGCCAGCTTAATTGTTCCCACTGTTGTCAGAGGAGGAGGCCCCATGGGAGACCTTCCACAGTGATACAGGACAGCCTGGGATTATACTGAGTTCTTCCAAATCCTCCTCCCTACCACCAGAGTTAAAACCAGGAAGCATTCAAGCCCCGCCCTGTGTGTGTCTTCACCACTGCTGAGAAAGAGTAGCCACTAGTTTTTTAAAACTGAGGGGGAACCTGGTATCAGTGGAACCCAAGTGTGTTGGGAAGTATTGCTTCAGCACTGACTCCCCCAAGCATGAGGTGACCACAGGCCCAGCGACTGGTCTCAGGGAACTGATCCCCAGCTTGGATAGATGGTCAGTAGACAAAAAAAAAAAAAAAAAAAGAGTCTACAAATTAAACACCATCTTGTGTTGACAAGGGGTCATGTTCTGAGAAACATGGTCATCGTGTCATCAAGTGATCTTGGCTTTGTGTGAACTCCCTAGAGTGAATCACACAAGCACACATGTGACATGTCTGTCCACATGGTATGGCAAACCATTTGCTACTGACAGGAACACTGGTACCCACTGCTCCATGGCTTAGCTACAAACCAGTTGCTTTGTTTGCTTGTTTTGTGCAGAGCTAGGGATGGGACCCTCGGCCTCAGACATCTAGGCAATCACTCTGCCGCTGAGCCACACACCCCAGCTTGTATGTACCAACTATTCTGAATTGCTTGGGAAAAAGCTCTTGGTGGCAGGGGTGATAGTGCAGGCACACGGGAGGCTGAAAGAAGACAAGAGGGAATTCAAGGCCAACCTGGGCTACATCCTGAGACCCTGGCTCAAAAAAATTGGGAGGGATCCCCAATATCAGAGGTGACACTCAGATGTGGCCAACAAAGAAGGGAATGACCAAAGCCTGGGGACTGTGAGCTACAAGGTCATGGAACTGGGGCCTTGGTTTGTTACAGGGAAGAACAGCCCTGTGAGCAAAGGGCAAGAGGATTCCAGGCCCGGGCGAAGTGTAGGGACAGAGATGGGAAGACACATGTTGTCTGGGCCTGTGCCTACCACTCTGGGCTCAACAAGACAGACAGGGAAATGTGCTGAAATCACATGTGTGTCCAAGAGAGACCTTCTTGCAGGTGTGAAGAGGACAGCGTCCTCACCAGCTCCCTGGAGCTGTGACAAAACACCTGAGGACAGTGACTTAATGGAGAGAAGGGTTCGAAGGGGTCAGTCTGCAGTCATTTGGACCATGGTGAGGGAGAGAAGCATGGCCGGGGCATGAGATGTGGCAACATGAAGATGGAGAAGGGGAAATGAGACCAAGGGGCTCTCCCTCCTGAAGTCAGCTAACAACAGTTACCACTGGGGACAAGGCCTTCAACACATGAACCTCTTGGGAACATTCCAGATCCACACTACGGCAGACTATGGGGAAGGAACCTATTGGAGAATATTATTTTAAGGTCTGTGACTTTTGCTTAACTCAGTGAAACTGTGATTCTTTGTCTGTCTAAAACACCCGATGGTCTAATAAAGAGCTGAATGGCCAATAGCAAGGCAGGAACAAGGATAGGCGAGGCTGGCAGGCAGAGAGAATAGATAGAAGAGAAATGAGGAAAAGAGAACAAGGGGATGAGGGCATCAGCAGCTAGCCACCCAGCCACCCATCCAGACACAGAGTAAGAAGGAAAGGAAAATATACAGAAGTAAGAAAGATAAAAGCCCAGAGGGATAAGGTAGATGGGTTAATTTGGATTTAAAAAAAAAAAAAAAGCTGGCAAGAAACAAGCCAAGCTAAGGCCAGGTGTTCATAAGTAAAAATAAGCCTGTGTGTGTGATTTATTTGGGAGCTGGGTGGTGAGCCCCTCAAAAAGCCAAAAGAGTAAAGCAGTAAACAACAGGAACCAATTTCCCATTAAGTGAAATAAAGTTGCTTGATGTGACTCTGAGCCCATGATTCTGTGAACAGATTCCAGGAAATGCAACCCAGGAGGACAAGAGCATGCTGACTCGGCTAACCCCCATAGGCATGGAGTAGGGTAGGATGAGACATGAGACCCCTAGGACCCAGAAGGACCTGAGCATCCAACATGGCAGACACAAGCCATCTGTCACTGCTGGGTGAGCCCAAACTCTAGTGGAATGTAAAAAGCACATTAGAGCCCAAAGTAAGGGGTCTTTAAGGAAGCCAAATATCTCAGGAATGAATGCTGATTACATGTGGAAACGGTATCTCAGACACTGAGTCAGTTAAGTATACCACTAAGGGACTGGAGAGATGGCTCCTCAGTTGAGCACTGGTTGCTCTTTCGAGGACCTGGCTTCAGTTCCCAGCACCCATATGGCAACTCATAGTCATCTGTGGTTCCAGCCTTCTGTATCCCCAGTTACACACACATGTACACTGACAAAACATTTATATAGGATTCATTTCAAGCCAGACATGATGGCTCTTGCCTGGGAGGCTGAGAAAGAAAGACTGTCTTTAGTTTGAGGCTAGCCTGGGCTACATAGTGATTTTCTAAGCTAGTCTGAGCTACAGAGAGAAAGCCTATGTCAACATCTCTGCCCCCCCCCCCAAGATTAACGGCACTTGCTCTCCTCCCTTTCCCCTCCCTTTGGTTTCTGAGGCAACACACCAATATATATCCAGCCCAGATAGTCATGGAACTTTCTGTCCACCTGCCTTGGTCTCCCAATCACTGGGACAACAGGTGTGCACCCCCATGTCTAGTTCTTTTTATTCTTCTAATGTTGCACCTAAAAACTGCAAATGACATTGGTGGCCCAGTTCCATTTTTCCTGGATTCTGCCAATCAAATCCTCCTGCTTTTAAAAGCGGACAAATGAGCTGGGTACTGGTGGTGCACGCCTCTCATCCCAGCACTCAGGAGGCAGAGGCAGGTGGATCTCTGTGAGTTTGAGGCCAGCCTGGTCTACAGAGCAAGTTCCAGAACAGCCAGGGCTACACAAAGAAACCCTGTCTTGAAAAAAAAAAAAAGCAGACAAACAAAAACACACCTTTGAATACTAAAGCAGCTGTTGGGTCATTTTTACAAAATCCATAATGCTGTCTTTCCTTTCAAACAAATCCTGTTACCTCTCACATCACTGCTGAACTGGTCCCTCGTCTCCCTGTGTCCCTTGTCTATAAGTTGTACATGTCTGAGACCTAAAGCCATTCTGTGAGCTCCTGAGGCTGATGGAGGAGAGAACCAACCTCTCTCTCAGGGCCTCATGCTTCAAGTCCAGAAGGAGGGGGATGGAGTCCTTGAATGCCTTCATCTTTGCTTCCAAATGGAAGGACACGGGTAAGTTGCGTACATGGCGTGGCAGCTTGCGGAGGCCTTTGAGGAAGCCATCGATACCTTCCTGCAGATACTGGACATTCAGGTTGATCCAGAGGGTCTGGGACCACTCCTCTTTGGAAACCTAGAAACATTAGGTAAGTCGTCACCAATGGGGCCTGATGCAGATGCAAAGGAAGGGACAGGTTCAAGCTTTGCTCTGGCCTCCCTCAGCTCTCTCTTTAAAGGAACATCTAATGTAAAAGGGCGAGTGTTGCAGCCAGAAAGAAGGGACTGTGGCCTTTCTTAGTCCTTGATGCACCTGAGCACAAAGGTCCCTGTGCCCAACTTTGGGAGTGTCCGGGAGGGGCAGTACCTTTAGGGACTCATACAGGTTATAGATCATCCGGAGCCCTGTCATCTCCTTCTGCACCTTGATGAGCTCAGGGTACATGGTAATGGGGAGGTCAAACAGCTTCTCTGCGTTGGCCAGTTCTTGCCGGTTCTTCTCGTGTTTGGCCAGCTCCTTTTCAAAACTGCCTAAGAGTTCCATGCCTGCAAAAGAAGTGCAGAGATAAAGCAGAAAGGACAGTGTGAATGTGAGATGCCTCTAATTCCAGTGCTTGGGAGCCAGGGACGGGACGGGAGGGGGTGGGGGGGGTGCTGCAAGTTCAAGGCCAGCCTACATAGTAACTTCCCAGCCAATCAGGCCTATGATCTGAGCAGCATGTCTAAAACGTGTGTGTATACAAGATTGAGGGCCAACAAGATGGCCTAGTGGGTAAAGATCCTTGCTGCTAAGATGGATGGTCTAAGTTCAATCCCCAGGAACCACATGGTGGAAGGAAAGAAGTATGTCTTGTGGGATGTTCTTTGACCTCCACACATGCAGGAGACACACAAGCAAGTACACACACACACACACACTCTCTCTCTCTCTCTCTCTCTCAAATTATATATGTAAATAATTTGAAATGTTAAATAAAAACTAAATAAGTTTAAGAAATCAGCTATTAATTATAATTTCGTGCACAAAAGCTATGGGGGTGGTAAATTTAAATTCAGCAGGCTTTATCTTGCCCCAGAAACCAAAAGGCCATTTGCCCTTCAAGCCCTTCCAGTTAGAATGTTAACCCTTTACATCCAGAGCATGCTGCAAGTGAGGCTATTGAAGGGACACCCATATTGTCCCCGATCACAGTCAGTGTCATCTGCCCTCTGCTGCCCTTGAGATTTTCCTCATCAGCTTGACAATGGCCTTCACACTCCAACTTCCAAGTCTGTTCTTGGCCCCAGTGCCCCATGGCTGTTATCATCCTACACTACTTACTGTGTGTTCCACCACACCCCCACCTCAAGCCTTGCCCTTCTCCTACTGCTCTTGGTGATTCCCAAGATCTGACTGCTCAATCAGAAGCCCTAGCCAGCTGTGTCTAAGCAGTCTCTCCATACTCTTTTAGAACAGTGGTTCTCCTGGCGCAGCAGGGCACAGGCAGTGGTAGTAAATGCCTTTGATCCCAGCACTTGCAATGCAGAGGCAGGTGGGATATTTGAATTTAAGACCAGCCTGGTCGCCGGGCATTGGTGGCGCACGCCTTTAATCCCAGCACTAGGGAGGCAGAGGCAGGTGGATCTCTGTGAGTTCGAGGCCAGCCTGGCCTCCAGAGCGAGTGCCAGGATAGGCTCCAAAGCAACCAAGGCTACACAGAGAAACCCTGACTTGAAAACAAAACAAAACAAAACAGTGGTTCTCAACCTGTGAGTCATGACCTTTACCTAAGACCATTGGAAAACACAGATATTTACATTACGATTCATAACAGTAGCAAAATTACAGCTATGAAGTCGCAATGAAATAATGTTATGTTTGGGGATCACCTCAACATGGGGACCTGTAATAAAGGATCCCAGCACTAGGAAGATTGAGAACCATTGCTCTAGACTAAGAGTGGTCTTTTCTCTCTGTCACCCTTTTGGCTGGTGACATCTGAAGGACAAGTGCTGTGTTTTGCAGACAAAGTATCCCCCTATAGGCTCTGTGGTGGAGGCTTGGTCTCCAGATGGTGGATCCAACACTGAAGGGTGACCAGATCATGACAGAGCTGAGATAACTGATGATCCATCAAGGGACTCAGATTTGAGGCTGTCACTGGAAAGTGGTGAAAACTAGGAAGTGAGACCTGGTTGGAGGGGATGATGGCTTAGGGACATGCTTCTGAAGAGCCTGTCTGCACCCATCCTCACACTCTCTACTTCCTGGCGGCTGAGTAGTCTCCTGTAGTCTCCTCTGTTGTGGGATGTTCTACACTGTATGAAGCTGTATTGCTGTGACTGGTGTAATAAAAAGCTGAGCCACCAACAGCTAGGCAGAAGGTATAAGCAGAGAAAGGAAGAGGAGAAGGAGAATTTAAGCCCACAGGAGCCTCCAGAAGACATGGAGAAGAAACAGGAGGTACAAGATAGAAGAGAGGTAGCACACGTGACTGAACATAAGTTAATATAAACAGGTTAATTTAAGTTATAAGAGTTAATAACAAACCTAAGCTACAGGCCCAGCTTTCATAATTAATAAGAAGTCTCCGTTTCATTATTTGGGAGCTGGCTGGTGGGACAGAAAAAGACTCCTCAGCTACAGTTTACCCCACTGGAAGTTCCACATGACCAGAGTGAACTGAGGCCTCCAAAATTGTGAGCCAGAACAGTTGTTGTTCTTTTTAAACTGTTTCTTTCAGATATGTGTCATAATGACAGAAATCTGGCAGACACTGAGGGGAAACAGCATGGCTTGGTCCAGGGTCTAAGTTTGAAGAATGAATTCAAGGGGAGAGAGCAGTAAAGGGTGTGTGTGTGTGTGTGTGTGTGTGTGTGTGTGTGTGTGTGTGTGTGTGTGTGTGTGTGTGTGTGTGTGTGTGTAATACACACAGCTGCACTGGCAAAGGCAGACGCCAGTGGCCACCATGTTTGACTGCTGGATCCCCTGGGAATAGACCAGTATTGCAGCTCTAACTAGATCCTTCAGAAGCCCCCCTGACCCTATGCATTGAATCCACCCTGCCCTCGGAGGCCACCACTAAACCAACCATGAGAGAAGCAGCTGAGGATACTTCAGTGACAACATTCATCACTTCCTGTGAACCTCTCAGGAACCCCTAAGCCCTCAACACCCCCACACCACAGCCTTACCTTTATCTAGGTCTTCACCCACAGCCCCAGGGCCTTCCCTGTAGAAGCGCCTTGCAAACTCGTCCAGCTGAGTTCTATAGTTCATTATCTCACTCCGGGTGATCTGAGTGAAGGAGGTCACCTGTTAGCTTGACTTAGCCTCAGTGAGGGGATTTGAACCCAGGATCTCATGCGCACTGTGCACACCCTTGTTCTGAGCCTTGCCCCAGCCCACCCCCTCCATCTGCAGTCAGAGTGGAGGTGACACCTCACCTCAGTGAATGTTCTCTTAATGCCTCCAAGAGCATGCTCCACATTCAGGGACTCTGTGAAGAGTGTTTGCCACATGCTCTCAATTTTATCAACCAGTTCCTGCTCAGCTTCAGTAGGCTAGAGGGAGAGAAACAGAGAGAGAGGAGAGGGGGAGGGAGAGAGAGAGAGAGAGAGAGAGAGAGAGAGAGAGAGAGAGAGAGAATGAAAAGGAGACAGAACAAATTATCAATAATGTTGGCATTGAAATATCAGATAAAAGCTGATCCCCCACAGACTTCTGCTTCTAGTTGAACCCAAGGGAGCCATCAGAACAAACCAAAAAGCAAGCTGAGATGTTAACCTTGTGTTCTTGAGGTCATTTGTTTGGTTTGGGGATTTTAGTTTTTACTTCTCAATTATGTGTTTGTGTGTTTACATGTATGTACAGTGCCTGCAGAGGCCAGAAGAAAATAACAAATTCCCTGGGCCTTGAGTTACAGGCAGTTGTGAGCTGCCTGATGTGAATGTTGGGAACCCTACTTGGGCTCTTTGGAAGGGCAGCAAGCACTCTTAATTGCTAAGCCACCTCTCCAGACCCTTGTTTGTTCATTTTGGAGTTGTAATTTCACATATTCCAGGCTGGCCTCTAACGCACTATGTAGCCAAAGATGATCCTCCTGCCTCCACCTCCCAAGTCTGGGAGTATAGGTGTATGCCACCATGTCTAAGCAAAGCTGTATTTTTGTAATAAAAATGGTATCTGGGCCAGGAGTAGTGGAACATGCCTTTTATTCTGGAAGCAGAATTGGGGATCTCTATGAGTTGGAAACATATAACGAGTTCCAGGCCAGCCAAGGCTTCATAGTGAGGAGAGAGGCGGAGGGTGGGGGTGGTGGGTGGTGGTGTCTGGATCGACGCCCTCTTCTGGCCGCTGAAGATATTGCACTCACATAGTGTGCATACATGCAGGCATATGTTTATACACATAAAATAAAAATAAATAAATCTTTAAAAAATTTTAAAAGATAAAGAGGCCCTGTATAAAAAGAAAGATTAATAAAACCATTTATCATGGTCGGGCGTTGGTGGCACACCTTTAATCCCAGCACTCGGGAGGCAGAGGCAGGCGGATCTCTGTGAGTTCGAGACCAGCCTGGTCTACAGAGTGAGTTCCAGGATAGGCTCCAAAGCCACAGAGAAACCCTGTCTTGAAAAAAAAAACAAACAAAAAAACAAAACAAAACAAAAAACATTTATCACCCGTTTCTTTCATCATCTCACATTTCCTTCTCCCTCTTATTCTTTTTTGTTTGCTTTTATTTCTCTGTGTAGCCCTGATTGTCCTGGAGCTCACTCTGTAGACCAGGGTTTCCTTCTTGTTCTCATTTATGATTACGTGTGTGTGTGTGTGTGTGTGTGTGTGTGTGTGTGTGTGTTATGTAGATGTGAGCATGCGTGCTACAGTACACATACGGAGATCAGAGGACAACTCTGTGGAATTAGTTTTCTCCTTGTACCTTTGCATGGGCTCTGAAGATTCAGCTCGGGTCTCCAGGTTTGTGTGGCAAGCTCCTTTACCCACTGAGCCATCTTGCCAGCCCTTTTATTACTTTACAAAACTCTAATTTTTACAGGAAGTGACCTCTGTCCTCTCTCCAAGAAAGGAAAAGACAAGGGAAGAGTGATGAGACAGTGAAGCTAGTATGGGTGGGCTGTAAAATATCACAGGAGCCTTGTGAGATCAAGCTAGGGGCTCCACATTTAAAGCTCATTAAAGTACCTGTGAGGTGGCTTCCTATTGGTGGCTTCTTAGTCACTTGCTTGGGAACACATGGCTGGCAAGGTGACTGAGAGGCCCTTCTGAGGATGGTGTTGGTGGTTGAATTAGAACATCCCCACAGGTTCACTGTTTGAACTCTTGGTCCCCAGTTGGTGGCTCTGTTCTGAGAGGTGATGGAATCTTTAGAATGTAGGACCTTGCTGGGTGTGGGCTTTGAGAATCCATAGCCTTGCTCACTTCCTGTAGTCTCTCTCTGCTTCATGTGTGTGAACAAGATATGACCAACCAGCTTCCCACTTGTGATGATGGAATTTCCCTGACAGTTGCCATGCCTTTCTAGCCATGCTGGATTCTATCCCTCGGGAACCATAAACCAAAATAAACTCTCTCCTCCTGAAGTTGCTTTCACTGGGGTATTTTATGACAGGAACAGGAAAACAATTAATAGAGTAGTTAGCCCAACCAACAGAGGCCCCAAGAAGCAAAGCTGACTCACAAAGATACTGTATATCCCCATGGTGCGGTACCGCTCCTGGATGTCCTTGTACCTCAGCTCCATGACCAAAGATTTTGTCCTGATCTCTGCAATTGTTGCAAGGACGAATTTGAGATCTTCAAGGGTGTTGGGGCTCTTCTTAAGATTCTTGTTCAGGTGCTATGAAAGGATTCGGTTGAGGAGGAAAACAGTGAGAGATGAAGCCCACCTTCCTCAAGAATAGGGCTCCTAGTTCTAGCCTGAATGCTGGGGATGTGTGCCAGTTAGTTTTAATTGTCAACTTGATGCAACCTAGACATCACTTAGGAAGAGTATCTTAATGAGGAGTTGCCTAGATTAGGTTGACCTGCGGGCATCTTTGTGGGGAGGCGGCATTGTCTTAATTGCTAATTGACGTAGGAAGACCAAGCCCACTATGGGTGGCACCATTCCCTACATAGAGGGTCCTGGACAGTACAAGAGGAGAAAGCTAGCTGAGAACACACGAGCAAGAGTTCATTTATTCTCTCTCTGCTCTTGACTGTAGATATGACTAGCTGGACATGACTAGCTGCCTAAGTTCCTACCTTCACATCCCCTCAGTGATGGACTGTAACCTGAAATTATGAGTGAAATAGGCCTTTCCTCCCCTAAGTCTTTTTTTGTTTTGGATATTTAATCACAACCACAGAAATGAAACAAGGACAGGAAGGAACCAAGGGCCTTTGCATGTGCTAGGCAAGGCTCTACCATAGACCTACACTACCACTACCACCACCATCACCATCACCCACCACCCTTGAAGATCTGTTTTAAATAAAGGTGACTTTGGGGCACCTCAATCTCATCCCGGAGGCTAAAAAGCTCCTCTTTGGCTGACTCGTTGAGGAGCTTCCCCAGTGAAGTCACCCAGGACTTTGCATTTTCTTGCACGGTGCTGGCCAGTGGCCCAAGCTGCAGCCGGATGCAGTGCTCATCCTTAATCAGTGGGTGGCGCATCACGTCTGCAGCAATCTTGGAGTAGAACTGCAGCTTCTCGTCATAGGCCACACAGGGCGGTTTCTTGGACGCAAACTTCTCCATCACGATAGTCTTGTCCAGCTTCCAGAGGGGCCGGTAGCGCTTCCACCTCTGCAGGTACTTCATGAGGTTCACTAGGAGCCTGTGGATATTTTGGGGGATCATGACAGCTTGATCCATGATCTGGGGGTTCAAGGAGATGTCATTGTAGAAGCTCACGATGACGATTTCTTCCTCCTCGCCCTTCTGAGGGGGGCACTCAATGCAGCTGCCATTCATCCAGCGTACAAAATACTGGCAGGAGAGCAGGTGGGAGGTGAGTACAGAGCACGCCTCCTGGGCATACACCTGGCAACAAGTCTCGCTATGATGGACAATCTCACTATGTAGGCCTTCAAGGCTAGCCTTGAAATCATGATCCTCCTGCCTCAGCCTCAGTGGTGAGATAACAGATGTGTGCCACCATACCTTGCTAGGTTCCCTTCTGGCCCTTCCCTCCCTCCCTGTAATCCCAGCACCAGGGAGGTGGAAGTAGAAATATCAGAAATTCAGGGTCCTCCTTGGTTACATAGGGAGTCTGAGGCTAGCCTGGGCTAATAATTTTTTTTAAAGTAAATTTTTAAAAAGAGGAATGGGGGAGGGGCAGGACTGGGCTATGGGACTGCTCCCAAATTTGATGGCTTCACAGAG
Source organism: Cricetulus griseus (assembly GCF_003668045.3). Classification (NCBI taxonomy): domain Eukaryota; kingdom Metazoa; phylum Chordata; class Mammalia; order Rodentia; family Cricetidae; genus Cricetulus; species Cricetulus griseus. The sequence goes on along the minus strand of NC_048597.1, from coordinate 104,400,635 downwards.
GTTAGAGGCAGCTGACCCAGTGTCTGCTGGCACCTCTCCAACTGTGTCCACCAATGAGCAGGAGGCAAGTGGGCAAGCAGAAGGTCTTGCTGCTACCCTGGTGACCTCCACATTACCTTGGTAACCTCCACACAGTTGCGGGTGCAGTGGACACACATCTTATCGATCTCGGCGGCGTTAGGGTGGAGGATGATCTCCGGAGCCGTCAGAATGGTTTCAGCTTGGAACAGAGGGGTATTCCCAAGGATCAGAGAATTGAAGACCTGTAAGTTCCTAAGTGGGGGAGAGCAAAGGACATGGACTCAGGGTACAAAATACACCAAGCTCTGAGGGAGGTGGCAGGGCCTGGGGCCAGGGGCAGGTCTGCCACACACTGCAGATTCGTAATCATAGTGTGTGGGGGGGGCACTATTAATGCACCTTGGTCATTTCTACTTGGGGAATCAAATGCCTACTGGTGGGAAATAGTAACAGCAACCACGCCAGGTGGTGGTGGCGTACACCTTTAATCCCAGCACTCAGGAGGCAGAGGCAGGCGGATCTCTGTGAGTTCGAGACCAGCCTAGTCTACAAGAGCTAGTTCCAGGACAGCCTCCAAAGCCACAGAGAAACCCTGTCTTGATAAACCAAAATAATAATAATAATAACAACAACAACAACAACTACTACTACCCAAAAGTCATTCCCAGCAGCGCACTGCCTCCTGGGGATGTTTTCTGCTTGTCCATGGCAATCATTCAACAGGTGTCTATCCCCTTGCTTACCAAAGCTCTCTCCTCAGCTCTCAGGTTGCATGACAGGGCCCTTGTCTGTGACCAGGATCTAGTCCAGGTCCTGGCACGTGGCCACTTCTTACAAAGCTTGGCTGGATGGATGGATGCATGGATACACAGGTGGGTAGATGAATGCATGGCTAGATGGATAATAGCAGGATGGATGGATGATAGCCAGATGGACAGACGCATTGGTGGGTGGATCCATGGATGAAGGTATGTGTGTATATCAAAATGAATGGATGGGTAGGTGGTAATAGGAGGACAGATAGATGATGGATAGATGGATGACAGACAGATGGAATGGAGAATGGATGTGTGCATGCCTGGGGAGGTGGATGGATGGCTAATGGGAAGATACAATACATTAGGCAAACACTAGGGAGAGCAGTTCCAGACAAGGTGCTCTGTAGAACCTGAGTTTGGTTTCCAGTAGCCATGTCAGGTGGCTCACAACTGCTGTAACTCCAGCTGCAGGGACAGCCAATCATCTAGCCCCCATAGCACCTACACTCATGATCACATACGTGTAATTTAAAATTAAATATTTTAAAATATGTTTAAATTTTCAAAGAGGACACTGTGATGCAATGATGCCACCTTTACCAGCACGACTCAGGGGTCATGGAGTTGCTGCTCATGGGCTGGCTTCTTACAATGACCCCGGGCTGTAATGTGTGTGTCTCCCAGCTGTCCCAGATATGCCTCTGGGCCACAGGACCCTCAGAGGACAGCAGCTTCAGTGTCCAACTGTCACAAGCAATCAGAACTCAATACACAGTGACCATTCCAGCAGGTGATTGACTGTAGCCTCGGGGAAGAAGGCTGGGTCACCTGTCCTCTGAGACCATCTCGAAACACCTTCTGGGGCCTTCTGCTGCCAGACAAACCAGTTACCCTGTCTTCCAGAAGCAGAGAGGCACACAACAGTCTTTGTGTGCCAGAAGAGGCTCATAGGAACAGGGGCACAGAGGGCACCCCTCCCTGGTCAGCCACCCCATCCAACCTATAACTCATGCCCAACCCATGCATGACACACATGCATGGCCTTACTTCAGGATGACCTTCCCCAAGACGTCATAGATTCTGCCTTCCCAGTACTCATAGTAGGAGGCCAGCTTGGGGGCCCTGCCAGTGTTGGTGTGCACAACGAGCCCTTCCACTTTGGTCAGCAGCGGCCCAATAGCCAGGTACCACCGGACCATGTGGTCCACATCCTTGGCCCTTTCTCGTTCAATGTGCTCAAAGAATTCTTTTACACCTGTAGAGAAGGGCATGAGTCACATACAGCAGCTGTGACTCAGAAGGACTTCATATCAGAGCCTGTCCACACATCAGCCACGGGTCAGGGGCCATCCACACATCCACCATAGGTCGTGAGCTGTATGTACTCATGGAAATGGAGTCAATGCCAGAAGCTAAGACTCATCTCAAGAAAAAAAGCAAATGACACCAGATAGGGGCCATGGTGGATGCTGGCACCCCATACCAGTGGCTGTGATGTTTTTCTTCAATTCTTTGCTGACTAGTTTTGAATTCCTTATTGACTAATTTAGAACAATTTAAAATACGTTTAGCACAGTGAAAAGTAAATATGTACCCATCAAATAATAAGTTATCTGACCATTAACTAAGTCACACAGCTGGGCGTGGTGGTGTGCACCTGCAATCCCAGCACTGGAAAGTCTGAGGCCAGAGAATAGCAAGTTCAAGACCAGCTTTGGCAACACAGTGAGCTCATCTCAAGAAAAAATAAGTCAGCTGGGCATAATGGTGCACACTTTTAATCCCAGCACTCAGGAGGCAGAGACAGACAGATCTCTAAGTTCAGAGCCAGCCTGATCTACAGAGCAAGTACATAGACAGCCAGGGCTACACAGGGAACCTTGTCTTAAAAGACAAAAAAAAAAAAAAAAAAAAGAGAAATCACTGGCAGAAGCATTTCAAAATCACTAATGGAAAGTGATTTTCAAGCCAGATACGGTGGCACACACCATTAATCCCAGCACTCAGGAGGCAGGGGCAGGCAGATCTCTGTGAGTTTGAGGCCAGCCTGGTCTACAGAGTGAGTCCCAACAACCTCCAAAACAATACAGAGAAACCCTGTCTCAAAAAACCAAAAAAATAAAAAATAAAAACCAAGAATCTGGAGGGCTGGGGCTGACTTGGTGGTGGAGCAGCGTCATAAGCTGTGAAACTATTAAGTAACACAGAACATGGCAGAGGGTGGGACATGGGACATGGCCATAATACTTCTAAGTAAAGGGCTGGGGTGGTTAGACTGGTTTATTTCAGTCACTGAATGTCTGGAGCATAGCAATAATGCACATGGGGTCTCTCTTTTACTCCATGACTGAGAAGCTGGAAGCCAAGCATACCTGGGAGCCCTTCCTCAGTTTTGGAGATTGGGTACCTAAAGAGGTTGACAGACTCGATTAGTGTAAGCCTGGAGGTGATGTCCTCTGCATTCTTGTGAATCTGGTGGACAAGGGACTCAAACTTGCCAATGGCCTGTTTGCAGCGATTGATGTAGTCAGAGATACCTTGGAGGAAGAGAAAGCAACTTGGTTCTATCTCTGCCATTCCTGGCCCACTCCCACCAGCATCTGTGACACCCATGGTCATGCCACTTAGTCCATAGACCCTGTTCCTGAAGCTGTGTTGACTGAGCAGTGGCTAAAAGCCACTCATGCCCAGAAGGCCTGGGACAAATATGTCTGGACAGGAATCCTCCAGGCTTAACAATATGGTTTCATTGCATCCAGATACATTTGTGTTCATATTTGTGTGTATACATATGTGTGTATGAGTGTGTGCATATATGTGTGTATGTGTATGCATGTGTTTATGTGTATGTGTGCACTTATGTAAGTTTGTGTAGTTTATATTCACATATTGTGATATTGTGGTTTTATGAGAAGGGATCATTACTTAAGGTCGATCTAGGGACTGGGCAGGTGGCTCAGTGGGTAATAGTGTTTGTCCTATAAACATAAGGACCTGAGTTTGAATCCCTGGTACCCATGTACAAGGTTTGGCAGGGCTGTGCACACCTATAATCCCAGCATTGTGGGCAGAGACAGCCTGGGCTCACTGGCTAGCCAGCTGAGCCAAAACGGCAAGCCACCACAGCAGTGAGAGCCTCCTCTGGCCTCTGCATGCACACACCACACCACACCACACACACAAAAATAACTATAAAAGGAACTGTAAGGTGACCAGGAACTGTGCTGTTACCTAGTGAGTTCCAGTTCAGCCTCTTGTACCCAGAGCGGAACACCCTGATCAGATCCTGGGAGTGGTCATCCAGGAGTGCCATCTCTGCTTCGTTCAGCGTGTTGATAAGCTGGTGGTAGTGGTCCAGCATGCGCTGGATTCCTTCCGTGTACCTGAGTGCCCGGCACAGGGAACAGTGAGAGACACAGGGCAGGACACAAGCTTAAGAACCACGGTAGCATGTTCCCCCAGAGGCCTGACTCACTGTCAACTTCCATCAGGACATTCGCAGAGGGCTGGGATGAGGCTCAGGGCCATAGTGTGTGCAAGCACAAGGCCCTTTCCATCTCCAGAACCATAGGGGTAAACCTTCACTCGCATCTGCAAGGAGGGGCCTGCTGGTGTTCTGTGCCCGGAGGTGCAACTCCACAAACAATACAGAGAGATGTAAACATGCAAGAGAAATCTGTGAGGAGGGGGACGGTAGACGGGGTGGGAGGGAGGGAGGAGTGGGGGAATGGCCAGAATGTGAAGTGTACGTAAGTGAAACTGTAACTATAATAAGAATTTTTTTAACGAAATGAGTTGGATACAGTGGTGCACGCCTTTAATACCAGCACATAGGAAGCAGAAGCAGGTGGATCTCTTGTGAGTTCCAGGCTAGCCTTCAATAGTGAGACGTTATCACAAAAATAACTAAAATTTTAACTTTTAATTTTTAAATAAGAATAAAATTAAATTAAAAATTAAGTAAAAACGAATGCAAGGAACAAAAGCTTTGAGGGAAGGACTGCACAGTCTGCTTTGGGAGTGTCAGGTAGTGGCATTGAAGGGAAAATGAGTTGATAAAGTGTTTCCCTTGCAAATATGAGGCCTTGAATTCAATCTCCCAGCTCCCATGTATAAAGCAACATGATGGCATACTCCTGCAATTCCAGAACTAGGGAGGTGGAAACACGCAGATCCCTGTGACCCATTGACTGGCCAGCCTAGCCAGACCAATGAGCCACAGACCAGGGAGAGATTTTGCCTCAAAAACAAGGTGAACAGTATCTAAGGACAACACCCAACATGGACTTCCTGGCTCCCATGCTCATGAACCTGAAACACACAAATGTACAAGTGTGCATGTGCACACAGAGACACAGACATGTGCACATGCACACATAAATACACACATGCACATACAGACACATGCATGTATGCACACAGAGACACACACATGCATACACACATACACACACTCACACACATGCACACACATATGCACACAGACACTGGTGCATGCACACACAGACACACATACATTTAAAAACAACAACAACAAAAAGAGTGTCGAGAGGTCCTGAGACCAGTGTTCCCTCTAATTGAAGAGGGGTCTTCTCACCTGAGGAATTTGTCTTCCTGGAGGGCCACGTTCCTTGCCAGTTCAGGGACAGTGAATCCCAGCTGCTCTAAGTACTTGGTTTCGTTAATAATCTCTCTGAGAACAGGAGAGAAGTTGATGACAAACATGGCTCCCTTATCCACAGAGGATGAATCCTCGCCCGAGCAGGCAATCTATGGAAGAGACAATATACAGCTTGAAAATGACAGTCTGTCGCTGCTTGTAAAGCTCACTAGACATGATTGACAGAGACCAGTGTGGTCCCTTTCCCCAACAGATGGATGCAGAGTGGGACCAGTGGGTTGCACATTCTGTTATGCAGAGATGTTCAATAATCTAGTTTTGGGCTGGTGTCTCAGTGTGTAAAATGCTAGCTCTGCAATCAGTAAGACCTAAGTTTGGATTCTCAACAATCTGTAAAATTTCAGGCATATGTAAATATGTGCATACCACAAATAATATGTGTGTGAGAGAGAGAAAGAGAGAGAGACAGAGAGACAGACAGAGAAAGAGACAGAGAGAGAGAGAGCCTAGACAGGATTCTGGGGGGTTGCAAGGCCAGCCAGTCTAGCCAAATCCATAAGTTCAGTGAGAGAGACCCTGTCTCAAAATATATTGTTGGGGTTGATTGAGGAAAACTATGATGTCAACCTCTGGCTTCTGCATATGTGAACATTCATGTGAACACCAAACACACACACACACACACACACACACACACACACACTTCAGTTTAGCAGCCCTAGGTCCAACTGGATTACAGAGTGAGTTCAAGTGAGTGAGACCTTGCCCCAAAATAAAAAGGAAGACATCCAGGGCTATTTCTCAGCAGTAGATACCCTGCCTAGAGTCCCTCAGGGAGGGGCTGGGTATGTGGCTAAATGGTCATGTGCTTATCTGGCATGTACAAGGTTTTTGAGTTCAATCCTCAGCCCTGGGGGGTAAAATAATTCCATTTAGTTGCCAATATTAGAATATTAGGCAAAGCTCTATAAAAATGAAGATTTTTGGCTTTTCTTGGAAAACAGGGAAACCAAATTATGTTGACAGGCACAGCTAAAATTGGATAGCTGACACCCCAGACCTGAACACTCCAGTTCACTCTGCCCTCAGGGTGGCAAAGAAGTTGCCCACTAGAAAGAGTTTCAGGGATAACAAACACAAAACTTCCAGGTCAACAGACACTGACCTCCTGAGTATTGGCCACATGCCAGGCCCAAAGCCACAAACGGAGGAGGCATGTGGGAAGGTTTAAAAAAAATGGTCATCTGTGGGGTGACTCAATGATAAGTTTCTTGCCACCAACCTGAGTTCAGTCCCCAGATCCCACTCAGAGGAAAGAGAAAACTGGACCTGCAGGCTGTCCTCTCATGCCTACACACACACACACAGAGGCCCACACATCCACATACTAATAAGTAATGTAAAACCCATCACATTACTAATAAGTAATGTAAAACTCATGTATGACTCAACTAGGGCTTCACAGATTTCTGTCATCCAGTCCACTCAATTATTTATTTAATGTGTGTACATGTATGTGAAGGACAGAGAACAGCCTTGGACATCATTTTTTTTTTAGATTTGATTTTTAGACAAACGCACACACACACACACACACACACACACACACACACACACACACACACACACACACACACACGTATATGGGGAATGGGTATATGCCCGTGAATGCAGGTACCCAGGGAGGCCAGAAGAGAACATGAGAGTCCCTGGAGCTGGAGTCACAGGCAGTTGTGAGTCCCCCCATGTCTATATAGAGAATCAAACTTGGGCCCTCTGCAAGAGCAGCATGAGCTCTTAACCACTGAGCCATCATTTCTCCAGCTGCATCTTTTCTTTTGAGTCAGGGTCTCTCACTGGATGGGAACACCCAAGGTGTGCACACTTCCAGCTGAGCCATCTCTCCATCCCCTCAACTTGTGTTATGAAGGAGGGTACTGAACCACCAAAGGGTCCTTGAAGCTGCTGCTGTGCAGGGCACCTCTGTGAGCACAGTGTGGAAGGGTGCACCTTGGTGAGAAGACTCTTCTTCATGAGGTTTGGGAGGCTTAGCTCCGTGTTCTCCTTCCACAGTTCATACTTGCGGTCTTCATAGTCCTTCATCGTCCTGCCCACCTCCAGGTACTTCTCTTTCACCTGGCCGAGAATTGAAAAATAAGAATAAAAACCATCATTCTGTTCCTGGGAATGACACCTTCTCCTCTCTCCACTGCCCTGGATCTTTCTATGTCTGTGTGAGCATTTTAATGTACTGTGATGTATTTTGGAGAAGGAAAGAGCATTTTCACAGATCTAGTAGGGTTTGCCTGAGATCATCTGACTTGAAAGCCAGGCTTGTTCTAGTGGAGACAAGCAGGCTACGGTCTATGCATGAGGAGAGGTGTAAATGTGTTTTAAGGGCTGGAGAGACAACTCAGCAGTTAAGGTCACTGGCTGTCCTTCCAGAGGACATGAGTTCAGATCCCAGCACCCACGTGGTGGATCACATCCACATGTCACTCCAGCTCTAGAGGATCTGATGCCCTCTGCAGGCACCTGCACGTATGTGTGTAAACTCCCACATAGACAGAAACACACAAATATTAAACGTTTAAATGGCTACAGGAAGTAAAGGGAAGCCAGGGGTGGTGGTAGACATCTGTACCCTCAGCACTCAGGGCAGGGGAGGCAGGAGAGTCACAAATCCCAGGTCAACCTGGACTATGGAGCAAGACCCTGTCTCAATAAAACAGAATAAGGAAATCAGGAGATTATTCATGCCCTCTGACATGTGAACACTGCATGGACTTCACACATAGAAGCCAGAACTGGGAAGGCCTGTTTGTCCATCCATGTGTTACCAAGAATAGCTTCCTTGGATCAACCTAGCAGCATGGATCATGACCTTCAAATGTCTCCAACATAAACTATATGGATTTTTTTAGAAAATTTATTTTATTTTTAATCATGTGTATGCAAGTGCATGTAAGTGCAAGGGCCCATGGAGGCCCGAGGTATTGTGGATCCTCTGGAGCTAGAGCGTTCTAAGCCAGAATCAAACTCAAGTCTCCTGAGGAAGTACTTGCTCTCACCACTAAGCCACCTCTACAGCCCCAAACTCTATAGTTCTTTAAAGAAAACGTCTGGCCAGGTGTTGGTGGTACATGCCTTTAATCCCAGCACTCAGGAGGCAGAGGCAGGCCAATTTCTGTGAGTTCGAGGCCAACCTGGTCTCCAGAGCGAGTGCTAGGATAGGTTCCAAAGCTACACAGAGAAACCCTGTCTCGAAAAACCAAAAAAAAGGAGGAGGAGGAAGAGGAGGAGGAGGAGGAGGAAGGGGAAGAGGAGAAGAAGAAGAAGAAGAAGAAGAAGAAGAAGAAGAAGAAGAAGGAGAAGGAGAAGGAGAAGGAGAAGGAGAAGGAGAAGGAGAAGGAGAAGGAGAAGGAGAAGGAGAAGGAGAAGGAGAAGACGAAGAAGAAGAAGACGAAGAAGAAGAAGAAGACGAAGAAGAAGAAGAAGAAGAAGAAGAAGAAGAAGAAGAAGAAGAAGAAGAAGAAGAAGAAGAAGAAGAAGAAGAAGAAAAAGACATCTGTCAGCCCCTGCTTTACCACATACAAAAAGCTCTGGGGCAAGATATGGCCAGTGTCAAAAAGACAGTGGTCATGGGTTGAGCCTGTGGCTCAGTTGGTAGAGCATTTGCTTAATATGACCTCGGGGTTCCATCCCCAGCACCACACAAGCCAAATACGGTGGAACCCATCTCTAATCCCAGCACTTGGGAGATGGAGGCAGGAGAATCAGGAGTTCAAAGTCGTCTCAGGTACACAGAGAGTTCGAGGTCAGAAAGCAATGTAAGATTGTCTCAAAAAAAATCTAAAAGAGAATGAATAGGTGTAGTGAGATATCCACCCCGCCCACATCTGTAGCACTGACCACACCCATTTGGGCATGGTCACAGGTAAGGACATGATGGAGGAGAGGACTAGAGCTGGGGTCCCAGACCCTAGAGCTCTTTCTTGCTTCCAGACAGGCAAGTCACAGAAGAGCAGCCTGAAAGAATCCTTAGAACGAGAACCTGTGGAAGCCACCTGTTTCTTCTGTAAGTGACTTCTCCCTAAAATACATTATATTTAATATTAATACCTAGTCCCATGAATCATTCTTTTCCTCCACAAATGGATAGAGATAGATAGATAGTAGAGATAAATAGGTGATAGATAGATAGATAGATAGATGGTAGAGATGATGATGGATGGATAGATGGATGATGACAGTGGTCATCCTTCACAATAGTCATATCTAAGGAGAAGCAGGCAGCATGAGCACTGAGACTGGAAGAAAAGGAAGCAAGAAAGAGCCTTAAATACAAGGACTCAGGAAACAGGGTGTCTGTAGGTATGGGCATGCCACTGGCCAGCAGAGGTGGCAGCCACCCAGCTAGAGGTAAGGAACACAGCCAGCCTCCAGAGGTGGTGACATACCTCCTGGCCCCGACTGCTGTCCAGGAGTTCCTCAACTTCCTGGAACCTGAGGATGGTATGCTTCATCCTATGGAAGAGGGAGCGCTCCCAGGATATGGCACCCGCCACCGGGGGGTGGTTCTTGTACAGTGGTGGGTTGTCCAGGTTCTGCACAAAGATCTTATTAATGATGTCTATCTGAAAAGCAAGTGGGTGCCCTGGTCAGCCTGCCACAGGCCGTGCCCGGCAGACATGGCTTCAGTGGAGGATGGAATCTTGCAAGGGATGCAGATAAGGGCAGAGTAAGGCAGAGCCTTGGGCCAGCTGAGGCCCTGGGGTCCACCCCCAACACTGGCTGGTTGGGGGAACAAGAAAATTTAAATAAGATGGAGAGTATGGCCTTTGTTGTTGGCATAGTATTTACTACTTTTTCTCCCTTATGCTCTCCAATCTCTTTTCTTCTAAGTGCTCCAAGTTGTGTGCATTAAAATAGCAAACCACATACCCTATACATACTGATTTGACTGAATTATTTGAAATCCGTAAATCTCTTCCAGAGATGACCATTAGCAGATGTGCACTTTAAAAGAGCCCTCTCTGGGCTGGGCTGTAGCCCTGTGCTCACTGCCCAGGTCTCCTGGTTACCTCCTTGCAGTACTGGGCCAGAATGTCATTGAACTTCATCATCATCTGCCGGTTGATGGCCTCCCGGGAGCGGATATGCTTGAATTTTAACAGCATGTCAAAGGCTGCTTCTGCCGACCGCAGTGTTTTGAAAGATTCATCAATAAAATTTTTTGCTTCTTTCTCAATAACCTGCCAGAAGAAAAGAGAAGAATAAGAATAAAGAGAGAGAGAAAGAGAGGGAGTGGGAGAGGGAGGAAAGAAGGGAGTAAAGGAGGAATAAAGGAAAAGAGGGGAGGGGAGGAGTAATAGAGGAAAGGAGGGGAGGGGAGGGGAGGGGAGGGAGAGGAGGGGAGGGGAGGGGAGGGGAGGGGAGACTGAAAAAAAAAGCAGCTGCTTTCAAGAGATCAGGGATGGGATCTCAGCAGCTTGGGACAGGTCTCTCCCCGGTCTCAATGAGAGTGGCCATCTGGTCAGAGGAACTTGCCAGGGCTGGGGGATGGCTTAGTTGAGAAAGTGCTTGCCTTGCAAACATGAGAATCTAAGTCAGGACCCCAGGCCCCATATGAAAAAAAAAAAAAAAAAAACTGGTGGCCACACCTGTAACCCCAGCTCTGAGGGTGGGGGCAGAGACAGGGACCCTGCCTCAAAGGAATACGTGGGGCACAGCAAAGCAAGACAGGTGCCCTCTTCTGGCCTCTGCATGAGTATACAGATGCATGCAGCACACAGACAGACAGACAGACAGACAGACAGACAGACAGACAGACGGTAAGCATGAGTAAACATGGGGAAGCCTGGCCTCTGCTTCTGTGGTTGAGTAGATGGCTGTGTCACTTGCCAGAACTTCAATCTTGAAGTCATCCATCACATATTTCCAGTACGGGGAGGACTTGATGCTGAAGGGGTCAAAGTTCAAGCTTTCCATTGGGGCAACCAAGCTGTCCACCCTGCAAAGGACATCGTCGATACGCTTGGGGTCCCCTGTCACAGCCTTGAGCTCTGGGCCAAATATGTTGTAAAATTCTTCCAAGACCTGGGGGGTGGGAAAGAATGGAAGGGAGCTAAGCATCCTTTGGTTTACTCCAAACATTCTAACCATAAAAAACATCTGGAGATTAACCTGAAGGCAACAGGCCCAACCCACAGGCAACCTGCTCCCCATCTGAGGCCTTTGGCACTATGCCCATGCAACAGGATAAGGTTCAGAGGCCCTGGGGCTGGAAAGATGGCTTAGCTTTTCTTCCAGAGGATCTGGGTTCCATTCCCAGCACCCACTCACAACCCTCTGCATCTTTCTCACTCCAGATGTTTCCTGTGTGAGGCAGCCACTCTGACTAAACATGACATCATACAAGAACAACAGAAAAAAGGGGAGCCTGCACACTGAGGTGGGGGTGGGGGCACTGGTGGGATGTGAAGAAAAAACAGCTGAACATGGAAAGTGATGTTGAAATGAGTGTGCATTTGTTGGTCAGTGGTGACGCAAGCACTCAGAAGGCAGAGGCAAGCGGATCTTCCAGTTCAAGGCCAGCCTGGTCTACAAAGTGAGTTCCAGGATAACCAAGGCTACACATAGAAACCCTGTCTCAAAAATCAAAAAGGAAAAGAAAAAGCTTATGTATCATTCTAGTGACTCCATGTTAGAATAAAGAGATTTATTTATTTGCTTACTTTGAGAGAATGTCTCATTATGTAATTCTGGATGGCCTGGAACTCTTCAGGTAAACCAGGCTGGCCTCAAGCTCACAGTTGCATACCATTGCACTCATCAATTTTATATTTGGATTTTCTGTCGACTTTGCACCATATAAAGATGCACTGGAGCCGGGCGTTGGTGGCTCATGCCTTTAATCCCAGCACTCGGGAGGCAGAGGCAGGCGGATCTCTGTGAGTTCGATGCCAGCCTGGTCTACAGAGCGAGTGCCAGGACAGGCTCCAAAGCTACACAGAGAAACCCTGCCTCGAAAAACAAAAACAAAAACAAACAAACAAACAAACAAAAAAGATGCACTAGAAACCAGGTGTTGGTGGCGCACGCCTTAAATTCCAGAACTCGGAAGGCAGAGGCAGGCGGATCTCTATGAGTTGGAGGCTAGCCTGGTCTACAAGAGCGAGTACCAGGATAGGTTCCAAAGCTACATAGAAACCCTGTCTCGAAAAACAAAAAAAAAAAAAGATGCAATGGGGTTGGAGTGTGGCCAGCCACCCAGACACTAAGTATGTGTCCCTCTCCCCAAAAGCTGGCATGGAGGGTGGGTGGTAGTGATAAAAGGAAGAGTTAAGGGCAATGAGGCCTTAGGGGACAGTGGGAAGGTGTGGGGTGGGGAGAACCACATGGGAATCAAAGCCAGGACAGGCAAGTGCCCAGGAGATCTCAGGAGGTGGTCTGCCAGCAGAGGGAGGTCTAAGCATAGAAAAAAAGCTGCAAAGCCTGCTGGGGAAATATTCAATCAGTAAGAAGCATGGGGACCCACATTTGATGGACAAGCATGGTGGCTCGTGCTCGTTATCCCAGCACTGGGGAGGTGGAGTCAGATAGGTCCCTGAGGGTCACTGGCCAGCCAACCTAAATACACATCCAAGGTCACAAAAGACCTGGGGTGCAGCAGGACATTCTGGTACATTCTAGAATATTCTATATGTTCTTCTTTCAAAAGTTTCTATCAGACCCTTTCAGATCTCCAGAATCTACCCAGCATGGTATCATCCCCTATCCAAAGGCCAGAACGGTTCCTCCCATAAGTCAAATCCGCACACATCACAGACAACAATCCTACCTGCAGGACATCTGCGAGGTCCTGGCAGATGCTTGCCATGTAGTCTGTTCTCTCAAACAGCCGCTTCCGGTCAAACTCCCACCGTGCCTCCCGACCAGAAGCCTCAATCTTGGCGCGAATGTCGAAGTAGGATTTCTTCCATAGCTTGAGAGTGTTTCTGGCCTCCAGGGTTTTATGCTGGGCACTTGCTCTGTTTTCTCTGTTAGGCAAAGAGATGTCAGGCTTGGAACAAAGACACAGCTACCCACATCTGAGCCTCACTCCCTCAGGGCATTGGTATCTGGGAGGTTTCTCATCCAGGACCTCCCTGGCACCAAGTCCTCCTCAGGGAATGTTTCTTCATGAACCACTACAATTTGCAGGGGCACAAAAGGGCCCCAATCTAGGCCCAGGCTGTCATGGATCATCCAACCTAGCTCCTAGGAAAACATGGTTACATGAGTAGGACAGCAGTGGCCTCGGTGCCTGTCCTCATGGTCACTGTGTAGCCTCAACCCTGGAGCACACATGCTGTGTGGACTGTGTGGAGAGTGAGAGAATGGCTGGGTGCTGCAGCTCCATGCGTACGTTTAGCTTTATGAGACCCTGTGTTTGATCATCATATCACAAACACATGAAATAGTTAAAAATCGTCACCCAACAGGCTATTCCTCCTGAGAGCCCAGGCCTAGGACTGAGCATGCCCTGGCCATTTACCTCAGTTTCTCCAAATATGAATAAGGAACAAAGTCCCAGTCAAAATCTTATACGTGGAGCTGGAGACACTGCTCAGCCTTGCAGAGCATGGGCTGCTCTGTCATGAGGGCCAGAGTTCAGATTCCATCATGCACTTCGGATGGCTCACAGCACATGTAACTAGAGATCCAGGGGATCAGATGCCCTCTTCTGGGCTCTGCTGCATGCACCTACACACATACGTGTGTACATTCACACAGGCACACACCCATACACATAAATAAAATAGGCCGTGGATGGTGGCACATCTCTTTAAGGCCAGCACTTGGGAAGCAGAGGCAGGCAGGTCTATATATCAAGTTCCAGGCCAGCCAGAGATACATAATGAGATCCTGTCTCAAAAATAAATAAATAACTCATACACACACATAATTGTGGGTTACAAAATATAATCATATATGGAATTGTGTGTGACAGTGTATAAATAAAATACATATGTTATATTTTAACAATTCATAAGAAGGAATAAGTTCAGGTGATGCACATATATCGTGGATAAACCTTGGAGATGGCATGATGAATGAAACAGCACCCAGAAACAACTTGGTGTTGTATGATCTCCATGCCTTGGGGCTTGGAGAGGGAGGAGGTTTGAAGTGACTGAAAGGTGCCAGGCTTCTTTGGGAGATGAAGAGAGTGTTGCTTTAATATATATGCTAAAAATGTGTGCATGCATCCACATAAGTGCAGTACCCAAGAATGCCAGAGGGAAGCATCAGATTCCCCTGAAGCTCTAGTCCAGGCAGGCAGTTGTAAGCTGCCTGTGGGTGCTGGGAACTGAACCGAGGTCCTCTGTAAGAGCAGCAAATGCTTTTAATTGCTGAGCCACCTACTCAGCCCCATAAAGAATGCTCTTAAGTCAACCGATATGATGGCATTTGAGTCTCCATGATGTTGTTTGGCAGTGCTGAGAAGGAAACCCCAGCCCTTGGCACACCAGGCACGTGCTCTGTTGCTGAGCCCCACCCCAGTCCCTGAACTGTGCTCAGCCTGGACTCCCAGAAGGAACCCCCAGGGGCCCAGGGGCTCCTCACTTGAACAGAGTGCGCAGATTGATGACTCTGCACACGCGCTCAGCAATCTCCCAGGCAATGCGCTCCATGAGTGGGATCATCCTCTCGTCCTTGTTGTAGTGTCTCGAGATGATCCACACCATGCGCAGGGCGCTCATCATGGACGGGATGGTGTCCAGGACCACGTGGAAGCTGGAACCGTGCGTGATGTTCTGCCAAAGCCAGAGAGAGGGGACAGAAGAGGGGCTTAGCCTCAAGGCCAACAAATAAATCCCCCCACTCTGTTTTTTTTTTTTAAACAGGGTCTTGCTATGTTGCCCAGGCTAGCCTCAAAATTACTATGTAGCGGAGGACGACCTTCAACACCTGATCCTCTCTCCTCTACCTTCAAGTACTGGAATTACAGGTGTGTACTGCCACCCCTGACTCCCAGAGAGTTTTTGTTTTCTTGCTTATCTATTTGAGACAGGATCTCACTGTGTAGCCCAGGCTGGCCTGAAAGTCTGGATCCTCCTGCCTCAGACTCCTGAATGCTGGGAAGATAGGAGTACTATGGTGGTTTGAAAGAAAATGGTCCCCATAGAGAGTGGCACTATTATTAGTGACTTTGTTGGAGAGGATATGGCCTTGTTAAAGAAAGTGTGCCACTGTGGGAGTGGGCTGTGAGTGGGAGTGCTAGGACACAGTTCACTTTCTGTAGCCTCTCAGCTCCTTCTCCAGCACCATGTCTGCCTGCAGGCTGCCTTGCTTCCCACTATAATGATAATGGACTAAACCTCTGAAACTGTAAGCCAGCTCTCAATTAAAAGTTTTCTTCTTTAGTGTTGCCATGAAGATGGTGTCTCTTCACAGCAATAGAAACCCTGACTAAGACAAGTGCATCACCATGCCTGAAACAAGTGGGAAAGCCCCGTGGATTGCCACACCATATAATTTAGGGAGTAATAACAACAAAACTGTGGTGTTCTGCACAGATGTAATGTTTTCCCCCATATATTATTTACCTGAAGTTGGCTAAATTGGTGGATGGGGACTGACTGTCTATTCATGGAGTACGCTCTCGAGAACACACACACACACACACACACACACACACACACGAGTATATTTTACATATGCCAAGAGTGGCATGCTCTATCTTTCAAGTATACTTCTGTCAGATCCACTTCCTTCTGTCCTCCTCTATCAAGAGATGTCATGCCAGCCAGGTGGTGGCGCACGCCTTTCATCCCAGCACTCAGGAGGCAGAGGCAGGTGGAACTCCGTGAGTTCAAGGCCAGCCTTGGACAGATCGAGTTCCAGGAAGCCAGGAATATCCACAGAGAAACTCTGTCTTGAAAAACCAAGAGAGAGAGAGAGAGAAGAGAGAGAGAGAGAGAGAGAGAGAGAGAGAGAGAGAGTTGCCACCCCTTCCCCACACCCACAGGTCTGTGCGTGTTCCACTACTTGACCAGCCAGAGATGAGGGACAGTGTAGAAGACACAGAGGTCCTAGCACTCCCAGATAAGCACTAGGTAAGCCAAGGATGTTAAGATGCAGGGTTGTCTCTTCAAGGGGAGAGATGTACTAACCTGTGGTTAATAGGCTGGCGACCTCTGTGCTCTTTGTGGGCCCCAGCCACACCTGATCCCACACTTGTGTGTGCCTCAGTCTCTCTCCCTAGCCTTGAGCATTGATTCTCGGCCAATAGAACCCATTCTGATGGAAAAAGTCACCTTTTCTTTGAAAAGGGTTTCAATGGATTCATGTCTTAAGCTTTATTATACACACAGGAAACATTTTTTCCAAAATTGTGCTGTTGAAATATGCCTAAAATAAACTGTCCAGTGTCAGACTCTCAAAATTTGAACCAGCACTAGTGACTGAGTTGTGTTGAATTAAATTTCCTTCTTGCCTAACAAGAATTAAGACTCTGCTGGCCTTGTGTTTGAAAGACACACATACATACACAGCTGTGGGGTAGGTTAGGATGGTGTGATTTTTCCAAGCATAACTGTTATGAACTTTTTTTTTTTTTTTGGTTTTTGGTTTTTCCAGTCAGGGTTTCTCTGTGTAACTTTGTAGACCATCGGGCTGTCCCTTGAACTCACAGAGATCCACCTGCCTCTGCCTCTGCCTCCCAAGTGCTGGGATTAAAGGCGTTCGTGTTAAGAGTTATGAACTCTTAACAGAAAAATTTCATTCCATGTCTAAGAGTAATGACAAGCTTGCAGACAGAACATTGTTTTTGGAAGGCAAGTTAATTCTGTATTATCAGAAATAAATTCACTGTTAACCTTCTCTTTGTCCTCTGGAAGTAAGTCAAGATGGAGGAGCATGACCACTCTGCTACCCTGAAACCAGGAGACTGGGAGTTGACCAATTCCCCTGGAGAAGCCCTGCCTGGCTCTGAGCCTCCATGTGGAGGAAAGCCAAGGACACCCAGGCAGAAAGGAGCGGGTAAGAAAATCAGCCATTCTGGACAGGGATGCTCTACGCAGCCATCCAATGGATGACCTGGGAGGCAGAATGAATGTCTCTATGGAGCCCTTCCCAAATCCCCAACCACTACATGGAGACTGCACACCATCAATCAGTACAGTGACTGTCCTAATTAATGTCAGACATGAACTTGACACATCCTGGGGTCATCTGAGGAAGCCTCCATTCAAGGACTCAATCGTGGCCTGTGGCCATATCTGTAAGGAACTGTCTTAGTTGATCAATGTGGGGAGGCCCAGCCCAACTGTAGATGGCATCATCCCTAGGCAGGTGGGCCTGCACAACACAAGAACGAGAGCTGAACGGCTAGAGAGATGGCATGAGGCTAAGAGCACTGGCTACTCTTCAGAAGACCTAAGTTTGATTCCCAGCACCTACAGAGCAGCTCACAACCACTTGTTACTCCAGTCCCAGGGGATCTGATGCCCTCTTTTGGACAATGCAGGCTGGACCAGGCATGCCCATAGTGCACAGATACACATGCAGGCAAAACACCCATACACATAAAAAATGTTTAAATAAAGATTTAAAATGAAGAAATCCAGCTGACTATGAGCAAAGAGTGAGGCAGAAAGTCAAGCTCCTCCATCGTCTCTATTCAGTGTCTGCCCTGACTTCCCTCAGTGGCAAACTGTGATCAGCAAGTATAAGCCAAAGTTGTTGGGGGATCATCTTTTTGTACACTGTGAAGATGTGTATCTGCCAAGGTACTTTCTGATTGGTTTAATAAGGAGCTGGATGGCCAATAGCTATACAGGAGAGGGTAGGCAGGACTTCCCAGAAGAGATAGGAACTCTGGGAAGAAGAGAGGTGGGATTTGCCAGCCAGACACAGAGGAGTGGGATGCATGGTATTGAGGAGAGGTAACAAGCCACATGGTAGAACATACGTTAATGTAAATGGGTTAATTTAAGTTGTAAGAGCTCATTGGGAGCAAGCCTAAGCTAAGGCCAAGATTTCATAATTAATAGTCTCTGTGTCGTTATTTGGGAGCTGGTGGTCCAAAGAAAGACCTGTTACACAGAATGCTTTATCACAGCAACAGGAAGCAAACTAGAAAAATGACACATTGCATGCATATCTGAGGAGGAATCTGTAATTTTAGTCTTTTGTTTGTTTGTTTCCAGGCAGGCTTTTTCTGTATTGCCTTGGAGCCTGTCCTGGAACTTGTTCTGTAGACCAGGCTGGCTTCAAACTCGGAGATCCGCCTGCCTCTGCCTCCCGAATACTGGGATTAAAGGTGTGTATCAGCAACACTGGGCTCGTAATTTGAGTCTTTTAAATTAGTATTACAACTCCAAAATAAAAACAAGAGGTGAGGTAACGTGTCCTGGAAACATGGGGTGAACAGAGCTGTGCACTTTCTGTCAACCAGAAAGTAGAGGAACAGACATTGAGGAGCCCCACAAAGACAACACTCCTCCTACCTCTGATGGCCTAATCCTCCAGTGAGCTCTCTACCTCCTGATGGTTCCAGAACCTCACAGAACAGCAATACCGTAAGCCCATGGGGGACACTTCCACTCGGACCATAACACGGCGTGTTATGCTCATGAAGACAAAAATTCAGGAACAGGAACATAATTAAAAATATTAAAAGATAAATATTTAGGGGCTGGAGAGATGGTTCAGTGGTTAAGAGCATGTATTTTACCACCAGAGGACCTGAGTTCAATTCCCAGCACCATGTCTGGTAGCTCACAACCGCCTGTCACTCTAGCTCCAGACCAGAGCCTCTGTAGTTACGTGCATTCCTGTGTGTACAGACTTACATGTAATTAAAAGTAATAAAAGATTAAGAACACAGGAACAACTAGACAGTGGTGGTGCATGCCTTTAATCTCAGCACTCACAAGGCAGAGGCAGGTGGATCTCTGTGAGTTAGAAGCCAGTCTGATCTACAGAGCCATTTCCAGGACAGCCAGGGCTACACAGAGATATTCTGTCTTAATTAAACAAATAAGCAGACAAAAAAAATGAAAAAAAGACAAGGACTCAGCCCAGGCTATCCTCGAATTCACTAAGTGGCCAAGAATGACCTTGAATTTTTCTTTTTTTGTTTGTTTTTTCAAGACAGGGTTTCTCTGTGTAGCTTTGGAGCCTGTCCTGGAACTAGCTCTTGTAGACCAGGGTGGTTTCAAACTCACAGAGATCCACCTGCCTCTGCCTCCCGAGTGCTGGGATTATAGACATGCACCACCACACAGGATTTATGGGAATGGAAGGACACAGGTCCTGGGAATGGAAGTCAGGGCTTGGTGCATGCAAGGACTTTTCCAGCTGAGTCACAACTGTAGCCCCTCAGTGTAATTTTAAAAGTGACATCTATGCAGTGTCCCTCACAGAGCTGGTCTTCCAGAGTGCAGCCCACCCTTTGTACCTTGAAGTGACGTTCCACGGTGGACAGGAAGCGCACATTGTCTGAGGCCTCCATGTGGAGTTTGAACAGATCTGTCAGGACAGGCTGCACATTGGATGTGAGCATGGATTCAGCTTCTTTGAGCACGTCTAAAACCTTCCTAACAAACGGAAGCTTTGTTTGCTCATGGAGGGCACTCAACGTTGCATTTCTTTCTCGCCAGAACTCAATTTCAGCCAGAGGGCCATTGCCCTGAGAGAGAGATGAACACACAGACAGTGTTCGCTGTTACTGTGGAGACACCTATGGTCATTTCTACAGTGCCCATTCTTCTTTTCCCAACTGCTCCAGGCAGGCCAGGCAGTACGGGGCTACTGGGTGGACTTCTCATCTGGTGTGGGCCAATCAGATTGGATCTCAGGACTCTACTAGGAATGCAAGACAAAGATCCTGGTGCTGTCCACAGGGCCAGAAAGTATACATCACTGCTACAGAGGAAGGATTCTGAGGGTCCTGGGAATGGAAGTCAGGGCTTGGTGCATGCAAGGACTTTTCCAGCTGAGTCACAACCGTAGCCCCTCAGTGTAATTTTAAAAGTGACATCTATTCAGTGTCCCTCACAGAGCCCCACCAGCATCATTTAGGGAAGTCACAGAGTGAAAGAGATTGGCACGCACGGAGCCCTTTCTTGGGACGATGGGTCACAAGTGCTGCACACATTACCTGGGGTGTCTTCCTGAGCTGGATCTCCAGAGCAGATGAAATCTGGTTCATCCAGTTGATCACACACTGCTCCAAGGCCTCCAGCATTTCCGGGTTGTTCGCCAGCTCGGACACTTCCCCCTCCACACTGATGCTAGGCATTTCCAGCTTGATCTCACCTGGTGGAGAGCAACCAGTTAGAGCCTAGCTTAGGAAAAGCCCATAACCTTCAAGTTCATCAGCCAGCTCCTCTCCCCCGCTGATCAGGTCACTAGCCTGCCACCTCCTCTGTCTCTGCCTCTTTCACTGGAATATGGTTAAAACCCTCTGCCGATTGGCCCAGTGATTAAGTCCCATTGAAGTTCCATTGAGAAGTTCCTTGATTGACAACATAATGAGTTTGATTTTTACAATTTTAACATACAACCAGAGTTCAGTGGCTACTTAAGAGGACCTCACCCAGCAGTGGTGACACATGCTTTTAATCCCAGCACTCTGGGAAGTAGAGGCAGGCTGATTTCTGAGTTTGAGGCCAGCCTGGTCTACATAGTGAGTGTCAGGACAGCCAGGGATACAGAGAACCCCTGCCTCAAAAAGAGAGAAAGAAAAGAAAGAAAGAAAAAGAAATCTTCAGGGGCTGGGGAGATGAATCAGTGGTTAAGGGTACTTCCTGCTCACAACTCCTATGACTCAGCTCTGATCTAATGCCCTCTTCTGGTCTCCACTGGTACCGGCACTCACACACACTCACCCACCACATACACACAAATACACATAAAGTAAAACAAGTCTTTAAAAAGGGGGAAATCTCCAATATAAAATGAAGATAAATCATGGGTTCGGGGATATCCTCAGAAGAAATCAAGATAATGTAAAGAAGAAAATATTTAAGTCCTGGTTCTTTGTCTCGGGGGCTGGAAATAATAGCTGACCATTCAACAAGAACAGAATGCTATGAAAAAAGCAATGAGGATGAGTGATCTCAGATCAAACAGAGCAACCAGCAAGGAAAGCTCCAAGCCAAAGAACACTTCAGGCATGTAAAAACCAGAGCCAGGGAGATACCTCCATGGGCTAAAGTGTTTGCCACACAAGCTTAATGAACTCCTATACAAGCCAAGAACAATGTTTCATGCCTGGAATCCCAACACCAGCCTAGCCTAGCGGGCAAATGGGAGACACTATATCAAAAAAGAAAGTGAATGACGCCTAAAGAACAATGCCTGCACACACAGGTGCACCACCCCCAACCTTCCACCCACAGAGAGTGAAGAGTGAAGAGTCCTGGGGGAGCTGGCAGCATAGGCATGTCTGAGCTGCCTCACAGGGAGGAAGGGAGGGAGGGAGGGAGGAAGGAATGAAGGAAAGGAAGGAAGGAAGGAAGGAAGGAAGGAAGGAAGGAAGGAAAGGAAGGAAGGGAGGAAGGGAAAAGAAAGGAAAGGAAAAGAAAGGAAAGGAAAGGACAGGAAAAGAGCTGATTGTCCTACAGTACTAGTCCCACATTACTGGCTTTCCTGGCTAAGTACTCTGTCACCTTTTCCCTATCTGGGTCCCTAAACATGAGCAGCCAGCTCAACTCCATTCCCTCATCCAGCCAGCCTCTTGTCTCCTTGTTCTCTGCTCGCCACTTGTGCTTCCCATGACCCCAGGCTCTGGAACTCAGTTAAAGGGAAGGGATCAGGCAGGCACTGCCTAACCGATGACCACTGACAGTGGGTCACCTGAATTCCACAGTAGGGCTAAAATGAAGCTTTCAGATGAGGCCTAGTGCCACCTGCTCTAGGCAGCCCCCCATGATTGCCCCACCCTCTTCTACAGGCCTCCCACATTCTGCTACAGCTGGGAGTGCCCAGGGATGCCCTTTCATCACGGGGATTTCACCAGTATACTTCTAAAGAATTCCATTTCCAGTGAACATAAATGAGAGCTATTGAGCTGGGGATATGGTCCAGTGGGTAGAGCTCTTGCTTAGCATGTGCACAGCCCAGGGTTCAAGCCCCAGCATTGAATAAACTGAGCACAGCAGTATACGGCTGTAATCTTAGCACTTGGGAAACAGAGGCAGGAGGATCTGAAATTGAAAGTCATTCTCAGCTATATGTCTAAACTACAGGGCACCTTATCTTAAAAA
Organism: Cricetulus griseus; assembly: GCF_003668045.3. Lineage (NCBI taxonomy): Eukaryota > Metazoa > Chordata > Mammalia > Rodentia > Cricetidae > Cricetulus > Cricetulus griseus. The sequence continues at coordinate 104,377,971 of NC_048597.1, read as the reverse complement.
CAAACAACATCTGGGTGTTGGGAGCGCAAGCCTTCAGTCCTAGCACTGAGGAGGCAAAGGCAGGCAGCTATCTGTGAGTTCCAAACCAATCTGGGATATGTAGTGAGACCCTGTCTCAAAAAGGGGGTGTGGGGTGGGGGGGTCAAGAGAGATGAAATGGTTAGATTTTCAGCACAGACATGAGTCTCAATGGCCTGAAACTCCAGTTCCAGGGGGATCCCGTGCCCTCTTCTGGCCTCTGCAGCACTGCATGCAGACATACATGCAGGCAAATATCCATACACATAAAAGAATACGTTTTAAATTATTACAAATTGTTGGGTGGTGGTGGAGCAGGACTTTAATCCCAGCAATGGGGAGGTAGAGGCTGGTAAATCTTTGTGAGTTCAAGACCAGTGAGTTAGTTCCAGGACAGCCAGGACTACACAGGAAAACCCTGTCTCAAAAACAAACAAACAAACAAACAAATACAAAATTAAAACAAACAAAAATAATAAGCATTCTGAGCTTTTGCATTGCCTTCATAGGATGAATTATTAGTTCATCACAAATGGGTAGGGGAGGGAACAGAATAGACCTTCAAGCTGCTGCATGGTTCTTTGAATGTTGTTCACGAATTTCTGAAGATTCATTAGGAACTCATCACGTATCAGCTGGAAGCTGTGGTACTCCACCGTTTCCCCGGACTTGCCGGATATCTCTGGTGTGTCAAAAGAAGAAAACTCACGGGTTTCTGCAGACATTGTTCCCTGGCCTGACTCCAACTTGTGCTGGTTGAAGGACAGCCCAGGCAAGAAAACCTGCAAAAGTATAGCAATTTATGTAGTTAAAGTGCCCCAGGGTCTCCAGCTGTCTGTTAGGTTGACAGATGTGCAAATTGGTACTGGGCACACCTGTAATCCCAACATTCAGGAGGTTGAGACAGGAGGACTGCAGTTCAAGGCATCCTGGGCTGCAAATTAAAAATGATTTTGATGCAACAAAGGTCACAAAGGACACCTGGTTTGCTGGTTATGTAACATATGGCTACTTAGAATAAATTTTGTTTCACTCTGAGGTTGCTTTATAATGAACAGCTTGATTGGCTTAAGCAGCTAGCATCTCTGTTCTCAGAAGTCACAAGATCGAAAGATGTCATCCAGAGGCCTGGAGTGGTCCAGCTGTGATCCCAGCACAGGACAGGCAGAGGCAGGAGGACTTCCCATGAATTCAAAGCCAGCCTGGGCTAAAGAGTGACAGGCCAGCCTGTCTTAAACAGATGTTACCAAATGAACAAAGGCCTAGACAGATAGTGACCTCCTTCCTGTCCCACACCTCTCCAAGACTAAACTCTCCTGGCCTCCTTTGGAAGCAGGGGACTGTCTTGGGGATGCCAGTCTCTCTGTAGGACCCACAGTTACCTGGCAGAGGATGTCCCTCAGAAAGCGGAGCACTTCCGAGTTTATGATGCCATATTCCATGGTTTCTGGCATGATCTCCATCGCTTCCTTCATGTCAGTGGCTTCTGGGATTGCCTCTAATTCAAAACAGACCCAGAGCATGCAGTCAGTGGGTTATGGGGACATTCCCAGGTGTCCTGGGATCTCTCCTTCCTCTGAGAGGCTCTAGTCACAAAGTAAGAGGACAGACTGACTGGGATCTAAGCAAACCCTGTGCAAATGAGACTAAACTAGACCACACTGGACTTTTAAATTTTGTTTTTGGAGACAGGGCTTTGCTGTCCTGGAACTCACTCTGTACCAGACTGACCTCAAATTTACAGAGATCCACCTGCCTCTGCTTCCCTAGTGCTGGGATTAAAGGCATGCACCACCACCACTGCCTGGCCAAGTTTTTAAAGACTGTGGGAGTTTTAAAAATTGTACTTCACATTATAGTATTAACAAGGGGTCATGGGGACAAGAAATTGAGAGGTTCTATTTTTAAACGCTATCTATTTAGGAGTTGAAGAGATGTCTTGGCCAGTAAGTAAGAGAACACTTGCTGCTCTTGCAGATTTGAGTATAGTTCCCAGCACCCACATGGTGGCTCACAACCATCTGTAACTCCAGTGTCAGGCAATCCAATGCTCTCTTCTGATGTCTAAGGGCACCAGGCATGCATATGGTACACATAAAACATGCATACCACATAAAATTTTAAAAAATCTTAAAACACGCATACAGCCCATCTTCATACATACAGCTGGAGAGATTGCTCAATGGTCAAAGCACTTGTCTGATGCATGAAGACCAGGGTTGGGATCCCTGGAAATTGTGAATGCCAGGTGAATGTGGTGGCCCACTGTAATTTCAGCCTTGAAAGGTAGAGAAAGGGATTCCCAGAGCAAGGCGGCTAATGAGACTAGCCATATAACCCTCTCTGAGTTTGATTAAAACACTGCTCATCAAGAAGTGCTGGAGAATGATTCCCGATGTTAGCCTTGCCTGCCACATGCATGTGGACATGGGTGCCTCTCCACATGTACACGTACACACACAAACAAATACACACACATGCACATGTAACACACACACACACACACACACACACACACACACACACACACACACACACACACAGAGCGAAGGTACCTTTTGTGTTTCTGAGGAAGAACACCACATTCTGTTCCAGAAACTCCTCTGGAATGGGGCTGCATTGCACATGCAAGTCCAGCCTGTTGATGGTACGTTTCACAAGCTTCTGAAACAGACAGGACGCCGTTGGGCCGGCAGGTGAATGCTCTACAGAGTGCATTAATCTCTAGCATGAAGGGTCTCATTCCTGATAAGGACTTATACAGTGGCCACAGAGAGTCTAGTCACATCCAGACCCCAGCCCAAGCCTGCAGCTTCTACTAGGATTTCAGTTTCTACAGGGATGAGAAACTAGCTACCTTTAGCAAGTTGGTTGGTTGTTTCTGGGACTTCAGTGGGTATTGTTCTTTTGGCACTTGTGCGTGCGTGCGTGTGTGTGTGTGTGTGTGTGTGTGTGTGTGTGTGTGTGTGTGTGTGTAAGTATTCCTTTTTAAAAGATGTATTTATTGGGGCAGGAGAGATGGTTCAGCGGTTAAGTGCACTAGCTGTTCTTCCAGAGGACCCTGGTGCAGTTTCCAGCACCCTTATGGTGATTTACAAACATCTGCAAGTCTAGTTCCAAGGTGTCTGACCCCATCTTCTTGCCTCTGAAGGTGCCAGGTATGCAAGTAGTGCACAATCCTACATGTAGTCAAAACACCCATACAAATAAAATCACAAAATAGAACTTAAATAGATAAAGAAAGATTTGGGCTTTTCAAGATTTATTTATTCTGTGTGTATGAATGGTTTGTCTGTATGCATGTGTGTGTACCATGTGTGTGCCACTATATATGGTTCCTCCTGTCTCTGTAAGCCCTAACTCCTGTGGGACAGCTTTTCTGGCTCCTGTGAGTCCCTCAGTTGGTAATGAATCTAAGGGTGTTCTGGGAAATCTCAACACAAGATTCTGGAATCCCCACTCTAGCACACTGTGTCTCTTGCGTGTTCAGTGCCTGTCACCCTGTCTTATGAGAGCCCCCTGGGCCACTCTGCCAACAAGGATAGATAGAGAGCAGGGCGCACCTTGTTAACCCATCTGTCTAAGTGCTCTTTCTCTGGGTCATCGTCATCTGAAGTGAACAGGGAGGGGGTCACGGAGTCGCTTTTCAGCTTCGAATGCTTGGCTGCAAAACACAATGCAATCAGTTGAGATGGCCGGAAACAAGCGTTCCCACCATCCAGATGCCTTAGTATGACAGTTCCTGTCCTCCATCAATGCTCTGCAAAGGACAGGAGTGCAGCAATCACAGCATGCCACACCCCCAAAACTCTCCACTGTGGTTCACAGGTATATGCATCGGCTGTGACGTCCAGCGTGAGATTTCTCTGAGAGTGTGTGTGTGTGTGTGTGTGTGTGTGTGTGTGTGTGTGTGTATGCAGTTTTTTTTTTTTACCTTACAAGAGGTTTATGAATAAGAGTCACAAGGCTATGGGTGTAACTCAGCAGTTGACACTTGTCTATTGTGTGCAAGGCCCTCAGCACACTCAGCAGAAGGAACAGTGAGGTGTGATGACACACACCTGTCACTCAGTACTCCAGAAGTGGAGACAGGACAATCAGAAGTTCAAGGTCATCTTTGGCTACAGAGTTCAAGGCCAGCCTGGTATATAGGAGACCCTGTCTCAAAAAATATTGAGATGATAGCTGAAAAGATGGTTTAGAGGTTAAGAGCACTCACTGTTCTTCTGGGGGATGTGGGTTCTGTTCTCAGCACCCACACAGCAGCTCACAAGCACCTGTCACCCAGCAACCACACAGCAGCTCACAAGCACCTGTCACTCCAGTTTCATCTGTTCAGATGTCCTCTTCTGAGCTCCACGGGTATTGCATACACATGGTACACATACATACATGCAGGCAACTGCCAAAACCATACTTAGGTGTGTTTAATGTCACTTGAAATAGTTGAAGCTGGGCTAGGGTTCAGATGATGGATGGTTCCATGGGTAAAGTATTTACAGTGTAAGCCTGAAGACCCAAGTTCAAACCCAGCACCCTGTAGAAGGGCAGGTGTGGGGGATAGTACTGGGGAGGCTGAAACAGGAGGACCTGTTTCAGGACAGACAGCCTAGCATATTAGGTGAACTCTAGACCAGTAAGAGACTTTATCTCTGAGAACAAGGTGGACAGCTCCAGAGGAATGTCACCTAAGGTTGCCCTGTGGCCGCCACATATGCAAGTGAACATACAGTTTTACATGTGCCCACACACAGCACACTCACACACATACACACACACACACTCTCACAAATATACACACTCTTGCACACACTCACACATCTACACACACATTCTCTCTCACACACATACACACACACACAAATACACACACCCTGCCTCAATCTTTGCCTGGGTAAGGGATGTGACAGTGTGAGTCCAGACAGGGAAGAGTCCATATGATGGCAAAGGAGGGCTGGGACTGGTCTGCCCATAAGCCAAGGGGTGCCAGTGTCAGCAGCAGCTGATCAAGGAAAGCAAGGAAGTGAGGAAAGCTCCCTGGTGCTTTCAGAGGGGATATGGCCCTGGGGACACCTTGGGCCTCTGGACCTGAGGAAAGATATTTCTGTTGTTTTCTGTGGCCTATTAAGGCCATGTGATGGTAGCCCAGGGGCCCTTACACACATATCCCCCACCAGCTCCACAGACCCCCATGTAGAAGTGGCCTCTGTCCCTCCAGATACTCACCTGTCACTTTACCAATGTCCTCTGCTTTTTGAGCTTCAGACTCTTCTTCCTCAGCCTCCTCTTCAAGGATCATAGGGATTTCTTTTTTATGGAACCATAATGGGGAAAAAATACAAAATAGATTTATCTCTGTATGAGATGGTCGCACCTTTGCTTCAAGTGGAGTCAAAGGGAAGGGACACACACACACACACACACACACATACACACACACACACACACACACACACACACAGGGGAATTGTACATGTCACTGCAAAACATCACGGTGCTGGGCCAGCAAGGGAGGTTTGTGCAAATTGGAAGGTGAAAGACACACCTTCACCTGGAAGAAATGCAAGCAACCAGTGAGTGTGAGAGAGGCTTGATACACAACACCGTAGTATGCTTTGCAGCACTGGGTGCAGCCTGGAAACTGTTCCAATGAGCCCAGTGTGCTGGTGCAGGCCTGTAATCCCTGGACTCAGGAGGCAGAGGCAGAAGGATCGGGAGTTCAAGGCCAGCCTGGTCTACACAATACCCTATCTCAGAAAACAAAAGAGGGACCAGAAATGACCCAAGGGGTGCTCTGAAGTGAGACCAAAACCCTGGCAGAGTGAGGCACTCCAGCAGGTGGCTGACACAACAGGAGACAATTGCCTGGTGCTAGCTAGAGCCCCTGGAGACTGCAGGTTTTTTATTTGTTTTTTATTTTTTATTTATTTTTTTAAAACATTTATTTATTTTTATTACATATACAGTGTTCTGTCTGCATGTTTGCCTATACGCCAGAAGAGGGCACCAGATCTCATGATCGATGAGCCACCATGTGGTTGCTGGGAATTGAACTCAGGACCTCTGGAAGAGCAGCCAGTGCTCTTAACCTCTGAGCCATCTCTCCTGCCCTGTTTTTTTAAATATATACAGAATCCTATTAGCGTATCCTGAAATCGGTACTTTTATTTAGTTGTAATGAATGGGCCTAGCCCAGAGGCCCAGAATAATGGGTTCGGGTTCAAAGTTCCTTCTGGGGAAGAAAAATGAAGGCTGGGATGGTTAGATTCCAGTGAGGCTGAGGCAGGAGGATTGAGAGTTTGAGGGTACTTTGAGCTACACAGTGAATTCTAGGCCAGCCTGGGTTATGAGACCCTGTCTCACAATGTAACAAGTAATGGGGAAAAAAGAGAAAAGTTAATGAGAGCAGGCATAGTGTATCCTAACACTGTGTATCTCCCTGTCTATCCTTCTCCCTCCCATCCCTGCCCCTCTATGGAGTTCAGTGATCCTGAAACTTGCTCTGGTCCTTAGGAGATCCTACCTCAGCTGGGATTGCAGTCGGGCACCACTTTGGCCTGCTGCCACTTTTTAGAGTAGGGGGCCAGGCATGGAAGGCGAGCTCCCCTGAGCCTCTGCAGGCTCTCGCCTTGGGACCCTCCTGCTGGGAGGCATCTTACAGAATAAGAGATTCTCTGGGCGTCCTCCGTGTCCCGGACAAGTGAGCAGCCCTGCGCCGCTGAGAGAGAGGATGGCAGCGTCCCTCAGAGGACAGATGAAAACAGAAGCCACTCCCTGGACACACAGTAGGGCTCAGTGCCAGCAGAGTGCTGATTGTAGGCTGGCTTTTGCTTAGGCTCACCAATCTCCACCTCCACCTCCTCCGGCACCAGGACGCGGTAGAAGAACAGCGTGGAGGCGCCCTCCTCGTCGCTTGCATAGTTGAGGAAGTGCAGGATGAGGTCCTCCGCCTCGCTGTCGTCGCGGTTCAACAGGTCCTCGAACAGCTTGGGGTCGCTGAGGTTGAAAGTAGTGTACACGCGGTCGCGCATCCACAGGACCCGCAGGTCGTCCATGGCGTAGACCTGAGCGGTGCAGGACGCGGGGCAGACAGAGCGGCGAGCCGGGCGGCGTCCGTGGCAACGGCGCACCTAGCAACGGGCACCTGGGCAACGGCGCCAGCGCGGGGCAAAGGGCCCGTTCTGCAGGTAGAAAAGCTGAAGTGCAAGAAAGTTGGCTTGAAGAGAGGGAGGAATGAAGAACGAAGGGGTCTGTACTAGGATGGAGAAACCCACAGGAACTGTTGGCCTGAACAAGGGAGAGCACATCGACCCCAGATGCTGTCCAGGAGGCCTGTACAAGACTGATCCAGACCCCAGAACATAGATGTCAATAAGGAGGCCTCTGCACTCCAGGGAGCCTCTGGTAGTGGATTAGTATTTTTCCCTGGTGCAAGAAGGGACTTTGAGAGCCCATCCCATATGAAGGGTTACACTCTGGCCCTGGACACATGGGGAAGGGCCCAGGATCAGCATAGGAAGACTTGGTGGACTTTGCTGAGCTCCCGTTGAGGGCCCTACCCTGCCTGGGGAGTAGTGGGTGGATGGGGTTGGGGGGATGGGCTGGGGGTGGGGGAGAAAGTTTGGGGGTGAGGGGAGGGAGAGGGAGAAGGGACTTGAAATAAGCTTGTTCCCTAACTAGAACTAATAAAATAAAATAAAATTTAAAAAAAAAAAAAAAAAAGAAAGTTGCTGCTGAGATGTGACAAGGGCACAGGACACGGCTCTGAGGCAGAGCCAGGCAGAACTAGAAGCAGTGAACTGGTTAACTTCTGTATGTTAACTTGACGAAAGCCTGCATTAAGCCGGGGGGGGGGGGGGGACGACGGGACAATCTCAACTGAGGCATTTCCGCCATCATATGTGCCTAAGGAGCCTTTTCTTGGTTGCTGATGTATGTAGGAAGGCCCAGCCCACTAGGGGTGGTACTATCCACCCCACCCAGGCATGGGGCTGTGTGTGTGTGTGTGTGGGGGGGTGCTGGGCTGACAGCTGAGCAAGCCATGGGGAACAAACCAGCAAGCAGTGTTCTTCCAAGATCTCTACTTCAGTTCCTGCTGTGCACTTCTGCCCTTAATGAGTGAAACCTGGATCAAATGAACCCTTTCCTCCCCCAAGTTACTTTTGGTTGGTGTTTTATCACAGCAACAGAAGCAAACCAGCAGGACAAGCAGGCAAGGCTGGTCTCGGCGATTAGACACTGTGAGAGCACCTGCGGGTCCTAGAAAGGGGATGGAGAACACCAGTAGGCTCCTAGAAGGGGACCAGCTTTTTCTGGCACAGGGGGTTAGGAAGCGGGATCACAAGAAAACAAGACACTGGCACCTCGAAAATATAGATTTATTTGTCACTAGCAAAAGGAAGTTCAATACTAACAGGCAGATTAGTCCTTCCATGCATCTGCAAAGTGCAGCCCTGACCAGCTCCCCTAGTTGCTGCCCCAGGTCCCGGCTCCGGAACCCAGTCTTCTTACATCATTTCCTGAGGATTTCTTAAGGTGTTCAAGCAGAGCCCCATAGTATCGGTCCACAGGTGGGAAAGGCATTACTGCAAACTGCCTACTTACAGCAGCATCATGGCAGAGTTCTTAAGGTCTGCCTGGAAGGTATGGCATTCGAGCAAACCCAGAGTAAAAACTTCAGTAGAGAAATGTCCTACGGAAAAAAAAAAAAAAAAAAAAAAAAAAAAAAAAAAAAACCTGCTGAAGCTGTTTTTGTTTTTATTTCCTAAAATGAGTCAAACTCTAAAGCTTCATTTGCCAGCCCCGTAAGTCAAGTCACCAATGGATAGTCTACGCCTATTACATAACTGCTGATGGAACACTGGGCCTGAATGTCATTATACAAACTCTGGGCCAGGCCCAGCATTGCACACCCACAGTGCCAGCTGAGAGTTGAGGCAAGAGGGTGACAAGTCCAAGACCTGCATGGGTGGCATTACATATCTTGAAGCATAATGACCCATTCTAGAACTGAGGCCAGGAGAGGGTTAGGAGGGTGGGGAGTCTGTCCCAGGTCTCTTGGCGGAGGGAGAGTGCAAGAGCTCAAACCCCTTTGCATGCCTCTACTGGCCATATCTGGCCTTTCCACCAACAGAAGTCTATGTGATGTGGTAGTGAACATCTGAACAGACGACACGGCTCTGCTGATGTTGTTCTAGGAAGATGAACATGACACCACACCTTCTGTGTGATGCTATCAATTATATTTCCAGAGGGTCCACAAAGGAGTGATTTATGTTTATGTAATTACATAACTGTGACAGACTTCAGCTGACAAGTCACCCTCATTCTTCGATCTGTACCCTAGTAAGAGGTGCTAGTTAGAAAGGAAAAGTAGCTCCATAATAACTGCCAACAGTGAACATGGCCAAAACCGCACTTCGAGTCTGGTTCTTGTCCCTGGAATTAGTTATCTCTGTGAGAACCAAAGACCTTGGGGGAATAGTAATGAGAGTGATAGCATGGGGTGACACTAGATAAGAGCATGCCTAACACTGGGCAGTACCACCTCACCCCCAGCTGGCACACAGGGCACAAACACTGGAGTTCACTGCCCACCAGGGCAGTCTCTGCTTCAGCTAGAGAGAAGGGACCTACAGTCCAGCACAGGCACAGGCAGTTCACCAGTCTCGGGAAACAGGCCTTAAAGGACTTGGAAAGCTACGCCGACTGCCAGAGGCTTGATTTTTAATCAAGGAGCCCCACTCTACCACACAGTTCCACACAGAGTGGAGGGGCAGGGGGACCAACAGGCCTCTGCAGTAGCATGTGACTCAAAATTACAGGAGGGCAGAAATATGTTAGATTCCTTTTTCTCTTTAGGGTGTCACATTGCCCATGCTGGCCTCAAACTTGCCACATAGCCAAGAGAAGACTTGAACTTGTGATCCCCTGCCTCCACCTTCTGAGTTCTAGGAATTTGAGGCAGGTGTCACCACACCTGGGAGAGATGGTTCTGAGGATCTAACAACCAAGCAACACCCAAGCCTCAGGTTTCTTTTTGAAATACTTAATCTAAAATCACTTAATGTAAAATGTGAAAATGAACATAATTTATAAGAATATGACATAGATCAATGTGTTCAACAGGACTAATTCAACTTCATGCAAAGCTAAGCAACACAAGAACAGGTGATTTTTATACTTGAGATAATAAATTAACAAATTAATGAAAATTAGTTTTCAACTGACCTGAACAGTTTTTGGAAATTAAATTGTGGCCATCAGACCTTTATTTAGAATTAGTGTGAAAGTAAAAAATTATACTGTTCCAAGTAGAAGCAAGGTCTCTATGGTAAAATATCTTCATTTGTTCTTTGCTATAAAAATACACACCACTTCCTCCTGTCTTCCCTGCAGCTGCACCAGGTTTTAAGGCTCAGGACTGTCACATAGTCATCTTTCCAAATGTACAACTGTCACGACTGGTCTAACATAAGAGTGACAGAACAAGAATCTTATAAAAATATACAAGCGGGAGAGCCATCTGTTGTGTTATATTGTCCCATTTCCTTCAATTATTAGAACAAGACTGGGCTGTGGCGCTGCCCCTCCTGGTGATTGACAGCATTCTGGGAGAACAAGCACACATTCCTGAGCCAGCAGGGTGAGCAGGGATCTACTGATGACCCAGCAGTAATGTCTGAAAAAAACTATGTCTAGCTTGAGCTGTTGGAAAATATTATCTGGCATCTTCTCGTGATGGAATAACTTTGTGTATTTTTTGTTTTTTTTTTTTTAAAGTTGAAAGGGAATCAAGTATCTAAAACATTTTAGCTAGCCATCCAACTGGTTTTTCTCCTCTAATCTTACACTTTAAAAAATAACTTTAATGTAACGTTGGCATAATTTATATTTGCTCATAATAAAAACCAATGAAATTTCTGTGTCCGAAGTGGTGAGCTTTACAAAATCTTCAACATGAGGAGAGGCGTATCTTACAGAATCATTTGGCTGAATCATAAGGCAATCAACAAGGGTGGAATATTCCTGTCAGAAATCTGACTTGAGTGAATTCTGTAACATGATAGTTCTCCATAAATCTCTAAGCCGGATGGCTGCAGCAATGTGGATCATGCTATGTTGTCATCATTACTGAACTTGGAGGAGAGCAGACTGAAGGAGAAAGGAACAAATTTGGTGCCTGCACCAACGTAGAATTTGTTCTGAAATTCAACCCTACAAAAAGAGATATGAATATGTATTAAAACACCATTCCTTCCCCACCATGGACTGCACCCTGAAACTGAGTAAATTAATGTTCTTACATTTCCTAAAAAAAAAGTTCCTGGCCGGGCGTTGGTGGCGCACGCCTTTAATCCCAGCACTCAGGAGGCAGAGGCAGGCAGATCTCTGTGAGTTTGAGACCAACCTGGTCCACAAGAGCTAGTGCCAGGACAGCCTCCAAAGCCACAGAGAAACCCTGCCTACAAAAAAAAAAAAAAAAAAAAAAAGTTCCTGGGCTAAAATCTTGCCATCTCTTTGCATTCTTAGCATAAACATGCTCACCAGATCATTCTCTCCCCAGTCCACACCACCCCCCTCCCCATCCAACCCGGCTCCTACCTGCATCCTGTGTCGCCTATGCGCCACCGCAACACCCTGATCTCCCCCCACACCCCTGCATGTGTCAGGAAGTCTAGCACACTTCCAGCTCTCATACAGCAGACATGAAGGAAGAGACACTGGAGTTCCTCTGTCATACTGGCTACTGGAAACACAGAGCAGCAGCCAGACACAAATACTGAAAAGCACCAAGAACACCCTGGAGATTGCTGAGATGGCCCAGGGGGTGTAGGCATGAGACACCAAGCCTAACAACCGGAGTTCAATGCCCAGGACTCACATGGTAAAAAGACAACCAACTCCTGCAAGTTGACCTCTGACCTCACAGCAACAAGGAAGGTACTAATCCAGAATTGTCAGTGACACCTGCCACTCCCAATATGAATAAAAGTAGGAACATACACAAGCCAGGCATGGTGGTACCTGTCTGTAATCCCAGCACTTGGGAGGCAGAAGCAGGGAGACCTCTGTGAGTTTGAGACCAGCCTGGTCTACATAACAAGACCCTGTCTCAAAAAAAAACAAAAACAACGACAACAACAAAAAGGGGGGACACACACAATTGTTTCACGGACAGCAACTTTCTTTTTTTTCTTTTTTGTTTTTCGAGACAGGGTTTCTCTGTGTAGCTTTGGAGCCTCTCCTGGCACTCGCTTTGGACACCAGGCTGGCCTCGAACTCACAGAGGTCTCCCTGCTTCTGCCTCCCAAGTGCTGGAATTAAAGGCATGCACCACCAACGCCTGGCTAGCAAATTTCTTTTACTTGTGATAAAATTGTATTTTGTTTCTGAACCGCTAATTCATAGCTGGGTGGGGAGTAGCTACCCATTGTAAGCATTACATTTAGAAAGGGTTTTCTAATTTTGTATTGGTTACTGGCATATGCACATGTGTATGTGTGGGTGGGTGCACTTACCCACAGCACACATGTGACTGTCAGGTGACAGTTGGTGGGCATCAGTTCTCTCCCTCTACCCTGTGGGTCCTGGTGATTGAACTGGGCTTGGTAGCAAGTATTTGTACTCACTGAGCCTTCTTGCCATTTCCTGCACCCTTCTCAGATTTCTTATATTTTTTAGTGCTACATGTCTTTGTGTATGTGCACATGAGTGAGTGAGTGCAGGTGCCTGCAAAGACCAGAGGCACTCACTGGATGCCCTAATGCTGGAATGACAGGAAGTTGTGAGCCACCTAATGCAGGTGCTGGGAAATGAACTTGGGTCCTCTGAAAGTGCAGTTTACATTCTTAACCACTGAGCCACTTCTCTAGCCCTCATTTTCACTTTTCACTTTTAAAATACTGTTCTGAGGACGTGTGTCACACTCACCAGTGAAGGCGTATGGCATGGAGAAATGCAGAAAGTCCTTCCATGACCAGAAGGATAAAAATAGTCAAAACTGCAAAGAAAGCCATGACAGGTAGCAGCAGCAAGACCCCGTAGGTGGTGTCCACACGCAGGCCCACACGCATCAGCATGGCCCACAGTACATCAGACAGCTCTGCAAAGGAAGCCATTCAACAGAGTTGAGGCTGCGAAAACATAAGGCCTCTCACCACCCACGTGTCAGTAGGAATCTCAACCAGTCAGCCTACCCCCGACCCCCAGCAGAGGACCCGAACCTCTGGAAAGAGCAACAATCTTAAGAGGTTCGACTGTGACCTCCAATTGCCTAACAGCAAGCTCAGGGCCTGGACTGGATTGAGAGTCCTTTTCTGAACCTAGCAAAGTGACCTGTTCGAAGTCTGGGTCTACTGACAACAAGGCAGCCTCTTCACCTTCACTGTATGGGGACTTAGAGGGCCTTGCTTCGTCGTCCCCTGGTGGTCAATGCTCTCTTGTGATTACCCATCTCTCTCACATGTCCCAAGGCTTTGTCACAAAATATCAAGGCAACACAACTGCATGTTTTGCTGTTTATGAGGTGAATTCAGTCAGTGACCAGTTACCTCCAGGCTGGAGAAAAAGTGACATGGCCTCTCATTACAATGCACAGGGTAATGCAATCTACAGACTAAAGAACACCCCCACACAGGTGTGTCTTACATGCAGGCTCACATTAAGAGTTCGGAGGATGAGCCATGCTGGAGGCTCAGTTGTGCATGAGCAGAACCGTGACCATGAGGACTGACTTTCAGGAGTCTGAAATAAATACTCCACTCAGTAAAGCAATGGCTAGGACACTCAGGAACATGAGACAGAGGAGAGCATCCATGCCAGAGGTCATCAGGCCCTTAGTTCTCAGAGCTGGACTATGACCTACGTGATCGGAAGGTGGGTTTAAACAATGAGAGTCCTTGTCCACCACCACCTGGAGAGCTTACACACTCGTCAGGACTAAGCAACATACGTGCATGTGCCAGGCTGAGGGCCCAAAGCCTCAGGTAGGATGCGGTGTTGGAGATGCAGCCCAGGCAATACTCGATGGAATGGATGGTCTGCGTCATCAGGATCTCCCCAAAGTTAAACTGAGGGACAACAGAGACACCATATTGCAAACCTATTCCACTCTGAGTCCCTGGCTGGCCTCAGGGACCGAATGCTGGCAGCTTAAAACAGCAGGTCCAAGATGTGAGTCATGCTCTCAGTGGGACTATGGGGCTCACCAACCCATCTCCCCACACTAGCTCCCCAACTCTATTCAAGCTTCAGTTTCCTCTCTGTGACCCAAACACCAGCCCAGAACTGTGATTGCCATAAGGGCCCCATGGTTAGAGACATCAATGACATCTGAGCTAACCTCAGAAACTACCCAGTATCCACATGGACATTTCCCAGCTACAGGTGCACAGTGGAACCTCATGCTTGAGACCAGGGAGGGAGGGTAGAGGCTGCTGTCCCCATGAAGAGCACCCGGGCTCTTCCTCACTCTACTTCCTGTGCTCTGTGAACGTGTGATGCTCTTACTTGGCCTGAATTAAACTCTGCCATATACTAATGACCAAATGAGCACAGGGAGCTCAGTCAGTCCACATTAAGCAGCCAATGAACAGCTTCCTCCCTCACCCATCCGACCTGTCAGCTCACCTCCTCACATGTCACTTCCCGGCAGCCTTCTTCCATGCGGTTGCTCCCCTCTTCTATGTCCTGGCTGCCCAGCAAAGAAACCTCTTCCTCACTGTCCTTCCTTACAAGTGTGTAACCGCTCTAGCGGGAAAAGAACAGTGTCAGTGCCTGGAATGCCACAGGGCTGGGACGAAACCCAAGCAACCGCTTCTCTTATGACTCAGCTCTCTGGGAATAAGAAAACTGTCTCCAGGAGAATGTACACCTCATATGCTTTTAGACTGTCAAAGAACAATGGAGGGAAGTGGAAAATACAAGTGTTGGCAAGAATCAAGAAACTAGAACCCTGAACACTCCTGCTAGGAGTTTAAAATGGTCCAGCTGCTAAAAGTATGGCAGGTCCTCAAAAACACAAATACAGAACTATCTTGTGATCTGGCACCTCTACTCCTGGACATACACCCTGAGAGTCCATGGAGACCTGAGGAAGGCCTGTGCACGCATGTTACAACAGTCTCATTCCAATAGCAACATCAAGTCTCTAAATAAAGACAGCTTTGGAGGAATCAGAACCTCTGGACATGGGGATGACACTCACCCGGCTCATGCCAAAGCAACTGCGCCCATTGTGCAGCCACAGCAGGAAGAGTGGCTTTCCTAAGAAGAGCACAGGGACTGACAGCACGGTGAGGGCCAGCAACACTCTCTGGACATGTGCCTGTCGGTGCAAGGAAGAAGTCACTGAGGTGTGGAGCAGACTGTGCGGACCAGGGCGTCTCTGAGCCAGGGGCACAAGACAGGTGACTGCCAAGTCCTGTGGCCAAGGGCAACCCTCCACACTTCTTCCAACTCACAATGTTCAGGACACAGCACTGAAATATTAATTTTAAAGCAGTAAAAATACTTTAGGAAAACTCTAAATGGAGGTTTGGGTAATGACTCAGTCTGGACTGTGGCTGTACAAGCTTGTGACCCAACACTGGGGAAGCAAAGGCAGGAAGAGCTCCTGAGGCTTGATGGCAAGTTCCACTGGCCTAATTTGACAATTCCAGGTCAGGGATACCACCAAAACAAACACACACACACACACACACACACACACACACACACACACACACACACACACACACACACACACACACACACACACACACACACGAGGTGCGTAGTACCTGAGGAATGACATCCAAAGTTGACCTCTGACCTGAAGACACAGGTACCCACACACACTCACACAAATTCTAAACAGGAGCTTGTTTTGGCATCACACACTAAAATATTGTAACCAAACAGAGATTAGCATGGTCCCTGTGAAAAGTTGGCACGTAACTTTATGGAGCATTCCATTATTTAAAGAAACAAACCTAGCTGGGTGGTAGTGCCTCATGCCTTTAAACTCAGCACACTGGAGGCAGAGGCAGGTGAATCTCTGAGTTTGAGATCAACCTGGTCTACAGAGCAAGTTCCAAGACAGCCAGGGCTACATAGTGAAACCCTGTCTTGAAAAAACAAAACAAACAAAAAATCTAAATGGAGTCAAAGTCCAGTTAATAGCTTTCTGAGAACACTGCAGAAACGAAAAAGAAACACTAGTAGAATACTCTTCACATTCTTGCTTTGGATTCAGCCTTCCTTGTCATAGACCACTTAGAAAGTGCTGAGTGCAGGGTTGTCACTACCAAGTAGAGGAGCACTCACCTGCCCTGGGTAAAGGCCATGTGTCTCGCTGGATGGGAACAGGAACATGTTAATGAACTCAATCAGGATGCTGGGGGCCTCTCTAGAGGTCTCTGCCGAGTATGCTAGCCACTTGTAGATGATCATGAAGATCAGGTACCCAAAGATGCAGAGCATGAACAGGATCTCAGGGACGGACACCAGGTAGATGTTGAACTTCTTCCTAAAATGCCTGCAAGAGGGATGGGTAAGGCTGTTGAAAGGCTGTTGCTACAGTGCCATGGGCCACTTCAGAACTCCACAGGTGTCTCTGCTACAGGTGTCGAGCCAGAGCTGCAGATCCCCTCACAGAGGAAAGAGTGAACTATGGAACCTCACACAAACATGTTGCACTTAAGTCTGGCTTCAAAGTATTAGAGGGTTTTTTTTGTTTTGTTTTTTGTTTTTTTTTTTAAGATTTAAAAAACTTGGGCTGGAGAGATGGCTCAGAGATTAAGAGCACTGGCTGTTCTTCCAGAGGTCCTGAGTTCAATTCCCAGCAACCACATGGTGGCTCACAACCATCTGTAGTGAGATATGGTGCCCTCTTCTGGCGTGCAGGAATATATGGAGGCAGAATGTTGTATACATAATAAAGAAATAAATCTTTAAAAAAAAAAAAAAAGATTTAAAAAACTTGTTTTAACAAAATCAATTTTTTGCCGGACAGTGGTGGTGCACGCCTTTGATCCCAGAACTCGGGAGGCAGAGGCAGGCAGATCTCTGTGAGTTTGAGACCAGCCTGGTCTATATGACCTAGTTCCAGGACAGCCTCCAAAGCCACAGAGAAACCCTGTCTCAGAAAAAAAAAAAAAAAAAAAAAAAAACAGAAAACAAAAAACAACTAAGCTGTCTCTCCAGGCCCCAATTTTAAAAATTATTTTCCATTATTTGTAAGTATGTTGGGGGCAGGGAGAGGGGTGACAGATTCACTTGATTGAAGGGTCAAAGGCAACAAATTTCCCTAGAGGTGGAATTACAGGTAGTTGAGCCACCCATCATGGGTGTTGAAAGCAGAACTTGGGTGCAGTCTTCTGGAAAAGCAGCACACATGTTATCCAGCCCTGGGCATCTCAAAGCACTCACCACCTTGGACAATGTGTTCATTGTCCCAGCTCTGTCATGACTTAAAGCAACTGAGTTACGTGATGCAAATCATGCTTGGTCATGAGAAACATGGTCAGCATGGAGAGGAAGTCTGCCGAGGTGCTGGCTCTCCCACAAAACAAATGGAGAGCCTTCTACTTTAGAACAGCAAAAATGTGGCAAAACCCCTTCTGGGAATCGGCCCTGCATCCATGCCACACATGCCTCCCCACTTGGACCGGAGCTCAGGCAGGCAGGCAAAGGTCCCTCTCCATTCTCTGCAGAAGCCTGGTGCCCAGGATAGCACCTGATCTGTAGTTATGTACTGAACAGATAAATCATTCATCTCCCATAACTCCAAAGTGAAATAATCAAAACAGCATCAACATCCTACCATGCACCATTAGATCAACTGCCCTCAGCCCAGTCAACAGCCTAGTATCAAGAAATAAAATTTAGGGGCTGGAGAGATGGCTCCGTGGTTGAGAGCACTGGCTGCTCTTCAAGAGGACCTGGGTTTAATTCCCAGCACTGACATGGTGGCTCACAACCATCATGTAGTTTCAGGGGCTCTGACGCCCTCTTTGGCCTCTACAGGCACCACACACTTACATGGCACCCAGATATACTTGCAGTTGAAACATCAACACATAAAAGAAATAAAACATAAGGCGTTGGTGAGATGGCTTAGGAGGTAAAGGCAGCTGCCACCAAGCCTAATAACCCGAGTTCATTCCTCAGAACCCACATGGTAGAAAAACGTAAAATTCTTCCACAAACTGTCCTCTGCTGTACATATTCTCACAAGTGCACATGTACACACACACATACTGTATTACATACGTTAAAATGTAAAGGGGGTGTTGATGGTGGAGAGATGACTCAGTGGGTAAAAGCATTTGCTGCCAAGCCTGATGACCTGAGTTCAAGCCCCAGGACCCACACATGGTGGAAGGACAAAAACAACCCCAAAAGTTGTCCCCTGACCTCCACACATGTACTGTGATGTGCACCATCTCCCTCCCCTCACCAAGTAAATGTAAGAAAAATGTGAGTAAATAAATAATAAAAACTTAGGAGTGACAAACTGTGTTTACAAGCACAGACTTCAGAACTGCTGAGCCAGTCATACTGGCTCACACCTGTAATCCCAACTCTTGGAAAGTGGAGGAGGAACTGCCAAAAAAAAAAAAAAAAAGAAAAAAGAAAAGAAGAAAAATGAAAAACAAATTAGAACATGTACTTACAAGTGGTTAAATATTCCCAGAGTGACACCAAAAGTCATGTGAATAATTCCTAAAATCACAGACATTTTCATCTTGAAGGAATTGAGGAAGGTGAGGCGGTTTGTGGCTAGGTTCCAAATCTAAGGACCAAACCAAACAGAAGCAATATAAGTTCCATTAGCAGGTGCTGCAGAGCTCCTAAGGATGGGGTCGCTCTCAGTTTACAGAGGAAATAACGCCTCTTGGTGCTTTCAACTGGCTTCCCCAGGCCAGGGCTTCAGTGTCAAAACCAGGGAGCTTGCCTCTCCTGAACCAGGGCTGCAGTCATTGCTGGATCTAGCTACAGAGTGGGGCAGCTTAATATGCTGTGAATGCCAATGGATCATGTTCAGACTGCAGAGTTGGCCTAAGTACACAAACGACACCCCTGGACAGGACTGAGGACACTTGAGATTGCGGACCTGAGACCTGCCATGTCCTGTGCATCACCTGAGCAGCCTCACCTACATCCTTTCCAGTCAACTTGACAGTGATGAGATCCACTTTCTGGACAGCTCCTCAGAAAGTCTTCAGGGCACTGGTCCAAAATCTTGGCCTCCAGGGAGCTGCCTACTGAGCCCTCTCATAGGATATGAGGAGCCTGGCACCCTAGAGCCACCTCAGCCCCTTCCCTTCCTCTCTAGACCAAAGGCAATTCACACAAACAATGAAGTAGTTCAGAACCTGTTTGGTGTCCATGAAGGGTCACTTCTACCAGAGGAAACGACTGGTAGACATGACCACAGACCCACGGCTGCTGACCACTCCTGCACTGACCTGGTTCCCCAGGTGGCAGGCTACTCCACTGTCTACAGTTACAGAGGGGTAGCAGCACCCCAGCACCTCCCCTTGATCAGGAACATGGGAAGGAAGCACTCACAGGGTCAATGCCAAAAGGGTAGGGGCCTCGGAAAACTCCAGGGATGTTCGGGTCCAGCTGCAAAGTCCTACTGTGCCTGATGGTACTGTCACTGTAAGAGAAGGCACAGCAAGGTTACTGTGTGCAGAGGAAGGGGCTTGGGGAATGTGCACCCCACCTGTGGCATCCTCGTTCCCAGACCACTTACTTCCAAAGCACCATCTTATGTTCCTCTTCAGAGTGGCTGGAGCTGTACATGGCAGACACGTTCCACCCAGAGCCAAAGATGTTCACAGACTTGGAGAAGCAGTCGTTGTAGATAAGGCCGGTGTACACCGAGAACAGCCCCATCAGCAGCAGGATGTAGCGGCCATTAAAGAACATCCTCAGGATCTGGGAAAAGACATGGTGACAGCAGACTCTCTCACTGGACAGTGGCTCAGGGGAAGCTCATTCTGGTTCATTCCAGCCACTCCTCTGGGGCTTCCCAGAAAACCACAATAGCAGATGTCTTACCCAGGGGTAACAGGCACACTTCTCTTACAGAGCACTTTTATACCCAAAGCTCTTGAGCCAGGTGTGGGACACACACCCATAATCCCAGAACTCAGGAGGTAGAGGCAGTGGGATCACAAGTTCAAGGCCAGCCTTTGATATGTAACAAGTTTGAGGCTAGCCCAGACTACCTGAGGCCATCTCAATCACTCCCCACAGAAAAAACAATAGACAAAACACAGCTCTCTTCCAGCCAAACAATGTCATGGCTCCCACCGTGCAAAGGTTGGCAGGCATGCATTACCTCCTGTGACTGGCTTAGCTTGGGGTGATTCTCATTTAACACCAGTAAGAGGGCAAACAGGAACATGACAAAGCCGTGCCCAAAGTCACCAAACATCACAGCGAACAGGAACGGGAAGGTGATGATGGTGAAGAGAGCTGTAGAGACAGAGGGTTGGCAAGTTCTCAGCAGGGCCTTAGGTTAGCATGTACACACACACACAGAAAGAGATCTCAGGCCAGAACAGTAAGGTTATTTAAATGCTATACTATGCTGACAAAGTGACAGCAGTGAGCTTGCCTGACAAACATTTACTACATTCCCCTATCCAAAAGCACCAACAGGGCTGGGCATTGTGGCACATGCCTATCATCCTAGCACTCAGGAGGCAGAGACAGGAAGATCACCAAGGGTTCGGGGCCAGCCTGGGCTACATCCTGATTATCACAGGCTAGTTAGAGCTACAGGGTGAAACTTTGTCTCAGAAATCTAACCAAAGCCAAAGCTGAGCTGATGTAAGTGTAAGACCAGCCTTGTCCAGATGCCCACCTGGGTTCACTTCTCTGTAGCTTCCGACACCATAAGCATCCACGATGTTCTGGAAGCCCTCGGTGAATTTGTTGGTGCGGATCAGAGTAGGCGGTGTTTCTTTCGTAGGGATTGTGTTCATGAACGAGGGGATTGTAGCTCCACTCTCTCTCTTCCACACAGAAAAGAAAGGAAAATATGTCTATGAGAACATATGTCTATGAGTCCCTGTGCCAGACATCAATCGGAGTGTAGTGGAATGAGAACAGAACTTGGAGCTGGGGCCCTTGGAAGGAGAGCAGAATGGAACTGAAGAGTGGGGATGGAATGCTGAGATTAGGTGGATGGAGGCAGAATCAGGCCCAGGGCGATAGAAAACTGATATGTGAGCCAGGCCAGCAGTGCAGGCCTGTGACATCAGCATTTTGGAGGTTTCAGCAGGAGAACCTTGAAAGGGAGCCCAGCCTAGCAACAGAGCAAGACTATATCTCAAAAAAAAAAAAAAAAAAAAAAAAAAAGGAGATAAAGAAAAAAACCCTGATATTTAGGACTTTATCACCACCACCACCCTCTTACGCCCTGAGACAGGGTTTCTCTGTGTAGTCCTGGCTGTCCTGGAACTCAACTCTATAGATCAGGCTGGTCTCGAACTCAGAGATCCACCTGCCTCTACCTCCCAAGGGCTGAGATTAAAGGCATGCGCCACCACCACCTGGCTAGGACTTTATCTCTTAAAAGTGGTCAAGAAAGGGCGGGTGAGATGGCTCAGTAGGTAAAGGTACTTGCCTACAAGCCTGATAACCTGAGTCCAATCCCCAGGACCCACATGGCAGAAGGAGAGAACTGACTCCCACAAGTTGTCTTCTGACAGCCACAGGCACTGTAGTACCCACACATGTACACAATGCAAAATAAAAAAGTAATTTAAAGTGCTCAACAAGGAGGAAGTTAGACACAACTACAATATTACCTAATTTACAAAAGTGAATGTGGGTAAGAAAACAACAAAATTTTATCTTTGGGGCAGAATTTTCTCTGTAAGCTTTCCCCTCAGTTCAGTGCAGTGTTTACACATGCCTAGAAATGCACACCATCTACAATGAAAAACAGAGGAGAAAAAGACCAACACCAGGGAAAAGAGACAACTGGGTGCGTGTTAACATGGAGGGTGAGCTGAGTGCCTTTTCGGCAGACAGGAAGGAACCTGCCTCACTCAGCAAGAGCCAGAGCTGGGGAAATCCTTCTGGAAGACCGGCAGATGCTAAATCTCAAAGGTCACGGGATGTTCCACGCAGTAGTGTTTGTAACCAGAAAGCACCTGATGGATTAAAAACCAGGTAATAAACCAAGGTGCGTGTCTGCAAGAGAATCTGGTCATAAAAAGAGACATTTTATTCAGCAGAGAGAACAACACACAATCTGCTGTTTAGAGAGCCAATATCAAGCAGCCATGGCAGCCGCTACCCATCATCCTTTGCACTTTCCAGTGGAACTACAGGCCAAACACCAATCTTTAGACATTAAAAAAAAAGAGAGAGAGAGAAAGAAAGGCTACCTATCCCTAGCCCTATCCTATCTGGTCAGCTGTGATTAAGTGACAGGTGGGACAGAAGTAAAGCAGTGCCCTGAGGGAGGGGCTGAAGAGCCTGTGGCCAGCAGGAAGAGCTTCCATGGCTACTTCTTCAAGTCTTTGTCTTGTGATTTGTACAGTGCATTACTTACTCAGAAACACAACTCAGAATGCTCTCCCACATAGTGCCTGAGAGACCAACTCTTCTATTTCTTCATTTATATTTTTTCTGTGCATTATTGTTGTATCTGTAGGAGGGTGTCAGAACCCCTGGAACTGGAGTTATTGACAAGTTGTGAGCTGCTACGTGGGTGCTGAGAATTGAGCCTGGGTCCTCTGGAAGAGCAGCCAGTGCTCTTAACTGATGAGACATCTCCCTAGCCCCAGAGGCCCAGTCTTCAAAGCCTGTCTGAAAGCAGTGTCCCAGCCCCTTCCCAGCACTCAAGAAACATTTTCTGTGTTGTCTGAGACAATGTCTCAGACTGGCCTCAAGCTCTCTATCCTCCTGCCACAGCCTCAGCAGTCCTGGGATCACAAGTCTGCAAGTACCATGTCCAGCCAGTGACACACCATGTCCTTGAGTGGTCTGGGTCTGAGGGTCCTGGTGGGGCAGGGAGCCTTACCGAGCCTTCCTCCAGTGCTCTGCGCAAACCCGGCAGGTCCACCTCGGGGCACCAGACCTCTGCTATGAGACACTTGTTGGTGACATCAAAGCTGCACATGTTGAGCATATGGTAGATGGCTTTCATCTTCCTCACCTGCACCACACGGCTGCACACCGACTCAGCGGCCTTGCACAGCACCTGCCTCAGGTAATCCTCTGTTTTGTGCAGCACCTGTGAAGACAAGTGTGAGGGGTTCTTGTCCAACCAGTCTGACCTTTCCGGGCACCTGCTCCCATGGCAGTAACACCAGGAATGGCCAGAGACTGCCAGCTCTGCAGGGGACACACCAGGTGGCCTCCTAGAACAGAGTCCCAAGGGCACAGGAAGAGCTTAGATATCCTGTCACTGGCAGAAGGGTGACCTGACCGATCCAAACAGCCCTTTGACTCTCGCCTACAGCCAGGCATGGCCTAGCCCCAGTACCCCTGGAAGCTACCAACTCCCATTTCCAGCCCTTCTGTTTCCACCTGTGCAAATCTGATCCTGTCACTGCTATCAAGACTCCTCAACACCATCAAGAGAAACTCAAGTTTAAACAGGCAGGTGGGGTGCCGCCCACCACTAGAGCTTGTCTTCCATGGTCAAAGGACAATCCGGCATACCAAAGAGACACAAAGGGCTTTTCTAAGTCCCTTCACTACCACTGGCTTTGTAACTGCAAAACAGAGCATTTCCATGTCAGGAATGCATGGTGACCATCCACAACTAGCTACTAGTTTAACAGAGAAAGCAGATAGCCTCTCATATGCCCCCAGCCCTGGCTTACTCACAGTGTAAAGATCTTGGATCCGAGTATTGAGCCCCTCCTGAATCTCCCTGCGCTCCTCAGCCGTGTTTGGATACGGGTAGATGTGGCAGTGGTAACTAGAGGACAGAATTCAACAGTCTGGTGTCTTGTGGGACAAGAAGGGCTGCTTCTAACACCGGCACCAGGATCTACTCAGGCCAGGCACACCACCTCTAGCACCAGGCAGGGCAGTACTCCGATGAAGAAATCACAGTCACTATGGAGAGACCTTGTATGCAGGCTGTTACAGTAAACAGGTCTCAAAATGTTCTCAAATCCAACCCACCCTGCCTTCCTGAAATGCACCAATATCCTAAGGCTAAGATCCATCAAGCGCTGGGCATTGGTAATGAACGCCTTTAATCCCAGCACTCGAGAGGCAGAGGCAGGCAGATCTCTGTGAGTTCGAGACCAGCCTGGTCTACAAGAGCTAGTTCCAGGACAGCCTCCAAAGCCACATAGAAACCCTGTCTCAAAAAAAAAAAAAAAAAAAAAAAAAAAAAAAGAACCATCAAGCAAGCTGGACAGTGGTGGTGCACAGCACTTGGGAGGCAGAGGCAGGCAGATCTCTGAGTTCCAAGACAGCCTGGTCTACAGAGTGAATTCCAGCACAGCCAGAGCTGTTACACAAAGAAACCCTGTCTCCTGTCTCCTGTCTTGGGGGAGAAAAAAAAAGAACCACCAAACAAGCAGAAATCACACCTTAAAAAACATGCCAGGATGGTGGTAATCCAGCATTCAGGAGGCAGAGGCAGGAGGATCATCACTTCAAGTTGGCTACTGTTTCAGGGTTGACACTGTTTAGGCCAAGCCTTGGCCTCAGACATCCAGACAACACTGGAAGCACGCTGCCTTAAAATCGCAGTTGCCCCACTCTGCCTGCTGAGCTGTGCCTTTCTCTTTGCAGGAGCCACCAGCCCTCTCCCCAGAGTAGCCTGGTAAAGGCAACAAAGGGGCTTCACTGAGCTGGCGCAGCTTTCCTGGTCACACTAAAACATGTCTACTGCAAGGATACAAGATGTGGCTGGAGAGATGGCTCAGAGGTTAAGAGCACTGGCTGCTCTTACAGAGGTCCCAGTTTCAGTACCCAGGACCCGCATGCAGCTCACAACAGTCTGTAGCTGTAGCTCCGGAGATCCAACACCCTATGGTCTGCCCAGGTGATTACAGCTTGTGTCAAGCTGACAGTTTAACCAGCCAGTGCACTTGACAAGTCCTAGATGCATTAAATGAACAAAACAAGCAGAGGCCTACTGTAGCTCAGGGTGGAGAGCCTGCTTGGCAACTGAGAGGGCCTGGGAAGAAATCAACCTTTCTCACCAATCACATATCTTCTTAACCTTGTGGCCAATCTGTTCTCCCCAGAAGGAAATCAGGAACACGTACCACTTTATGACTTCGCCCTACAAAGACAAACACAGGGAATGTCGAGTCTGTGCCTGGCAGCTTCCACTCTTCCAGACCAAGTTCACTGCCTGGGGCATCAGGTGCAGTGGCTCTTACTGCAGCAGATCCATGACTGCAATTCACCTACTCATCAGCAACCCCCAAGCTAGTACACATGCCATTTCACAGGCATCTGCAGAGCCATACACCCCAGTAAGCGGGAGAGCACACAAGGTTGAGTTCTGCCTCCTCCCAGGTCAGCTTTTAAATTGAAACCAAGTGCCCTCCTCCATTACTGCCACAATGTCCCTGTATGTGTTTTTGTTGGTGATGGTACTGTTTAAGATGACCACCAAGGAGCATATATATCTAGAATCCAGTTGAGCAGTCTTCTGGAAATCTATGTGGATGAGCCTCACTCACCACCAGTTAGAGTGTAGTTCCCAAGAATCAACAATGCACAGTTAACAAGCAGTCAAAGAGAAACACCAAGTAAAGACAGACGTGGCTCACTAATGAAAAGTGACAGAGACTCTGGAGGAGCAAGCCCATGCTGCCCAAGGAACAGAGAAACCCCATAATATTTGCTAATTGAGTGTTTACAGTGACTTTAACAACATAATTCTGTGAATAATGAGAACCAGCTATCATTACAAATGTTCAACAAAACAGACTTCTATAAAGCTGAGCTGGGATGTGCAGAACTCACCTTGTGTGAACAAGGACCGGGCTCAGTTCCCAATACTAGGAACACAGATGAAGGTGCTCTGCCTGTTTGCCAGCCACTGCTGAGCTGCCAAGGCTAAGAGCAGGGAGCCAAGGAAGCTGTGGTCAGGCTGACAAGATGGTGGTGAACACTACAGAAAAAACCAGGCTGGGAGAGGCAGCAAGGCAGGGTGTGTGTGGGAAGAAGGTCCCAGGAAAGATGACTGTCAAATGTAGGGAATGAAGGTGAAGGAGAGCCACATGAACCTGAGGAAAGACTGGCCCAAAAGGAAAAGCACACAGAGACGCATGCTGGGAGAGGGGCAGACAGCTGAACATGGACAGACAGGGTTTGAGAAGAACAGAGAAAATGGAGACAGACAAGGCCCAAGCCACCACAGGGCTTGAGCTTTCTGCTGTTGGGTGATTCTGAGAAGAGTGAGAAGCCCTGGCAGGGATAGCTGGATGCTTGGAGGAGATCAAGGCAAGGTGGGGCAGGTGCAGGAGTGGTCAGGGATGCTGCAACCTAGAGGCAAGAAGAGAAGAGCCAAGATCCCAACCAGAGTGGGCTGAGCAAAGAAACAAGCATGACCCAGACTCCCTCTGTTTCTGAGTCCGGGGATAGAGTGGAGTGGGAAAAGGTGAGTGTCCTGAGGCTTCTGGCCTGAACCTCAGAAAGCTGCTGCTTTCTGAGATGGGGTCTGGAAGCCCAGACACAGGAGAATCTTAGGGCTAGTGTGCACAAAGGCTGGGCAAGGGCTCTGCAAAAGCCATACTCCAGCTTCTGCCTGTGACAGGCACTCACCGTCTCGGGATCTTCCAGGGACTCATCCAGCTCTGCATAGGTCACGATAGTATACCCTTTGCATGCCCGCCACAGCATTCTTTCAAAGGCTTCAACTTTGCCTTGCTGAATCAGGCCAGACACGAATCTGTGAGACAGTGAGGAGCCTGGCATTAGAGGACTGAGACCTGTGCCTCCCCCCAGCCAAGAGGCTGGTGTAAGAATCATCAAGCAGCAAGAAGCTCACATGCTAGACCAAGTATTGTTGAAGCAGCCTTTTCCATGAACAGCTGAGCCTTTAGTGAGGGGAAAGTCTTAGAATTTCAAGACCAAACCAGATATCCAGCTGCTCTGATCTTTATGAAATACCAGTGTGGAAGATGAAAATAAGCACCAAGGACTGGCAAGGTGAGGAGATGGGCAGAACCCACCACAGCCAGGACTTCTGGCCCAAAGGGCTGCTCCTTAAAGGAATGGTGACTTTCGCAGCCATTTACTTTCATTGGCTTCGGTTATGGACACAGGATAAGTCTGTCCTGAGAATCCAGTCACAGCACAGAATTCAGCCAGGAGTTTGGCATAAGTTCATCTCACTTCCAAAAATTAAATTGAAAAAAAAAATTAAACAACAATAAAAATCCTGTTCTAAGAACAAAAACTGAGCCTGGGCTGACAAGGTAGTTGGAAGCTACCTGTGAGTGCGAGAAGTCTCTCTAAAGGAACATAACTTCATACCAAACTTCACTAGGTGCCCAAATAAGTACTCGGGAATATGAGGGAAAAAAAAAAAAAAAAGCCATAGCTGGAGATGTAATTCAGTGACGGAGCACTTGCCTAGAAAGTGCCAGGCTCTGGGTCTCATCTCTAGAACCACAAAAAAGAAAAAGAAGGCTGGCAAAATTGCTTAATGAGTGGGGATGCTTGCAGCCACATCTGGCCTTACATAGTAGAAAAGAGAACTGACTCTGGAAAGTTGCCCTCTGACCTCCACATGCATACCATGCACCAACCCCAAAAACACACACTAGATAAACGTTCAAAAAAAAAAAAGAAAAGCAGGCAGGAGATAGCTCAGTAGTTAAGAGCACTGGCTATTCTTCCAGAAGACCTGGGTTCAATTCACAGGACCCTCAAAGTAGCTCACAATGGGCTATAAAACTTCAGTTCCAGGAGATCAAATGCCCTCTGTTAGCCTCAGGCATATTCATGGTATCCACACATACAAACAAGCAAAAACAACCATATACATAAACATTTTTAAAATTAAAACAATCATAAATTTAAAAACAAGTAAAATTTTTTAAAAGAAAGAAATGAATTTAAAATGAATTTTAAAATTTGCCGGGCAATGGTGGTACATGCCTTTAAAACCAGCACTCTGGAGGCAGGAGGATCTCTGTGAGTTCGAGGCCAGCCTGGTCTACAAAGCTACAAAGAGAAACCCTGTCTCGGGGAAAAAAAAAAAAAAACAAGAAGAAAAGAAAAAAAAAAAAAATACTAGCACTTGGGAAGCAGGGGCAGGTGGATCACTGGTCTACAAAGTGAGTTCCAAGACATCCAAGACAGTTTCACAGAGAATCCCTCTCTTAAAAAAAAAAAGAATTAAGTAAAACTTAAAACAAGGAAAGAGGAAAGTCACATACTACACAAGGAAATGAGTTCTCGTTGGGTCAGGCAAGCAGGAAGAACAGACAGCAGTGCCAGATGTGATGACACACACCTGCCATCCCTGCACCTGGGAGGCTGAAGCCAAAAATCAGAAACTCAAGGTCACCCTCAGCTACACAACAAGTTTGAGGACAACTTGGGCTACATGACACCTTATCTAAGAAGAAGAAAAGGGTGAGGAAGAAACAACAGAGAAAACTAAAGAACAGAGACAGAAGCAGCCATGGAATTAAAAATGAAACCTGAGTTTAACCCCAGCCCACATGACAAGAGAGAGCTGACTCCTGTAAGTTGTCCTCTGACTTATGGAGTAAATAAATGTAGAAGATACTAAAACAAAAACAAAAACAAAAAAAAAGACAAACCAAAAAAACCATCACCCCAGAAGAACCCCATGCTTCCATCACAGGACTTGGTGTTTCAATGACCAATTATGTTGGACTTGTGGGAGTCAACACTGGGGAACATAAACATTGCTTCTTTCCAACTCAATATACCAACAGAATAAGTCCCCACAGCATTCAGCTATGTCAATACTGTGTGATTAAGTCCAATGTACAGGAGCCCAGTGTTCTCTGACAGACTCTCGCTCTGGGCCAATCCCAGGCTGTAAATGACCCATTCACCCGCACTATGGTCCATGTCTCCTACTCTACGGAAAGGGCTTGGCTTAGTGCCCAGTGTCACCTACCCCAGCTTGGCACCCAGTCTCTGCATGCAGCTGTAGTCCAACAGAGAATCATTCTCTAGGGCAGGGAACTCTTCATAAGTGGGTTCAAACTGGAAAAGCATGGAAGCAGCACCGTTAACAGAGTCCACCCTCACAAGCTTCCAGACAAGTCCACGGAGGTATGGTGCAAACTGAGCACCAGGTGCAAACGACAACTGAGACAGGTAAACTGCCCCGTGAAGAAAGAAACACTCTGCCATGCTCGTCAGGTGAACTGCTTGAAGACATTCACACATGGGAGTGTCTGTAAGTAAGGCTGCACCTTGGTTCAAGAGACAATAACCATATCTAGAGTCACAACTAGAGCAAATAAGAGCGAACTCAGAAGGGAAGGGATCCATCCCATACACAGCCAAGTGTAGCGCAGGCTGAGCAGCCGTAAATAAGATGCAGTGCTCTGAGCATATGGTGACACTCGGGGCATCCACACAAACACCCCCAGCCCAGAAAGCCTCCAACACCTGTGTGAACAAGTCTTCACTCATGAGGAGGTTCTTCTTGCCACCTCTGCTCACAGCCATTTGGAAAAACAAAGGTTTTTTGTTTTGTTTTGTTTTCTCATGACCATAAAATACTTTGCTTGGGGCTGGAGAGATGGCTCAGTGGCTAAGAGCCTTGGTTATGCTTCCAGAGTTCCTGGATTCAATTCCTAGCACCCACATTGCTGTTCATAACTGTAACTCCAGTTCCAGGGTTTTGGGCCTCCATCTGCACACTTGGTATGCAGGCAAAATACCCATACACATAAAATAATAAAATAA
This sequence comes from Cricetulus griseus, assembly GCF_003668045.3. NCBI lineage: Eukaryota > Metazoa > Chordata > Mammalia > Rodentia > Cricetidae > Cricetulus > Cricetulus griseus. The sequence goes on along the minus strand of NC_048597.1, from coordinate 104,348,055 downwards.
AATAGAAGCCAGAAAAATGGCTTAGGATTAGGAATGCTGACTGTACTTCTAGAGGACCTGGGCTGGATTCCCAGTACCCACATGGCGGCTCACAACCCTCTGCAACTCACACATGTGGTATACAGATATGTATGCAGGCAAAACATCAATACACATAAAATAAATTTAAAACACTTTTAAACAGTTTTTAAGTTAAAAAAAAAAAGAAACCCTTTTTTTCAACTGAAAACTAAAGTATCTCACAGCAGGAAGTAGTGTCTCTGCTAAAACCACCAACACAGGAAGAAGTAACAACCCAGCCTAAAATAAAGCAGAGGCTCACGTCACACTTAAAACAAATGAAACAAAAACACATCTACAGCAATCATGGCAGCTCCTGCCTATAATGCCAACGCTCAGAAGGCTGAGGTGAGGAAATCACTCCAATTTCAAGGCCAGCCTGGGCCAGCCTGGTCTCAGAAACAAAAAAAAGTAAATTTAAGCAGAGCCAGAGAGATAGCTCAGCTGGCTGGGTGCTTGCCTAGTGTGACAAAGCCAGCTTTAATTCCAGGACTGGGGAAACGGAGGCACAAGGATCAGTAGTTCAAGGTAAGCTGCACAGTGAGTCAGCCAAAGATACACAAAACTGCCTCAAAACTAAAGATGAAAGGCTACTTATCTAATGAACTGACAACAAAGCCACAGGCAGCATCAGGGAACTTTCACGGTGTTTTCTCCAGCTGTCATGTACCTCCACATTCCGTTTAAGGAAGGTCTTTGTGATCCTCAACATGTGAGTGTACTCCACCAGTTCCAGCAGGTTCTTCCTCAGCTTCTCCTTGTTCTTGGTGACTTCTCTTAGCTCCACCTCGAGTTTCTGCAGCTGTTCCTACAACAACACAGCTGCCGGTGAGAACAGGCTAAGTCCCAGGTGCAGCTGACCCGACAAACCTCCCCACCACCCCACAGTGGCTGAGGCTCAAAAAAGCCACAGTGCCCGGGAAAAAGACAGAATGCAAATGTCCGGACAGGGTGTGAGAACATGTCAAGACTGCAAGGTTCACCAGCTCATTTTAGTTCATGGTGCAAGCCACATCCACCTGCTATCAACTGCTGCAGGCTGCAGTGACCCCAGGGACCCCCGCACCTGCAGGGCACACACACACCCTCCCCCAGGCCCTGATGCTTGTCCACCCTACACATCCAATCTATATTTCTTTTGTTTGCAATGGAAACAACGTCAAGATCTTTTCTGAACATTCTCCTGCCTCCAGCTTCAAAGTCTCTGTTTGGTCCCACCAGACAACTAAGGATGTAGGCTTTGACAGAACCAAGAGTCCTTCTCCTGCTCTCTTATATATTCAAACTGCAGGCACCCACATTGTAAAACAACTGAGTCAATGCCAACTCATTCAAAACAAACCCTTCCTGCTCCTCCTTACAGTGTTCTGCATCCCCAAAACTACCAGCAGCATCACTGTCCCTAAGTGTGTCATGACCAGGCCCTATCCACAGTTCCATCATAACCAGGCCATCCAGCCAAACCAGAAGACTACCACAGCCACTGACAGAATGCTGTGCTTGGCGTGAGCTTAGGCACCAAGTGGCTGGCTACTTCCTCCCAGACAGACAGAACAGCAAGCCACAGAAGGGCCTCGGCAATACCATGGCAATTATTTCAAAAGAGTGACGAAGAGCCAGCATACGTCTTCTGTGTGCCAAACCCTAACAAGAAAAGTCTTGAAGGAGAGGCGTGCTGGTGCAGGCCTTTAATCCTGGCAATTAGAACCAGAGGCAAACAGAGCTCTATGAAATCAAGGCCAGCCTTGTCTACAAAGCAAGTTCTAAGCCAGCCATGGTTACATACATACTGAGACCTTGTCTCAAAAAGAAGAAAAAAAAAAGATTAAAAAGATAAAACTGGGCTGGAGAGATGGCTCAGAGGTTAAGAGCACTGGCTGCTTTTCCAGAGGTCCTGAGTTCAATTCCCAGCAACCACATGGTGGCTCACAACCATCCATAATGAGAGCTGGTGCCCTCTTCTGGCGTGCAGGCATACGTGGAGGCAGAATGTTGTATACAAAATAAATATATAAAATCTTTAAAAAAAAAAAAAAGATAAAACAAAAAATAGTCTACATCCTTACACATCACTCAGGGTTCATTGGAGAGGTGGGCAAATGACGCTATATCCTTCAACCTCAACATGCCAGCTACCTGGAACCACTCAGGCCTTCCCTGGACCTCTGAGTTCCTGACAGGAGCTTGGAGTGGGAAGGACATGAAGCCCAGGCCTGCAGCCCCAGCAGTGGTGTAGGGACAGATGTGCTACAATGGGTAATCCCAGAGAAAGCATCCTGACACCTGCCATAACACAGCAGGGACAAATTTTCCTTAGCTCCCTCCAGCAGCCACCCTCTACAGTCAGACAGAACATAACTACAGTCACTGAGGGTGTGTGACACAACCGTTCTTTACTTCAGGCCACAGCTGTGGGAAAAGACCTGGCAGCCCCAGGACTGTGGCTGACAGTGTCTTCAAGAGCCAGTTACCTGCATTTCTAGAACGTGTTTAAGAGGTGGTGCGGGAGGACTGGCCTCTCCCTCAGGCAGGGGAATATCAGCTCTGGTAATTTCCTGCACCAGGTACACTGTGAAAACAAGATGCACAATCAGACGGTCTCACTGTGACCCTTTGCAATCAGAACCCTGGCAGCCCCAATGTGCTGTGTGCAGATCCTGCCTATCCTTGTCATCTCCTCCTGCAGCTTCTTCCAGAGACAGACACACACTGGCTAGAGCTCCCCAGCTCCGTTCCTTCCTACAACCCAAGTTAAAACATGTGTGGGAGCCTGCTCCTGTGGAAGACTGGGAACACAGTGAAGGTGCAGACCTGTACCCCCCTCAGAGGTGGCAAGCTGGCATTCCCTCCAGGGTCCTCAGAGAGAACCTGACAGACAAGGTCAGAACAGAGCCAGGCTCCCCTGAAGAGCACCAGGTGACTCTGCTCTGCTATCAGAAGGCTCATTCCACACAAGTGACCTGTCCAGTGACTCACAGGACATACAAGCTACTAGTATGCAAATAACTAGCACCTTAAGCAAGAGATTTCACATGACCAAAAGTTACTGTCAACATTAAGGCTGGAAGCTCATGTCTTTAATCCCCAGCACTCGGAAGGCAGAGGCAGGCGAATCTGAGTTCAAGGCCAGCCTGGTCTACAGAGTCAGTTCCAGGACAGCCAGGGCTACACAGAGAAACCCTGTCTTGAAAAACAACAAAAAAGTCTCATATTAGGGCTGGAGAAGTGGCTCAGTGCACTGCTCTTGCAGAGGACCCTGTTGAGTTCTCAGCAACTACATCAGGCAGCCCACAACTGTACCTCCAGTTCCAAGATCTGATGCCCTCTTCTGGCTTCCTTTGGACACTGCACTTGTGTGAACATATCCACACATTGACACGATTAAACTAATACATCTTTTTTTTAAAAAAAAATGTTATTTTTAGTATTAAAAACTCTTAGCTAAAAATTAATGTTGGCTAGAGATGGCTCAGCACTCAACAGCACTGGCTGTTCTTCCAGAGGACCTGAGTCAATCCCCAGCACCCACACTGGGCCTCTCACAGTCACCTGTAAGTCCAGCTCTAGGGAATACAACACACCTCTGACCTCCAAGGGCATCTGCACTTGTATACACACACACACATAGAGAAATGCACACACAGATAGAAGCACACATACACATAATTAAAAATAATAAAAATATGTTGGACATGGTGGCACACGCCTTTAATCCCAACACTTGGAAGGCAGAAACAGGTCACTATGATTCGAGGCCAGCTTAGTCTACAAAGTAAGTTCCACGGCACCAGGGCTGCTATACAGAGAAACCCTGTCTGAATATGGCTCACGCCTGTCATCCCAGCACTTGGGAGAAAAACGCTGGAGGGTCAGTAGTTCAAGGTCTGTCTCAGCTACACACTGAGTGTGAGGCCACCACCCTGGGCTTCATAAGACCCTGATCCACCTCACTCACCAAAAAAAGCAAAAAGGAAAGGAAGGAGGGAGGAAGGGAGGGAGGGAGGGAGAGGGAAGATGGAAGGAAGGAAGGAAGGAAGGAAGGAAGGAAGGAGTCTCTAATTTTTTTTGGGGGGGTGCCTAGCTGAGTAGTTATTAGCAACTGATAGTAACTGGGGTAGGCAGAGTCACTTAACTTCGGGGCTATGGCCACCAGTCAGTTGTCCATGTTCTAATGGACGCTCCACACCCATGAACACAGAGGCAGCACTAGGTGGACTTGGTAAGTCATTAAAGACAAACAGGACAGGAAGTTGGGAGAGGGAAGTGTTTGGAGGAACTGGGGTAACAGTTGGAGGGAGAGAGTGGGGATGAATATGGTCAAGATGCACTGTATAAATGTATGAAATTTTCAAAGAATAAAAAAAAAAATACAATCCCTTGTTTAAGAACAAACTGAAGCAACTACTAATAATCAGAAATCATTCTAAGACATCAAGACTCTCCTACACCCAGACTACTTTGGGGTAACTCTTACAGGGTTTAGAGGTAAGGGAAATGCCAAGGGCTACTGAGTTGTTACAGTTAAGCAGAGAATACCAACTTAAGCAGTTCACAAAGGAAGCCCTGCAAAAAAAAAACCAAAAACAAACAAAAAAAAAACCACCAAGTAACAGCCAGCCAGCTATCAGCCATTTCCTGCCTTTCTTGTTCCTGAGTAAGGTCTTAATTAATATTTTAACATGTATAGAAGGCTTTTAACTTATAAAAAAAAAAACAAAACTATACAGGACTGGCTGATTAAACCATTGCACATCAACACCCAGGAATACTCAGCTGCCATCAAAATGATGAGCCTAAGTTCATACACAAGAGGGACGCACGCTACAGCAAGGAAATGAGACAAAGCCAACAACGCAAACAAGTCTTCCTTCCACAGTCTATGGTACAAGCAAAAAAATAAAACACACTTGTAATAATGACTACCTACGAATTGCAGGAATGTTAACAACCTGCCCCCGTTTTTCTTTTTCTTTCTTTTTTATTTGTTTATCACGACAGGTTTCTTTTTTTTTTGGTTTTTCAAGGCAGGGTTTCTCTGTGTAGCTTTGGAACCTATCCTGGCACTCATTCTGGATACCACAGGTTTCTTTATGTAGTCCTGGCTGTCCTGGAACTCGCTCTATAGACCAAGGCTGACTCTCAGGCAGAACTCACAGAGATCAGCCTGCCTGAGTGCTGGGATTAAAGGTGTGCGCCAACACCAGCCTCACTACTTCTCTCTTTTCTACTATCTATATTTTCTAAATGAAACAGATAAGTTTCTACCAAACTAAGTATTTAGATTGTTAAAATATAAGACAAACTTACCTAATATTCGTTCTAGTTCTTCGCACCTCTTTACCTCACCAACAAATTTTCTTTGGAATGAACTTACATTTTGGTTGAGCTGAAAATAGGGAGAGAAAATTTGGTTTTAAGCTCCTAAAATTTTAAATTTGTTTTTAATAAATGTTTTATTTAAAACATTTTGATAGTGGGATCAAGTGCAGGCCTGGTTAAATTAAATTTTATTTGTATTTATCTAATCATTTAAAATGTGTTGGTGCTATTGTTACATTCTGCCACTGAGCTAAGGTAGAATCTGTTGAAGAAAAATACTACTGCCAAAGGGTGGGGAGGCATCCACTGTCACCAGCCACTGACAGTGGAGAACTGACAGGGCTTTTCTGAATAGCAGGTTGGCAACTGCTACCAGGAACGTCTGAATAATAGCCCTTGGCTCAGAGGTAACCCATGAAAAAACATAGATTTAAAGAAAAAAGTAAATATGGTTATAAAACTTACAAGAACAGCAATCTCAAAGTCAGAGAAAAATTTACATCATAATCCAACAATAGGAAGTTGGTGAGGGTGTCGGTCAGTTGGTGAGTGCCTGCCCAGCACCTAGGAGGCACATAAAACAGGGTGTGGTGGCACACACCTATAATATCAGCATATGGGAGGTGGGGCAAGAGGATCAGAAGTTCAAGGTCATCTCCAACTAAATTTGAAGTTTAAGGCTCTGCCTCCAAATAAGGAAATAAGTAAATAAAGCAGATTAAAATGAGAAGTTAACATGTTAATTTCTTCTTAAATCACACACAGCAATTACTTTATTGTTAACAATAGCAGCAATATCTTTTCTTTCTTTCTTACCTTTTTTTTTTTTTTCCAGACAGGGTTTCTCTTTGTAGCCCTGGCTGTGCTGGAACTCACTCTGTAGACCAGGCTGGCCTCCTCGAACTCAGAGATCTGCCTGCCTCCACCTCCTGAGTGCTGGGACTAAAGGTGTGTGCTACCAGGCCCACCTAATAGCCTACCTTTCTAATAATCGTTTACTAGGTCATGCATTTAGGGTACAAGTTGAATGTGTATTGATGTAGCATTTGCACTGGGTTCCACAACCAGACTGGGTGTGAAACTGCTCAAACAGCCAAGAAGCAGCCACTCCCAAAGTCTCAGCTCTCATTGGGGATTCTCAACCACTTTTAAGTCATCAACTAGAAGAAAGATCAAAACTGGATGTCACTTCTCCATCTCATTCCCTTTCACTTCTGGAGGTCACTCTCCTCCAGATAAATCAGATACTGTGTGTATCTGTGGGACTGAAAGTGGGAGCCAGGAGCCAGGAGCCAGCCCTGCCTGTTCTACTTGACAGTTTCTTTTCAGCAGTGGCCTAACTCTTAACCCAACAGCAGGATCTTTTGTGAGGAGTGTGCTCCTGTTACAAGATACAAACACTACCAGCAGCAGCAACAGCAGCAGCTTAGACAGTCACTGTTTTCTGTTGTGTGGGTTATAAAATGTTTAAGGTTGCAGTTACCTCAATCCAAAGCTAATGTAAAAGCACATTTCAATGGAGCTTTGTTTGTTTGGTTTTTACAATTTACTTTATTATTTCTCTGTGTGTGTCTGTGTCAGGGTAAAGGCACATGAGTGCAGGTGCCTGAGGAAGCCAAAGGAGCTGGAGCTGCAGGACAGCTGTGAACCTCCTGGCATGAGTGTTGGGAATTGAACTCTGGTCCTCTGGGAGAGCCCAATGTGCCCTTAGTTGCTAAGCCATCTTCCTGCCTCCTTTTTCCTTTTATTGAGACCTCTCTCTGTGGAGTCCAGGCTGTCCCTGAACTCTCCATCCTACTGCCTCAGCCTCCAGTGTTGAAATCCTACGCCCAGCTCCAGACCCTGTCTGTATGACTAGCATTGAACCCAGAAGAGCAGGCAGAGGTGATGGAGCGACAGCACTTTCTCGTCCACCCACTCCCCGTTTCAAAGGACCCTGAGTCCAGCCTAGATCTCATGTAACGGCACTCAGTGAAACCTGAGGCTCGGAGCTGATTACAGTGCTTGTTCAGCCCCAGAGATTGAAGCATGATAAATGTTTTGGCTTAAGTCCTAGTAGGATGGAACAAACAGACCTGATATAAAAGCCTGTTTCTTGCAACTGGTGCCACTCACAGCACCACACCCTACCTATCAGGTATGAAGATCCAAGGGCTATAGTCCAAGGGCTCTGGGACCCAGGAAGAGCACTACACCTTGCCTGGGCCCTCACCTGTCACTCAGGAGTCCCCCATAAAGATGCAAGGATCACCCATATCAGAATGTGAGAGTAAGGAACCATCAAAAAGACACAGGGAAATGGCCAGAAGCCCTAACTGGTGGGATTCAACTCCATCAGTAGGTATCAGGTCCTGTTCGTCAGTCTCGCTGCATTGTTCTCCTCCATAGCACTTACCATCATAGCTCATGGTCAGGGTTTACCCAGCATCCTCCCAGACTGTGAACTCCAAAAGCACAGGGTCCCCAAGACCAGAAGTCACTCAATAAAAGCTTATGTATTCACCCCACAATTGTTTATTAATGCCAATAAATTGCAGGGACCGTGCCACCCGTGGGAAACAAGGAAAGAACAAGTTGGACAAGGTCCTGACCCTTGGAGGTTGGTAGTTCACAGAGGCTGAAAATAAGCCAAGTGTGTTATTACAGTTGCAGAGACGGTCTCCATTCCATACATACTGACTGTGACCCAGGTCCTTGTCACTTGTCAACAATGCCAGAGCATCACCACACAGGAGTCTAAAACTCGAAAGCTCTCTCCCCAGGGACTCACAACCCGTCACACTTCCCCATCCCTCTTCCAGCCTTTCTTATCCCACCTATTCCTGTTCAGAGGGGCCCCTCCTTAGCTACCTAGCAAAGCCACTGCTGGCTACCCTTCCTCCTCCACACCTTCCCACGGCCAGCTCCTGTTCCATCCCGATCTCAGCTCGAAGACCACTTCCTCGGAGGGGTCTTCCTTGACTACCCTGCAAAGCCACCTCCCGGCCCGGGTCCCCGCGGCTCCAGACGACTTCGGCGGCACCCATCCCTGAGCTGCATAGGCCCGCAGGCCGCGGGACACTCACGTCTCGGAACTGCACCAGGCCCTTCTCGCCCAGCGCGCTCAGACACTCGTATGCAGTGCCCGACTGCAGGAAGAGCTGCGCCAGGCACATGCTCTCGCTGCGGAACAGGGAGCCCATGGCGGCGCCGCCTCGCTCAGCCGCCGCGGCCCGCGCACCGACACCATGGGGCTCCGCACCGCTGCCACCGCGGCCACCGCTCAGCCGCCGCCACAGCTACCCGCCACGCCCCGCCCACTGCCGCAGCCGGTTCCGGTTCCGCCCTGGGGAACCGCCCATCGCAGACGAGCCAATGAACGGCTGGGATTGTGGCAGTCCGTCACTACGGTTCGTCCAATCCGGTGCACAGGGGGCGGGAGCCCTAACTGGGTGGCCCCTGTGCGGCTTTTAGAGTTTTGTTTCATTGGTGTATAGTTTTCCCACATGGGATCTCGAAGTGGAGCTCAAGCTGGTCTGGAGTTCGCAATCCTCCTGCCTCAGCGTCCCCAGTACCGGGATTGTAGGTGTGCCCCACTACCGCCAGATCCTTTTGAAGACTTTTGTTTTTTCCAGTCAGAGTCTATGTAGCCAGGCTGTCACTCTGTAGTCCAGGCTGGCCTCGAACTCAGAAATACGCCTGCCTCTATCTAGGAGGTGCCGCCACGCCCGCCCGGCCCCCTTTAAGAATTTTATCCTTTTTTTTTTTTTTTTTTTTTTTTTGAGTTAGGGTCTCACTATGTAGTCCTGGCTGTCTTGGATCTATGTAGGCCAGGTAGACCTCGAACTCACAAAAATTATCCTTCCTCTATCTACAAAAGCCGAAATTAAAGATATGCACCATTGAACCCCGTGGACTTCTTTCTCAATTTTCTTTATTTTTTTAGAATTTTCTACATGTATACAACAAAAATATCAACTCCGATCCTTTCCCCTCCCAAATCCCCCAGTATTCCAAAACGACAGTTTGCCTTTTTTTGTGATGATCCATTAAATCCAATTAATTCTGCCCATGTGTGCATGGGTGAGGGGCCATGCACCAGAGCATGGGAGAACTAGTTTGTTTTTGAGGTACTGTCCCAAGTAGCCCAGGCTGGCCACAAAGTAGCTGGGGATAGTTTTGAATTCCTGATCCTCCTGCCTCCGACCTCCTACATCCCCACTCCAGTGCTGGGATTACAAGCAAGCACTCTCACATTGGGTCTGTGTTGGCTGGAGATGGAACCCAGGACTTCATACATGCTAGGCAAGTACTCTTAATAACTTCAGCAGATTTTTGTTGTAATTGTGCTAATGAGTCCCAGGGTCTGGAGATAGCTCAGGAGTTAAGAGCACTTACAGCTCTTGCATTAGGTTTTGGGGTTCCCAGGACCCATATTGTCTCACAACCACCTGTAATTCCAGTTTCAAGAACTCCAGTGCCTTCTTCTGACCTCAGTAGCTACTGCACATATATACACTCAAGCACACACATAAGTTCTTTTTAAAAGACTTTTTAAAAGAAGATTTTTATTATTTTAAAGTGTGTGTGTGTGTGTGTGTGTGTGTGTGTGTGTGTGTGTGTGTGTGGTGTGTACACATGACTTGCAGAAGTCAGAGGATTCAGATCCCCAGGAGATGAAGCTGCAGGGAGTCACCTGACATGGATCCCAAACTCAAACCCAGGTCATCTGAAAGGGGAATATGTGCTCTTAATCACTGAGTCATCTCTCCAGCCCCAATAAATAAACATATTTTAATGGGGATCAGGTGGAGTGTCTTTGCGGGGAGCGTTGAGATGGGAGTTTCTTTGTGTAGCCTTGGCTGTCCTGGAAATAGCTCTGTAGACCAGGCTGGCCTCCAATTCACAGAGAGCTACCTGCCTCTGCCTCCCAAGGGCTGGGATTAAGGAAGGTTGTGTTGGAGTTTTGCTCACAACACAAACCACCGCCCAGCTAGGAGGAGAGTCTTAACCACTTCATGTGCCATTAATTTCTGTTCCAAGTATACACCTTTGGTTCTTAGTGAAAATACAGAAGGTGCAGCCATCATCCTGAGCCAGTCTGAGAACATTCTCTTAGCCCCCAAGACACCTGGTCGCTGGAAGTCAGCCACCACTGGCTGGCTTTGCCACAATAGATGTGCCAGCCCAGGACGGGTGCAGTCCACAGAATCCTATGTGGTGCAATATGTGGTCTCTGCAGTCCCTCTAACCACACCGCCAGCTGCCACACAGCAGTCATGTTACCTCTGCAATAACATACAATCTGATTCGTGCTTAAAATCTCTGTCTTCTCTGATTGCATTCCAAATAAAATCCAAACCCCTTACCATAGTACTGGATCGTTTCACTCAGTCACACCTCCTTCTGTTTTCCTGGTCCACATATTTGAACTCTGGAATCCCTCAGTTTAAAATGCTGGCCCACTGGACTCCTTTAGGTCTCAGCTCAAATGTCCCTGTACCGGTTAGTTTTTATTGTTAACATGACATGATGTCACTTGAGAAGTGGGATTCTCAGCTGAGGGGTGGGACAGATCTGATGGCCCCATAAGTCGTATCTATGGTGAATTATCTTGACTGATTATTGACATAAGAGGGCCCAGCTCATATGGCCAGTACTGCCCCTGGATAGGTGGTCCTGGCCTGTTTAAGAAAGCTGGCTGAGACATTGTGGCTCATACCCTTAATCTCAGCACTCAGACAGCAGAGGCAAGTGGATCTCTGTGTGTTCTAGGCTGGCCTGGTCTACAGTGAGTAATACAGCACTTTAAGACTATGGCAATGCTGAGACGTGGGTAAAGGCATTGTCTACACAAGACTGACAACTGCCTTCTAACCCAGATCCAAATAGCAAAAGGAGAAAACCCACTCCCAAAGGTTGTCCTCCATGTACTCACACCTACGCTCACTCAAACCCACACAGACACAATAATAATAATAATAATAATAATAATAATAATAATAAATAAATTTTAATTTAATTTAAAAAGTTTTTATAAGCCAGGTGTTGGTGGCACACGCCTTTAATCCCAGCACTCGGGAGGCAGAGGCAGGCAGTTCTCTGAGTTTGATGCCAGCCTGGTCTACAAGAGCTAGTTCCAGGACAGCCTCAAAGCCACAGAGAAACCCTGTCTCGAAACCCTCACCCCCCAAAAAATTAAAAAAGCCTTTATAAGCATTTCCTAACCCTTTCTCTGGAATATGAGACAGTAATCAATCAACCCTTTCTTTTGTTGTGCCTAAGTCTCGAAGACCCTCAGAGACCACCAAGGAGACAGACTTCACCAAACTGCAAACACAAGGCTTTACTGTTTAATCCTACCAGGAGGGACTCCTTGTCTATTGATTGAAGTCCCTTGTCTATTGCCAGAATTTAAAGGAAAAAAAAATCACAGAATTATATCAGTAGATATGGGTCGGATCCTGACTGGTTGACATTTGGGGAACAATTAGGAGAATTTCCAAGAGTCAGGAAAGTTAGTATTCTTGATTGGTTGGCTGAAGATGGGAGCATCAGTGGTTTCTATGGTTTTGTCTGTTGCTTCCAGGTAGCCTCTTCTCATTGGCTGGTGCTGGGAGGGAGCATTCTGTGATTTCTATGGCTTTGTCTGTCTCTTGGAGGTGGTTTGTTGCTAAACACAATATCCAGGTACTTAATAAGTCTAAGAGGAAGGTTGTGTTGGAGTTTTGCTCACAACACAAGAACTAGAGGCTAGGGGACTGGATTTGTTTTGAAGGCTTTTCCACAACCTTTACATTTATGTAGTTTCTCTCCAGTATGAATAATAAGAGTTGGATGGGAACTTAAGGCTTTGCCACATTTATACAATTTCCCCCCAGTGTGATTTATTAGAAGTGAAGCCTTTGAGTTTAGTTTACCTCTTTCACTTTATTCTTACATGCTTGCATTAAGTATGGTAAAAATAAAACCCGTGATTAGAAATACTTAAGTCTCTGATATTCAGGGACACCATCAACTCCCCTGCAACCAGTTGGAAGCTAGAAAGATCATTCTGGGCCACTTTGAACATTTGGATAATTGATTTAAATTCATTTAACACTAAGAATTTCTATAAAAATAGACATTTTGTTTATTAAAATTTTCAGAGGAGCTGGGCATGGTGGTGCATGCCTTTTATTCCAGCATTCCGGAGGCAGAGGCAGGAAGATTCCTGTGCATTTAGAGGCAAGCCAGGGCCTGTCTCAAACAAAAGGGTTTCAGAGAGACACACAGGCCTACAGGGAGTCACTGAGTGGATGCTCCGAGTCTTTGAGAAAGCTTAATGGTAGATGGGAGTTGAGCACTGGCCTTTGCACATTCTAATCCAAGGATGACTGAGGAATGTGGCCAACATGAGGAGAGACAGCAGCATCAGGCCTTTGGCAACACACTGGGAACGGGGCTCCCCTGAAAGAAAGCAAAAGACTACTTGTTGGGAGCATAAGGGTTCTTGTACCCACAGATCAGCAGGGAAAACCGGAAGTGTTAAGTACACAGATCGTCCTCTCAGAGGAAAGAATGTATGACCTGTTCTTTCCATCCAGAAGGCTGGGAACTGGGGTAATTAACAGCCTGGTGGTCTATGTCATCTGTAGGGCCAGGCCATATCAAGTTCCCACAACCAGGACCAGAGGTGGCTAATAGTCTAAATGGCCCTTAGATTACCTATATAGCCAGGACTGGAGGTGGTAATAATCTAAATGAGCCTTAGATTACCTATATAGTCTAAATGGCCCTTAGATTATCTAAATAGCCAGGATCAGAGGTGGCCAATAGGCTAAATGACTCTTAGATTATCTACATAGCCAGGACCAGAGGTGGCTAATAAATAGTCTAAGTGACCCTTAGATTATCTATATAGCCAAGGGCTCCTCCAAACTCCCACAACCAGGACTAGAGGTAGATAATAGCCTAACACACTATCTGTATGACTGAGACCACACCAGATCTTTCCTTAGGCGCTTCAGCTAGTACAGGTAACCTATCTCTTTCTATCTTGGAAGAAAGGACATGTACTTTGAGTTGAGTTTAATTATGCCTCCTTGTGCACTGAGGATTGTATTACATCAGGAAACTTTTCCCTAAATTGTACTGTATTTCAATGTGCTGGCAATAAACCGCCTGGCATCAGACTCCTGGAGTTTGATTTGGTCTGGCTAAGTTGGGCTGAACTGAATTTTCATTTTTATCTCTTTGAGATTTGTTTCCCGAATCTTGCAGGGACCCCACCCTATCCCCCACAACAACCAAGTTGTATTCTATCTTGATTCTGAAGGTAGTTATTATTAGTAGTAGTAATAACCATTAATAGTTAATAAAACATCAACAGTGGAGTGTTTCTTCTTTTAAGTCTTTCTATGTGTTTTAAGTTGTTTGTGACACTTACACATTGACTCTTAAATAGTTTTAATTAGCATAACATAACTGACAATACGTAGGAACCTGCCTTCCCTACCTTGGTAGTACTCGGTCAGAGGGTACAGAAGTTGGGGCCAACATAGCTCATTCTGGGTACAATCATACTCTGTGAAGTTGATCTGGAATCTAGAAAAACACATGAGAATGTTACAGGGAGAACAAGTGAGAAGCAGGAAGGAACCTGCTAGCCAGTCAGCCATTGGCTCACCTCGTTGGGGGAGGGGGCATCTGCGCAGGGATTTTAATGAACTGAACAGATGCACTGAGAGGGAGAAGATCGGCCTTGTCCTCACAGGTGAGCCCACACTGGTACTGCCAGGTCACTGTGGAGAACCTAGAAGGGGAAGATTGTAAGGCAGCGTGGCCACCGTTCATCAGAAGTCTGACTCAGGACCCCAGGGAATCCAAGTGTCGCATCCATTTCTCAAGTCTAGACACAGAGAGAATCTGCAAGTCTCTGGACCCATCACTGGGTTCTTTTAGCAAAGACTGCTTGTCTCCTACAGCCTATTAGCAGCTGGCCATTTATCGAGGGCACAGAACTAAGGTGCTTTTTTTACATATTATGGCAAGGAATCCTCAAAACAGTACTGTGGGACCTTGCTTAGGAAGAAAGTCCACTAAGCCAGGTGTTGGTGGCGCACACCTTTAATCCCAGCACTCGGGAGGCAGAGGCGGGCGGATCTCTGTGAGTTCGAGGCCAGCCTGGTCTCCAGAGCGAGTGCTAGGATAGGCTCCAAAGCTACACAGAGAAACCCTGTCTCGAAAAACAAAAACAAAAAAAAAAAAGCAAAAAAAGAAAGAAAGGAAGGAAGGAAAAGGAAAAGAAAAAGAAAGAAAGGCCACTGAGCTGCACAATGTCATCAATTCTCAGATAAGGTGACTGCATATCAAACTGTCTAGGTTCTGTGATCTGAACCTATGGTGCCAGCAAAGCCTCCAATCAATGGCCAGACTCTGTCGTCAGGGTGCCATACAGGGTCACAGAGTTAAGTACACTCAGCACCGAACAGCTCTTGCTAGCTCCCAATACAGCAGCTTTCACACAGAGCCTTACAAATACTCTCCTGAAGGAGGTTCAGTCTCACACAGCCAGATCCCTAACAATCCCCATTTGCAAGTGTGCAGATTCCCGCCTAGCATTCCTAGTCTTTGACAACTCTCAGGAGGGGATCACACCTTGTCTCCACGCCAAGGATCTCCTGCTGAGCCACCCCTTCCACAGAGCCAGCTTCAGCAATGAGGATCCGGATGGTGAGCTGGGCAGGAATTTCCAGGCAGATGCCATTTGCGCTGCCTAGGGGCAGGTCAGCACCTGTATCAGGGGCGTCAACACCTGGAAGAATATCAAATGAGACACCTGTTAAGAGCAGTCGTCCTATAGCTATAGTCACACATGACATCCTAAGGAATGGAAGGTGACGTGGTCTGGCTCCCAGCCCCAAAGTTCTACTCTCTAGCAACTCTAATTGTTATTACTCCACGGCTATGTGACCTCACATCCACCCAGCAGAAACAGGTACTACTCACCTGGGTGGTTTCTAAATGCTTCCCTGGGTGGTGAATTGAGGTCCCAACCCACATAATAAAATTAAGTACAAAGATTCAGTGTCTAGAGCTTCAGAGACGTTTCAGCAGTTAGGAGCACTGACTGCTCTTGTGGACGACACAGGTTCAGTTCCCAGCACAGACACTGCAGCTTGCAACCACCTATAACTCCAACTCCAGGGGATCCAATGCCCTCTTCGGGCCTCCAAGGGCACCAGCAGACCTACTGCATAAGCTTCCACAAAGACACACACCCACATTAATAAAATGTTTTTGAGAGCCAGGTGGTGGTTTTTGAGAGCACATGTCTTTGATCCCAAGCACTAGGGAGGCAGAGGTAGGTGGATCTCTGTGAGTTCAAAGCCAGCCTGGTATGTACCACCAGCATAAAAATCTTTTCTTAAAAAAGAAAAAAAGATTCAGAGTCTAAGCTTACCCCTGAAAGCCATAGATAGGGACAATACAGAGCCACAGCAAAGAGTCACAGCCCTATCAGAATCGTACAAAAAAAGATATTCAAAATTCATCCTAGTGCTGGGTAGTGGTGGTACATGCCTTTAATCCCACTACTCTGGAGGCAGAGGCAGGCAGATCTCTGTGAGTTCGAAGCCAGCCTGGTACACAGAGTGAGTGCCAGGATAGGCTCCAAAACTACACAGAGAAACCCTGTCTCAAAAAAAAAAAAAAAAAAAAATTCTTCTTAGCATCTTTGGGTTAAATAAATAAGCACTTTCCTGGCTGGAGGCACTGTAATAATATTACCAAGCCCAGGATCAAGGGAGGGCAAGCTAGGAAATCCCCAGTCCTTAGAGCTACACCCTAGTCCCTGCTCAGTCCCCTTTAAAATGAACAACTCAGAGACAAGTGACCATCCCCACTTTCAGGCTGTCTGGGAGGAAGTTGGTGCTGGAGCTCAAACCCAGGGCCCTGCACACACTAGACAGGCTGCTGAGCCACATCTCAACCTGATTCCCTTTTGGATCACCTTATAGAACTCTCTAGATCACAACAGTACCTCCCTGTTTCTTAGCACTCAGGAATCTGATTTTTACACCCCACCCATTCTGGGTGTTGCACACAAATGGATTCGGAGGTCTGGGTTGTCTGTGTTTGGGCCCCTTTCACTCAGCACCATGTTTTCAACTCTTCTTCTATAAACTACCAGCTCAGCTCTCAATGCCAATATTCCTGGGAGCTCAAAACAGCAGTGCAAACTGATGTGTCCTGTAGGTCTTCAAGCCTGGACTGTCAGCAAGAGAAAGCTCATGGGGGTTTCCTGTGTGCAACAAAAGCCATGAAAGAGCTGAGAAAAACTTCCAGCCCGCAGCAGACAGCCCTAGCCAAATATCAGGTTTAGCCAGAGTTTCTTTCCCACCTTGTCCTGCTGCTGCTGCTTTAGCCCCAAATAAATACACTGAGACTTATATTAATTAGAAACTACTTGCTCGATGGTTCAGGCTTCTTATTGGCTAGCTCTCTCTTAATTATTAAGCCATGACTACTAATCTGTATTTTTACATGGCCTTTTCTTACCAGAGAAGGCTTCAGCATGTTACTCATTTAGTGACTACATGGCGTCTCTCCTTGGAGGCTTCTCTCTGCCTCCCTCTCCTCAGCATTCTCCTCATTTGATAGCCTTCCCTATACTTCCTGCCTGGTTACTGGCCAATTAGTGTTTTATTCACCAACCAATAAGATAAACATATATACAGAAGGACATTCCCCATCAATCAGGCAACCATAGGCTCAATAGCCATAAGCCCCTGTGCATGGCCACTAAGACTCACGTATGACCTCCAGCCAGCCGTCACTCAGATCACTGTAGTCCGAGTTGCCTCTCCTCGAGACATGGGTTGCTTGTGCCAACAAATCCAGCCTGTGAAGGACATTCTCCCTGCAAGAGAGGAAGACGATACTTCTCAAACAGTGGCCAGTGGGGCTCATCCTTGAGTCCTTTCCCAAAAATGGCCACTTAGTCTTTGCTGGGAGCCCAGATAAAAGCAGGAGGAACTGTCATTAAAAACAGGGTACATGTGTGTGGATGTAAGCTGGAGAGACAGCTCAGCGGTTAAGAACACTTGTTGCTCTAGACAGGCAGTGATGGCACATGCCTTTACTCCAAGTATTCAGGAGGCAGAGGCCAGTGGATCTCCAAAGTGGAGGCCAGCCAGGTCTACAGAACAAGTTTTACGATGGTCAGGGCTACACAGAAAGACCCTATCTTAAAAAAAAAAAAAAAAAAAAAAAAGAAAGAAAAAGAAAGAAAGAAAGAAAGAAAGAAAGAAAGAAAAAAGAAAGAAAGAAAAAGAAAGGAGGCAGGGTATTGGTGGCACACGCCTTTAATCCCAGCTTGGGAGGCAGAGGCAGGTGGATCTCTGTGAGTTCGAGACCAGCCTGGTCTACAAGAGCCAGTTCCAGGACAGCTTCCAAAGCCACAGAGAAACCCTGTCTCGAAACCCACCCACCACCCACCCCAAAAAAAAAGAAAAAAGAAAGAATACTTGCTGCTCTTCCAGAAGCCCCAGGTTCAATTCCCAGCACCCACTTGGTGGCTCACAACCTTGAGTAACTCTAGTTCTAGGGCATCTGGCAGCCTCTTCTGGCCACTGCAGGCATTGCCTACACATGGTGTACAGACATACATGCAGGTAAAAATATTCATACCATTAAAACAAATAAATCTTAAAGTGGGGAGTATGTTGGGAGGGGTCAGTGAGGTGGCTCAGTGGGTGGAGTGGTATGCAGGCCCAACAACATGAGATGGATTCCTGGATCCTGCAACATGGCCAGAGAGAGCACTGGCTCCCAAGGGTTGTCTTCTGACCTCCACATGTAAAGCACATGTATGCTCACCCATCCTGGAGCTCACCCAAACAAAATAAAGATAAATGTAAAACAACAACAACAAATTTTAATTAAAAAATGAGAAAAATAGCAAGTGTTGGAAAGATATGAAAAACTGGAGCTGTCTCACTCTGCTGTGAGAATGGAAAAAGATACCACCACTGTAGAAAATTCTGGTTCTGCAGACAAAACAAGGGGTTGCCAAGTGACCTGCAACTGGGATTCCCAGGCACAGAACAAAAGAACCGGAAGTGCTAACCAGGTGGTGGTGGTGCACACCTTTAATCCTAGCACAGGTAGGTGATCTTTGTGAGTTCAAGGCCATCCTGATCTACAGAGTGAGTTCCAGGACAGCCAGGGCTACACAAAGAAACCCTGTCTCAAAAAGCAGAAGGAAGGAAGGAAAGAAAGAGAGAGAGAGAGAGAGAGAGAGAGAGAGAGAGAGAGAGAGAAAGAGAGAGAAAGAAAGAGAGAGAAAGAAAGAGAGAGAAAGAAAGAGAAGCCAGTACAGGCCTGTTCGCAACAGTGCACACAGCCAAACAATGGAAGGTGCAGATGGGGGAATAAACAAGGTGTATACACAAAGGCAGTCTACAGGTCACCACAGAAACTAACATAGTTCCCGTGCATGTTGTGACATGGAGAAAAACGGCAGTGTATGTAAGATTCCATTTGAATATCCAGAACAGGCAAAGCCACAGGGACAGAAAGGGTGCTTGGTACTCCAGGCTTTGGGGAGAAGACCTAGGGGACTAAGTACTTACACATACAGATTTCCATTTTTGGTGATGAAAGTGCTTTAGAACTAGATAGAACCTTTCATACGATCATGAAAGGCCTAAATGATATTCATCTGTTCACCTTTTGCTTGTTTTTAGTTTTTTAAACATGTGTGCATGTATGCATGTGCCATGGCATACTTGGGGAGGTCAGAGGTCACTTAAGTGGGTTAGTTTTCTTCTACCGCATGGGTCCTGGTCTTGAACTCAGGTCATCAGCCTTAGCAGCAAATGACTTTATCTGCTGAGTCATCCTGACAGACCCCGTTTGTTTGATTTTGCTTATGTTGAGACAAGGTATTATACACAGCCCAGGACGACCTCAGACAACAACCCTGCCTCAGCCTCTAGAGTGGGAGGACGGTGTGAGCAACTGTGCCAGGCTGAATCAGCTACTTCTCAATGGTAAATTACATCATGGGAATTTTACCTCAATAACAAACAAACAAAAAGTCAGGGCTAGCAAGATGACTCGGGAGTAAGAGCAAGTGTCACCAACACTGATGATCTGCGTTACACACCTAGAATCTGTGCTGGAGAAAAACTGACTGCAGAAAGCTGTTCCCTAATCTACACACACACACACACACACACACACACACACACACACACACACACACACAGTCACATACACAGTCACATACCCCAGACACCAGGCCATGCATGTACCTGTTCTCTGTCTCTCTGTCTCTGTTTCTCTCTGAAACTTATATACACACACATACACATACTCACACACACACACACACACACACACACACACACACACACACACACACACACACACACACAGGCCATCTATGCACCTGTACTCATATACATCTCACACATACAATAATTTCATGAATAAATGTTAAAAACAAACATTTCCCAAAGGCTAACCATACAGTTAAAATTATACATGGCGGGGCTGGAGAGATGGCTCAGAGGGTAAGAGCACTGACTATTCTTCCAGAGGTCCTGTATTCAATTCCCAGCAACCACATGGTATTCACGACCATCTGTAATGAGATCTGGTGCCCCGTTCTGGCATACAAGCATATATGGAGGCAGAATGTTGTACACAAAATAAATAAATAAATCTTTTAAAAAAAATTATGCATGGCTCTGGCCCTTCATCCAGGTTTCAGAGAAGGCTCCCACAGCAGAAAGCCTTGTTATTGCATGAATGGCTCTCATCCCAACGTCTGTTTGTCTGCTGATGTTCAAGCCCTCTCTGAGGCACAGTGTGTATATGTGTGTGTGTGTGTATCTGTGTGTGTCTATGTCTATGTGTGTGTGTCTGTGTCTGTGTGTGTCTAGGTCTGTGTGTGTGTGTCTGTGTGTGTGTATATATATATGTATGTGTGTGTGTCTGAGTGTGTCTGTGTGTCTGTATGTGCATGTGTCTGTGTGTGTGTGTATGTGTGTGTGTGTGTGTGTCTCTCTGTGTGTGTATGTGTGTGCGTCTGTGTCTGTGTGTGTCTGTCTGTGTGTCTGTATGTGCATGTGTCTGTGTGTGTGTGTCTGTGTGTCTGTATGTGCATGTGTCTGTGTGTGTCTATGTCTGAGTGTGTGTGTCTGTGTGTGTGTGTATGTATGTGTGTGTGTCTCTGTGTGTGTGTATGTGTGTGTCTGTCTGTGTGTCTGTATGTGCATGTGTCTGTGTGTGTGTGTATGTGTGTGTGCATGTGTCTGCTTGTGTGTGTGTATCACCACTACATGTCACTTGCACACCAACTTTAATTCACTGTAACTTTTCAGTCTTCTGTCTTTAACATTAACATGGTAAATTAATTTTAAGGAAATCACTCAAAATGCAGGAAAATTCACCAATGAAACTCACTCAAGCCAATACTGGTGCGGGTTGGGGAGGATGAGACAGGAGGATCAAGAGTTCAAGGTCATCCTTGGCTATCTGAGACTCACCTGAGCTGCGTACAGTTCTCATTAATCCCAACCTCCAGAAGGCAGCCAGCGAGTACGTCCTCTCCAAATAAAATGGGTCTGAGAGCGGCTGAAGCGCACAAGCCCCTTCCAGCTGTAACAGAGAGATGAGCCTCTCACTGTTCTGCTAAATACAAGTAGAGAATGATTTCCAAGGCTTTCCTGAAAACTCTCCCAGTGGTACTCAGGAGGCTGAGGCAGGAGCATGGCAGTTCAAGGTCAGCCTGGGCAACACAGAAAGACCCTGTTTCAATCACGCAAACAAAAAGTGTTAACTTTTATCATTTTTGAGACAGGGTCTCACACAGTCCAGTTGATTATGTAGTTGAGGATGACCTTGAACTCCTGATCCTCCTGCCTCCACATCTCAAGTGCTGGGAAAACAGGGATGTGCCAGCACACCTGGCTAAGCAAAACCAAACCAATAATGGAAAGTAAAAATAAAGTTTCTAGTGTTTGCAAACTGGGTTACTGTTACTCTGATCTGGTAGTTTTCAACCTATTCGCCATGAACCCTTTGGGGGTGACATGTCAGATATTTACATTACAATTCATGGCAGAAGCAAAATTACACTTTGTGTCAGTAGCAACAAAAATAATTTTATGGTTGGGGTCACTGCGACATGAGGCGTTGTATTAAAGGGTGGCAGCATTAGGAAGGTTGAGAACCTCTACTCTAATCCTTCTGATCCTTTCAAAGCGTGTGAGAATTCCCGGAGCAGGTTCAGTGTCTCCCTGCTAGCAGGACACTGCCACTTCTAGCATGTGTGGGCAACTCCTACTGCCACACTAGGTGTCCACCATTCAGAGGGAACCGTTCTCTCTCCAAGAGCAGATGCTGGCCACAGACAGCACAACCATGCCTGAACCGCTCTTATGAATTCCCAGCACCCTTGGCACCCTTGGCAGGGGGAAGCCACAGAAACACAAAAAGTAGCCCCTCCCCACATGCCATAAGCTGGAAGGGCAGTAAATATTTCTAACTCCAGTTTGTCAGGGGGCAAATCATAATGGCAAAAGCACATTACCTGGCTGCCAGAGGTGTAATGCAGTGACATTCATCCCGTTGGCATGTAGGGCTCGGACCGGCTTGCCAAGCTGGTAACCTAGACACAGCAAACAAAGCTGGCATCTTCCCTCCCATCACACGGAGAGAAGCCTTGGAGAAGGAGCTTTGTAAACATGGCCAGCACACCAGCCAGTGACCCCAACACTTGGACAGCTGAGGCAAGAGGATGGTGATTTCTACTTCCTGTGTCCATTTTTTCGACTTACTCATTTTTAGCCAGGCATGATGGCGCCCATGTGCAAGACATGGAGGGAGGAAGCTCAGGATACTTAAATTGCCACTTAAATAGAAGGCAATGCCACATACCTAGCCACAGCACCAACATTTCCCAGAACAACCCCTCAAAGCAATGGCCTACTTGGCGTATATTCATACTTCCCTTCCCATTCCCCAGTGTGGTTTAGTGCCGGTTCTACAGATCAGGACTCAATCAAGGTCACTGTGCCATTTTTACTTCTGATCCTATTTCTCACCATTCCTGAACACCAGCCTCCCCTGATGTATTTTATTTATCCTGGCAGATATAAAATATTACCAGTTCCACATATGTTACCACATCTCAGGTGCTGAGCGGCTCCACAGGGCATAGCAGGCACCAAGGAGGCCAGAAGAACATGAAATGAGCAGGTACATAGCAAGCCGGTACTACTAGCCTTTCCTTGACCTCGACTTTGGTGTGCTAACTCACAGGAGTGTGGGTGACCTTAAGACAGCTGACCTTAAGCAGCACCGAGAATCCCACCCAGCACAGACGGTTACCTCCTGCTACACGGGTGAAATACCCTTCAGTTACCCTTTCACCACTCCTAGTGCCAGTATCTCCCAAGCAGCTTGAGAGGGAAACAAGCCTGACCTCACTGAGGGTCTCCTGTAGATAGAGTCACATCTGCTCTGACTAAGGTGATAACGGCTGCCATACTCAGAGGACAGTGGCCCACACAGAAGTATCAGGTTTCTTTCAAAAGGCCAAGGGCACCAGGTGGTGGCACAGGGTCTATAAGCCTAGCTCCTTTAAATGCTGAGTGTGGGGATTAGACCCAGAGGTTGAGGCCAGCCTTGGCTATACACAAAACTCCCAGAGCTGGAAAACAGCTCAGTGGTTAAGAGCACTTGTTGCTCTTCCAGATGACCCAAGGTTGGTTCCCAGCACACATGCTCGGCGACTCACAACTGCTTGGAACTCCATCCAGGGACTTGGAACCCCCTCTTCTGACCTCCATGAGTGCCTGAACACAAGTGGCACATGTGAGTGACCACTCACACATACATAAACAAAAATAAAAATAACATTTAAAAAAGGGACTGGAAAGATGGCTCAGTGGTAAAGAGTGCTGGCTACTCTTTCAGAGGACCCAGGTTCAATTCCCAACACCCATATGGCAGCTTACAGCTGTCTGTAACTCCAGTTCCAAGGGATCCACATAAAATAAAAATAAATCATTAAACACACACACACACACACACACACACACACACACACACACACACACACACACACACACACACACGATGATAGCCAGGTGTGATGGCTCATGCCTTTAATCCCAGCGTTGGGAGGCAGAGGCAGGCAGATCTCTGAGTTCACATAGAGAATTCCAGGACAGCGAGGGCTACATTGAGAAACCCTTTGAAAAACAAGACAAAACCAGTAAAAAACAAAACAAAACAAAAAACCAAAATAAAAACACCTCACAAAATACAAAAATAAAAGGTCAGAGGCTAAAGAGAATAAAATTTACATTTAAAGCAACATTATATTTTAAAATATTAAGTTGCCATCAGAGAAATGGACTATCACAGAATAAACAAACAGGCTATGGATATGAACACAATTCCCCAAGGTTATAAGGAGTGCCAGGAGTACCACCCTAAGATCTGTACAGACCAGCATTGTCAGTCAGTCATCCTACCTGGATTTCCAGAAGATTCCTTCTCATCACCACTGTTATGGCTTAAAAACTTCACTGTAAACCTCTGGGCTATTGTTCCTAGAGATAAAAGACATAATGTGTACCATTTCACTGGAAAAAGAAACTAACTCCCATGAGCCAGGCATAGTGATGCACGCTGTAATTCCAGCACTCAGGAGGCTGAGGCAGGAGGATCGCTTTGAGGTGGAGGCTAATCTAGGCTACCAAAAGAAAAGAAAACAAAACAAAAACAACAAGACCCAAAACAAATCAGGTGTGGTATTACATACACTTAATCCCAGTACTCAGGAGGCTGAAGCCAGCCTGGTCTACACAGAAGATTCCTGCCAAGGGCTACGAAGTGATACCCTGTCTTTAGTTTTTATTTTCTTTTTAGTTTTTGAGACAAGGTTTCTCTGTGTAACCCTGGATGTCCTGGAACTCACTCTGTAGATCAGGTTGGCCTCTGCCTCGCAAAGTGCTGGGATTAAAGTCATACACTAGCATGCCTATCCTATTCTTTTTCTTCTTTTAAAATTATGTTTTATTTATTGTGTGTGGGGGGGATGGGTGCACAGCACTGGCATACATGCAGAGGTGTGAAGATAACTCCAGTAGTTCAGTTCTGGGGGTCAGGCTCAGATTGCCAGGCCTGTCACAGGCTTCCCAGCAGAGCCATCTTGCCAGTCTGTTGATACTATTTACTTATTATTATCATTATGTAATTCTTTTGGGGGGTGGGGGTGTTGAGACAGGGTTTCCCTGTGTAACAGTCCTACTGTCCTGAAACATGCTTTGTAGACCAGGCTGGCCACAAATTCACAGCAATCCACCTGCTTCTGACTCCCAAGTGCTGGGATTAAAGGTGAGCGCCACCACTGCCCAGTGAGACTCTATTTTTAATCACATGTATATGTGTGTGGATGCCACTGCAGGTGTCTGTGGAGGGTCTGCTGTGCACTTGATCTGCTGGGACCTGAACCCGAGACCTCTGGAAGAGCAGCCAGTGCTGAGCCATCTCTCCAGCCCAGGTACCATTTACTTTAAAAATCACTTTTCTTTTCTTGTTCATTTAGAGACAGGGCTTCACTAAACATATCTATGCTGCTCTTAAACTCACTATCTCACTGTCTCAGCCTCCTGACTTCTAGCATTACAGGTGTGAGCCACCAGGCCTGGCACAAAATTACATTTGATGAGCAAAAAAATACTGACTCCTGCTGGGCAGTGGTGGCCACGCCTTTAATCCCAGCACTTGGGAGGCAGAGGCAGGTGGATTTTTCTGAGTTCAAGGCTAGCCTGGTCTACAAAGCAAGTTCCAGGACAGCCAGGGCTGTTAAACGGAGAAACTTGTCTGGGGGGTGTGTGGGGGGAAGAGAGGATACTGACTCCTTGATTCAGTGATAAACACACATGGTAAACAAGTCTGGCTTCACTTGGCTTCACTTGAAGGGCTATAGCTACAGAAACCATTGGGAAACTTCAGACTCAAGGCGTTCTCAGCCCCTCATCTCATTACCTTTCTGGTGGGCATGGATTTCTGCCCGGATGATTGTGATGTCTAGTTCAATGATAGAATTATTTTGCCATCTGAAAACATAATGTTCTTCCACAGTCACATTTCTGGGGGCTGATCCACTGTTTAAAAGCGTGTCTGCAAAAACAAAACAAAACAAACCCTCTCTGAGTTGAAATGCTACGGTGCTCTCTAGTGAGATCCCCCAAGCCCATCTCTCCAGCTGCCTAAGGAAGCCCAGCCACTGTTTCCTCCACGGAGCTTCCTGTGGTCCCATGTCAGTTAGCCACATCTTCTATTCCACCTCAGTTCCCTGAATGGTTCTGTCCCTTTCCTTGGTTCCTGTGTCCCCTGCGATGAGCTCATTGCATGCGCAGAAATGTGTACTTGAGGACACTCATGCATCCCGAAGCATGAAGCCTAGCAGCTATTAGACATTATGAGTTCCAAACACACAGACAGGAACAAGGTCAAAACCAAATGGAAAGGAACACAAGCCACACCTTCACTCAAAACAAAGGGCTGCTCACATCAGCCACACCCACACAGCTTCTCTGGCTGCATCCCAGCTGCAAAGCTTAACTACCAGGAAAGGCAGGAAACGGGTCTGGAGAGACGGCTCAGATCCCAGAAACCACAGAAAGTTGGCTGAAGGAGCTCAGCTTCAATCCTGGTGTTAGCCTGGAACATGCAGCAAGGAAAAGACACCATGTTTCGAATAAGGTGGGAGAGGAGTACATACCCACAGCCAAGCTTGTCCTCTGATTTCCATGCACATCCCTGCACTCACACACAAACATGCATGCATGCACACACGCAAGGATTAGAAAATAAAACAGGCAAGATTGAACATGCTGTGCCCTCAAGCATTCTTAACAACTTAAGAATTACTTAAGAAAAGGCTCTTGGACCCTGTGGTAGTGGCTCACGCCTTTTAATCCCAGTACTCGGGAAGCAGAGGCAGGAGGATCTCTGTGAGTTCCAGGCCAGCCTGGTCTACAGAGCTAGTTCCAGGACAGGCTCCAAAACAATACAGAGAAACCCTGTCTCGAAAAACAAAAACAAAAAAGGCTCTCAGAACTTGAGAGCTGGAGAGGACACTGCTGCACATTCCCTCAGGGCCTGTAAGAAGGTGGCTGAGGTCACCTGGTTTACAGAAGCCACACAAACAGAGCATGCAACACAACTCTGCTGGAGCAGCCCCCAACTCTGCTGGGCCTCCATCCATTCTTTTTTTTTTTTTTTCCAGACAGGTTTTCTCTGTGGCTTTGGAGGCTGTCCTGGAACTAGCTCTTGTAGACCAGGCTGGTCTCGAACTCACAGAGATCCGCCTGCTTATGCCTCCGGAGTGCTGGAATTAAAGGCATGAGCCACCACCACCACATCATCAATTCTTTCAGATGTATTTATTATTTTCATTTAATGTGCACGAGGGTCTTGCTTGCAGGTGCTAAATACACCGTGGTATGTGAGTGGTGCCCAAGAGGGCAGAAGAGGGTGTCAGATCCCCTGGAACTGAAGTTATAGATGTGAGTCATCAGGTGGGTGCTGGGAACTGAACCTGGGTCCTCTGCAAGAGGAGAAAATGCTTTTTAGCACTGAGCCATCTCTCCTGCCCCCAATCTTAAATTTTTAATTATTTTGTGTGTTCACGTTTGTGTAGACATTCCTGTGTGTATTTGTGTACCTGCCCACAGTGCATATAGAGGTCAGAGTTCAATGTTGGATATCTTCCTCAATCACTCTCCATCTTTTCTTTTTTACATTTTTACTTATTAGTGTGTGTTCCTCCATGTGGACACATACCCTTGCATGTACCCCACCGCTGCCCCCCACACTGTACACATGCATGTGTAGGTGCAGGCTTCTCACAGTGCCCAAGTGGAGGTCGAAGAACAATCTTTTAGGAACTGTCAGTCTCCTCTCACCACATAGGTCCCAGGGATTGAACTCAGCAGGTTTGAACCTTTACCCACTGAACCATCTCTCTGACCCATCATCTTATTTTTATGTTTTGTTTTGTTTTTTGAGACAGGGTCTCTACTATCTATCTCTGGCTGTCCTGGCACTCGCTCTGGAGACCAGGCCGGCCTTGAATGCACAGAGGTCCGCCTGCCTCTGCCCCCCAAGTGCTAGGATTAAAGATGTGCGCCACACCACGCCCACTCAGCCTGATTTTTTTGAGGCAGAGTCTCTCACTGAACCTGAAGTTCACAAGCTCTGTTAGATGGGCTGGCTGCTGAGATCCAGGGTTCGTCTTGTCTCCACTTCCCTAGAACTGGGGTTGCAGTGTATGCCATTGCACCGAGCCTTTAAGCACATGGTGGGGACCACACAAAGTCCTCCCACCCGCATGTCACGGACTGCTGTGAGCCATCTCCACAGCCCCTCCTTGTAGTGATCTATTATTTACGATTTATTAAAGCTTGCCAGAGGATTCAGAAAGCAAAGTCAGCCTCAAGCCATAGAAGCCAGGCATACACCTTTTTCTTTTTTTAATAATTTTGTTTCATTTATGTCCATTGGTGTTTTGCTTGCAGTATGTTTGTATGAAAGCATCACAGCCCCTGGAAGAGGACTTACAGATGGCTGTGAGCTGCCATGTGGATGCTGGGAATTGAACTCAGGACCTCTGGAAGAGCAGCCAGTGCTCTTAACCTCTGAGCCATCTCTCCAGCCCCCAGGCACATGCCTTTAATCCCAGAAGCTAGAAGCTAGGAGGTGGTGGTACAAACCTTTAATCCTAGGACTCAGGATAAAGAGGTAGACAGATCTGAGTTCAAAGCCACTCAGGGATACACAAGATTGAATCAGTCCAAAAGAGTAACAGATCACACACATTTAATCACAGCACTAGAAGGGTATAAAAGATAGAAGCAGGGTGTTCAGTATTGAGTAGAAGATTCATTCTCCAGCCATGCTGAGGAGAGGCAGCAGTTTGAGACTTGCTGAAGAGCTTGTGTGTGGATTAGCCCTTTCTGCCTGAGCTTGAAATAAGAGCTAGTGCCTGGCTGCTTTGCTTCCCTGGTCTTCAGGTTGAACCCCAGTATCTGTCTCTGGGTTTTTTATTTTCGTGTTACAGTTCCTCCTTTAATTTGTAATGAAAACGAATTCTACTCTGGGGCTGTGCCACACTAGGAAGATGTGACACAGAAAGCCACCCAGCAGCACTCAAGAGGCTAAGCTGTGATTGTGTTAACACATGGTGAGAGCATGTCTCAAAAACACCAATAACGGGGGCTGGAGAGGTGGCTCGTGGGTTAAGAGCAAGTACTGCTCTTCCAGAGGACCCAAGTCTGGTTTCCAACACCCACATCTGGTAACTTACAACTGCCTCTAACTTCAGCTCCAGGGGATCCATCCCTCTTGTGAACTCGAAGAGCACTTGTACTGATGTGCACAAGCTCAGCCCCAGCCCCCCCCCCCAAAACACACACACACAAAACATAACACACAATTTTCAAATGTAAGGGGCAGCAGAGGTGGCTCAGTGGTTAAGAGAGCTTGCCTCACACAGAGGACCAGAGTTTGATTCCTAGCACTCAAGTCAATCAACTGTAAGCCAGGCTCCAGGGGATCTGAAAACCTCTTCTGGCCTTGGCATATACCAAACACACACATAGATACAAATTAATCTTTAAAAAATTGTTTTAAAAAGCTGGTCAGTGGTGGTGCACTCCTCTAATCCCAGCACTTAGGAGGCAGAGGCAGGCAGATCTCTGAGTTCAGGACAGCCAGGGCTACCAGAGAAACCCTGTCTTGAAAGAACCAATACCAAACCAAAGTCAACAACCCAGACATAGTGGCACACGCCTTTAATCCCAACACTCAGGAGGCAGAAGCAGACTGATCTCTGTGAGTCTGAGGCCATCATGGTCTATATAGGGAATTACAGAGCAGCCAAGACCACATAGTGAAATATTATCTTTTTTTTTTTTTTTTTTTTTTTTTTGGTTTTTCGAGACAGGGTTTCTCTGTGGCTTTGGAGGCTGTCCTGGGATTAAAGGCATGCAACACCAACACCTGTCGTGAAATATTATCTTAAAACTAAAATAAAATAGAAGAAAACAGCACCCGTGGGATGAACATATAACCCTGATGTACCTGGATTGGAGATGAGCTTGTCCAGGTCAGCGGCTTCCTCATAGGTTACTGTTGGTGTGACCAGACCTAAAAAGACACAGAATTAATGCTGTTTTAACTTCAGCACAGTGGCTGCACCTTAATCTACTACTGTTTCAGCTGACAATTGCAACTCTGCGGCTGCTGCTACAGGTAGCTTTAACTAAATTTCTATAGTTCTATTTATAAATAAGACTCAAGATTCAAAGACTGGGGTGAAAACCTGCTGGCTCAGAGAGGTTGAGTAGCAACTAGCTACAACTTCCTCTCCTTGCTGGTGTCTCTCCAAAAGAGCGCATCCTTCTGCTCCACCACAAAAAAAAAAAAAAAAAAAAAAAGACCACTCCAAATCCCTCCCTACTCCTTCCGATGCATCTCTCTGTCTCTTCCAGACACCCGCTGTTGCTCTATGATTATCTTCTAGTTGCTAACTCAGCCTCCTGACCCAAGGTTAATTTTATTTAATTAATGCAAATGCAAACTCGGGGTTCACAGTGTGATCAAATTTCCCCCAACAAATTTACTTCCATAGCGACATGTGGTTTGCCACAGTGCCACTCACCTACTCACAGGAAGCTTATTGAGCTAACAAGAAGCCAGACTTTGTGACACACTCCTGCAATCCCAGGATTCACAAGACAGAAGGATCAGGAGTTCAAGGTCACTATCTCAAAAAGGAAAAGAAAAGGGCTACCGTGCAACCATGCCTGTGGTGATTATCTCCTCACGCTCTCTCCCCCTCCTACATCATCAGCTCCCAGTCCCTCACTAGACCTACAAAGAGTCAGCACCAGCACCTGTGGTGTTACAAAGAGTCAGCACCAGCACCTGTGGTGTTACTCTGCAAGAAGAGCTTCGGTAAGGGTGGAAAGTACACAAAGCAGCCACTTTGGAAGAATCTGTATTCCCTCAAATCATCAAGTAAACTACATGGCATGACAACCCCACTCCATATCCCATAAAACTGTGTCCCCAAATGCTCACTCCAGCACTGGTCACAAAACCAAATGATGGCAACATGTTAAGTATCCATCAGCCTACAAATGGACAAAGAAATGTGGCTGAGCCATACAGTACAATACTCCTTAGTCAAAAAAAAAAAAAAAAAAAAAAAAAAGTGGCACAGATATGTGCTTTCAAAAGATGATGCAAAAGTTGGCAGTGGTGGCGCACACCTTCGATCTCAACACTCTTGAGGCAGAGGCAGGTACATCTTTGAGTTCAAAGCCAGCCTGGTCTACAGAGTGAGTTCCAGGACATCCAGGGATACATAGAGAAACCCTGTTTTGAAAAACAAATAAACAAACAAACAGAATTAAAAAGATGCTGCTAAGTGAGAGAAGCCAGATGTGAAGGCCACAGAGCAAAGTGCAAGGAGCAGAGGAAGCCCAGGGGGAGTGAGGTCCTGAGTCAATGTGTACTTTGACATGAGCAACTGGCCCATGGGAAATTAGCAGACATGGGCCAGGTTCAAAAAAGAAAAGAAATGGTGAAGCTTTCTTTGGGAGTCTAAGAAGGAGTGTCTATAAACTGTTCCTCTGTGTGTGCAGAGACTGGCAACTGTGACTTCCTCCTGGATGCTCAGAGTCAGGGACCACTGCCTGTAGAGCCTTCCAGAGACTAGATAGCCTCCCCCTGTGCTGTGCCTAATACACACTGAGGTTGCAGATTATCATAGCAGTAGTTGGAGAACCTGACTGGACCCATTCCTGTTTCACAGTGTGTGTCTATTCTTTCCACAGTTCTTCCCCACCCCTATCGAGGGTTCCAGGAGCCAGCAGCAAAGAAATGGTTCCATCCATGTGATATACAGAGACAGACAAGAGCTCAGTTGCTCACTGCTGAAAAGATGCCTGCTCCCTTTGTGGGTATTGAAAGGTCTGGGGCTCCTCGAGAGAGTAGGGTACACAGTATTGCACAGAAAGTCGATGGCACTCGAGTGACATTATAGAGATTTGACTTAACTGACAATAGAGATCTGGGGTGGGTGGGGCTTAGTGATTGAACACTGGGTTCCATGCCCAGTGCACAGAGGAAAACACCGACCACATGTGCAGATGCTATTCTGTCAGACTGAACTTTTCCCAGGGAAAACACCATTCTCAACCAATAGATGAGCCATCACCGATGCTGAGCCAGAGGCTTCCCTATTAACCACACCGGTCTAACCGCAAAGGCAGCCTACCTCCCGCAGTGCGGATCTTCACGTTCTCAGGGACAACGCCATCTTGTTCTTGGTACACTTCCAGATCGATGGTACATTTAACATCAAAGTTCCTCAGGAAAGCCACTGGAGCACTGTGCAGACACTGTCCAGCTAGGGACACCTAAGGGTGAGGAACAAAGATGGTACATGGAATTCTTCTTCCTCTCTTAAAACCATTCTTTCTGCCAAGCGTGGTGCTCAAGCCTGTAATCCCTGCATTTGGGGGCGTTCAGGCAGAGCTGCCCTAAATTCAGGACCAGTCTAGGCTTCAGTATAAGACCCTACATCAATGCCACCCTACTCCAAGTCACTTTCTGCTGCTCACTGCTATTGCTAGACATTGTCAACAGCGACCAACTTTAGAGAACCAACAACTGGAAGCCACTACTCACAGTTAAGTGTTCTCTAATACACTCGGGGAAGGTCCCTGGCCCTGTCCACTAACAAGTAATGACTATATTCGGCCGCGCTTCTCCCTCATCACAACGTGAGTTCTGAGGGAGGTGGGAAAGCCAGCGCCCCACGTGGAATAACCATGAACTCTAGTGCTAAGCACACCTCCTGCCCCCAGACAGCTCCAATGATATAAACGGGTTCACAGGAATAACAAACTGTCATGCACCCCACGCTTTCC
The DNA here is from genome assembly GCF_003668045.3 of Cricetulus griseus. Lineage (NCBI taxonomy): Eukaryota > Metazoa > Chordata > Mammalia > Rodentia > Cricetidae > Cricetulus > Cricetulus griseus. The sequence continues at coordinate 104,315,683 of NC_048597.1, read as the reverse complement.
TCCCACAAGCAGTTTCCCAATAATGACGGATGTAGAAAAAAACAAAGACTTCACATAAAACTTTCTAACCTTAAAGATGTGTCAAACACTCTTATACACAGTCACATACTTATAGCACCTCAGAAATTGCTGGGGCTAAGGATGTAGCTTGGTAGAGCACTTGACTGGCATACACAAGGCCCCTCAGTACTGGCTCCAGTACCACAAAAACACAAAACACCAAAAGGGAATGAAGTGGAGACTGATCACCCATCATCGCCCACAAGGAGTCTGCACAGAGACACCTCCTGTGTTATTATACACACTGTGACTTAGCGAAGGCAGAGGTTAAGAATGAGTCTTTCCCATCTAGGGACTATTAATAGTTAATGTACAAGAGGAAAATAAGCTGCTTAGCGGGAGATTCTTATGGATATACAACACTAGTTAGATCCAAGTTTACCTGGGGGACGGTAAAATACCCCTGTGTGGTCATGATGGGATCGCCTTGTTTGTAAGTGGCATCAGCATAGTCTCTTAGATGGAGGTGCAGATGGGCTTCAAAGGCAGAGTCGTGTCTGGGGGAACTGCAAGTCCATAAGATAGATTATCCATGGGCCCTTAGGGTGTTGCTTAGCCTGTACATAGGCTGAAGTTCAACCCCAGCACCGTTTAAAAAAAAAAAAAAAGATGATCAATAACCCTTCAACGATGATCTGCTGAGATGCAAATCACCCTTTCCTCTTTGCTTTGATATAGGGCCTCATGTAGCCCAGGCTGGCCTCAAACTCTCTATATAACCAAAAACAGCCTTGAACTCTGATCCTCCTGCCTTTGCCTCCTGGGTGCTGGGGTTTCAGGGATACAACACAAACCCCAGCTCTTTATTTTTTATTCACAGAGATCATAGTCATAAATTTTTCACCTGGTGGTGGCGACAGCAGCAGTAGACACCTTTAATCCCAGCACTCGGGAGGCAGAGGCAGGTGGATCTCTCTGAGTTCGAGGTCAGCCTGAGAGAGAGTTCGAGGTCAGCCTGTTCTACAGAGCAAGTTCCAGGACTACACAGAGAAACCCTATCACGAAACGACAAAAAAAAAAAAAAAAAAAAAAAATTCCAATGATACAGAACTACAAAACACAGGAAGTTCAAATCCCTGTGGACCCTTGGCTCCATCCTCCACACTGGAAAGTCATTGCCAACTGCTGGCTGGATCTGCTGGGTTTTTCTTCACTAACTGCAAACCAGTGTGAACTTCTTTAAGGTACCGAGAAAAAAATGTGACTCAAGACAAGGGCCCTGTAAAGGGAACCTGTGACCTCAGAAAGCAGACCTCTCCAGGCAGCAGCTACTTACATGGCACCGTGATAGAAGTGACCAAGGAAAGGTGAGTTGGAGGGGGGTGACTGCACACACAGGAAAGGAAACCAGTCCGGGGTCTCATGAGTGGTGCCAACTGCACAGCGCTGGTGGAAGGGAGGGTTTACGTCCCCTCCGAACACGCTGGAGAAGCAGGACTGCTGGAACAGCTCTCTGACTTCTGGCTGGCAGTCCTTGAAAACAGAGGCAAGGAGAGTGAGGGCACACGAGCTCCAACTGTGACACTAGTCTCAGCTCGCAGCAAGCTTGATGACATACTCTCTGGGGCCACCAGCCTGCAAACCAGTAGCCAAGAAAGCAATACATCTCCCTCTCCTCCCAAAGTGGTTTGCGGTGTAAGAAGAGAGCTCCTTGGGGATGTGGAGGTGTCCCAGTCAGTAAAATTGCTTGCTGCACAAGCATGAGGACCTGAGTTCGACTTCGAGAACCTATATAGAAAGGCCAGGTGTGGTGGCCTATGATTATAATTCCAGTGCTGGGGAGGCCGAAATAGGGGGATCCCTGAGGCTCACTAGACAGCCAGCCTAGCCTACTCTACCAGCTGCAGGTTCAGTGAGGGGTCATGTCTCCAAAATAAATAAATAAATAAATAAAAAGGATGCATGGTACCCAAGGTATGACACTTAAGGTTGTCTTCTGGTTTCCACAAATGTGTGCGCATATGAGCAAAAACACAAATGCAGCCAGGCGGTGGTGGTACACGCCTTTAATCTCAGCACTTGGGAAGCAGAGGCAGGTGGATCTCTGTGAGTTTGAGGCTAGCCTAGTCTACAAGAGCTAGTTCCAGGACAGCCTCCAAAGCCACAGAGAAACCCTGTCTGGAAAAAAAAAAAAAAACACACACATACACAAATGCACACACACAGTTCCTTAGTCAACTCCCTAGTGAAGTTCTAGTCAGAAATTTCCAACTTTCAAAGGAGTGAGCCTCACTAGGTATGTAGACACATCATCAAAAATTGGTACAAGAGCCAGGTGTGTGATCTCAGGAAGTTGAGGCAGGAGGATCAAAAGTTCAAGACCAGCCTGGATAACTTAGCAAGGCTCTGTTCTCAATTTTTTTAAAAGATTTTATTTATGTATTATGTATACAGTCTATACAATCTCCTGCCTGCATGCCAGCAGAGGGCACCAGATCTCACTTAAGGTGTTTGTGAGTCACCATGTGGTTGCTGGGAATTGAACTCAGGACCTCTGGAAGAACAGTCAGTGCTCTTAACTGCTGAGCCATCTCTCCAGCCCCCTGTTCTCAAATGTTTAGAAGGTAACAGAGAAGGGCTGGGTACATTACTCAGTGGTAGCCTGGGATGTGTGAGGTCTACATTCAATCCCAGTACCTTAAACACAAAATTAATACTGTCCATAAAGTTTAAGCTGGGATTATCTGAAGACCTCACAGATACAAAATACATTTGGTGTACTTGTCTATTTACTGTTTAATTTGAGACAAGGTGTCTCTCTGGCTGAAACTCACCAGGTTGGCCTCGAACTCACAGAGATCAGCCTGCCTCTGCCTCCTGAGTGCTGGGATTAAAGGCATGCACCACCATGTCCTGCATCTATTGCTTTTTGTTTTTTTATTTTGAGACAGGGTCTCACTGAGAGGCTCTGACTAGAACCAGCTATGTAGATCAGGGCTGCCTATTTAAAAAAAAAAAAAAAAAAACAATTTTTTTTTATTTTATGTATATGAGTGTTTTGCCTGCTTGTATGCCTGTGCATACATGGGCACTACCACATTGGGCCCTGCTCTTTTGTTATGAGAGAGTCTCACTATGTAGACCAGGCTGGCTTCAAGTTCATGTTGATTCTTAGTTTTTAACCTCCCCAGAGTCAGGTTTGCTGGCATGTGGCACCACACCTGCTGATAGAGTAATAAATCCTAACAGTAGCAACTAACAGAATATACAATACAACCAGCTCCCAGGGCAGGTAGTGGGGGAGGTCAAATTACTGTTAGTGACAGACTGGATACAGCCAGGCAGTGCCTTGTGTCACCTGTTGACTCTAGCCATCCTGATTATGTAAATAAGTGTATGGTGGTGCAGTGACACACAGGTGCATGTCACTAACACAATGACTAAAAACAGCCACTGCAGACAGGTTTTTCTGACAGCCAAAGCTGCTGGGGGAGACTGTTAGTGATTCCCAAATGCTCTCAGGTAGTGTGGTAAACAGAAATAACTCACTTGGTCACAGCAGCAGCGAATGTCACAGGCCTTGGCTGTCAAGTCGCAAGGGCAGGGACCCAGAGGCTGATAGACTTGGTTAGGAATGACAGTCATGTTATCTGAAAAGCACATAGGGCAGAAAAAGTTCAACTACAAAACAGTTCCACAAAGCTTGGACACTTTTTTTGAGATTCACGACAAGGCTGAATCATGGTGTATAAGAGTGTGTGTACATGTGTCTGTGTGTATACAGGCATGTGTATGAGTGTACATTATGGGTGTGGAAGCAGAGCCTGAGGTCAGGTGTTTTCACCTCAGTAGTTGGTCTTGACTGAGGATCTCAGTATAATGAACTCACAGAGATCCATTTGTCTCTGTCTCGCCTTACACCGTCTCTGGGTGCCAGGGTCTGTACTGAAAGACGCCAGAGATTGGGTCCAAGTCAGTGTTGTTTGTGTGTCTCGGTACATTTGCCGGTCACCCATTGCAGAAGCTGTTTTCAGAAAATGAAACTGATGAAAATGTTTCAGATAACTGAGCCACTGAAAACAGCGCTGTTTCCGACTGGAACATGGGCCGGCCCTCAGACCCAAGAGCTGTCAGCCGCCTAAGAAATCATGTCATTAGCACAGCCCATAAGGCAAGACAGATTACAAGAGAAGACTTTGGCAAATTATATACTATGTATGGATGAAAGCAATCTGAGAGGTTTGAATAGAAAAAGTAATCAAGTTAAAAACTGCAAAGCTACAATTGAGCTACTTGGGAGCTATGATCCACAGAAACAATTCATTATTGAAGATCCCTATTATGGCAATAATTCTGACTTCGAAGTGGTGTACCAGCAATGCCTCAGGTGCTGCCAGGCCTTCCTGGAGAAGACTCGATAGATGGTCCTGCCCACCACCATTGAGCAACTCACTCAGCAGAGCCGTGCCCAAGGGTGGTGGCAGTACTTAGCCCATAGCCCACCTGTCTTTTCAGCTGGCTTACTGTCTACCTTTAAAATAATTGTAGGTGGAAATTAGGTATATGTTCAGAAGGATAAAAATATCTGAGTAAGACAGTTTGAGGTGAGGCTGAACATTCTTAGACTAATTGAACCTCTCACCTTGCCCTGATTATAAAATAGTGAAACAAGCAAACATGAAACAATAGAACACAATGAAGTAAGAATGACCTACAATGTCTAGATCAGCCTCCAACCCCAGCTAGCCTGGGTGGTCTGGTCTGACTATGGAGTGTGTGCTTGGCCAGCACCCAGTGGTGCCATTTGCTTGCCTTATACCTCTGTCCTAGTCTCTTAAGACAATAACTCCATCCATATCAGCCTTCCATTTAACATTGGGAGAGTTTAAACTCAGACACACTGAGGGCATTTAAATATTTGAAAGAGAGGACGCTGGATGTGATAATGCAGGCCATCCTGGGCCGTATAGTGAAGGTAGGAGCAACAGATTGATAAAATTAGCATTTTTACTCTTGGTTTTTGTCTAGTGTTTTTGAGCTTTGTTCCTATTTGAGCCACATTACCTCTTAAAAAAAAAAAAAAAAAGGAAAGGTATGCTTAAATAGTGGAATGTTTGTAGTGTTCTTTCATCAACATTTTAAAGTTATAGGCAAGCATATGCAATTTAAGTGAACTTTCAGAAAAGTGACCTCAAATTCATATGTCAGAAAAGAATTTGAAGGCCGGGTGTTGGTGGCGCATGCTTTCCCAGCACTCGGGAGACACGGCAGGCGGATCTCTGTGAGTTCCAGGCCAGCCTGGTCTACAGAGCGAGTGCCAGGATAGGCTCCAAAGCCACAGAGAAACCCTGTCTCGGAAAAGAAATAAAGGAAGGAAGGGAGGGAGGGAGGAGGGAGGGAGGGAGGGAGGGAGGGAGGGAAGAAGGAAAGAAGGAAAGAAGGAAAGAAGGAAAAGAATTTGAGTTAAACTGGGACATTTTCAAATATAACTGAAATAAAAAACAAACAAACAAACAAAAAGAAAGAAAAAAACCAACAACACTTGTCTCTGCCTCAAGAGAGCCAGGATTGCAGGTGTGCACCACCATGCCAGGCATTCCACCTTATGTTTCTAAAGCAGGGTCTCTCATTGAACCTAGAATTCCCTGAACTGGCTAGGCTGGGTGGACATGGAAACCTATTATGGAAAATACTTCAGAGATTCATTTTGGTCTAGTGGTGGCACACGCTTTAATCCTAGTGCTGAGGAGGCAGAGGCAGGTGGATTTCTGTGAATTCAGAGCCAGCCTGGTCTACAAAGTGAATTCCAGAACAGCCAGGGCAACACAAAGAAACCCTGCCTCAAAATAAATAAATAAATAAATAAATAAATAAATAAATAAATAAAATAAAAACAAACCATTTTTTTTTTAATTAAAGGCCAGCCATAATTACACAGGTGGGTGGTGGTGGCACACCAGCCTGGTTTACAGAGTGAATAGCTAGGACTGCTATACAGAAAAACCCTGTCCCAAAAAAACTAAACAAAAACAAACAAACAAAAGGTTTATGTTGAGGTGTGTGTGTGTGTGTGTGTGTGTCTGTGTGTGTGTGTCTGTGTGTGTCTGTGTGTGTCTCTGTGTCTGTGTCTGTGTGTGTGTGTGTGTGTGTGTGTGTGTGTGTGTGTGTGTGTCTGTGTGTGTCTGTGTGTGTCTGTGTGTCTGTCTGTGTGTCTGTGTGTGTATGGGTGGGGGTGGGGGTGGATGTGTGTGTACCAGGTGAGACCACTGGAGCCTGCAAAGCTGGAGTCACACATCTGTAAGCCACCTGATGTGGCAGCTAGGAACTGCATCTGGGTCCTCTGGAAGAGCAGTATGCATGCCACCACTGAGCATCTCTACAGCCCACAGAGGAAAACACTTCCAAAGCAAGTCTCTGCATCATGGCTACCATAAGGGCCTCCTACAAGTATTTCCCCTTCACCGTTTTTCTCCAGGAGCTTTCTGGAGGATGCACTGAATATTTTCTTGGTTTTTCGGTTTTTTTTTTTTTGTTTTTTAAGCAGGAAAAAAAAAAAACACTGCTTTCTTTGGAAAGATTCTCTTTCTTTAAAAAATGTTTGAGCTGGGCATGGTGGCTCATGTCTGTTATTCCAGTACTCTGGAGGCAAAGGCAGGAGGGTTAGGAGCTCAGGCTAGCCTTGGGTACACACTGAGCTCCAGGACACCCTGGGTTTTATGAGTCTCTGTCTCAAAATACCAAGTGAAATTAGGGCATGCTGTTGCATACCCATGATCCTAGCATTCAGTCTCTGAGGCAGGATGATTTTGAATTGGAGGCTAACCTTGGCTACCCAGTAAGATCGAGGCCAGCCATAATTACACAGGCAAGAGATGCTGGAGTCTGCTGCGGGCAAGAGAACCATGCTGGTAGCACTTATTATAGCAAGCTGGCCCCCAATGCTTTTATTTTAGAAACACGGTACTCTGTAGCTCAGGCTGTCCTCAAACTTATTATGTAGCCATCAACCTTAGATTTCCTGATCCTCCTGCCTCCATCTCTCAGTGCTGGGATTACAGACAAGCATGACCTTGCTCAATTTTCTGCACTGCTGGGAATTGAACCCACAGTTTTGTGGGCTCCAGGCAGGAACTCTACCACACAAACACACAGTCCTTTTTTTTTTTTTTTGAGTTTTAGAAAGACTTTTATTATAGATTCATAGGTGGGAGTTTAAGAGGGAGAGAGAATCATATTGTTTGAGTGAGGCACAGCGGTCAGCCACATGGTGGACCAGCAGCCACATAGAGAATGCATGCTTAGGCTCCTGCTGGTGTCTGAATGGCAGAAGAGAAGAGGAGTGCTGTGCCCTTCTGAGTCAGCACTGAGAAAGATGGCCATAAGTGTTTGCTCAATTACATTTTCTTAAGCAGAGCTATGGGGATCAATGCATGGAAACAAATTTCTACCTTCTACCCAAAATGACTTAAAATGGTTTACAAAAGATGTGTCAGGAGAGCCAGAAATTTTGCTGGGGGTGGTGGGAGTAGGGGTGGGTAAGGTGTGTGTCTGAGACAGGGTCTTACTATGTAGCTCTGGCTATCATGGAACTCTCTCTGTAGACCAGGCTGACCTTGAACTCACAGAGATCCACCTGCCTGTACCTCCCCAGTGCTGGGATTAAAGTGTGTGACACCTGTTGCTTGGTTAGATCATAATTAAATAAAATGACACAAAGTGAAAACCTCAAAATCAAACAAACAAAAACAGTACATTTAGGAAGGCAGGAGAGACTCAAAAGTTGAGTCTAGGTGACTGGACAGATGGCTCAGTGGTTAAGAGAATCAACTGTTCTTGGAGAAGACCTGGGTTCAGTTCAAATTACCCACAAAGTCACTCACGGCTTCATGGAATTCTAGGTACTTGGGATCCGACACCCTCTTCTGGCCTCTTTAGGGTCCTGCACACACATAGCACACACATACTCACACAAACACACACACACATTCATATGAATTTTTAAAAAATTAACTCAGGAAGCAGGAGCAGGCAGATTTCTGTGAGTTCAAGGACAAACTGGTCTACATAGTGAGTTCTAGACCAACTAGAGCTACACAGTGAGATCCTGTCTCAAAACAACAACAAAAAAATAACAACAACAAAATAAATAGAGCCACATCTAGTAACAACCCCACTATTCAGTCTTCAGATAGAGACTGACGGAAATGTTTTGACCGTAGATGTCACTTGCCTGATGCATTGTGGGTCACAGACGTGTTGGGATAAATCTCCACCTGAATGAGCAGATGTGCTGAGCAGGATGCATTGTGGGATGCCGAAACCAGCAGAGTCTGGACGATGCATGGGAGCTCTGAGAAGGAGGCAGTCTCACTTGAGGAGCACCAGTCCAGACCCCTCTTCCACCGGACTGTCACTTCCAGCATGTTCTGAAAGGAAAACATGGCTGTGCATCTCTAGTCATGAGAAGACGTAACAGAACACACTGTAAACACACACCTGAGCCTTGCTTCCTCTTACCGAAGACCTGTATACAAGATGGCTCATTTCACAGGAGAACTGATGATGAAGGGAGTGGCAGCACTCCCTTCACTTCCAGCCAACCTGTGGTACCCAAGCTCTGGACCTTTTCTGTGATTACTGTTGTTATTCAGTGTGTCTGAGTGTGCATGCCAGTAAGTGTGTGTCCACATACATGTACGAGCATGTTGCTGGGACTGAACTTAGGACTGCACACCAGAAGAGGGCACCAGATCTCATAATGGATGGTTGTGAGCCACCATGTAGTTGCTGGGAATTGAACTTAGGACCTCTGGAAGAACAGTCACTGCTCTTAACCTCTGAGCCATCTCTCCAGCCCCGCCTCATCTCTTATACGTCTAAAAAAATTAGTGCTTTAATCCCAGCACTGGGAGGCAGAAGCAGGTGGCTCTCTGTGAGTTTGAGGCCAGCCTGGTCTACAGAGTGAGTTCCAGGACAGCCTCCAAAGCTACATAGAGAAACTCTGCCTCAAATAAATAAATAAATAAATAAATAAATAAATAAATAAATAAATTGTTTCATGCTTTTTATTTTTGCTTTGGTCCCTTTTGTTCTTCTTTAGATTAGATCCCATTATGTAAACCAGGCTGGTTCACATATCTGAATGCTTCACCTGTAACACATCCAAACACACCATTAACACTAGGGTAAGAACCCCATGCTGGATGGGGGTCTATACTGATAGCCCACAATTCCATATAATTCCAGGTAATACTGAATATGGAACTGTTGCAGAATATTTGTTTAACTATGTAAAGCTGTGTTCCTGTTTTACTTTGCCTGCCTAAGGCACCTAATTGATCTAATAAAAAAGGAATAGCGAGGGAGGAGGTCTAGGTGGGACTTGTGAGCACAGAGAATAAGTAGGAGAAGGAATTTAGTCTCGGGGAAGAAAGAGAAAAAGACTCCAGGGAGACGCCAGGCAGACACAGAGGAAGCAAGAAAGTAGGACATAAAGAATGAAAGAAAGGTAAAAAGCCTTGAGGCAAAATGTAGATGAAGAGAAACAAGTTAAATTAAGTTATAATAGCTAATGGGACAAGCCTAAGCTAAGGCCAAGCATTCATTAATAATAAGTCTCCTGGAGGTGTCTTTATTTGGGAGCTGGTTGGTAGCCCAAAGAAAATTCCAACTACTTGGAACATGAAATGTCAAATCACAAATTGGGGAGCTCACAGTGTGGTGAAACACACAGGACCTGAATTTGATCCCCAGCAAGACTCTCTCTCTCTCTCTCTCTCTCTCTCTCTCTCTCTCTCTCTCTCTCTCTCTCTCTCTCTCCCTCCTCTCTCTCTCTCCTCTCTCTCTCTCCACGCACACACACACACACACTTGCACAAGATCTTTACAGGTTCAAAGGAGCTTTTGCGTCAGGTCTTACCACACCGGGGCTCACAGTAACATTCCAATCTCCTGTCTCATTGCTGAGACCACCACAAGTAGGAACTGGCAACACTCCTGAGGGATAAATTAGAACGCAGGCATCAGGCTCTGGCAGCTAAGAAGTCGAGAGTCCTAGGATGGGAATCCCCACAGACACTGCATGAGACTAGTCAGGCAGTATGTCTCCTCGTTTGTCGATGGGATAAAGAAATCCTACTGTTCTTATGAGAGCACAGAGATGTTGTGGAGAATCTCGGGGGTGGGGGTGAGGGCTTGCTCAATGAATACTGGCCACTTTTTTCTTTCTTTGAAAAATAAAAAATAAAAAAACAAGCCCCACTATGCAGACCAGGCTGGCCTGGAACTGACAGATCTGCCTGCCTCGGCCTCCTCAGTGCCGGGCCATGCCTGGCTTGTTGGCCACTTTTATTTTGAGCTCCCGTTTCCAGAACCTGTACATGGGGCGTCTCTGCTCTACAGCACACAAAAACACTGCCATTCTTCCCCACCCCTACTCTGCTGAAGGCAGCAGCTCTATGGGCAGCACCCACGCTCCCAAGAAAAGCCAGGCTCTCACCTTTCTCGACCTCCAGGGGAGTCAGAGACACGGTGACATCCTCACTGCTTCCAACCAGGGACGCGCTGACCTCGGGGCTGGACATTCGGATGAAAGGTGGGATGAAAACTGAGAGAGAAGGAAGGGTGCGGGCTAGGGTTAGCCAGTGCAGAGCCTGTGCCTGGGGTGCCTGTGCTGGCTGGCTCTTTAGATGGCCCTGGCTTCCGACATCCTAGGAAGGAGCCCCAGATTCCCTCAGCCTGGACCATGCAGGCCACACCCTGCCATACACACCCGGCTCCCCACGCAGCGGCCTCGGGACGTCCTGCAGCAGGAGGAGCCCCCACAGAAGGCTGAGCGGCGACAGAGACCCCATCCTGGGGCCGGGTCAGCCTCACAAGCCCGCAATAGCCCCGAGGAGAAGCGGGAGCCTTCGCCGCACGGCCGACGCCATATTGCCAAGCTGCACGCCCGCAGCCATGGCAACCACCAATCGGTGACGGGCATGTCGTGATTGGCCCGGGTCAAGAGAGCCTGCTTCTGCCTGTCCAGCCACAGTATCAATAGCTATGGCAACCACCAATCCATGATTGCTTCAGAGCAGGAGCTCCTGCTCTCCAGTCCTGGCCCTGCCCACCGGGCCTCGTTCGGTTTTGCAGCTCTGTACTCCCAGTGGACATCGTCAGTTCTTTCCATCCCAAATATCAAGATACCACACTGCGAGGCTGGAGAGATGTCTCAGAGGTTCAGAGCACTTGCTGCCCTTGCAGAGGATCAGAGTTCCCAGGGTTCCCAGAACTCACGTGGTGGCTCACAACTTTCTGTAACTATAGTTCCAAGGGATCTGATGCCCTGTTCTGGTCTCCTTAGTCACTACATGTACATGGTGCAAATACATACATACATGCAGGCAAACAATCAGACACGTTTAGTAAAACTTATTTCTATCAGAATTGTAAGTGGGTAGGGGAGCAGAGAGGTATTTGTGCTCTAGATCAGTAATTTTAAAGAATTCTAAAGACGTAGTTTGCCAGGCTTATGTTGGTTCTGCCAGGCCACCGTATGCCATTTCTGGAAGACCACTGTACACTACACAACATCCCGGGCATGGTTCTGGGTACTCCTATATCGAGGTCATACTCTGCATCTCATGTTTTCTCTATGGTGACACCAAGTGCTCTATGAACAAAGCCAGAGAACCTTAGAATATTATCCCAAAGTGTCTCTTGCTTAGTTACCATATTCAAAATCTATGTATTATTGGTTTGGCCCAGGCCATGTTCTGGGTTTCCTTCAATCCCAGCCAAAGATGATTCATTACCCCCAGCCAGTGTCATGCAAAATCCTCCAATGGTAAAGGCTAGTTAAAGCTGGGCAGTTCACACATGCCCTTAATTAAAACTTGGTCCTCCCTTCCAAAGCCAGGTAAGCAGCCACTTCCACCCTCCATTAGCCATAATGGCTTGGGCTGCCCACTGACACCTCAGGCTGGTCTGTGATCAGCAGTGGCTCTACAGCAATAGCTGAAAGACCTGTGTTTGCCACTGCAGCCTTTGCATGTAGGCCCTCCAGGCACCAGCTGTAGGCAAGTCTATGCCACAGTTCATCTTACAGAAAAAGGCAGGGACAGTGCCACAGTGAACTGAATGGAGACAACTCATGAGTCAGATCTATTCTTCAGCCATGTGGCCTGGGGATCAGTCAGGTCACAATACCTGCTGAGCCATCTTGCCAGCCTGCTGATTTTTTGTTGTTTGGGTTATTTTTATTCCATGTGTACGCATATCTGTGTACCACGATTTTTGCCTGGAGCCTGTGGATGCCAGAAGAGGGCATTCAATCCCCTGGAACTGGAGTTACAGACTGTTGTGAGATGCTATGTGAGTGCTGGGAATTGAACCTGGGTCCTCTGGAAGGTCAGTGCTCTAAAAAAGTTTTTAGTAATTAAAAAAACAAAACAAAAAACTGCTCAATGCAAGCCAGGTGGTGGTGGCACACCTCTAATCCCTGCACTCAGGAGATGGAGGCAGACAGATTTCTGTGAGTTCGTGGCCAGCCTGGTCTACAAAGTAAGTTCCAGAACAGTAAGGGCTGTTACACAAAAAACCCTGTCTCAAAAACAAAACAAAAATGCTCAATGCAAATATCTAGAAAAATACTTCAAGGAAAATTAGTAAATATAAAAATAGAATTTTTATTGTTGAAATTACAAGTGTTTCTATTGAACTAATTTACATTTCTAGTATTCCCAGTTCTCCAATATTATTCTATTAAAAAAAAATGACAGAATTATACAGATAGGACAGATAGTTCCTTTTCCCCTGTTAAGTGGCTCTCTGACCCCGCCAACAATTCTTTCCTTGTGTGTCTGATAAACTTTACTACAACCCAGTGCTCACTCTCCTTGTAGATTTAAACTCAGGTTTTATACATTTTTGGTGGAAACCATCACTAATAACTTTGGTTAACTCTGCAAATATGCTGGTGTATCAGAGGAGTATAGAACAGCTAACCCTGAAGGGAAGACCTGAGTCCATCGAGTTCATGTACACTTCACTACTGGTTTTTGCTTTGTTTTTGTAAACAAGGTGGCAAGATGCAGCCGTAGCTGGTTTGAACTTACTATGGAGACCAGGCTGGCCTCAAACTCTGCTCCCTGAGTGCTGGGACTGAAGGCTTGTGCCTTTAGGTCAGGTTACATTTGAATATAAAGGAAATGTTCATTTTCTTAAAAGACAGGATGTGTTTGTGTGCATATGTTTATCTCCCAGGTAAGATCTGAACCCAAAACCTTCCTGAATCAGTCTTCCAAGTTCAGGATTCTAGGCATGTACCACCTGTCCAACCAAGACACTCTATCATAACTGCTAACGACACAACGCTGGTCACTCTCTTAAGTGCATTCTAACTTCACACACTGCCCATCTGTAAGTACAGAAGAGCCAGAATCTACCATGATAAGCTTTGACAGAGGACCATTTAAACACAAAATCCCAGGGGGGCTGCAGCTCAGTGGTGGGTACTGGTCAAGGACATGCCAGGCTGGGGTTCAACAACCAGCCCCAAGGAACAGAGCAACAACAAACAGAGCAGTACCAGCCAGGTTCTGCCAAGCAACTGCTACCTTAAAACAATAAACAGAAAGTCCTAACACTGTGCTTGTCCCCCTTTACAGATAACATCAGAGGCTTGGGGAGCACTTCAGCTCCACCCCACAAGCAGGGATGAGAACAGTTTTCCCCAGGGAGTTGGCTGTGGTAAGAGATGGGGACGCATGTGTTGTTCATCACAGAGACACCTTCTGTTTCTTTTTCTTGGCCTTCAGTACAGGAGGGAGGGAGATCTTAAAGGCTGTCCTGCAAGGAGAGAGAAAAGAAACATTTCAGGGCTGGGAGCTCTCAGGAGCCCATGCCCACTCAGCACCTGTGAAGATACTCACTCGCACGTGGTGCAGATGGGGCTGAAATTGCAGAAAACTGTTAAAAATGCAAAAGAACAAAGAAATAAGGATTTGAAAACCAGATCACTTTCTGTGCTGCCCCCTCCTCCAATACAGACAGTAAGAAAAAGTACACATCAGCTTACTGGACAGACACACGGAGCAGACATAGCCAATCTCAATGAGACTTCGATGACAGAAGCAGGCAGCCCTGTAGTCCACATGGATCGGAGGCGGGAGGATTAGCTGAGATCGCTGATCTTGATCCGGAAGAAAAACCCACTGTTTAAAAAATAGAAAGAACAGGAACTTTTTTTTTTTTCCAAGACAGGGTTTCTCTGTGGCTTTGGAGGCTGTCCTGGAACAAGTTTTTGCAGACCAGGCTGGTCTCGAACTCACAGAGATCCGCCTGCCTCTGCCTCCCGAGTGCTGGGATTAAAGGCATGCACCACCAACGCCCAGCTTAGGCAAGGAACTTTTAATTAAATCACAGGAGGAAAACTGCAACAGTCCAGACACACAGACACACAGACACACAGACACAGACACACACAGACACACAGACACACAGACACACAGACACACACACACACACCAGCCTTAGCCAATCAGCACACACACACAGCAGGCTTAGCCAATCAGCACACACAGCAGCCTTGGCCAATCAGCACTGAGGAGAATGCTAAATAAGGACTGTCCTTTGGGGCCTGCAAGATGGCTCAGTGGGCTAAGGTACTTGGCACCAAGTCTAACGGATGAGCTGAGTTCCATTCCTGGGAACCATGTGGTAGAAAGAGAACTGATACCTGCAAGTTGTCTCTGCCCTCCACATGCACTCAGTGGGAAGCATGCACACACACACATACATAAAATGCAAACAAAAACAATTTCTGGGGCTGGAGAGATGGCTCAGCAGTTAAGAACACTGGCTGCTCTTCCAGAGGTCTTGAGTTCAATTCCCAGCAACCACATGGTGGCTCACAACCATCCATAATGAGATGTGGTGCCCTCTTCTGGTCTGCAGGGATACATTCAGACAGAACACTGTACACATAATAAATAAATAAATATTTAAAAAAATAATTTCCTTCAACGCCTGCTAAAATTCATTTTTATTCATCCCACAATTATCTAAAATTGTTTTTTTTTTATTTTATTTGTGTGCTTGTGTGTGAGCACATACATGTGGTAGTCAGAAGACAACTGGTAGGGAGTTGGTTCTCTCCTTCCACCGTGTGGGTCCTGGAGATGAACTCAAGTCGTCAGGCTTGGCAGCAAGCACCCTTACTTACTGAGCCACTTCACACTTAAGCACTGTGTGCTACATAATCACATGACCTCTGCAAACAACTTTCAGAGTTGAGAGATCTGGAAGTCCACCCTCCTAGGCCTGGGAACTCTGAAGCCACTCTCTGCACGCAATTCCTTCCCTGGGATGCTAGAGGTGGTGGGCTGCCGCCACTGTAACTCACCAGTAAGTACTGCAGGAGAGAAGGCATCTGAGGCACCTTCAGGTACAATCCCCCTGTGATGTCACAAGCCTGCAAGAGAGAGGGGTTACTACCAAAGCAGAACCTCAGCATTCCCAGGGGAGTGGGTTCATGGGGACTCCACAGGTCTATAAGGTCAGCTGGTATGAGGTTCGTGTACTCATTACCATCCATGCTACAGACACTAGCACACACCTGTGCTCGATTCCCAGGCTATGAGACAAATTGTGTCTCCCGAGGTGAGCTCCTAGAGCTGCCGACAGACAGGACACCCCCCTGGCAGCATCACTCTCTGCCCTCTGTGCCATGCAGCATATTCTGAGTTTCCCAATGCTTTGCTTTAAATAAAGTTTTCTTGCTAGTTTTAAAGAGGGAAAAGAAGAGCTGGTGGCCACAAAACTCATGTTACATTTTATAATTTCTATGACAATCAAGTGGGGTGATGGGGAAAGAAAGCTGACAGAAGGCAAGGGCCAAGCCTAGGCAGCAAGGGGACAGCAAGTGCCAAGGCACTTGGTCACAGTAGGCCAGGTTAACTGTGGTTTTGGGCAACACCAAGGGGTCAGTAGGGGGCCCAGAAGGAAAAAAGAGAAGATGTGGGGTGAACAGAAGACCACAGTAAGGACTTGGGTATTAGCCAAAGTGTGCTGGGACTTTAGGGATGGGGGGTGGGGTGGGGGTGGGGGGTATGGGGCAGTTAAGCAAGGGAGTAACACAGCCTTTCTTATGCCATCAGCTACTTTCCAACTCCCAAGATGACAGACTGGATGGTAGAGTAAGTACCAGATGTCTGCAGGTCCCACAGACTGGTTAGCTAGGAAAGAAGACAGGAGGTGGGGTTCAGGATCTATTCCGAGGGCAGATTCAACCAGATCACAGCGATATGGAAGGAGAGGAAGATAAAGAGGAAAGCCAGGCTGACTGCCCAGAGAATCATACTGTACTCAGAGATGAGGCTCAAGTTTGGGAGAAGCCACTGCACAGAAAAAGCAGGAGCTCTGTTCTGACACAGTGACTTGCCATGTCTGAGAGGTGCATGTGCACTCCAGAAGAAGCCTGCCTGGACTCAGGTATCTTAGTGAGGAACAGGGTGCCAGAGGCAGCTTTCTGTCAGAGTCGAGATCTCCAAGTTAAGGACACTCTGAGAGCTGAAACAGGCAGCTATTAATCAGGACACCTTGAGAGCCTAATAGTGAAGTGCAATGGGAGCTGCAACAGGGTGCATGCAGAGACACAGGGTGGCCGAGGAGCTAAAGGAAGGCAGCAGTTACCCTCATCTGAACATGACACGTGACAAAAGCACTGAATGTCACATGGCACCCACAGACAGGACTAATTCCTATATTGTGTTTCATCCTCACAGGGTGGGGGCCCTAGATTTTAAATAAATGAATATGTAATTAATTCTTAGGTATCTCTAAACAGTTTCTTAACACCCATTCTTATGCAAAAAAAAAAAAAAAAAAACCAGGATAGGTGGTGGTGGTACATGCCTTTGATCCCAGCAATGGGGGCGCAGAGACAGGTGGATCTCTGTGAATTAGAGGCTAGCCTGGTCTACAGAGCAAGTTCCAGGACAGCCAGAACTACACAGAGAAACCCCATCTCAAAAATAAAAATATATTGCATGCCTACTGTCAAGCAGAGCCTAAGCAGCAGCCAACCTCAGCACCCTCGGACCAGTGCTCTATCTCATTCCCTCAGCCCAAGCACCAGCCTAGACTCAAGGCTGTTCTCTCCACTCCCACCCCTATCTGATTGGCTGATCTTCAAGGATATAATTTTTTAAGGAAAATTTGAATGGGGAAGGGATGTTAACAATTTTCTTTACATATATGATTTGTGTGTGCGTGCACAGGCAAACCACAGCACACAAATAGAGACCAGAGGAAAATGTGAGGCGTTGGCGCACTCCTTCCAGCATACGGGTCCCAGGAATGTAACCCAAGTCATCAGCTTTGGGTACAGGCACCATTAGCCACTGAGTAATCTCACTGGCACACAAATACTTCTTAGTCATCCACAGCTTGCCGATTATTTCAGGTATGGGTACTTTTACCCTCCTCCCCATTCTGGTAAAATTAAAAGATTCAGTTTCAAACTTCTCTCCAAAAGCAGTATCTAAAGCAGGAAAACTGCCATGAATGTGAAACCAGCCTGGGCTAGAGTAAGAGCTTACCACCCCACCCCAAAGCAACATCTTGTTGTGGGATATCTGTACACTGTGTGAAGATGTGTTGCTGTGAGTGGTATAATAAAAGGCTGAACACTCGAAGCCAGGCAGGAGAGTATAGGTGGGACTTCTGAGCAGAGAGAGAGAGAACTCTGGGAGGGAAGTTCTCCCGCCAGACTGGAGGAAGCATGATGGGCAGTATGAAGATGAGGTAATGCCACATGGCAGAACATAGATGACTATAAATGGGTTAATTTAAGTTATAAGAGCTAGTTTGGAACAAGCCATCTAAGTCGACATGTCATTATTTGCACGCTAGCAGTGCCAATGAGAAAGTATAACTACAACATCTAACAGTAATTCCCAAGACATATATGATGCAATGTGTAGAATTTACATTTTCCTTGAAAATTAAATTATTTCCTAGTAAATTTAAGGGGGGAGGCATGGTGTCACACACTTTTTAATCTCCACACAGGCAGGCAGAAGCAGGCAGACCTCTGTGAATTTCAGGTCCAGTTACAGCTATATAGTGAGACCCTGTCTCAAGACAAATAACCAGAAACAGATAAAAATCCATTTTAATTACATATTAAATTCAATATAACCAAGATACCCTCTCTGTCTCTGCAGTCTTACTCAGTAGCCCAGGAGGCTATCCTCAAATCTCATGATCCCCCTGCCTCAGCTTCCTGACTTCTGGGATTGCTGGAGTGTGTCACCATGCCTGTCAAAGGCATTACCATCCCTACAAGTAACTGATCCTCAGACCGTTCCTGTTGGAAAGCCTGGCTACTGCCATGCATTCCTTGAAAACATACCTGCTGGAGGAGCCCTGAATCCGAGTCTAGGATGCAGGCGTCAATGAGAATGTTCTGAAAGGAGCATTTCAAAACAAAGCAATGGTTATAGCTGGTTCAGACCTGCTGAACTCTATTCTCCTGTATCATTTTTTTGACACAGGGTCTCAACTCTGACATGGAACTTGTGCTAATCCTCCTGCCTCTGCCTCCCCAGTGTTAGTACAGATGTGTCTCATTTTGTGCAGCTAGACTCTATTCCTAAAATGGTCCCTATAACATGTTTGGCAATGCTGTAAAGTGGACCCTGAGGTATATTTGGCATCTGAAGCATCCAATACAGGTCCTAACTCCTGTATCCAAAGCCTGACCCCTTTTCACTGCCACATTCTCCATGCTGAAGATAATACAGGGCTCTAGTCATGCTGTATGTTGGAACTGAGGTTTAGAGAAGGGGGCTGGAGAGATAGATGGTGCAGTGGTTGAGAGCACTGGTCTCTCTTCCAGAAGTCTCTGATTCAATTCCCAGCAACCAGATCGTATCTCACAACCACCTGTAACTCTAGTTTCATGGGATCTGACACCCTCTTCTGGCTTCTACAGGCACCAGGAATGCACATGTTGCACATCTATACATGCAGGCAAAACACTTAAACACATTAAAACAAAACAGGGAAAGAAGATGATGTATCAGGTTATCTGAACATCTCAGTTATTTATAAAGTACACACCACACTACAATAAGAAGAGGCAGAATGGCACACACCTGTTATCTTAGCTACCTAGCAGACTGACACAGGTGCTTCTCAAGTTCCAGGCCTGTGTGGGCTACAGAGAGCTCATGTCAGCCTGGGAAGGTTAACAAGAGCCTGTCTCAATACAAAATGAGAATAGACTGGGGACACTCAGGTCATGTAGAGCTTGCCACACATGTGAAAACCTTGAGTTTTCACTGCCAAAAATTAAGAAAAGGGAAGAAGAGAAAAGAAGCTGAGGGTTGCTGTATCAAACTGTCAACCCAGAGATTCTTAGCCACATGTGGGCTAACAGGATGAGTACCATGACACCCAATGCAAAATCAAGCTTGAGTGCATAGCTCTGGGAACACTGCCCAGTCACAAGGACCCAGGACCCTAAACAGAAAAATGGCAGGTACCCAGTGTGGATTCTGAATCCCCAATCCACTAACAGGGCTCTTTAGCCTGAACACCACTGTGAAAGAATGACAGTGGTCACATTTTTTTTTAAAGACGGGATCTCTCTACTTAGCCTCAGATCTGTCCTGGAACCCTCTAGATAGACCATGCTGGACCCAAACTCAAAAAGGTGTGCATCACCACCCTCGGCCTCTGATTACTTCTTTCGGGGAATTAGTAAGGCTTAAGCCTCACCTGCTTCTGAGCAGCGAAGATGACATTCATGAAGTTCATGTACTGCAGTGCACTGTCCTCTGCAGCCTTGATCACCTGCAAACACAGCCATTAGACCTCAAGTACTTCCCACGACTCAGTGTGACATGACCTACTGCAAGCCACAGACAGTACCACTTCTCCAGTCCATCTTCCTACTTAGTACTAAACCCCTCAAGTGTAAGGTGACAGCAGGTCTTTCCTAGTCCTTGTTAAGACTGATGGGCATCTGTCCAGAGTATCCAGCATGCACTGGGAGGCCAGGGGACAACTATTGGGAGTTAGGTGTCTTCTTATATTTAGGTTCCTGGGGACTGAAGTCAAATCACCAGGATTTCGACCAAGCACCTTCACTGACTGAGCCATCTTACTGGCCCAAGAGCTCTTGATTTTAGAAATATTAATTTTCTATAAAAGTAGCAATGTTGAAAATGCTTTTCCAGGGCTGGAGAGATGACTCAGAGGTTAAGAGCACTGGCTGCTCTTCCAGAGGTCCTAAGTTCAATTCCCAGCAACCACATGGTGGCTCACAGCCATCTATAATGAGATCTGGTGCCCTCTTCTGGCCTACAGGCATACATGTAGGCAAAACACTGTATACATGATAAATAAATCTTTAAAAAAAAAGTAAAAAAAATTTGCTTTTCCAGATGCCTTTGTGAGACAGGTCTTACTGTGCAGTCCTGGATGACCTGGAACTTGATATGTAGATCACATTGTCCTTCAACTCACAGAGACCAGCCTGTGTCTCCCTCCTCCAATGCTGGAATTAAATGCATGTGATACCATGCCAGGATCTATTCCCATGTTTTTCAGCTGTCTGCAGTTGTGTATAATCTTATCAGTAAGTTGTATATAATCTTACCAATATCCTTGATTTCATCTCCTGATTATCTGTAAAGAGATAAAAACATAATTTAACAAACAAGGTAGCTAAAAAAGCATATGGGTTTTTTTAAGCAACTTTTATTTTATATTATTTTGATACAGGGTCTCACTATACAACCCTGACTGGCCTGGAACTTGCTATGTAGACAAGGCTGGCCTTGAACTCACAGATATCTGCCTGCTTCTGCTTCTAAATTCTTAAACAGCCCACCAAGCATGCAGCACTAAAATTAAAAGGTGATAGTTGTAAAATAATCAGTTCCTACCTTTAACTGCCTTGTTCATTCTGTGAATGTCTGGATTCATTAACATTAAGGAATATAAAAATTCTGCTTCACAAACATCTGCACTAACAGGAAAACAGACCTTCAGATTTTAAATCAGCCCCCTCCCATCTTTTGCCATGACAGCCATGTGCCTGGGCTTGGGTTCTGTTAACCATTCTGTACTCACCAAGGAAAGCATGACCTCTGCAAGTGAAGACCACAATACTAACAGCTGACTGTCCACCATCCTAGATACCAATACTGGGACCACACCCAAACCAGTCAGTCCATCCAGTGAGATGATGAATTTGAAAGCCACACAAAGAGGATCTGGACAACTGGATAAAAACTCCAGGTTGTAAACAGTACTCGATACCATTCACAAAAGCAAGGCTGAGAGTCCATGACACATGAAATCAGATGCCTGGAAGTCTGGCTGCCCTATGCTTCAGACAGGTCACCTGCTCACCTACAGAGTACCACTCACAGCTGGGCGTTGGTGGCGCACGCCTTTAATCCCAGCACTTGGAAGGCAGAGGCAGGAGGATCTCTGTGAGTTCGAGGCCAGCCTGGTCTCCAGAGCGACTGCCAGGATAGGCTCCATGGCTACACAGAGAAACCCTGTCTCAAAAAACCAACAACAACAACAAAAAAAAACAACAGAGTACCACTCACTAATTAAGTTGTGAGGTCAGTAAACAGCTTTTAAAATCAGTACTGGAGATGCCGACCAAGGAATAAGACCAAAACAAGCACCAGGCTATCAGAGTAAGAAGCAAGAAGCTGGAGAGATGGCTCAGTAGGTCACAGCACCGGCTGCTGATGCAGAGGACCTGGCTGGTTCCTAGCATATACCTGGTGGGTCACATCCACGTGTAACTCCAGTTTTAGGGGATTTAATGCCCTCTTTTGACTCCCATAGGTACCAGAAACCCACAATGTACACAGAGATGTACACAGGCAAAACATTCATTCTTTTTTTTTTTCAAGATTTATTTATTTATTACATATAAAGTGTTCTGCCTACATGCCAGAGGAGGGCACCAGATTGAATTGTAGATGGTTGTGAGCCACCATGTGGTTGCTGGGAATTGAACTCGGGACCCCTGGAAGAGCAGTCAGTGCTCTTAACCTCTGAGCCATCTCTCCAGCCCCCAAAACATTCATTTTTAAGATAAACAAAACAAAAGAAACAAAGGAATACCTCACCTGGAAGCAGCGCCAGGTTCTTCAAATGGTCATGGGAACAACCTGAGGGGCCAAAGGAGCTAGGGAACAAGGTCTAGCAGAAGCCACCAGTTAAACACCCTCACTACGAAAGACTGTTTTAGAATGCACCAGCATAAGGATACAGCAGAGGGCTTTGGCGAGGGATCCTGCTAGTAGTGTCTCTGTGTGCTGGCCCTTTATGTCACCTGCAGGTATTAAAGAGCACAAATGGGGGAAAGTCTGAGTCTTTTGAAACTCAAGTATTCCTAAATAAATCAAAAGAAGACATGTTTAAAGTGGATTTCAAAATAAAGAGACCAGTAACCATTAAGCCCAAGTAAGCTACTCCTCACCTCTTTTCAAAGTGTCCCATGCAAAATTTTTTATGGAGAGGAGAGGCAGAGATGGGAGTTGGTATTTAAAGTAAGAAGAGGGACTGGAGGTGACTCTGATTCAGTGTTTAAGAGCTCTAAATGTTCTTCCAGAGGACCTGGGTCCAAGGCCCAGCATCCATGTGGTGGCTCACAACCATCTATAACACCAGTTCCAGGGTTTCTGATATCTTCTTCTGGTCTTCACAAATCAGGCACACACATGGTGCATAGACACACATGCTGGCAAAACATCCATGCACATAAAGTAAAATAAACCAACCCAAAAGATAAAAAAATAAAGGACATGGAGTTTCATTTAGGATAAGGTTCTTGAGATGGCTGTGAAACAGTGTGTACACCTAGCCTACTCATCTGCACACTCAGGTTAAAATGGAGTCAGGTATGGAAGCCGACACCTTTAATCCCACCACGATGGAGGTAGAGGCAGCTATCTGTGAGTTTGAGGCCAGCCTGGTCTACACAGCAAGCTCCAAGACAGCCAGGGGTACACAGGGAGATTCTGTCTCAAAAAAATTTACTGCTTTGGAACTCAATGTTTTTTTGTTTTTTGTTGTTTAAATCTCTCTCTCTCTCTCTCTTTCTCTCTCTTTCTCTCTCTCTCTCTCTCTCTCTCTCTCTCTCTCTCTCTCTCTCTCTCTGTGTGTGTGTGTGTGTGTGTGTGTGTGTGTGTGTATGTATGTATGTATGTATGTATGTATGTACATGTGCATGAAGCTTGCAGAGGCCCAAAGAGGGTACTGGCTTCTCTGGAGCTGGAGTTAGGGAAGGTGTTAAGCCTCCCTACATGGGTACTGTGAACCAAACCTGGGCCCTCTATGACAGCAGCTGTTAACCTTTCAACCATCTCTCCATTACTAGAACTTAATTACTTTTTTAAGTTTACAGCTTTATGCCCGTCTCCATGATCTATTTGTTGAACAGTTTCTATTGTCTAAGACCATGGGGCCCACATGTCTGTCCCAGCCCTGGGACACTGTCAACCCCTTCTCAACCCTAGATTTCCTTTTTCCTCCAGGTGACTGCTGCAGACCAAAGGCTGAAAACCATGGCAGGTTACAGGGATGCTAGAGCCCCAAACTGGGAAAGGCACTTTTGACTTTTAAAATGACAACACTGGAGGGTGTGGTGATTTGGATGAGATGAGCTGCCACATGCTTAGACATTTGCATTCTTGGTTCCCCAGTTGGAGGAACTGTTTGGGAAGTATGGCCTTGTTGGAGGAAGTGTGTCACTCAGGGTGGACTTTATGGTTTCAAAAGCTCAAGCCATTCCCAGTTAGCTCTCAATCACAAGTCCATGCTTTTGAATTAGATGTAAATTCTCAGCTCTTGCTCCAGCACCAAGCCAGCCTGCTTGCCACTATGTTTCCCCCCATGAAGGTCAAGGGTTCTACCTTTTGTGACCATGAATCTGAAATTAAATGCTTTCTAAGTTGTGCTGGTCAGTGTCTTATCACAGCCATAGAAACATAACTGAGACAGACGGACTCATGAGCCTCTCCTGGCTGAGGAGCCATTAACAACTGATGGCCTGTGTGGAGAGCTTGGCTTTTCGTAAGGGTGTGGTCCACACCTATGAATATATGGGCAGTCTATGTGGATTTTTGTTTTTTAAAACAAAATCTCTCTAGATTGCCCTGGCTGTCCTGGAACTGGATATGTAGACCAGGCTAGCCTGGAACTCATAAGAGGTCTGCTTGCCTCTGTCTCCTGAATGCTGAGATCAAAGGCATTTGCAACCCTAGCCAGATTGTTTAAAAAAAAAAAAAATGGACATACATTTGGGAGAGGGTGAGGATAGGAGTTAGGAATAAGAATGGGGCTGGTAAATATCACCAAAATACATCGTAGGCATGTATGAAATCCTCAAAACAGTTAATATAAAAACCTTACATTTTAAAAACATACAGCAATTACCACTACAGGGAGATGACAGTGACAATAGCCAGGCTCTTACTCTTGGTCATCAGATCTTTGATCTCCTCGGCGATCACATCATTTGCTGCTGTCAACAGCTCATATTTGCCATCTTTACTCCCAGAGGGATTACAGTCAGGAAAGGGGTTGCCAGGGTCTCCGAAGAAGTCTCCAAGTCTGCCGTTCTTCCCCGGGTATAAGAAGCGACTGACAGGGTAGAAAAACCAGAATGTATTATACACATGTATGAAACTGTCAAAGACCTAGAAAGCAGCCTCCCACAGCAGAGCACTGGCTCCTACCTTTCCTGAATGTGACTGGCTATCACAGCCAGCTGGTTGGAGCGGTGCATGAACAGATGGGAATTTGCCAGCACCATCACAGCATCCATGCACTTGGATAAAGTAAACTGACAAACACGAGAAAAACAAGTCAGCTCCTGCAGAAAACGTCACTGAAAAACCAATTATTTATTACTTAGTTTTATTTACTTATATACTGTGGTGTGTTTAAGAAAGGGTCTTCCCCTGGGTGCCCTGATGCTCACTGAATAGCAACAAATGTCCAACAATTCATCTGTCTCTATCTCCCCATGTCACGACATGTATCACTGTGTTCGGATAGTCCTGACATCAGACACAATGATTCAACACTAAAAATTTCCTCAGCTTCACCTCTCCTAAAACCTGGAGCACAACGCCTGAGGGGAGGCGTTCTGACTTTAATGACACAAATCATTTATAGGTTAGAACATTATTTTTCAAATACTGGCATTACATGTAATGCCAGTAACCTAGGAAACCTTGAACTTAGGAGACAGAGGCAACTGGACCAGAAGTTCAAGGTCATCCTCAGGCTGTACAGCATGCTAAGGCCAGCCTGAGTTTCTGCATTGAAAAAAAAATAATAAAAGCACAATCAAGCCAGGAGGTGCGCACACCTTTAATCCCAGCACTCGGGAGGCAGAGGCAGTCGGATCTCTGTGAGTTCAAGACCAGTCTGATCTACAAGAGCAAGTTCCAAGACAGCCTCCAAAGCCACAGAGAAACCAAAAAAAGCACAGTTTTGTTTGTTTTAATACATAAACCGTGTTTCATCAAAATTTAAAACTTGGGTCAATGAGATGGCTCAGCAAATATAAGAACTTTGATGCCTGGGACCCACTTGGTGAGAAGAGCGAACTAACTCGAGACCTCTACAAGCACCCAAATATCCATACATATACACAAAAAATAAATGTAAAAAAAAAAAAAAAAAAAAAAAAAAAAAAAAAAAAAAAAAAAGACCTTGTCCAAAGACAAGGTCTGATGGGTTACCTCAATGGTTAAAGGCACTTCCCACAAGTCTGATGACCCAAGTTCAAGCCCCAGAGCCCACATGATTAAAGCAAAGAACAGACACCCAAAAGTTGTTCACTGACCCCCATATAAGTGCTGTGGCACACCGTAACCCCCACCCCATGTAAATATATAACAAAAGATGCCCACTCATACAATAGATATATCAACTGCTTAGAGAAGCAAAATAGCCAGGAGGCAACCAATGGCTGCCTGAACATGTAGGATGGAAGCAGGAATGATGGTCCACAGGTTTGAGAACTTCATGTGTGTCCTGAGAAGGAACTGTGGGGGCTGGTTATACAACTCCCTGGTCTGTACAGTACAACTGGTGGCTTTTACACACCCACAGCTTTCCTTTCTTGAGAGTGTATCCAGCAGCCCAGATGGCCAGAGATGAGCTTGACCTCCGGTGATCTGCCTGCCTCCACTTGAGTGCTAGGACTGGACGAGGGCCTCCACACCCAGCTTGTAAACACTCAATACTGCTTGCAGGGTAGTGGGTGGCATACAGACATACTGAAGTTAAGGAGAATCATTGGAAGGCTCAAGCCATCTTACCTGAGATCCCTTTAATGCTTGCTTTCCCCACCAAATCGGGTTGGTGTCAACTATGATAACCAGAAGATTCAACTCATCTTCTGCTAACAGGAACAAGAGCAACATTTTAAAATGTCAGCCTCATGAAACTGAAATACAGATAACATTCCTGAGGGTCAATCAATCACCCAGAGGCCTTCAAATGGTTATCATCCTCTGATGGATCATGAGCTCACCGAAAGGGCCAAGTTCCCTTAAAGGTTAAGGGCTGAGGACACAGCTAAATGATAGTGTGCTTGCCCTCTACTGGGGAAGTCCTTGGTTTGATAGCTGGTACCTCTTTAAAAAAAAAATAGGGCCTGGCGGTGGTGGCACTCTTGAGGCAAAGGCAGGTGGATCTCTGTGAGTCCAAGACCAGCCTGGTCTACAAGAGCTAGTTCCAGGACAGCTAGGGCTGTTACACAGAGAAACTTTGTCTCAAAAAACAAAAAACTGTTCAGACTGGCCTTGAACTTGGTAACCTCCTACCTCTTTAAGTATCTGGGATTACAGGCATCTGGCACCACACCCAGCCAAGAGCATACACTTCCAAAGGACAAAGCAATCCTGCCAGTGCCTGTTATCACGAAAAGCCTGGGTGCTCATGTAATAGCACAAGGCAGTGTTCACTTTACTGCCTCCTACCTTCCTTCCTGCATCCCCTGCTCCTTCTTAAGAATCACCCTGCACCTCTGGTTTCTGCAGAACTAAATCCTACTTGCTCTTACTTCCTTTCTAGTACCAAGTAGCTTGAGAAAGAAAACAATGGGTTGCCTGTCAGAAACGTGCACATGAAACACCTCTGCCAATTTCCTTCAGCCTGTGCCTCATTGGCTAAGAAGCCATGGCAGGCCTGCCTTTCTCACAGAGGTGGGAGTAACAGCTATGGTTGCTGAATGCACCTCTCTAATTACTCTTGCCCCCCACAATCCATTCTTCACACAGGAGTCAAAGTGATGCTTCTAATGTTATCCATCTAGATAATTCTGGGCCAGCGAGAGGGCTCAGCTGGTAAAGGCGACTGCTGACAAGCCTGAATGAGTTCAATCCCTGAGACCTAAACAATCAATAAGAGAACTATTCCCACAAGTTGTCCTCTGATTTCCATGAGCATGCTCGAGTGCACACACACACACTAATACTAAATCAGTAAATGCAAGAATCATTGGGAGGAAATGTAATTTAAAAGCTGTAACTAGTAGCTTAGAGTATGAATAAGAGCCTCCCACCTCCCTCTATCCTCCAACTGCCCAGTTTACTCTTCTAGGTTTAACCTCCCAGGATGTCTGTACTTTAAATGAACTTCATAATGTCGCTCAAGCCACAGTTGTAGTGTCTCCATCTTTCCTGAACTCCTAACGAAAGATAGTCCTCTTGAACTTAGTTGCCACACATCTGTCTTCATAGCCCTGGTGGCCTCTTGGAAGTAATTTCACCTGCCAATTGCCTCTCTCGACCCTAAGACACTACACACTCAAAACTTTCCTGTGTTGAGTTCTGTGCTGTAGTCTCCAGTTTGGAAAATAGTGTCCAGTACACAGGGGGCAATCCCATTATTCGCTGAATGACACACTGGGCATGCTAATGCGGGCCTGTAATCCCAGAACTCGGAAGGCTAAGGCAGGTTGAGCGAGCGTCTATATAAAAAATAATTAGGGCTGGGGATGTGGCTCAATTGGTAGAATGCCCATTGAGAATGCACAAAGGTCTGAGCACCACGTAAAATCGAGCTTGATCGGGCACGCCTGTAATTCCCTGCACTCCAAAGCAGACTGGAGGATCAAGAGTTCAAGGCCATCCTTCAGCGAGTTCTACGTGACACCCTGTCTCAAAAATGAAATCGCTGAGTGAATGGACGAATACACTGGCTGCTCGTCTAAAGACCAAACGCGTCCCTCCCAGCCATGCTCCGCGTTCCGGTCCGTGCCACCCTCACCGTCAGCAGCCATGGCGCCCCTAAGCCTCGGAGAAAAGCCGCCCACGGTTCGACGCGCGCACGACAACTTCCGGCGCTGGTGAGTGACGTAAGCCTCAAGCTGGCGGCAACGGAAATGATGCGTGAAGAGCGCGACACACTGTCAACCTGTGGCTTGCTGCCGGCGCGGTTGCGGGCTGCGGGAGGGAGCGATGGAGGACCACGGTGAGTGGGTGGCCGGAGCGGCGGGGACACACGGGTAGTCCGGGCTCGATCCGCTTCCTGCTGTCACTGCTCTTTGTGCCGTGGTCTGGGCCTCTCGGACGCTCGCAAACTGACTTCCCCACACGCTGTCCGAGCGTCCACTTCCAAAGTAACAGTGTGCAGGCCTCCGCAGCTCTGGTGTCCAGAAGGAAGACGCGTTTCCCTACTGGAAGATAGAAGGCATCTTTGGTTTGCTTGCCCATCATGGTTCTCAGAATGTTTTTGTTAAGTGAAAAAGCAAACGAATACACTGATTTTAACGAAAAAGTGAAGTAGGTAGAACTGTAAGCATTTTTACAATTGTGTTTATGCACATGAGTTAACGATTGTAGACTGCTCAAAGGCCTGCAGGAGAAAATAATAACGGGGCTGTGAGGATTCCCTAGACTACTAGCCCCTGGACTTGGTCTCTAAGTTCTCTGCCTTGCACACCAATAGCTTGTTTAAAATATGAAAGAGGTCTGTCCCTGCCAACAGTACGGAATCTTCTCTATCCCCGTCATTGTTTAATGTGCCCTGTAACTTTAAAAGCTACTTTAAAAAAAAAAACCTTTTTGCTTCTTATTCTTGAGGTCAGCAGTTGTTACAAAGTGCCCTAGCCTCATCTTGCTAAGTTCTTGTGATAACCCATTTTTTTCCTCTCTTCCTAGAGTTAATTGAATACTTCAAGTCTCAGATGAAAGGCGATCCTAACATGGCCTCAGCTGTAGCTGCCATCCGCACTTTGCTGGAGTTCTTGAAGAGAGACAAAGGTATAAAGAGTCAGCCTTGAATGGTCTGGGCCTTAGGACAGTCTTCAGATGACTTGTAGGAACGTGGACAGGGAGACATGCATGTTTGCCTACAGTCTCAAGCTCAGCTTCTGTCTCCATGTTCGCCCTTTCAGTCTGGAGGGAGCCCTCAGGCTGTCACTTAAAGGATTCCCATCCACCTACAAAATACACTGGGAGTCAAGAGTCAACAATACAGCCCTAGCCAAAAGGCTTAAATTATAGCAGTAATTTAGCTTTATAGATGAGAACCAAGCTCCTAGCTTGACCTAGATTCTGTGCAAATGCCATAGAGAATGTTCAGAACAATTCTGGTGTTTCTGGGCTATAGTGGTGCCTCACTTCATCATTGCAGGGGAGACACTCCAGGGCCTGAGAGCGAATCTCACCAGTGCCATAGAAACCCTATGTAGTGTGGACTCCTCCGTGGCCGTGTCGTCTGGTGGAGAGCTCTTCCTTCGATTCATCAGTCTTACCTCCCTGGAGTACTCTGTAAGCCCCCCCCCCCCCCCGGAGGCCCTTCTACTTCTCTGTCTACAGATCCTGTCAGCTTTCCTGGGATCTCCCCCCTTCATTTTGCTCTTTTCTCCCCAGGATTACTCCAAATGTAAGAAGATCATGATTGAGAGAGGGGAGCTTTTCCTCAGGAGAATATCCTTGTCAAGGAACAAAATTGCGGACCTATGCCATACCTTCATCAAAGATGGGGCGGTGAGTAGATGGCCCCCTTGTGCTGATAGAATCAAAAGCTTTGGAGTCAGGGTGCTGGGCCTGAAATCCTGACTGTGCCACCATGGACAAGACACTTCTCTGTCCTGCAGTTTTCTTGTCTGTTAATAAGGACAACAGCAGCTGACAGGTTTGGTGAGGCACAAATGAGATGCAAAGTGTAGGCAGTGCTCTGTAAACACAGGTACTATAGAGGCCAGTTACCATGAATAGGAGAAGAACATGGGACCAACATAGATGAGTCTTGAGTTTAATTTTTTTTCCGTTTTGTGGAGGTGGAGATGAAAACAAGGGCCTCAAGCATGCTAGACATGCTGTACCACTGGACTATAACCATAGCTTCTTCCTTAGTAAGCTATTTTTCTAAGAAGTATTTTTAATTACATTTATTTCTTTATTAGGTGTTTGTGTGGGTATGCACAGGTGCCACAGTGAGTGTGTGGAGGTCAGAGGAGTTGGCTCTGGGGATCAAACTTGGGTCATTGGGGTTATGTTAATGACAAATACCTTTACTGACAGAGCCATTTCACCACTCTAAAGAAGTGTTTTTATAGCCAGGCAGTGGTGGCACACACCTTTAATCCCAGCACTTAGGAGATAGAGGCAGGTGGATCTCCGGGAGTTTGAGGATCAAAGCTCCACCAAGAAAGCCTGTCTCAGAAAACCAAAAAGAAAAAAGAAAAAAAAAAAAAAGATGTTTTTATGATTGGGTTTGTAGTTAGTCCTCTAATCTGAAATGAGTCTGACCAGACCAGCTATTACCATGGTCATTGTCATGCATTTGAGCCAATATCAGCACTGGGTGGAGCTGTGACCTATCCCTAGTCAAGTGAGGAATGGCAGGTTCAGCCAGTCTTCAACTTGTCCACTCCACCGGGTAATAAAGCCTTCATGTTTTCTGAGCCAAAAGCACAGCCTTCCCCCACCTCAGCCTCCGCAAACCGTGCCTATATTTCTTGCATTATGGTTCTTAGATGTTGCCCTTGGCGTTACTGCATTTCCCACCTTTGAAGTATGCTGTTAAATATGTGACTTACTGGGAGGTGGAGTTGGGTTTGTGTTAATGGCAGTGTCAGACAGACCTGGGCCAAGTGGAGGCACAACCATGATACTACTCTGCTCAGTGTGTGGCCGTGGTGTGGGTTTCTCGCCTGCACCACCCACAGCTCTTAACCTGGGTCAACAGCTGGGTTAAAAGCAGAACTGCTGTGTCTTGAACCTTCGGGCAGATCACCCTTGGGCTTGTTAAATGAAGACTCCTCAGGTTCAAGATGAGGCCTGAGCACCTGTGATTCTAGTGAACCATGTCCACCACCTTGCCCTGTATAGTTCTCAGCATCCTAGAGCATAGGCTGTGTTCGAGTCCACACCTCATCATCTGCACCACAGACAGCTGTATTCACCCCACAGTGCTTGTCAGTTTTGGAAAATGTCTTAGCTTAACTTGTATATGGTTGTTAGATATTTATTAGGTTTTTGCCTCTTCTAGAAAAATCAGGTGGATTTGCAACAGTGGGACAATGTGACAGAAGAGGCACCTAAAGCCCAGTTGTCCTTCCACTATCAGTGGCCTCATGAAGCCAACCCATGAAGTCTCCTGGGCCTTCAGATGTACTGGCTTCTATACCTTTGGGTTCTGCTGGGGAGATCTGTGCTCTGCTTCTTGGGCAGAAGTGTTGAACTGCTCAGTGGGCTTGAACTTCAGTGGACTGTCAGAGTCACCCTCTGGGCTGTAGTTGATTTGTAGCATACAGGAGCTTCAAGTGCCAAGCACGTGTCATGTGATGGTGCAGGCATGCAGGCAATAGCTGGTTGGTAGCTTACCTCTGATGGAGGTTTCTTGTTCCATAGAGAATTTTGACTCATGCCTACTCCAGAGTTGTCCTGAGGGTCCTGGAAGAAGCTGTGGCAGCCAAGAAGCGGTTCAGTGTGTATATCACAGAGTCTCAGCCTGATTTATCCGGGCAAGTATCTTGCCACTGGCCAGTGAGTCAACATTGCCTTGAACCCATTCATAACTGTTCAGACCCTGGGAGGAAAGGTCCTGAGTTTGCAGGGGCACAGTGCAGGCTGTAGCTTTTTTGTTTCTTTTTCAATTTTTTTAAGAATCTCTCTCTCTCTCTCTCTGTCTCATTTATTACATGAAGAGTGTTCTGCCTGCATGTATGTCTGCAGGCCAGAAGAGGGCACCAGATCTCATTATGGATGGTGCTGAGCAACCATATGGTTACTGGGATTTTGCCCCGGCCCTTTGGGTCAGTCCACGGGAACCCTGGGAGAGGGGATGAGAATGAAAAGGGGCAAGAGACTGGAGAGACGGAGACAAAGACAGTATTCTTGTATCAAGTCTTGTTTATTAGACACATCAGAGGGCTTAAGTAGGGTGACAGGGTTAGGAGGCGGGAGAGGCTATTGTCCCACCAAGCAGGATGTGTTGCAAGGCGATAAGTCTGCGGCTGGGGCTCTCTTGACCACAGACATGGACATATGCTTTACAAGCAAATAAGCAGATGTAAAGAATCAGAAACTTAACTGGGCATTAGTTCCTAAAATAGTAAAAGAAGGCATAAGATATTATTTATTATGCTATCTTCATTCAGGGTCCTCTACAGGATTTGAACTCAGGACCTCTGGAAGAGCAGCCGGTACTCTTAACCTCTGACCCATTTCTCCAGCCCTTAATGTTTTTTCTTTAGGTAATTAAACCAGAAACAGCAGGAGACTGTATGAAAAGCTTTTATCAGTTGGTGATTGACAAAACCATCTCCAGAAAACACGACTTCAGTTGACTTCATTATCCAGGCTCCTTTAAGATTATAGTTTTTCTTTTGTTTTCTTTGTAGTGCTAAGGGGCGAATCCGGGTCCTGCCCATGCTAGTCAAGTACCCCAGAGCTGGACCTCCAACTCTGTAGTTTAAGAAATCGGTGCTAAGCCAGGCAATGTGATGCACACCTTTAGTCCCAGCACTTGAGAGGCAGAGGCAGGCGGGTTTCTGAGTTCAAGGCCAGCCTGATCTATAGAGCAAGTTCCAAGATAGCCAGGGCTACACAGAGAAACCCTGTCTCAAAAAACCGAAAGAAACAAACAAACTAGTGATGGCTCAGCAGTTAAGAGCACTTACTGCTCTTGCAGAGAATCTGGGTTCAATTCCTGCTACTCAAATGGTGGTTCACAACCCATTTCTAGGGGATCCTATGCCCTTTTCTGGCCTCCTCAGACACCAGGCATGTATGTGGAATGTCTGATACATCAGGCAAAACATCTATTCATATTGTCTTAGTTTGGATTTCTATTGCTGTGAAGAGACACATGACCACAGCAGCTCTTATAAGGGAAACATTTAATTGTGATGGCTTGTTTTCAGTTTCAGAGGTTCAGTCTATTATCATCATGGTGAGCATGGCAGCAGACAGGCAGACATGGTGCTGGCTACATACTGATCAGAAGGCAACAGGAAATGGACACACCTTCCTCAACAAGGCCATGCCTACTCAAACAAAACCATACCTCCTAGTGCCACTCCCTATGAACTTATGGGGGCCAGTTACATTCAAACTACCATACACATAAAATAAAAACAACTAGATCTTTAAAAAATTAAAGAACTTGGGTTCTCGTTTCCCTGGCCCAGAATCAGGACCTGCCCCTTAAGCCACTGAGGTCATAGGACATCTCTATCAAAATCAAGTTAATTCATCATGCATCACTGTGGGACTTTATTGGATTTTATCTAATGTTCTCATGCCACCTTCAGGAAGAAAATGGCCAAAGCCCTATGCCACCTCAATGTTCCTGTCACTGTGGTGCTGGATGCTGCTGTTGGGTAAGTGTGACTCACTCATGTATGCATGCTGGCTCCAAGCAGGGCTTTCAGATTGGAGTTTGAATCCTGTCCATAAAATTTGACTGAGTAGCATCTCCCTCTTAACAAATAGGCAGCCGCTCTGCAGCAGCAGGGTTATCACAAGGTCATGAGAGTACAGGAGATGGGCTGTGTGCCCAGCATTGGATCTAGGTTTGTGCATGTGAGTGGCTGGGGTCTTGTTTCTGAGACAGGCTCCTGTAGCCCAAACAGGCCCAGAACTCAACATCCCGAGTGCTGGAATTGCAGGCATGAGTGTAGTGCTCAGCTGCTCGTGTTTTCAGAGTAAAAGGCAAAGGTCAGGCTATCAGCAACAGCTAGGTGAACAGTGCACTCTGTGTCCTCAGCCATGGCTACTCAGTGACTCACTGGGAGCTTAGTCCCACCCACAAGGCCGAGGGAGGTCCCAGCTGGGTCATCAGTGTCTATCACTAAATTACAATGGTTCCTTGGGAAGCTTATTAAGGAGGTCAGTGGTGAGTTCCATAAGCATCTTCAGCAGTTCTTTCTGTCTTAAAAAGTGCACTGTGACACACCTATCATCCCAGCACTGGAAGGCAGAGGCAGGTGGATATCTGAGTTCCAAGACTACATACTGAGACCTTGTCTCAGACATTCTAATGTCCATGGCAAGGTAACTGGTAAAGGTCCCACGGCAGCTGTCTGTGGCAAATACCCTTCTGAAGATGCCAGCTGTGGAAGGAACTTACCATCATTGGACATTAACTAGAGCCAAGAAAAGTATGGACAGCTTTTCCTTTTGTTCATTTCCTCAGCTACATCATGGAGAAGGCAGATCTTGTCATAGTTGGTGCTGAAGGAGTGGTTGAGAACGGAGGAATTATTAACAAGGTGGGTACTGACACACTATCCCTGGACACCCCTGTGTCACAGCTTGACTGTGGTCAGCCTTCCTTTTTGGAGGCTGACCTTTGTGACATTTGCCAATTTACATACATTAGGTGCTTTTGTTTGGATCTGTGTTTTGACACAGGGTCTTGTATAGCTTAGGCTAGCCTCAAACTATGTAGCTGAGGCTGACCTGATCCTCCTGTCTCTGCCTCCCAAGTGCTAAGATTACTGGCATGCACTACCACACCCAGGCAAAATAGTCTCAGCTTGGAGTTGAATGACTCTGGATTTGTTTCCATTTGATTGAAGACATTCATCTCAGGGTTTCCTTACCTAGGAAACTGTCCATGACAAAACATCTTAGTTATGTTACACTATGCATGCACCATCCTAAGTCTTTGGTTCAGGGTCTTTTGGCACACTCACACCATGCTATCTGTCACTAGTGTGTTTAAAAGTTTTCTATTTGTCCCAGATGGCCTTTTTCCATGCTCCTGGGTCACCTTTGTCCTGTCCTGACTTCTCCTTTTCTAGGGACCACAACTAAGTAAATTCACATAATGCTCATGGTTTTGATCCTGACATTCTTCAACATTCTTTACTGACCATGCTGCCCCAGTATGCCCAACCACAGCCTGTGTCAGGACACTGACTATGCTCATGTTCACTTACAGTGGACACTTGGGCTTTCCCACTATTGGCTGTGGTGCGGGTACTGCTGAGACACTGGCCAGCACCTACTTTTCCCTAGCTGATGGTAATGGGCATCTGTTCATGTGGTTTGGGACTATTTATCTTAAAGAAAAAAAATGTTTTTCTTTTTTGGGGGGGTGGTGAGGTGGTGGTTTCAAGAAAGGGTTTCTCGACGGGCATTGGTGGTGCATGCCTTTAATCCCAGCACTCGGGAGGCAGAGGCAGGTGGATCTCTGTGAGTTCGAGACCAGTCTGGTCTACAAGAGCTAGTTCCAGGACAGCCTCCAAAGCCACAGAGAAACCCTGTCTTGAAAAACCAAAAAAAAAAAAAAAAAAGAAAGGGTTTCTCTGGGTAGCCATGACTAGAAGTAGCTTTGTAGACCAGGCCGATCTCAAACCTGCCTCTGCCTCCTAAATGCTGGGATTAAAGGTGTGCACCACTACTGCCTGACCCCTTTTTCTTTTTTCTTCCTTTTTTTAAAAAAGATATTTCTTGCTGACCTTGAACTCAGTATGTAGTTAAGCATGTCTTTGAATTTCTAATTCTCCTGCCTCATCCCCCTGTAATCCCTCTCCGGTTTACATGTGTCCCACCAGGGCCTGATTTATGCAGTGCTGGGACTTGAACTCACAGCTTCAGCATGCTGGACAGGCATTCTGCCAGCTGAGCTAAAGAAAACAAGCCAGTCTCAAAAAGCAAAGCAAAAACCCTTCTGGTTGCTGTGCCAGAGTTACCCTCACTCTGTGCTCACCTCGAATTTCTTCCATTTTCCCTGACTTCTCAGATCGGAACCAACCAGATGGCTGTGTGTGCCAAAGCCCAAAACAAGCCCTTCTATGTGGTCGCAGAAAGTTTCAAGTTTGTACGGCTCTTCCCACTCAATCAACAAGATGTCCCAGATAAGTTTAAGGTGAGTTTTATGTATTTGACAGAAAGTTCCTCACTTCCCATTCATTCCTTTTCCTCCAGTGTGGTTGGGCCTGGCCACATGTGTGGGCAGAATCTTTAGCACATAGCACTCTGTGTGCAGAGAAGCTGTGTGGTTGGCGGTGGAACCCCTGCCTTGGGATCAACTCTTGTCTTCTTCACTCCCATCTCTATTTTTCAAAAGTGACCTTGACCAGGCCCCTCCATTGTGGCCTCTGATTGCTTACGTGGGTGGGATGGTACCCTGTGGCATGCTGTCCCTCCCAGCCTGTCACATAGCCAGTTTCTGGACACAGGGCATTCCTGGTTTCTGGACACAGGGCATTCCTGGCAAGAGCTCACTTACTGCTCAAGCTACAGCCTCAGTAGTACAGACCCTGGATAGGAGGCCAACCCAGCTAACGCAGGCTCTTCTCTCCTCAGTACAAGGCAGACACTCTGAAGTCCAAGCAGACTGGGCAGGACCTCAAAGAGGAACACCCGTGGGTGGACTATACTTCCCCGTCCTTGATTACCCTGCTGTTTACGGACTTGGGTGTGCTGACGCCATCTGCTGTAAGCGATGAACTCATCAAGCTGTACCTATGAGCAGAGTCCACTCCAGCCAGGGGCCAAAGGGCTCACACTGCAAAGTGACACAGTCCTGGAGAACCCTTTTAACTCAGCTGTCACTTCTGAAACCTGTTCCCAGTTCTATAACCAAGCTGAAGCATCCTTCCGGTTTTCAGAAACTCACCGTCTCTGGAAGTACAAGTTAGATGACTGGCTGCAAAGCCGAGGAAGGACAGAGTGGGGACCCTCTACTCTCACCATACTCCAGGCTGGTTTGCATCAGTGAAAGTGATGCAGGCCCCTCTGCAGTGACAACCACTGAGGACATATCATGGGGTGCCTTACAAACAAGGCTGGAAACACTTGCTGCATCTGGCTTCAGGGCTTGACCCTCCTCAGCAGGGTCAATGTCTATAAAATGTAAGTTTACATTAAACATGTTTAGGTCCCAAACAGCTTTTGTAAATTAAACATGGGAACAAATCAGGATCTTTGCAAATAAATCGTATGAAATATTTGGATAAGGTATCACGTCAGTACAAGGAGCCCCAGGCCAGAAACAGTGTGAGCACAGTTGGGCATAACACCAGAAATAGCCTAGCAGCACTTTCTCAGGGTAGGATTCCCTTCCTGGTTTTCAGATATTTGCCAATAAAATAGCTCCAGAGTCAATTCTGAAATGTTCTCACCCCGGTTCGGGTGTGGTGGCACTAGTCTGCGACCCCAGCATGGGAGGCTGAGGTGGAAGAATCGGTCTGAAAGCATGTTTGACTACATAGTGTAGCCCCCACTGCAAAGAAAAGGAGAGGTGGTGAGGGGAGATCATGTGACTGGGAATAGACAGAGACAGAAAAGTCTATAATAAAGCACAAAAAAAGCAGAATTAGTCAAAATAAATACTGATATCTGTTTTTACACTCAAATAATGAAAGGCTTCTGTGAGACCCTGGTGGGATTATAGTGTTCATGTAGCAGTCCTTTGGCTTCGCCCATCTGCACACACAGCTTTCCAGAACAGTCTTCCGGGGAGGGCAGGAGTGTGGGCCAGCAGTGTGAGGACCTTCACCTGAGGCTCTGAGGTCAGCTGTCCTCTCCCGAGTCTGACACCCCTAGGTCTGTCAGCTGGACTGTTCCTTTGGCACTTGTCAGCAGCCTCTTCTCAAATTCTTTTTCTGTGATTCTACCTTTCTTAAACTTTTTCAAGAGCCTTGTATCGTTAAGGAGTTCCTCCATGTCCTCGTCATCGACATCAGAATCCTGAGTGCAGAAGAAGCAACATAACTGTCAGCTGCGGCTCCAGAGAGCAGCTGATCCTGCTGGGCCTACAAGCTCCATGGTCAGCTTACACCCCACAGGCCCCAAAAACGAATGGGAGAGTGAGGTATCCACATAGCCCAGGCTGGCCTTGAACCTGGGGTGCTAAGACAAGGTGTCCACATAGCCCAGGCTGGCCTTGAAGAGTGGGGTGCTAAGACAAGGCGTCCACATAGCCCAGGCTGGCCTTGAAGAGTGGGGTGCTAAGACAAGGTGTCCACATAGCCCAGGCTGGCCTTGGACATGGTGCAAGCACAGGCCACCTTGCTGTTCTCCTAACACACAAGGTTTCTTTCAGTGCATTGCCGGAATTCTAAGATGGAGTTTAAGGAATAAAGAACATCACACTTTACCTCGTCTCTTTTCCTCTTGGCATTCATCTTCTTCCTCTTTTCCTTTTTGGCCTTCTGCTTTGACCAAGCTTTATTTTTGATGAATTTTCTTCTCCCTTCATTTTCTGTTCTTTCCTTTCTTTTTTGCTCCAAAAGTTTCTGCCTCTGTTTTTCTCTAATTTTATCTTTAAATGGAATCGTGTCAGTATCGATGTCCATGGGCACAAAATCTGGAAACTGCTTCCCCCTCAGTTCTGGCATCCTGGGCATCCTCAGCAGGGCAAACCCTCGAGCAAGGCTAGCAAAGTCAAGATCTAACAGATAAGAACTTAGCGTCAGCACTGGAAGATGCTGCAGTCAGGCACAGGGGTCCTTCACTGTGTTCTTAATTAAATGGTGGTGTAATACATTCACTTCAGTAACAATGTTTTAAGGAATTTTTTCAAGATGGAAATGGCAGTTTATTTTGCATCTACTCAGAGCATAGGACTTTTATTTTAATTTTTTTTTAGGATTCCCTTTGAAAGGTTTAAAGAACACTAACCCTAACATGCCACATACTTCCTTAAGACCTCTTGTCACCCAAAAACTCTGAGGACAGCCTGGTCTA
This sequence comes from Cricetulus griseus, assembly GCF_003668045.3. Lineage (NCBI taxonomy): Eukaryota > Metazoa > Chordata > Mammalia > Rodentia > Cricetidae > Cricetulus > Cricetulus griseus. The sequence goes on along the minus strand of NC_048597.1, from coordinate 104,276,483 downwards.
CATAGCAGGAACCAGTCAGGACCTCAGAAAGACCTTGCCTCAAAAAAGAGAGAGAGAGAGAGAGAGAGAGAGAGGGAGAGAAACCTGTTAGAGAAGGGGAAGCCCTCGCTTACCCTTCAGCCTGAAGATGAGGCTGCACTCATGCTTTGCGTAAGCCTGGACGAAGGACACAAAGGCTTTCATGCCCTTCTCAAACACTGCCCTGTCAGCCATGGCCATGGCCCGGAGCTTCGGCAGAAGGTCTACTGTGTTTCTCTGGAGGCTCATCTCCTGCAGGGGGCACTGCACAGAGACCACCATCTCACCCTCCCTGCAGTCCCTCCAACCCCAGTACCTCCCGGAGCTAATAAACCAAGTACAGCACAGTGCACCAAGAGGCAGGGGCCAGAGCCAGCCAAGCACATTCCTTAGTCAAACAGGAGTTTGGAATTTTTTAAGTTTGAAAATGACATCGCACACAACAGTCCTGACTGGTAAGATATTGGGGCAGCAAAAGGCAGTGTTCCCAAGTCATAATGCTAGCCAATGCCTCCCCAACCCAGCCCAGGTGAGTCTGCAGCCCCTCATCTTAGTTGCTGACCACCACCTACCAGGTCAGTGCGCTACTTACTTTCTGGTTGATGGCCAGGAAGTTGATATATGCCTCCTCCATCGGGAGTAGGAATACCAGAGCACTGCCACCATGGCCGATTCGGGCTGTTCGTCCACATCGATGCACGAAGGCACTAGGGGGACAGAATGGGACAATACCCCAGGGGTGACAGTGAGCACAGTCAGGCTCCAGTCATGCAGCTGTTGCACTACATAGTGCTGGATAGAGCCACCACGCCCCACAACTCAGGGCTGACTTGACCACCAGCCAGTGAGCATAGAGGAACTGCAAAGAAACAGTTGCTGCAGACAGGACCATGAGGGACAGTCTACTGGCTCTAAGACACCTGACCAAAGCTGGGCTTCCTTGGGTCACACAGCAGGGTCACAAGGGAAAACTGAGAAGTAAAAGAAAGCATAAAGTGCCCTGGAAGGACAGATGTCAGAAAATGCATCACTTGGGACTTGAATGCAACTTTGACATTTAGAATTGAGTGTGGGAAACAGGGCATGGTGGCACATGCCTTTAATCCTAGCACTCCTGAGGCAGAAGCAGACTGATGTACATAGAGAGGCAACCTGGTTCTATATAGGGAGTTCCAGGACAGCCAAGGCTACCCAGAGAAACCCTGTCTTGAAAAACCACAAATAAATAAGAAATAAGTGTGTGAGGAGTGACCACTCACTTTCAGGGAGATATGTAGTTCATTTGGAGTAGTCGGTTGCTCTTCCCAATATTCTGTACTTTGCACTTCTGCATGAACTTTCACTAGTGGAATTTTCTTTTCCTTACTTATCCCTCTACACATATACCATTTTGCAGACAGCATCTCAACTCAGCAGCCCAGGCTATTAACTGAACATGACTGCTAGAACAGCACACCAGTATTAACACATCAAAAGCTATTTGGCCATTTGCCTACTTCTGGAAGGTAATGCCTCAGGAGCTAGGCTATGATCCAATGGTAGAGTGCTTGATTTCAAAACTTTACGCCAGATGTGGTAACACATGCCTGTAACCCCACCACTCAAGAGGTGAAGGCAGGATGATCAGAAATCCAAGACCATCTCTAGCTACATGAGACTCTTGACTCAAAAAAAAAACAAATTGAAATGTTTAATAATTTCAGTGAGCGTTCACCTTCCCACAGGTTCATAATTTACTCAGCTCAATCCCTAGACAGAGGAACAAAACCTCACATACCTGGCATTGCTGGGAGGGTCGTACTGTAACACCCAGTTTACTTCAGGAATATCAATCCCCCGGGCCATCACGTCAGTGCACACCAAGATCCCACTAGGAATGAGAAAGTAGCATGTGAGCAGGGTCAACCCTTCCCAATCATCTGCAGTGCACTAACCCCAGTGATAACAGTACAGGGCTCTGGAGTCTCTCACAGAAACAGCTACTTTTTAAATGTAATACTTTGATTTCTTTTTCTTCCTCCTACAACCTTCCCAGATTTATAAACTGTCAACAAGAGAGGGAAGTGGAGAGGCTGCAGAAATGGCTCAGCACCCAGGACAGACAGTTCACAACCACTGGTTAACTCCTTCTGGGGGATCTGATGTCCTCTTCTGGGATCCAGGAGCACCTGCACTCACATGCATAAACACACACACACACACACACACACACACACACACACACACACACACACACACACAGAAAGAGAGAGAGAGGGAGAGAGGGAGGAGTAGGAGAGCACAAAGATTCTTTCTAGCCAGTTCTGGGGTTGGAGCCCAGGACCTCTGCATGCTAAAGAGTGCACTACCAATCACTGAGCTAAACCCAGACAGTTTGATCCTTTTGAGACAAAGCCCTCTTGCATCCCTGTAGTCCAGGATAGCCTCCAACTTCATTCCTGTCTCAATCTCCCAAGTGCTGAAGTTTCAGACATGCACTACCACAACTGGCTTTAATTATTTTTATTGTATTATAGATGCATTGTTTTTTTTTGTTTTTGTTTTTTGGTGTTTTGTTGTTGTTTTTTCGAGACAGGGTTTCCCTGTATTGCTTTGGAGGCTGTCATGGAACTCGCTCTGGAGACCAGGCTGGCCTCGAACTCACAGAGATCCACCTGCCTCTGCCTCCCGAGTGCTGGGATTAAAGGCATGTGCCACCAACACCCGGCCTATATTGGTTTTTGCCTGCATTTATGTCTATGTGACAGTGTTAGATCTTGGAGTCACAGACAGTTTTGAGCTGCCATGCGGGTGCTGGGAATTGAACCCAGGTCCTTTGGAAGAGCAGCCAATGCTCTTAATCACTGAGCCAACTCTCTCACCCGTTTTAAATATTTTTAAATCATGTGTTTCCACTTGAGAAATGAAACTGTAGAGTCAGCCCTCAGCAGCTACTAGAAAGCAAGTACTATCTTTACCCTGTGACTGGAGACAACAGCAGGGTGCTACTGTGTCCTTGCAGCTGCTTGAATGGTGCCATGCAATCCTTAGGAAAAAACTTAGGCACTGTGTTTGCTCTTGTTCATCCAGGGTAAGTAGTTCCCCAAACCTCCACTGTACCTGTGATGGAGGAGGGAAATCCAGTAACTAAGCAAATGACCCAGGCTCAGTGTATGGGGTGAAGGTCCAAACCAGGCTCTGGGTGCCTTCAAAGATGTAGTAACTGGGTATAGGCAAAGAGGCTCCAAGAAGACAAATGGAGAAGGAGCAAGTACAGGACCTGAGAAGTCTGGTGACTGGTGGTCTGCTGCCACCAAGGACAACCACCCCCATTCACCTCTGAAGCTTTCGGAACTCCATGAAGATCTTATTGCGCTTGTATTTCATCTTTCCATGGATGCACAGGGTCTTCACTCTCTTCAACAGCACCTCTAGGGCCTTTCCATAGTATTCCACACATGCACATGTGCTGTGCAGGAAAGAGAGAGCACTCAATCAGCAACCACAGGGTCCCGAAGCTGGGGAAGGATGCTGAGAGGGGCAGATGCAGATCAGGAACCCTCTCAGGACAGCAGGTACAGACCTGCTGGAGCAGCCCCTCACTCCTCTCCATCCATGCAACCCCTCAAATGCCAGTGCAAACCCCGACACAGGTCCTGCTGTCTAACAATGGCCCAGCAAGCAGGACCTACTTCTCCAGTGTTGCCATCAGAGCAAAAACAACAGCTTAGACAGAAAGCAGGCTGAGATTTCACAGCGCTCTTCACCATCTCAGATCGGTACCATTCCCAAAACTCAGCCAGGCACTGAGCAGATCCTCTCCCCCAGGGATCTGGGGCTTGGAACCAAGTTAGCCACAGACAAAAGCACGCTGCAGCAGGGTCCCCCAAAAAGAGACACATCCCATGGAGACAGCCCATGAACCACAGCCAGGACCTCTTCCCTTCCTTGGAGGCTGGTTACTCTACTCCATCAATCATTAACCTATTCACGGCAACCTTCTAAAAGGTCACCCCAAATACCCACCCCATTTTTTGACATATGGAATGACTATATAGGGCAGGCTGAACTTGAACTATGTAGTTCAGGCTAGCCTCAGACTATTCAGCCTCCTGCCTCAGCCTCTTGAGTGCTGGGATTTTGCAGGCATGAGCAGCCACATTCACTTTTGTCCTAAGATGGTTCAATGTCCTTTTGTAGCACGAGCAAGTGGCACACCCAGAAAAAGTTCCAACACACAACTGGCCACCCAACCTCCTCCCAGGACACCAGGCTGTACATTTCCTCTAAAGTTGTTCTTTCATCACCTCCATCTGGGCTGAGGCCATTAGCAGGTTCTTCACTGTCACCTTGAGTCACAAGAGGAAACAGTGAAGTGGTGTTTTACACACCAGGGGTCACAGTCAGACGGTGTCAGGCAGCATCCGAGCAAACTAAGGATTGTGACAGAAAACACAAGCACATATCCACCCACCCTACAGGGATGACACTTTGCAAAGCCTTCACAGTTTGTGTGTCCTGTACACATTTTATATTTTGAGAGAGAATGTTGCTATGTAACGAAGATGGGATTTGAAGATGTACCTTCCTATCTTTCTGCTTAACCTCCTGAGTTCTAGGGTTACAGCAGAGACCAAGCCTGGCACCCACTCTGATGCATTTCATTGTGCACAAACCTTTTTGTACAGAAGTCAAAACAGATTAGTTGGAAGGAGAGAGGAAAATGCCAAGCCACACTGGACATGTTGGCGCACACCTTACATCCCAGCACTAGGGAGGCAGAAACAAGAGGATCTCAGTGTTGGAGATCAGCCAGGTCTAAATAACTAGCTCCAGGTTAGCCCATGAATCTCTGCCTAAAATAAAAAGACAACAAAACCAAGCCAACCCAAAAAAGGCACATGTTCCTGTCTTGCCTTGTGATAACAAGACACTCTGTGGCTGGGTAAGCTACTCCAGCCATCTCTTTGACCCTGCTTCTCAGGGGCGGAGGCAGGAGCATTGCCTTCTTCCCTGTTCTCACTCTCTCTGTCTCAGTAAAGATGTGACAAGACCATATGGACAGTGGCCATCTGCAAACTCCAAGGTGACTCTTAAGATGAAAGGCAAGGTGGAAACAGGTGCAGAAACATCCACCCTGGCACTGCTGAGTCCACACCGCAGAGGAGGGGCTGCTGCATTGAGTATCGCTGCAGTGGGAGCCACAGAAGCTGGGTTCCAGTCACCAGCCATGCACAGCCCAAGCGTCTCCCCCACACTGTGCTCCCCACCTTCCCACACATAACCTAGAGACTACCTGAAGAAAACCAGGTGCTTCTCCTGCTGATGGTTCCGGAGGAAATGGACCAGCTGATTGAATTTCTCATCTGCCTTACATATCTATAGGAGGGGAAAAAAAAATCACATATTTGCAAAAATAATTCCATAACTGTTTTCAGTTCCAGCATTTTCTTTCTTTCTTGCTTTCCTGCTTGCTTGCTTGCTTGCTTGCTTGCTTTTTCTGGGGAGACAAGGTCTCACACAGCCCAAACTGGCCTTAAACCCTTGTAGGAAACGTTGGCCTTGAAGTCCTGGTCCTCTTTCCTCCTCCTCCTGAGGACTAGAATTACAAGTGTGCATGCACCATCACCCCCAGCACGGCCTACATTTATTAATTTTAATATACTGACTTCTTTGTAGGGACACACAGGCACAGAGGTCGGGAGGTAGCTGGCAGGAGTGGGCTCTCCATCTGCCATGTTTTACCCACATTGAAATCAGATTGTGAAATAAAAGTGCCTTCACCCACTGAGCCATCATCAGCCTGCCCGGCTCACAAAGATCAAGACAGATATCCATCAGCCTGCCCCACTCACAGAGAACAAGACAGACATCCATCAACCTGCCCCACTCACAGAGAACAAGACAGACATCCATCAGCCTGCCCCGCTCACAGAGAACAAGACAGACATCCATCAGCCTGCCCCGCTCACAGAGAACAAGACAGACATCCGTCAGCCTGCCCCACTCACAGAGAACAAGACAGACATCCATCAGCCTGCCCTGCTCAGAGAAGCTAGACATTGTGCTACTGCCAATGTTCAGCTTACATCACAAAACTGTATAAGTGGAAGCAATGCCATAAAATGCATCAGTGGGTCCAACTGAAAACGAGGACACTCATTACCTCCAAGCTTGACTCTGGGGCCAAGTTCCTAAACTGCCAAACTAAGGCAAACACAGCTTTCCAGAAATAAATGAGTATTTGCGATGACCTGAAGCATTGCATGGAGACAAACTCCACCCACTTTCCAGTCAAGTGCCCCATCCAGGCTCCAATCAGAAACATTCAGTCCCAGTGAATGGGTTTTCCTGGTAACACTGCAGATTACAAGTGTGTCTCATGGAGCACAGTAGCTCAGGTCTGCAATCCCAGAATTCGTGAGTGAGTCAGAGGATAAGGATTTCAATTCCCAGCACCCACATGGCAGCTAACAACTGTCTGTAACTCCAAGATCTGACACCCTCACATACACATACATGCAGGCAAAACACCAATGCACATAAGATAAAAATAAATTATTTGAGAAAAAAAAAAAAGTTCTTGGCCAGGCAGTCCTGGCACATGTCTTTAATCCCAGTGCTTGAGAGGCAGAGGCAGGAGGATTTCTGTGAGTTCAAGGCCAGCCTGGTCTACAACATAAGTTCTAGAACAGCCAGTGCTATACAGAGAAACCCTGTCTTAAAAAACAAAAACAAAACAAAAAGTTCTTCTGCTGTAGACTGGGCTGGTCTTGAACTCACAGAGATCCACCTGCCTCTGCCTCCCCAGTGCTGGGATTAAAGGCATGCGCCACCACCGCCCAGCTTTGCACCACCACCCGGATTAATTTTTAAAGATACATTTATACCAGGCATGGTGGTGCATGTCTTTAATCCTAACACTTTTAAGACAGGCAGGAGGACTTTTGTGAGCCTGAGGCCAGCCTGATCTACACAGAGAGTTCCAGGACATTCAGAGCTACATGATAGAGAAACCCTGTCTCAAAACACCAAAAGAATAATAAATAAAAATGTATTTATGCTTCCATTAACTTAGCCATTCATTTAAAAGGTAATCATTTGGATGTGTATCCTAGCTGTCCCCAAATGCATTTTAAATTTGCTGAAAAGAAACATCCGTACATTTACTTTCCTAGTGAGCCTTGAGCACACCCCCAGCTCCCACCATCATGACTGCACAGGACAAAGCAGTGGGCCACACTCACCATGTAGTGGTTCTCCAGGCGGGATGGTGTCTTCTGGGTGCTATTGGCTGCCACGCCCTTCTCCTTCACAGAGATTCGGACAGGGTTCCGGAGGCCTGCTCTCACCAAGTTCTCCACTTCCTGTGTCTGCGTGGCTGAGAAAAGGCCTGTTCTCCTCTGCTTTGGCAAAAACTCCAGGATTGTGTTTATGCTGGAAACAGAGTGCAGACACACAAACACATGAATTAAAAAGAGCAGAGGAGTTGGGTACAGAGGGAGGGAGGCCGAGGCAAGAGGACTGCAGAGTTCAAAGCCAACCTAGGCTACACAGCTGCGTTCTGGAATAGGTTGGGCTTCAGAGTAAGATCCTGCACAAAACAAATCAAATATTAAAAGACCAGGTAGCAGCTGGGCATGGTGGCTAGACTGGTCTACAAAGTGACCTCCAGGACAGCTAGGACTACACAGAGAAATCCTGTCTCAAAAAACAAGAAAAAGACCAGACGGCTAGGGATACCATTCAGACAGTGATGATGTGCACACACACAGTGACGACTACACATTCAGGAAGCCCAGGCTTGGCAGTGCTGTAAAAATCAGCTCCTTGGGGCTGGAGAGATGACTCGGAGGTTAAGAGCACTGGCTGTTCTTCCAAGGACCTGAGTTCAATTCCCAGCAACCACATGGTAGCTCACAACCATCTGTAATGAGATCTGGTGCCCTCTTCTGGCCTGCAGGAATATATGGAGGCAGAATGTTATATACATAATAAATAAATAAATAAATAAATAAATAAATAAATAAATAAGTCAGCTCCTTGAGAAAGACAGAGAAAGAGTCACACCACTGGGAGACCATCAAGGTCTCCCCAATACAACCGTATCGGCATGGATTCCATGATAAGCTACATATGAGAATCATGCCCAAAAAACATGTTTATTAAACAACAAATGAGAGAAACTGTGAACAGAAACGTAACATCAAAAACTAGA